>NC_084513.1:17980759-19180759 GCF_024500385.1 Phyllopteryx taeniolatus | reverse complement strand
AACATTCCCTGTACAGTTAATTATTTCAGTTTCTATTATTTCCTATGGGAGAAATTGCAACGAGCAACAAATCAGAGGTAGACCCGTTTCCCGCAAAAGATTGGGTTCGACCTCAGAGATTTTACTGTACAAATGGTGCGAATGTGGAAGCTCTCCTTTGAGCAGATTTGTTATTTCTAAGATGGCTTCCGCTGAGAGAATCACCTCATTGAGAGAGACTTGCGAATCGAGCTCCATTCCAAACACATAACTGCTGATTTAGTCCATTTGCTCTCCCTCTTCAGGTCATTCATGTTTCTGACGCTGTGCTTTGTTATCCTTTCAGGTGAACTGTGACAGTCGGGATGTGTCCTGGAATTTTCCAAATATTGTGTCTCCTTTTCACGTCTTTAGATAGGCTCTCTGCCCGGACAGCTGCTCTTTTGTCCATTCACCATTTTTTTTTTTTTTTCTTCTGCAATTTCTGCAAAAATACAGTATTTGTCTTTCACGCAAGGTTGGAAAAATACACTTGCCATGGAAGAACTCCACTAGAGGCCTGTATGGATTTTCTTTCCTTCTTTTTCCATGTAGCATAACAATGCGCCGTTGTGAAACCGTGTGGTCATTAGCTGGTTTTCACATATAAAGAAAAACTTCCAGACTTTGGGGTTAAAGCTACTTTGTGCCTTCAGTTGACACAGTGACGGTCGATTAGCAGTTCACTATCCCGCAGTGATTATGGTATACATCATATATGATATGAAATACTATTGGCAGCCAGTAGGGCGAGTGGTTCACACTCACATTCACACCTATGGACAATTTCGAGTCTTCAGTGAACCTAACGTGCTTCTTTTTGGGATATGGGAGAACAACGCCTCGCCTGAGATTCAAACACCTCCAAATTGTGAGGCAGAACTATTCACCACTGGCACACCGTGCTGCCCACTGAGCATTCCATGCTGAGGCAGATCATGAAGAAAAATGTATTCTTCAATTACAGAAAATGATTTTTTTTTTTTTAAAGTACATTAGCCTTGAAGATGTTGGTTTCTGGCAGGATGCTTGTTCTTCCCGTACGGGTTTTCTGCTCACACATTCAAAACAATATGCGCGTAAGGTTCTTTGCAGTGTTGTAATTGTCCAATAGGTGTGACTGTGAGTGTGAATAGTTGTAGTTGACCAGTCCAGTCCCAAAAAAATTGAAATATTCCACACATGGTGATGGGGATGCTTAAAGAAAATAGGCACAGTACAGTACAGTATTGCACCACTAGATGGCACTGTGACCACAGGAACATAACTGACACCTCTTTCTCTCTCTCTCGCTCTCGCTCTCGCTCTCGCTCTCTCTCTCTCTCTCTCTCTCTCTCTATAAACACGTTTTCCAGGGGATGATCCAGCAGTAAAACTCAACAATAGAAATGTGTTTTTGTTTTTTTTAAGGAGACAATGCCTACAGAAATTAGAACCCATTTTAATATGGGTACACATCCGCTGCTTTTCATTTCCTGTTTTAACACTTTTTTACCCTTAATCCTTACAGCATTGCCATATTAAAAAAAATAATAATAATAATCCATCCATTTTCTATAGCACAATAGGGTCACATTCACAGCTATGGACAATTCAGAGCATGTGTGTCAAACTCAAGGCCCAAGGGCCATATGTGGCCCGCCAGATCATTTTATGTGGCCCACCAAAGCAAATAAAGTGTGTCTACCTCATGTTTCTTTCTTAAATGGATTAGTTCTTTAAAAACAAGATTGCCATCCATTTTTGCACAAGCATTTGTTTTCACCAAATCCCATTTTAAGATAAACTGGACAGTAGGCGTATAAAAAAAAATTTGCCTGCCACTTTTTTCCCCATTGCTTCTGATTTCAAATGAAATTTATTGTTAAAAATAAATCTGATCAGACACAGGGACAGTTGTGTGTATATATTATATTTTGAGGTTATTTACATTTATATAGTTTTTTTTGTCATAACAGTCCTTTGAGGGAAAACCTAACTACGATGTGGACCACAATGAAAATGATTGTAACTGACACCTGATTTAGAGTCTTCAATTAATCTAACGTGCATATTTTTGGAATGTGGGAGGAAGCCGGAGTATCCGTAGGTCACCACATTCTGGAGTGAGTCATAATGATTAATTATTATGAAACTCATTTTGTGCATGTCGGTGACATTTTTATATATATTTTTAAATATGCAGTATATACAGCTACGTCTTCTGTGTCTGTTACAGTCGAGTCAAGGAACCGAGAGCGGCGGCCACGCAGGTTGGGTTATTGGCGTAACCTTGAGGTCAGTGTAGGGCGATTGTGTTTGAGCGACGTGTCACAATGCTGCGCTTGTTGTCTGGCTAAGTGGAGGCCCATTACACAGCACTATGGCGCCCTGACAAAGCAAAGAGGCAGAGCTCATTCCCATCCCCCAACTATCACCCCCACCCCACCCATATATACAGTGTCACCACAGGAGGACTCACAGCTAGAGATCACACAGTGTTTATTTTTCTTTTAAAAAAAAAAATAGGAGAGGGTTGGGCGATTCATGTAACATAACCTAGTTTCTTTCAAATTGAACTTAGTGCCATTCACGGCGACACAAAGGAATGATTTGCTGTATCAAGATGTCATCGTCGGATTCAATTATTCAACGAATGCACGGTGAAAGCATGGCTGAGCTGGGAACATGTCGAGGTTATGACTCACACAATGGTCTCCGTGGAAACGCGTCTGTGATGATCGGTGTAACATGGGCCCTTGAGGAGATGAATGAGAGGTTCTGGCTGGGAATAAATCCCAAAAACAAATGTGTTGTGAATTAAAACCAGTTTTACAAATTCAAGAGAAGATCACACGGTATTTAAGCAGTTGTCATCGATGATCATTAGTGCGCTTAAAAGGTGATACAAGGAGACATTTAAGTCTGTGTTCTTACGTTAAGCTATGCCATTGGGCTCCTGTTCTCTATTTACCTTATGTGTGCTAAAGTGACAGTAATCCCCTCTGGAAGACATGAAAAGCTCAGTGCCCAGTTTCATCACTTACAGGACACTCACACACACATTTTCCCGAAATTATGTATTCGTGACTTGCTGGAAAAATGAACGCAGAATTATTCCATTCCGTGCAGGCCCAAATTGTTGTCATCATAACACCTTTAGTGTTACACTATATTGAAAAAAGAAAAGAAAAAAAAACACGCATCCACATCGAACAGTCACCCAACCGCCCTGTCTTCCGCTGTTCATATTGGGAAATGCTTGTACGCTATTTTTCACCGCCCCAGCTACGTACGAGCTACGGCTAGCTAGCAGACGTGGCCAAACACGTTGCAGAGCCACGGAGGTGAAAGTTCACTTCGCGTCCAGTATCAACGCAGCATACGTCACTAATCACTGCCTGCATGGCAGCAAATAAGTTACTCTTCTGACAAGTATCGTCATCATGAAGGGAGGACGTGGTGTAATTAAAAAAAAAAAAAAAAAAAAAAATATATAATATCTTTAATGCTACACTGCCACACAGGACCGGAAACCGGAAATGAATTCGTAGCCTACGTAACTACTATGTCACCCGAGAAAAGGGGCCTCTAAGTTTAAAAGCACATTAATACAATACATTTTTATAACATAAAATGAACTTTATTCGTCCTATAATGGGGAAATTTGCATAGTTTTAGCAGCAATAGTGGGTATGGGAAATAAGTTGTTTTTACAGTTTTAACAGTAATAGTTTTTGTTCTTAGTTCTTTGTACTCCGTGTGGGGCATTGGTCACCACTGAGGTTCCTGCACATTACTCAGTCCTTGGCCATAGACTCCATCTGGTTCCAGGAAATCTTGTTGAACGACCTCCTCCAAGTTGTCTTTGGTCTTCGTCTGCCTCTCTTTTCAGAGCCAGACGGGCTATGTTTGTTGTTGGGTTCTCGTGTGTTTGTGTGTGTCCTATCCAGCCGCACATTTGTCTCCACAGTTCTTAATGTGTTTTACAAAGTTCTGCATTGGTAATTTTGTCAAACCATCTGTGTTAATGAATTTCGGACGTTCTTTGGTGGATCTTTTAGTGGTGTGCCGTGTGTGCGTTGAAAATGCAGATTTTTGTTTTGAAAGATGCGGTCTGTGCATTTCAAATTGCTTTGAACTGTATATAGTTTCATTAAAACATTTAGTTTTGGTGTTAACGCTGAGCTAAACGTAAATAGACACTTAGGATGAAAATAGCAGCTGCCCTGTGGGGGGGCGGGGGGTGGGGGGGGGGGGGGGGGGGGGGATTCCGACAGCGATTTAAAAGGCACTGTAAGAAGAAAACATTGTAAAGTCATTGACTGCCATTGTAGTTCAGGGGGGTGCATGGAGGCCCTCGTATGGCCAGGTCATCAACCCTTGACCTCTGTCCTCGACCCCTGGAATCTCTGACATCTGTCAGCTTTTTCCCGCCTTCTTCCACACCACAGTCTTCCCCTCCCCCTCCGCTGTCAAAGGAATTTGATTACGGCGGGGTTAAGGGGTGGGGGGAAAATGTGACTTCCTAAAGTCGCTGAAAAAAAAAAAAAAGCAGGGGTGGGGTGACTTTTTCAACTCCTCGGAGAGCCATACTACATTTCGTTAGCCTAATAGCAAAATTGCTGTAGTTTTTTTTTTTTTTTTTTTACTTATTATCAATTAAAAAATACCAATGTACAAGTATTTGCTAATAATATTTTGCTTTCTGAATATGTTTAAATGTTGGGTGAGGTTAACTTATTATGGTGGGTAGGTGGGGTTGGCTGGACGATGTGTGGTCCATGTGCCACACACACTCACACACACACGCATACACACAGTGGAGTATATGAAGTGTTTGAAAATGCTTTTATTGTCTTTCGCAGTCTGTTGTCTGCTCTCTTGAGTAGAAGCTGCTGTAGTCAAAAGTAGTAGTAGTAGTAGTAGAAGTCTGGCCCTGGTCGTCATGGTAACAAAAACCGTACTCGCCATTGGCCCAGCAGTGTATGAGGTGACGGCGTATACAGTTGCTCACTTGCATGAGATAGGCCCGGACCCTTCAAACAAAATATGTATTAAATATTTGACCAAGCAGCAAATGTGCTAACAGAAATAGCATACAGCTGGAAGCAGAATGCCACATCACATGGTAGCAACATCATGTGCTTCCATTTAATCCCTCCGCAGCAGCACACACGCCCACTGGAACCCACTAGCCATTTCAATAGGTACGCTTGCACACTTTAATCAGAACCAATACACAAAACTACTGGCTTTCTATAATTGTGTTCATGGAGGTATTCATTTCACATACAAATATGGGTTATTATTATTAGTGCGCAAGCAGAGTGCTGCAAAAGGCCTCTTGAAATGGCTTTGTCTCTTTGTCGTTGTTATTCTTAGCTTTTCCCATTCTCAGGTTTTCCACAGGCCTGCAAATTTTGGTGAACATTTGCAGTACGTCTGATAGGCTTTGGTAGCACTCTGTGGAATTTTTTTTTCAAGTTCCTGAATCCAGTTTCACTTAATAACATGAAACCCGATAGGCATGTCTATCATGAGTAGACCCGTGAAAAAGCCTCAAGAATTCATGCCTAAAAAGACACAGGAAGTCTACCATTTTGGTTTGAAGCAGCCATTATCGGCTCAATTTGGCATTTTCTGTGTGTCCTTCAAAAATTCGACTTGTTCTAGACATGGGCGACTGACACTCCGATTTCCTTACAGCAGAGGTTCTTAACCTTGTTAGAGGTACTGAGTTTCCTACGCGCATTACCAGAACTCTTCGTAATTGGAAAACTAAAATATGGTTTAATTCAAATTCAAAACGGTTATATATTTTATTATTGCACAAAATGCACCAAGCATCAGTTAAAAACAAAATCGCTCTGCTCAAAGAAGAGAAACAACAAAACACGGAGGGAAATAAAACCCTACAAATTTACTTTAAACTATGATCCCAAAACAGTTTACTATCATCTTATAGTAATTTTACAACACCACCCTTAAAAATAAAAGGCTTTTCAGATTACTTGATTCTGGAAAACCTCCCGCTCACAACCCATGCTAAACTTAGCTCCTCCCCGACTCACAAAGAAGTTGTCTCTTAGTCGAGCTGTATTTTTATAACTTTCAGGCCTCTGGCGCCATTTTGTGGCATCTTGGAGCTTTAAAGAAAGCAATCAGCGAATACCTCAGGATAGGTTCTACAGGGGGGAAAAAAATGTGAAAAGGTGAATTCACAAATAGCAAACTGTGAATTGGCGAGGGTTCACTTTACAGTAAATACTGTACAGCATATGTATGATTAACACTTTTAGGCCATAAATATTAAACCAATGAAATGAAAAACAGTGAATATGGCCAATGTGTCCTTATGCTGCTGCGCAAACTACAGTAGTTTATTGTGCGACGTTCGTAACATTAAAAAAAAAGTCGTATTAAGGAGCACCTTTAGCGTGCCTATTGACGGGATGGGCAAGGGCCAGTTTGTTTGCATTTAGAACGGGACTACTCGCCTCAAATGCTCGCTTGGACCATGTAAGGCCCGCCAGCCGTACGTTCCCCACCCATGAACAAAACAATGCACATGAGCTAGCTTCAAAATAGCTGCTTATGTAAGAGGTGCGCTTTTTGCCACAAACCTTTGTTTCCTTTGCTATTGTAAAATGATCTGGCTATTTTTCCCCCCGCATTCGGCTCGGCTTTGTGTGGAAAACGAGCGTGCGCGCGCTATGACATAACAGTGCGCCACAGAAACCATGTCTAGCCGCTGGAGATGGGCGCAATTGGGGGGGGGGGGGGGGGGATGGGGGTGCTGCTGTACATTGTGTACACAAAGCTCACTCTGCTCACTCGCCAATGAATGCCGTACACACACGCACACACACACACACAACCACTGAATCTCTAACAGGCCCGCTCTCATTGCACTAGAAATAGAGGCAACTCAATCCAATATGTCAATGGACGCAATGAGGAACAGATCTCCCCACGCTGGATTCCCCCCCCCCCCCCACGCCTGGCCCTAATAGCTCCATAACTGTCTAGCACCGCCCTTCCCCCACCCGTACATATCACCATTGCTCCTCAGTGCTGTCTAGAGAGGTCATGTGACCTTCATCAGCTTCCCCTCCGTGGGGGAGGGGAGCCACATTGAACCTGTTCTTTGTTAGGAGGTCAGCCCAGACTGTGGCAGGAAGTGCTCCGACCGTAAGCCACCTAATAGAAGCGCACGCCACATGTTTCTCGGGTGGGGGAGGTGCGTCTCAAGTGGATTCAAGCGCAAAATGTGTGGATTTAGAGCAGTCATGCACGCCAGTTAAGTAATAAAAGTTTGATCCTTTCGAAAAGAGAGTGTCAAAACAAAATGATGATGATGATGATGTAAGACGAGGTAGCGGTGGTTGAGTAAATGTCAAGCAAACGCTTCATTTACTTCTGGAAAATTGCCATTTTCCAGAGGTCGTAGCACAGCAGAATGTGAACATTTAAGTCATAATAATAATAAAATTCTTGCCATCGTACTGAGTGCACCACTGTGTTAAAAGGATGTCTGCTGTAGTTTATGTAAGTGCTGAGCAAGAAATTAAAGTAACTTTTACTCATCGATTCGTACCGCCATTTAGGAAAACTCCATTTGGTTTGACAAAATGTAATTGTGATTAAAAAAAATGTGTGTCATTTCCAATGAGGGACTTAATAAATAAATATATCAATATAATTTAATTTAATTTAATTGCATGAGTAAATCATATATTTGTAATTATTATTACTTTAAATATTTTTTGTGTATTTTTTAATTTAGTTGTTTCCATGTTAAGCAAATAATTCCTTTCTCTGAATTAAAAAATGTAATTATTTTCAATTGAATCAAAATAAATAAATCAAATGATTAAATTTGTTTGAAATTTGTTTCCCCTTGGGGATTAATAAACATTGAATCAAATGTAGCTGTATAGGAATAATATTGCTCATAATGAGAGTAATTACATTTTAGATTTATTTTCATTTCTAAAAAATGGAGTCATGTTTATCAATATTCCTATTTTTCCCATGCAAAATCTTGAATTTCCCCTAGGGCGAATTAATAAATAGTATTTGTTTCATTTATATGGATTCAAATGTAGATGTATTTAATCAATTTACAAAAAAACTAATAAAAAGATGCTGTTAAAAAATTTCAAATCCCTTTAAAAAAATCTTTTTTCAAGTTGCGGCATGAGTCATTATTTAGCAACTGTCTGTCAGCCAGTGGTGGTTTCAGCATTAATTTACAGTACACAGACGGGACCTCATAAATTAAACTTCCATGGCCGAATTTTTTTTATACAGCTGTTGTATTATATCTTAGAAATGTACCCGATGAAGTGGCTGTTGACTTAATTCTTTTCTAGTCCATTGCTGGTGGCCACCAAGTGTTTACTTGTCAAACTAATCCCTCTATTTATTTAGTGAATATTTTTGCACCCACCTGAATGGAAAAGTACAAGCTCTTCAGCAGACATCAGTGAACATGTATGGCAGAAGCAGGAGGTCGCAAAGTACTGAGAGTTGGTCTTTTCATGTATAAACAAAGAAAAAAAGTGGCATTTCCGTTCCAAGCGTGTGTGACACAAAAAGGCTCTTTGGTGAATGCCAGGCTGTGTCGTTGCGAGTCTTAGCTCCTGTTGTCGCCATGGTTGCCATCTCATATTTTGTATTGTGCTGTTGGTGCCAGAACTGCCTGTGGCTCAGTGCAAACAATAACTAAGAGTGGTAACGTGTTCCACCCACTCAAGTTGACACAATATTTTTCATTCTTTTTGTCATATGACAAACATTCCAGACTAAAATGACAATTCCAATAGGAATAAGAGGCAAAAGTTGATCTCTGCCTTTTGAAGTAAAGGAATTGGCGTCCTACACAGCACACTGCCAAGCCCCTTACAGTTTGGAGACTCGGCGAGAAACACCTTTCATGCCAAAGTAATACAATGAACCCCGGGATCAGGAAAAACAATGTTTATTGAATTTAATGAATGGATGTGATGTGATTTATCTGCAAAATTTACAAAACACAGTGCGAATGACACCATGAATATAACCAGAGTGTACCGGATTGGATTGTACTCTCAGGCCATTGTGAAGTAAAATATCCAACGTCGCACACATTAGCTACAACGTAGGAGACAGAAATTGAGAAATGGTGGTTAACATATCACATCATCATTTTGATGGTAATTTTCGGGGAAATCTTGTGATGTTGCGCCTGTCATTTTTGCTTTTGTGGCAAAAAATACAAATAGTCTAAACCACGGCTCGTAACTGAAAACAAAACAAAAACACTTGTAGGGCAATACAGTGTATACATAAAATATCATCGGTATGTAGTTCAACAGCATCATGTGAGTGAAACCGCACTGGGGCATGATGGATTTTTTTTTTTTGAAATAAATCGCTCCATACGGTTGTGGTTGCGCGCCTATTGTGGTCATTACGGTAGGCAAAGGAATGTGTCACACTTGTGTGGAGCCGTAATGATGTCAACTTGTTATTTACTTTCCAAATCTGAATGACTGGGCAAGGCAAAAGGAGAATTCATCAAGCGCCGCCTTGACCGGGCAGGCGAAAAAGAGGAGCCGCGCGCGTTGGGGGAGGGGGAGGGGGAGGGGGAGGGGGAGGGGCCGGGGGACTTCGCCTCGAGGCCTGCTGCTAACATGCTCCTTCTGTATAGCCCGTCACACTGTAGCATTGACACTCCCGAGACGATATCAACGGCGACATTTGACGCTTCAGTCTATTTTAACGAGCGCCTTTTGTGGTGAATTAAGTAGTGGCATTGGAAGCATAAGGGGCTTGTTTAATTAAAAAAAAACAAAAAAAAAACACACACACACAACACGACCAAATACAACCCGTTGTGAGAGATACGAGGTCTAAAATGGCAGACAGGCTTAATGAGTAGCCTATTCGCTTCGGTTATGTAGCGTTCAATATTCAGGTTTAAGGTCAGTGAGAAGCAACGTCCCGTCCCATCCCCCACCTCTCTCTCTCTCTCTCCCTCGCTCTCTCTCTCTCTCTCCTGTCTTCGAATGTCTCTCTACCCCTGGCGTTAAGCGGCTGCTTGCCGCTGTCGCTTCGCGTGCCCCCCCCTCTCTGGTTCTCAGTGAACGGCGAACTCCTCCGTAGTAGCCCGCAGTGGCGACACGCTAACTCGGCTTTTATTATTATTCTTTTTTTCTTTACTCCCCTCCCCCCTTCCCCCACCACCACCTGGGTCGTAGCCGATTTACCCCCACCCCACCCCCCACCCCGGAAAAAAAAAATACACCAGCGGTCGGAATTTGAAATATGACGCTGAGTAAAATGGGAGGAAAGTCGTCGCTAGCTTGTTGAAGTTGGAGAATCTCCTTGTGGAAGAGGAAGAGGCGGCGGCGGTGGACACCACGAGTTCACTCTCGTAATTTCGAAAGGTACGCTTTCCAGTTGCCTTTTTAAAAAAAATGTGTTAATTTTTTTATTTTTTTTAAAAAAAAGAGGAAAACCGCTGGTTCACGTTTATTGTGGTTGTGAGGAAGAAACGAGTGCTTAAGCGCTGAACGTGTTGTGTGTGTGTGAGAGGGGGCTACCGGCTCATATCCCCATTGACTCCACACGTGTGTTGAAATTCCTGCCTGTCCCTTTTTTATTTTTCCACAATTCTCCCCCTTTATAAGCCCCGTTTGCCTTTCGGTTACCAACTGTTTACCCTCAGGATTGTTTACACTCCCTTCCGATCCCCTCTTTAATCATTAAAAACAAGTTTCCAAAAACGCTTTTATCTCAATTTGGGCAAAAGACAACAATGCCTACTTCAGCTTATAAGCAATGCTGAAACCATTCAGCTCACGTAGTGGAACTTTCTCATATTTTTCATCACATTTGGAAATATGATGATAAATATTTATATTGCCATGCAGACTTGGGAAGCAGTTGAGTGGGGGAGGGGAAGGACATCCAACTGTACCATAGGTTGCTCCTCGGTTTTCAAGAAACTGTTCATGTTACTGTACATACATCTAATGTTACCCATCCCAAATGACTGGGTGTAAACACACCAGCAGTGTCAGTTCAAACAAAATAAACACAGCTATGTGGGATTCTACGTGTAAACTCTTAACCGGACCAATACGTCACATTGGAGCTAAACAAATCCTCTTATTTAACGTAAAACTGGATCTTATTGTAATCTGTATTTCATAGTTACGAGATCAAGTATGTGCAGGCGCAGTTAGTACCTTCTGAGGGTCAATACTGGGCAGCCAAGCCTAATAATTCGAATATAATAAGTATGATTGGCCCTGCGACTTGTATGTATTAAGTTGCAAGTAAAAGTCACCAACAGTTGAAACACCAAAGGCCTTCTACTACAGACCCAACTCTTTAAAAAACACACACACAAAAAAAACGTTAAAACTATCAAATCAATTAAACAGTGGAACTGGTTTGTTTAAACTACTGACCTACTTACCTACAGGTTGTCCACCAGCATCCTCACCAAAGTTGAGCATTTGCCATGAACCCTTAATTGCGGTCATTTTAAGAAACAGTTTTAGTGCCAGCCATTAAAAGAACAATAGTGTTTTATGACTGCCTTGCAACTACTCTAATGTTCCCATTCACTAACTATGTTAGTGTGTACATTGAATGTCATTAAATCCTCTCATTGAGAGGTTGATGATTTGGTCACTTTTCTTTTTGGCATAGTGTCTTTACCCTGTGTAATTTCCCAAAAATCACAGGCTTCGAATTGTTGTTTTGATTTCTCTCCCCCCCCCCCTCCCCCCCTCCCCCATCCTTACATTTTGTAGTCATATGAAAGTCCACTATCTCAGCTGTGAGATGACACTATCTTATTTTGATGATATGCTTCAGTCTAGAAACAAACTGAAGACCTCATGTGGTGGATTATAGCCACTCGTCATTTGGCCAAGCCATTCAAATCTGCTGGGGGACTCTGAGCCAATTCACCTAAGAGACGGCAGCGACTCCATTGGCTCATTTTAAAGGACTCCGTGTTCAAAACAGCATTGTATCCTGTGCAGAAGTAGGGCAAGGAAGTCCCCGAGAAAGCCAACGATGACCCTCTGCTGCTGTAACGCCTATATCAAGCTGTCCAAATATTTTTGTTGCAATATTTACTTATGATAGACCATTGGGGGGAGTTGGCAATTCTCTCTCTCTAAAAGGGACATGCAGTGCACATGGGCCTCCAGCCAACTGGCAGACTCAGCGGTTACTCTAAAATAACGTCCATATAAGTACTGGTCAGTTGAGGTTATAATTATTATTTATTTACGCTTATTTTAGATGTAGTGTGGTTGTTTTTATAGCCTGGGACCTTTCTGTTACCTGGAGTAGGTACTGTGTCGATGAAATGTAAATAAAAAGTTGCAGGAGGAAGCGGTTGAGGTTGGTGGAAGAGATTGATTCCAGGCTTCGCGATGGCAAATCCAGGGGTTGGAAACTGACTTGTTCCTCAATCATTGCAACTTTAGAAAAAGGAATATTGACATTTCTTTAACAGGTTTTAGTGAGTAATCATGTAGACATTGTGCTGTTTTGGTGAAAATTTACAATGTCCAAATATGGTCAATTTCATATTTTTACACAAACCGACACTAGTGCCCAGTCCCCACATAGTCTATTTTGAAAATTTCAATCCTACCACAATGTTTTTTTACATCATTTGATATATATCGCTATATAGTACAAATCACTCATCTTAAATGGTCCGTGTTACTCTTAACCTTTTATTTATACATTTTTTATTTTTATTTTTTCAATGGCAAAAGTTGGACATACGGCAGCATGGCTCAGGTGGTAAGAGTGGTCTTCTCCCAACACAAAAGTTGTGGGTTCCATCCCCGGCCCCTGTGACCATGTCCAAGTGACCAAGATACTGAATCGCCAGTTGCTCCTGATGCTGCGTCATCAGTAAGTAAATGAGGAGACAGTGTTAAAGCGATTTGAACACCTTGAAAGTGGCAAATCCCTATACAAGTTGAAGCCCATTTAACATGGCATGGAACATTATACAACCATGTAAGGCAAATAAAACGTATAATCTTACTATGCAAAAGCATTTAAGTTTTCCAATTCCAATTTATCCCCAGGGAGTTGGTAATGAGGGTCCATTTGTTTAATCATCCACTTGAATCCCCTACTACTATTTGCTTATTGGTAGCATGTCTTTTGGGATACAATTTTGTTGTTGTTTTCAGATGGGGGCTGCACGCTACTGTTTCTTGTCAGACTTCACAAAACCAAAAGAACTCCACAATACCAAACTATTCGGGCCTTTCTTGTCAACGATGTCATCTGTTGAGGATGTGGACATCCAGCCTTGGGCTGTCTCCCGTCCTTTCTTCCGAGAGGAACATAATTTGTTTTTCTCTCTTCCCCTCCAGCTCTCTCCCACGGCTGCAGCAGTAGGCTACAAAAATTAGCGGCTGTTACGTGCCGCTACTAAATTTACTGTGTGCCGACCTCACTTGGCATGGTTGTACTGACGCCACATGATGGGTTCGGTAGGGAGGGACTCATTATTTATTATTGGCCCTTCGTATTGTCCGTTGTTCGTCAACACCGTCAAAACGGACGGACCATCGTAGCCGCTAAACAGTGAGACTGAGACAGAGCACGCCACTTCAGTGGTGGCCCCTCCAAGGTTAATGCAGAGACGCACATGCTGGCCATGGTTTTTGCTTGCGTCATTACAACATCCTGTTTAGCCCACAAAAGTCTTTCAGCCAAAAATGCGCTTTTTGGCCATTTTCGGTTGCAAATTTTGGTGTATCACTCTCTACAATTGTTAATCATATAATTTGATTACAACAAAAGTTCGAAGCGAAATCTCTGCCTCGAAGCTTTACAGGGATCATTTTTCCACATGGTCTAATATTACTACAGTCGCATGTACCACTCCATGTAAATTAAATTATTGCAAAGCCAGGATGAAAGAGTCCATAAAAGACAATGTCCAAAGTTTGGGATCATTTCACACTTAACAAGAAAGATGAAGTGCAATGTCTACCCCAACAGTCCGTTTACAATCGGCAGCAAGGTAACACATCGTTGTTAGCTAATTTGATATAGCCTACTCTCGCTAGTTAGAATGTATAGTAATACCCCTGCAAGTGGTGAAGGATAGACAGTCACCAGTGCGCTTTAAATCACTTTATTGAATAAACGGTAAGAAAACAAACATGTAATAAGTACATAATTACACAATCTGCTATGGCTACAACTCACACCGAGTCACTCAGAACACAGACTGGCTAACAGCCAGCCAACTCTACACTCTCATTCGCTGACGCCCACGTCACCCTCCTTTCAAATCCATACACAGTCAAAGTCACAGATACCTCAGTAGAACGAGAGGATGGCGACCCCAAATAGACAAAAATATGACCTGTACCTCACATGCCCATTATTCTTTAAAAATGCAAAATATTTTTTTATGCAATTACTTGGTTAATCAAAAGGATATTTGGTAGAATACTCAAGTCTAAAAGTATTCGATAGCTGCAGCCAATTTCCGCCATTATTTTATCTGTGACGTACTATTGCATTGTAAGACGGACAAATTACACTCATGCGCTTGACATTTTATTTTCACAGACCACTACTTTAAACCTTTACATGGCAACAGTCACACCACCATTGTCAAAAAACCTTCACTTTGCGACAAATTATGAAATGTTTGTATTTTTATGCTCCAAAAACCCTATTGTCATGTAAAAGAACAGCCAAACAGGCAACTGTGTTTATTTGTTTTCAGTTCAGTCGGAGCAGCGGAATGATACAAGGAAGAAATTCGCAAGATATGGAACGTTTGTGGGTTAGGAATGAATTGAGTAATCTGAAGTGTACAGTATCTAGGGCAAAGGCATGGTGTGTTTTTTTCCCAACATGTAATCAACAGGATCTCGTAGTGTATTCTGAGTCTTGTAGAAAGCCACTGGATATATTTCTGGGACCTGCATTTATAACCAAATCTATATGTAATGCTGGTATTTAGAACTTCAGAATTACACTGTGTCCAAAAGTCCGACAACATACATTCATAGTGTTATGTTTACATTGTAACAGCAAGCAAGAATTTCAGATTTTTTTTTTTTATTGTTTGTGTGAAAGAAATTCACATATCCAATCTTTGCTTGTGGCTTTGCAATCATGGGAGACAAATATGGAATATACTTCTCAAACTGCTTGTGAAAAGACTGCTCTCTCCCCTAACATCATCAAAATACAAAACCAGGCAATTTATGTAAAGTGTGTGTGTGTTGTAAAAAGCCAAGGCTCATTGAAGCTGTTCTTTGCATCTGCACCTCACACAGCGAAGACATTTTATGTTGTATCACTGGCATAACAGCTGCGTGATGATGACTGAACACAAGTCCCAGAGAGAACTGGCCCAAGGGCAGGGCCCGTGAAGGACTCCACGACAGATAGCTGACTCATGATTACTAAAACAATCACTTAAATATGTATTAGCAAAGTAAGAATTGAACCAGTTATGAGCTGAAACAGAGATGCCAAGACAGTTATCCAAGCTATTAAGTAAATTGGCATGGTTGATGGCTTGAGAGGCAGCAGTTAAATGGAGTGGTAGAATGCAGGGGAGTTGCTGCTAATGGAGAGAAGGCTTGGATGCAAGATGAGAAAATATTTGAGAGTATTGTGGCAAACATTACGTGGAGTTATGATTAGGTAACAGCATAGTACATATACTGTCAAGCAATGGGGTTTCTGTCGTTATGTGTTGTGTTATGCGAATAATGAAGGGTGCATGGTTTTTGAAAATCGGAAAGATCTATTTTGATCTCCTGAAAACAGGAAAGAATTTCAGAAATCATGAGGGTAGGTATATCTGGAGTTGATTATTTTATCATAGTATTTAGTAATTTGTTGTCGTTAAGAACTCGAGAGTTCTATAATGTAATGAAAGTCGAGTCAAAATCGATTAATTGAAGATATTGATATTTTTTTCAGCACAGTACATTGGCCCCCAACCTTTTTTTGCGCCACAGACCGGTTTCACGTAAATACATATATCGACAGACTTGCTTGGAAACAAATGATGAAAAATACAAGTCACTATTATGCGGAATATCCACACATCCATCCATTCTCTCAACTGCTTATCCACACTAGGGTCGCGAGCGTGTTGGAGGCTATCCAAGCTGACTTTGGGTGAGAGGCTTCAACTGTTTGCCAGGTAGTCGCAGGGCACATATAGACGACCAAACATTCATATTTACACTAGCGCTACACAATATATCATTTGAGCATTGTCATCACAATGTACAGTACATGTGCGCAATAGTCATATCGCAGGGTCTTGCGCAATGTTGGTGGATTGATATGCAGTCAATCAACTGTAATACTAATAAGTAACCAGCAGAGGGACCTGGTTGGACATGCTAATAAGATTAGCGCTGATTTTAAAGTTATTTATAACGCATCAAATAACACATACCGAGCACCCCAGGGTGTTAGATACTTAGGTTTTGTGTGCTAACTATTAATTAGGACACAGGAAACAATTACACGCCTGCATTTACTGTATCTCTCTTCAGAATGTGACGAACGAATGCATGTCACAACAGATTACACCTGGGAGGAGCCATGGCGTTATTGAAGGGACAAACCTAAAGTGTACCCGTTTTGTTTAAATTAATGCACTCAAATATAACTGCTTACTATGTGCGCTAGCTCACGAGCTAACTGGCTAGCAAGCTAACGAGGCATCGAGCGCGACAGTACGGCGTCGGCTCATCCGTCTGACTTGGTTTTGTGTTGCGGGTGCATCCACATAACAGCGACACATTAGGGAAAGTTAACTGTTTAATAGACACAGCGACAGTCAGCTTGTGGCTATGTGAGCCGAGCTACAGACACATACTTGATTGACAGCTGAAGGGGAGCATTTAGCGGACACGCCCACACTGGCCTGCAGCTCGAGGGCGGGCTTTATTTTGAAGTGGCGATGATCAATGTGTTCTGCAATTCATATTAGTTCTCGCTACTACTTTTTTAATATCCGGCAATTAACATATGTCCCTTATGTAACCCAGATACAGCCGGCACAACCGACGTTTTGTAAACATATAAATGCAACAACCATGTTATTTTCATTCTCATGGATGCAGATGTATGTAGACTGTCACCGTCTCATGCAATACATTTCGATGCTCGAGCGTTGTAGTTAGCGATGGCTACAGATGTGCAAGTTGCAAGTCTTCTGTAAATTCACCGATTGGAAGCAAAAATTCCAAAAACACGTGATTAGCAGTTAGTCGGCAAGAAACGTTATACGTCGATGCAAAGTCGTAAAGCTAACTCTTCTAACAGCCGACTAATCTGTCCAATTCCGAGTAAAAAGAACCGCCGCTATGACAGCCCGTCTGAGCAGCATTAACCTGCTCAATACAACACTAGCATGGACACAGGATTTCAGGATGATATTTGAAGATTTTTTTTTTCAAAAAATCATCTTATTGTGCAGTTATCATTCTTTGGCTGTCTTGTGGTTCACATACGTAGCTGATTTAATGCATTTAGTAGCGTGGATTGTTTCTCAACGACCCAAGCAACACCTCCTTGTGTGCCTGGCAAAAACAATCCAGGGTGTCGTCAGCCACAATTGGCTTCAGTGCTTATCGAACAGGATAAACATTATTGAAAATGGATGGTCTCAGTTATCAGTTTAAAAATGTGAAACTTGAACTCTTCTGTTTTATTGAAAAAAGCAGACTACTTGAATAAGTCCTTGTAATTGCTTTACGTGTCTGTTGCAACTGCATAATGTTCATTTTCTGTGTTTGTTTCCTCATAAGATCCCAAATGAGATGTAATTTTGCAAGCCGTTTCATTCGTGCATGTGCACCGTATAACTGAGGCAAGAGCACGGATAATTTTAAGCAGATGACTATGAAACCTCTGCATGGGATTTGACACTTCTCAGATCTGGGGTGATCATTACTTGTGCGATATTTGTCACCTGCTGCTCCAGAGGCACTGGAGACAGAGGGTAGCGTTAAAGGTGACATGGAGGATTAATGTTCGCTGCTTCCATCTTGGACTGAATTACAGATTGACCTTTATCATATGCGATAGCACTTTGATAATCTCTTAGTATGAATTGTAACATAAACAAAATTTTCAGCAATGTACTTTTGTCACATTCTGTTATTCCCATCTCACAAACTCCCTTTACACTTAACTACGAATGTTCCTGGTCGATGGAGATGCGATAGCGCATTACGCTACTGTAATGTTGGTTACAATGCTGGATCAATGTCTGCCCAGAATAGAACGGGACAGAGCAGTTCATTCACAACCTAGGCAGAGCTCTCAAAGATCTTTTATGGAATGTTATGGTAATTAACACAGTGGATGACATTATGTAGTCATTGGTAATTTCTGTGTTGCAACGGCAGATAATGCATTATTACATCAAAGTCTCTGAGGCTTTTCATCTCCTTGTTTCCTATCATCAAAATTGTTGCCTTTTTTTTTTTTTTTTTAAAAGCCAAAGAATTTATAGACATCCATGTTCCTTTTTGTCCTCGACTGTCCGGAAGCTTAAGACAAGCTCACATCCAAAACACACACATCCAATGATTAATTGAATTCAAATGAATAGACTGAGCATGAGGCTATCTTGGGGTGGGGGGGAACCCTGTCCTTTTCAAATGAAACCATAATTCATAAGAAATGAAGGTGTATCGGTGGATTTTTTTTTTTTGTGGTACTTTTAGAAGGTTGACTATCTTTTTTAGAACAGTTGCTTCTGGTCTCTTTTTAAAAAAAAAAAATAATTTTTTTACAGAATGTACAGTGGCCCTGAAGTGCAAAACACAACAGCAAATAACTAAACAAGTTAATGGCAAGTTAAAAAACAAGACAGCAAATAACTAATCACAACAACAAATAACTAAACACAACAGCAAATAAAAAAACAACAAATAACCAATCACAATGATATAACTAAACACAACAGAACACAACTAAAGTAAACACAACTCTTCCTGTAGGTTCGTCTTAGCAGCGATGAGTCTTATACCTGACCAGTACCTTCCTTTTCCGGTAACTTAATGTTGTTTTGTTTTTTCATTTATTGTTGTGATTAGTTTTTTTTTAACTGCTGTTGTGTTTAGCTACAGTATTTGCTGTTGTGATTAATATTTCACTGCTCCTACGGTGAAGGTGTAACCCGAATTTATATGCAAGTCTGAAAGCACCATGGCCCATTACTAACTTTTAGCTAATGCAGTATTAAATTCATAATAATTAAAGTAAATATTTGTATGAATAACACTTGTAAGCCATAAAACATTCTAATGGAAAACCAGTATTGTAACTACGAGGCTAACTGAACGTGACTTCTTGTACCGCGTATGACTGTTGCTGATTGTTACACTGTATTTTTAATATTTTGCTCCTCCTCTACTTGGTGCTGTGTCACAACATAGTCAAAAATTTTGCCGATTGTTACTTTGGGCCAGCATCTTCGGCTAATGAGCGTTATGTTTTGAGCTGACGTGTCAATAATTATAGGTGTCTTTGTATATGTAATGAAATAAGTGAAATATTTTTTATTTTACTTTTTTTTTTTTTTTTTTGTCAGTACTGAGAAAATTGTGTTCAGAATCAGAAATCTACGTTGTACTGTACCGTACTATTGTACTGTATTCTCAATGGCTGTCTATATCTGAAGTGGATCATTACAGAATTCTTTTTTTAATAAAATAACAAAGTCACACAAAATATTAGCAGGTTAAGAACACTCATGGAGGTCAGTACGTGTGTAAAATGAAGAGATATCTTCCTTGATATGACTACAGAGCATTTATTACTACAAAGCTGGTAATCATTAGTGACACTCGGTAGACCGGGCAGATTAGTCTTTGTCAGAAAAAAAAAATAAAACTGATAAAGCTTACCTACATGTGTAACAAGATTTCAGAGGTGAAGTTTTAGCATAATGGTGGGATAAGTACAAAGAAGGAAAAGCACATGTTCCAAAGTATACCACAACCGCCGTCAAACAGTATATAAATGCGGTGTTGTGCGATAAGTATGTCGAGCTGCCAATCGGTGGACTTGCTTGTCTTTTATTAATGATGTGATGACCGATAGAAGTAGTGATAGAAATTCTGAAGTGTACTGGGCTTGCTATCTGCTCTAGTTAGGCCAAAGGAGGGAATTTGTATGGTGCTTCACTTTACAAGTGAATAATGTCCAGGCAAAGCAGCCCAAGACCTCAAGAAACAATATGGATGGCCTCAACTCAACCCAGTAAAGCCTTCTTTTTTTTTTTAAACTATAGACAAAAGCCCACTTTTAACTGCAGTGCAGTTTGCGAAGTCTTTTTTTTTCTTTTCTTAGAAATAAAAGATGCCAAAACAACACATCCGTACTGCTGTTTGGCACACATTTTGCTGGAGTACGAACTGTGCTAAATGTGTTATAGACAGAGCAGCAGTCCAAGGATTAGTTGATGGAGAATAACCTCTGTGTTACAACAGAAATGGAATAGGAAGAAAACAAGTAACAAAGCTTGCCTTCTTCGTGTTATAAATAGCCTCATGCCAAGAGGAAATAACCAAAATGTTGGATGTCTTCCATTGTTGCCCTTTGTTTACTGTGTCTCTGTTGAATTTGTTGGCGAGTTCCACTGTGGTGAGCTGCTGTGATGTCACATTATATCCTTCCATCCATCCATCAATTTTCTGAGCCGCTTCTCCTCACTAGGGTCGCGGGCGTGCAGGAGCCTATCCCAGCTATCATCGGGCAGGAAGCGGGGTACACCCTGAACTGGTTGCCAGCCAATCGTCACATTTTTTATGTTTGTTTAATTATTTATTTAACCTGTCCCGTGAATTTTTTGGCGAGTTCCACTGTGTTGAGCTGCTGTGATGTCACACTATTTATGCGTCCTACCCACCTCGCTGTGGAAATGCAAGCCACTTTGGGGTTTATCGTTCTAAACTGCAATGGCTTGCTGAATTATAGCAATAAATGAAAACATGGCTAAAGAAGTCCCATAAATGGACAAATTATTCCCAAAAGTATACAGTGGTACCTCCAATTAGAAGTTTTTCGAGATACGAGCCATCAGTCAGCCAATTTAAGAAAACAAACAAAAAAACTTGCTGAGTTGAGTTACAAGTGCTGAATGGTGGCAGCGAACAACACAAAAGCAGCAGATAGTAAGCAATTCTTCTAAAAAGAGGCCAAGCACTTGCCTCAGTCGGCTTATTGCCACTCCCAGTTGAAGTTTATTATAAAACTAAACACAAAATAAACAATTACGTATTTTGTATTGAACCAAACCACATAACTTTTTGCCTTACGCAAGTCCACTAGCTTAATGCTAACATGCAATGCAAAACATCGTAGAGGGGCTAATGAAACTAGCATCAGTGCTACTGTAGTTATAACAATTTAAGCGCTGAATATTTGAACACAAATGGTGCAGCAACACATGAAGACAGACAATATAACAATTCTTATAGGTATACTTTATCCTTTGCGAAAAAACGACTCTCTGCTCCATCTTCCTGACCTTAGAAGAGACCGCTGTCTTCGTTAATTTATTTTGTAAGTACAATACTGTAGTTTTTGCCAATTTAAAAACTTTCTACTATTTTGTTTTGCTGTTTTTGGAGGGTTGAACTGATTATTTGCATTTCCATTAATTTCAGTAGTGGAAGATGATTTGAGATGAATGTTTTTAGTTGCATGTCACAACAGATTACACCTGTTACTTTTACTTTGTTTTTGCATGGTTTTTCTTTTAAAAGTTGAGCATCTGAAACTGAGGACTTTGTCTCAAAATGTATTTGATTTGAAACTGTGTGCTATTTTTGATAAGCCCTCTTGACTTTGAAACGTCTACTCTCTGGTTTTGTTTCCATTTCAATGGAGTGCTGAAGACAATTAGAAAATAGATCTTTAAGAGAGGGGAAGTAAAAATAACTGAAGTGTTTGCACAAGTGTACACACCCTCTTAAAACTGTTGATGTTGCGGTGTTCAGAAAGAATGAATTTCATTCAAACTCATGTTGACTGTGAGTCTGCACACATCATCATTTAATTTAATTCATTTAAAATGCCCCTGATGAATCCCCAATAAAGTTCAGATGTTATAATGGGATTTTCCTGGCATTTTTGGAGTCACATCTAACAGTATAAGCCATGGTCAGCAGAAAATCTCCTCAGCATCATTGTTCAAAAATGTCAGACAGGAGAAGGGTACAAAAGTATTTCCGGGAAATAACAGACACTGTGGATCACAGTGAAGGCAGTCATCAAGTGGACAAAATATGGCACAGGAGTGACATTACCAAGAACCCGACTTCTCTCCAAAATTGATGAACAGACAAGAGAAAACTGGGCAGGGAGGCTGAAAATAGGCCAACAGCAACAGTGGAGCTGCAGGAATTTCTGGGAAGTACTGACTGTTTAATACATGTGACAACAGTCTCCCGTCTTCTTCATACAGTACCGTGACAAAGTATTGGGCCCCTTGTCTAATTATATTTTTGCATAGTTTCCCCACTTTTAAGATCATCAAACAAATGTAAATATCAGACAAATTGAACTTAAAATGCGGTTTTTAAATGATTTCATTTATTAAGGAAAAAAAACCTATTCATAGTTACTTAGTGCAAATGCAACACTTACTCATGGTGGTGGCAGCGTCATCCTTGGGAGCTGTTTTTCTTCAAATGGAACTGGGGCCTTAGACAATCTGAAGGAAATTATGAACAATTCCGAATACCAGTTAGTATTACCGCAAATCCTTTAGGCTTCTGCTAAAATGCACGAAAACAAGCCTACTAGAACATCTACACTTTATTTGGGGTTAATAAAAGGCGCTTTCAATTTAACAGGTTTTGAAAGTGATTGGTTAATTCTGGAAATACCCACACCCACAGTTATAAGACTGTGTGTACTTGTGCAACCACTTTAAGTTCTTTTATTTCCGCTCTCAATAAAAGATTGTATCATTTTCCGGTTGAGTTGTACAGGTTATAGGTCACATTAATAGTGGGAAAAGATTTAAAATTATTTGTCTTAGTCTCATTTTTATATTACAAAGGCATAGCATTTGAACAGGGCTGTGTAGGTTTTTTTTATATCCACTGTAGATATGTAATTGATCCCTCAGGAAATTCTGTTAACATGAACATAAATTTGGATAATCCTCATAGCAACAGGCACCATTCCCCTATCATCAGACTCATCTGTAGTGAATATTATTGAACCGAAAATAAGCACAAACAGTTACACAGTTGACGTGTTTGGGAGCCTGGAAATCAGATCACAATCAGTTTTTGCACGTGAGTATGGTAGTTTCTCTACAAAGTGGCATTGCCACTAAAAGGGAGATCATGTAGGTGTAGTAATTGCATTGCACTGTAGAAAGTCGAGGAACGGCATGGCTCGGAATGAAGATGAGTATTTCGGTTTGACCCCAAAGTCGGATGGAAGGGAAGTGCGAGGAGTGAGGGGGCTGATTCGGGTGGCATGAGCAGCTGTTGACAGAGAAGCGAGATCTACTGGTTGCCATAGCAACATTTGTATTGCCCACAGTGCGTGTGCGTGGCACTGTGTTTACAGCTTATTTGTGCAGTCCTTGTGATGCCGGAAAAATAATAATTGCCCGGCCCAAGCTTTTGTGTTGACGACTTACCACCTCAAGGACAGCGTTTCTTTCTTTTTTGCTTTGCACTTGGGAACATACATGTACTAACGAAAGACGTGGCTGAAAATGTTTTATCATACTGAAACCGTTCTTGAGATAGACCCATTTATAACATTTCCTTTTGAAAAAGTGATAGTTTCACATCCTTTCAGTAGTAAGGTCGCTCTTTGTATCATCACTGTCACTGTACTCTCACTTCTCTACATACGTTTTTGCTGTATCGCAGATGCACGCTTGTTCTTTGACACAGCACACAACATAAAGAACCTGTCACACTGTCTCACAGCAGCCTCGATTTTACGCTGTTTTATGTCGCCAATATGTCCTCTGTCATCTTGTACGTTTATAAATGCATAAGGGATTGGTACCATGTTAAACAAGCGTCTGGTTTGTATTAAGAAGAGCCATTAAGGCAGAAGATTTTGTGTTGTAGGTACATATGCTGCACTGAGGCACTGTCTGTGTCCCGCAATCTCCTCAACACACACCACACACACAATATATTCATTGCCACCCACCCCCACACTGTCATATACACATGCAGGCATCATGATCGTGCTCCCAACAGCATCCATATCAGGCTATTTGACTAATAGATAGGATGAGGTTGAAAACGGGGGACGGTTTCTGGACAGCTCCTACAATAAATTGTTTCGTCTTCGTTTTGTACGGTGGTACCTTGAAGGTCAAACGTCTTAAAGCGTCGAAACTTTTGAATTTGACCACAATTTTCTGGAAAAGTATGCGTTACAAGTAGTACAAATTTTTGACATCAAACTATTATTTTGCGTGAAGCCAACACAATTTACTCCACTTAATTTCAGCCAGAATCAAAGGATTAACTGCATGTTTTGAATTTTCCTCTTTCAATTTGTGTCTCTTTTTCTCTGAAAAAAAGGACAGTGGTAAGAGAAGAAGAAGAATTTTCGAAGAAATCCACTGGAAGTTATCTTGAAGTAAGCTGACTCATTTCAGGCAGAAAGACTCCGGCGGTGTCAAAGTAATTAAAGATTTTTTTTCAATGCCATGCCAGTCAGAGATGGTTGTCGGTATCCATGTGGATGATTGAGCAAAAGTGTTGGTTCTCTTAAGCACTGTTACCTGTTTCTGGTTGTTGTTTTCTACTTCCTATTTTTTTTTCCATTTCCCATTGGATTTTGAATTTGATATTCTGTCGAGTCCCAGTTGTTTGAATTTATAAAGGAAGAGGAGCACTGAGTTTTGTAGACTACAATGTTGGTTTCTCACACAAGCCGTGGATTGGTAAACTGCCATATGCTTGCTGCTTGTGATAAAAAGGTAGCTTGTTATATGTAAGTTTATTTTAACCTTTTATGTTATATTCGTGGTTGATTTCATTGCATACTTGTCTGACAATAAATGTTAAAAAATGAGATGCATAAGCACCTTATACATCTTTGTTATCCCCTCTCATTTGCCATTAAAATTAATTTGTATAGTGTTCGACCTTTTTGAGTACCTCTGTACCTCAGTTATATTAGCCAGATAATAAATCAGAACACTGACGACTTGCTGCCGATTAGTCCTTTGGGGCCATTTGTTCAATGTCAAAACATTCTAATGCATTATTCCCCAACCACCACCCCCACCCCCTTTTGAGTCCATGTCTGACATAATGGAAATGAGTCCTTATAAGATGGATTTATCTATAATAAGCAACAGAGGTTTGGCTCTGAAATCTCACAGGTTTGTTGTCAAAAGAAAATAGCCGTGTTGACGTGAGTCAGATTGAAGGCAATTTAAAGGCAGGCACTCTGCAATACTGCTGTTGAAATGAGCCGACCATAATGGCTCCTAGCACTGCACCATACAAAAGTTGTCTAGCGCTGCGCTGGTATGTTTTTGTTGTTGTTGTTTTTTTGTTTTTTTTTTGTTAGTGTTCTTTCATTGAGCTCAGCGTTTCCCACAGAATTCGATTCGCCCCGTGGTGACTCCGTAGGCTGTTTTTGTGTGACTAACCATGCTATATCCTCATTTATATGCATATTATTCATCAGAGCAAGCTATCTCATGTTCAAATCTGCCCTATTATCGCTTATTAGCAGGCATGTTTCTGACCAGTCCTATAAGCGAATCACATGATCTTGTGCTTTGATAATCGGGCGCGAGATACTTGGCACGTTTAAATTAATCTATGTGGTCATTTGGAACACAAACTCCAAGGGGGTGAGAAGAATTAATAGTATTAAAATGATACCTAGCTTTGTCTTTGAACAGTATAAGGCTCTTGAAGTTGGGTTTCTGCAGTGATTATAACGCAACTCCAGTAGGCAAAGTGGGAGTTTGCCAAGATGCTCCCATGTGAATCGAGGCTTCCATGATGAATCCTTTCAGCGATCCTTGTTGTTTGTCACTATCCCCCATTTATTGAGCAGGGAGTACACACTAGATAGTAGATACGCCCATACGCAACAATAGCATATGCGGTTATTTATCGAAAGAGAAAGTGCTTATGTACGCCTTGTTTTACTGAGAATCTATCGAATAATGGGGTCTTGGATTACCATAGCCAGGGTGACAAGCAGATCGTTGGACCTTCTCGTGGTATCGGTGTTACCGCCATGACCCATTTCATTGTGAACCCGCTGAAAGTAGCTGTAGGTTGGGGGCAGCGGGTCGCATGGGTGGGTGGCCTCTTTGTGCCAGGGAGAGATCTGTAGCTTTGAAACTGATCATCAGCAGGTAATTTCATTATCCGTCGTGGCTTAAAGGAATGTTAACCGCTGGGTAATTTGCTGACCTACATTGCTGGCGCTGAGTGACTGAGAGAGACAGGCACACGCCGGATCAGGAAACGCACCACAGAAATTGGCAATGCGAGCTGTGGCTGAAACCATTTTTTTGTTTTGTTTTTTTCTAATTCACGACTCTGAAATAGTGCAGTGTTTTTACTCCTGTCTTTGGATATAAATCGAGAGGTCTTGAGTGTTATCAGTTCCCACCTGTGTTTTCCTCCTGTATGGGACACACACACACACACACACACTATGAAGTGCACAAATTGCTATTGTGATTACCTGTTTTTAGGATCATTATTTATCACCCTGCCCCCATTCCACCATTTCTCTCTCTGTGTGTGTGTGTCTCTCTCTTCTGCTTCCCCTCCCCCACACTCCCTGGCCAAGCACCCCCCCCCCCCCCCCCCCCCCACCCCGCTTCAAGACTGCAGCCCAACCAGAAGCTTCAAAGGCGGGTTTTACTCAGCAGAGCAGTTCAAGAGAAAATGGCTGCTGTGTGCAGGTCTTGTTTGCACATCTGTCAGGAGGTGACTGTTCAGGAGAAAATGGGGTCCCTGGTATGCTGGGTTTCAGCGGCATTCTTTTCACAGACCTGCATGTGCTGGAGATGGCTGCTTTTTGTTTTGTACATTCAAATCAACATCCTGTTTCTTAAAATATTGGTATATATTATACAGTGTTTATTTTTTAAATGACACTCAGTGCTCTTTTGTTACATTTGTACAGTTCTATACAAACCCTTATTTTGACATGAGAATATATGGATTGAATGAATGCTTGACTCCATGTACTGTACAGCAATAGGTAAATTGGGCCCTACAGCTACTTAGTAGCCTATTGTCTATTTTTAGACCGCCATTAATGCAGCACAGTCGAGGCTCAGTGACTTGAGTGTAAAAGATGTCTTTGCATGCAACTCCATTGCCCTAAATGTTAGTGTTGCACCATTTCTTTACGCCTCACCTTTCCACACATAATACATATAAGGCAAAGGGGAAGTGAAGGATGGGAAGTTATAGTTACCCTTAATATACAAAGGGCTCATCCACAATTTTGTGGTGGGCAGTTCCATCTGTTTATTTTGTGTTGCATATACAGGATAGCTTGACATTTACACTATCAATTGTACATATGTATTGACTATTGGGTGAATATTGGATCATAAATATTTGGCATGAGCATTTGACAAAATTTCTATTATCGACTGTGGGGATGTTGTATTAAGGAGAATCTACTGCAGATGTCTTAGCCCTGACTTTGTTTTGTTGTTCTTTAGACAGCAGTGCCTCTGCTGGTTGCAGCCAAATAGTGCCAGGACATTACTAGTCAACAATCAATTCCACACATCAATGTGCCCATCTCTAATAAACACTTGATTGGAGGTCGACCTATTACAAAATATACATAGGAGTGCTGGGATTTTTGCCTCTGCAAGAAAGCTGTCAGTCAGACAATTGTCACCACTAAGTGTTTGGTTGAACAATTGCTTTTGACGTAATGGTCCTCCCCTCCCTTATAATTACATTAGTGAAGTAATTAGCAGTGTGACATAATTTACGAGAGATTAAGAGCATCTGTACATTGTTGTTGAACAGGTTGTCTTTAAGAGGTTCCTGTGTTGTTTGGGTATATGCTTGAACGTGCATATTTTGAAGGCCTCTGGCTCAAGCTAGTCAGTCTGTTTGTACATTAAAGTAGGGCTGGACGATTATATGATGGCGATTAGTGATTGCGCAAAATTTCTGTCCGATCATGGCGATCAGCTGTGTGCATGATTACTCTTATTAAACATGGCGGGAATGTACATGACAACAGCCAATCAGAGTTGACCTTTTCCTTCTCCACTTTCATTTGCAAGTTGTAGAAGGAAGCATAATGAATAAATGCGCATATGATACGCGGAGCCGAGGTTACGAAAAAGATGTTGGTAATGGCTTGGAGTTATCCTCTGAAGACGATGCTATTGTTAAGAAGTTACTCAACGTTGGTCTCAAAAACAGCGTGGAGAAAATTAAGCTTGTGACTTTATGAAAAGCATATAAATAAACGCCAGCAGTCAGCACAGTCTGTCACTCACTGCTACCAACACACATAGCATTAGCAGTTTAGCCACTACTAGCGGTGCAAACTGCAGCGACCGGAGCAAAGCAGCAAACAATTGTGTCATCGTCATTATTCAGGTGGTTTGCAATGTGACAAAACTAGCTAATCTGTAGTGTTATTCAAGATGATGCACATTTGAAAGCAGCAATAATGTTGACAGTGTAGCTGGAAAATGATCATGTTTACAATCCACAGTCTCTTCAGTATGCCCGAGGGGGCATTTTGTTTCTTTTGTATCTTGTATACCTCCAATAATACTCAGGACTATGAACTGTTATGTGATATTTTTCTGCGTTCGTTGGAGTGTTGAGTGAAAATTGTTCTGGTAATTTTCCATATTTATTTTATTTAACGGTCGACTCGGTGTTCGAATGGTGAGCACATCTGCCTCACAGTTCTAGGGACCCGAGTTCAAATCCGGCCTTGCCTGTGTGGAGTTTGCATCTTCTCCTCGTGCCTTACTCCAGTTTCCTCCCACATTCCAAAAACATGCCCATAGGTGTGAATGCGAGTGTGAATGGTTGTTTATATGTGCCCTGCGATTGGCTGGCGACGAGTTCCAGGTGTACCCCGCCTCTCGCCCAGCTGGGATAGGATAAGGGAGGAGGATAAGCAGTACAGAAAATGGATTGATGGATTTTATTTATTTGCTTAGAATGCTAAGATAATGTTGGGTTTACTTTTTTAAATATGGACCATGAGGAGTATTGTGAGCAAAAGGCATTAATAAAATGTTGAAATACTCTGTAGATTCATTAGTTTTCAGTACAGATGCTTTAAAACTGGCATTTAAAAAAAACATTTAAAAACAGTATGAAGCAAATCATGATAATCGAGATCGGACAATATGACAATATATATCGTGATAATTTTTTTGCAGCCCTATATTAACGTATTAAAAGTATCCTCCAGAAGTCACATTGTCTTCACTTGCACGCGGACAAAAGTTGGCCAAAAGATGGATGTATGCATGGATGTTTTTTTTTTACATAGTGCCATCTACATGAAACTCTTTGTCATTTTTGCTGGTCCTTCTAAAAGGGGCTAGTTTTTTTCTCCTTACATCGTTTTCGTCTGTACATGTACGTTTTTATTAGGTTGTCGTGGTGGAAAGGTACCTGAAGTGCTCCGCAAAGCAAGCGAGAGAGCTACGATAGTGCATTTGCTTTCCGTGCTCACGACAACCGATGGTGTTTGGTGTGCGACAGATATTAGCGTTCCCATGACAACAAGGTTACCCCCTTAAAAGTGTATGTGAGTGAGGAGTCACTTGTATAAAGATAACATTTGTAGGCGGTGGCTGTTTCACGAACAGTGGTTTGTGTATTTTTTTTATTCTTTAACACAAATGAGGTGATGGTTGACTTGTCTACAAGTCACATTTTGTACACATCTGCTAAACCTTACTCTTAGCCCATTTTAAAAATGGCAACAAGAGACAGACACACAAAGGACAGTAAAGGTGGTTGATGATAGTTTTATAAGCTGCTATCGCTTGAAAGAATTAACTCTAAAACTGGTGAAAACAGATCTGTATCTCTCTCTTTTTCCCCATAGACTGTTTCCGTTCAAATTCATATGTGATTAGAACTGACAAGCAGAGAGCATTTCATAGTCCACTCATCACTTCAGTGTGGATAAACCTTCAAGCATTTTGTCAGATATGGAGGCCCAGGTAGTAATGTAACGGATCATAGTCAGTCTGATTGATGCTGATGCCCTTTCTCCATCTCTAAGCGGGGCTTGAACCCCTCCAGGCTTCCTGGGAATTAAGTGTGCAGTATGGTTTGTTGTTGTTGTTGTTGTTGCTGCTGTTGTGACTGGGCTTTTGCGAGGCGAGCCCCTCAAATGTAAGCTAATGGGCTCTGTGATCAAATCAGGACACAGGAGCTAAGGGTCATAAGTGTTTTGTTTCCATGCAGAGAGAATGGCATAGACATTTTGCCTTTTGAATTAATTTGTTGAAGCAAATGATGAGTCTTTGGGAACTGAAAGGTGTAGTAATAACGTCTTACAAATGCTGTTAGTCTCGTCTGCTTTTCTTCATTTGTAATTTGCTGGACATTTTTAATCAGGTGCTTCCTTTTAATAGCTCAGTCTGCCCCACTGGGAGACAGGGGAACAAAACACATTGTGCATCCTTGAATTAAGAATGTTAGTTTAATTACAGAACCTCTACTGTGGTACATTAAGGTGAACTCCCAGAACAAAGATTATACCAATGTGAAAGAGTGCGTAATTCCTTTTGTGGAACTTATTCACCCCCTCTGGCTGTGAGCTCTTTGTTAATTGGGACAGCACTGTTGTCTGTATTTTGCTCCATCGCTCTTGTTGCTATGTTACCAAAGGGGAATTGGAGCGACCGCAGGCAGTGTTAGCGATTCAAGTTGGACAACCATACATGCCTCATACCTGATGCAACATTGATTCCTCTTTGTGAATCCTCTTTAGACCCTTTGATTTCTCTATTTTGAAGCAGAAAAATAAGCCAGTGTTCCTGACTCATTCTAGGTGCTGTTGACTTTGTCCAACCCCCCCCCCCCCCCCCCCCAACACACACATACATTATTTACATTTTTTATTTATTTATTTGTATTTTTTACACTATTATCCGTTTGCGGGCTTATAACACAATCAAAGTCCACACCCGCTTGCCTAGCATTGGTATCAGAGAGTTTAAAATCCTGCAGAATTTGTGTGGGTGGCTTTATATGAATATTTTACTTATTCCTTCTATCTTGTGTAAGTCTTGTTATTTAGCGCCTTATCATGAATTTTTCTCCATCAGTCGGTGGTGTGCCATGTCACGAGGGGCACCCCTTGGTTTTGTGTGGAAAACCTAACGTTTATTCTAGCATTGGTTAAGAAAATATGAATCGTGTCTGCACATGGTCATCTGGCAGACTGTTGTTGACATTCTTGCTATTCGTGTGGAAAAGATAGAGATGTGTTGTTGCAATGATGTGAGTCCCGAGACGTAATATTCATCCTGCTTCTATTTCGTATGTCTCTCTCTTCAGGAGTGAGCTGAGCCTTCCAACAGACTTCCACTGTTTCTTTGGGCTAAAATGAGTATTACCAGTGACGAAGTGAACTTCTTGGTCTACAGATACCTCCAAGAATCAGGTTGGTCTCGCAAAGCTGGGATTGATTGATACACTTAAGCAAGTCTGTTTCTAACCGAACAGAGAAAAAAATTAATTGTGGCCACGGAGTTACATGGAAATGGCTTTCAAAATGCTATTTTTGAACACACCACCATTATAGTGCCCTATTGTGTCCTGCGTGTTAAGTGTCCTGTTTAGACAAGCTGAGCATAAACAACAATGGCACTACTACACCGCTACTGTGCCCTGTGGAGTCGTATTACTTAGATATGAGAAATTCTACACGTACGCATGTGCCTATAAAGAGGTATTCAAAAGACAGTTTCAGATAAGACCTGTGAGAACAAGCAGTTGATGCACATGCGTATAGTGTTTATTTCCAAAGTGACATCGCCAACTACTGGCCCGGCATGAAGATTACAGCCTTTTCAGTTGCAATCAATGGCAACACTGCTGTCTGTAACTTTTCAAAAATGCAACAAAATGTGGTTGTCATGTAAATGTACAGTGACAAAAGACACAAAAACGTAAACCCCAACAAATCTTTTAGGAAACCTCGAGTGTCCTTTCAGAGTAAATATTTTCTGTACTATTGTACTGCAATGATTAATCAAATAACTTGATTACAAAAATCTCAAAATCTCTGCCTAGAAGCTTCACACGGATAATCTTTCCACACAGACTAATGTTAATGTAGTCACACGTATAGAAAAAAAGTTGGCGTGATGGCAGCAAGACAGGCGAAAAGAGTCTGTTAAAGATAGAGAATGTCGAAAGTTTGGAATCATTTCACGTTCAAGAAAGAAGAATAAGTGCAATGTGTACCACATTATGATGATGATAGCTAATTCAATATAGCCTACCATCCCTAGTTACAACGTATTGCAACGCCCCCACAAGTGGTCACGTAGAGAAGAATAGTCACAGATGTCACTTGATTGAACAAACTGTAAGAAAACAACACGTAATAAGCACATTAATACATTAGCTACCTATGGCCACAACTCACGCAGTGTCGCTCAACAAGCGACTGTTGACAGACAGCCAACTCTACACTCTTATTCGCTGACGCCAATGTTACTCAACAGGTCAGGCCCCGCCTTTTAAAGCCATATGCACGCAGTCACAGATAATATAGTTCAAATGTGAGGATGGCTACCCCAAGTGGACAAAAATATTACCTGCACATTCACATGCATGTTATTGTTTTTAATAATGCAAATAAAATTTACATCTGATTACTTGATTAATCAACGGGGTAATCGGTAGAATACTTGATTCTAAAAATATTCGATGGCTGCAGCCCAACATACTTTGCTACAAAATAATGTGCAAATGCGGGGAATTCATTGCAAATGAGAATTGTTAATATGCACAGATAAAAATATTCTTTTCATGCGAGGTTGCATTGTTACAAAAATGAGTACACCAATATAATTCCATGTTGCGAACTTTACCCTAATATACTGTAGCTTCAGGCTATATGACGTGTGTTGGGTTACATAATGACTTTGGAGTGGATTTTATTGAATCTTCCTTTTGAAATATAGTCTATAGTATAATCATTATATGATTCAATCCTTCATAGAATGTAGGCATATTATTTGTTTTGAAATATCAATTTACAGTTCAGTCCTAGATACAATCTGGGCAAATGATTGAAATCTATGGTGTTGTGTTGTCTTATGATCTTTTCCCACAGATTTTGTGGGTAAGGTTAGTTAAGTTTGGCACATCAGTCCAATGTGGCTGACATTTGCAGTAAAAAAGGTGTGTCTTTAAACTGTTGACTAGGTTATGTGGAGAGCGCAGTGGGCTGATCCACAGCTGTCACAACCAGAGGAGTGGTTAAAGCGAGGCATAAAGTACAATTTCCAATAAACTTTAGAATAAAATCCTCCGTTAATCTGTTATGTAAACGGTTTTGTAAAGAAAGCACAGAACTGGATCTATATAAAATGAGCGACTGTAAAATCAGTGAGGATGTGAACATGTCACTCAGATTTAGTTAGTTGAGTGGGTAGTCCTCAGAGGTTGGCCTCTTTTCAGCAGGACATCACTGCAGTGCACTTTGGCACCGCTCCAAATAAAGTCCATCTTGGGTGTGACTTGTTGTGGGCGGCGCCTTTTATAACATTCATTCCACATGACACAAATCTGTGCGTTTTGGTGTAGCCAAACACAATTGTGGGCAAAAAACCTTTGTAGCCTTAATTATGGAAGCCCAAAAGAAGTCTATTAGATGCTCTAAATAGGTCTAGAGATATTTTCACCCTCAATGACTCGCAGATGTCATACATGTTATGTAATTGGGGCTGAGGAAGGAATGGGACTGACAAATATATGATTTTGTTTTCAGGTTTCTCCCACTCAGCATTCACCTTTGGCATCGAGAGCCACATCAGCCAGTCCAACATCAATGGAACACTAGTGCCCCCTGCAGCCCTTATCTCCATCCTGCAGAAGGGGCTCCAGTATGTGGAGGCAGAGATAAGCATCAATGAGGTGAGATGATATTTGCTGTAGCTTCCATCTGTATGATTACAGCAGATTTATGCAATGAATTGCGCTCAAAATGTATTGGCTATTTCCCCGACAGGACGGAACGGTCTTCGACGGCCGGCCGATCGAGTCGCTGTCGCTCATTGACGCCGTGATGCCCGACGTGGTGCAGACGCGGCAGCAGGCGTTCCGTGACAAGCTGGCCCAGCAGCAGGCTGCCTGCACCATGGCGGCATCCACCTCTGGCAACCAGTCCAACGCGCCAAAGAATGGTGACGCCACTGTCAACGGGGAGGAGAACGGCACACACAACATGAGTACGTTAAAGGCACTGGAAAGGGATCCAGAATCAGTTTGAAATAGAATAGCCATGTCTGTATTTAAATTAAACTCATAAAAGATATCTTGACTTACAGAGAGGAGCGCACCACCGTTTGTGTTGCATGTGTACGGATAATGTTGTGTCTTAAATTATTGGCGAGCGGCATGCAGTCATGCTATTTATGTAACTGACGCAAGCTATCAGCCATCGTGCTTACACAATAGAAATACGAGCCTTATCAGGTGTACCGTCCAAACTGAACCGCCTGGTGGATAAATGGCTTTACTGGCCTTTTGATTGTGCTCTCGTCCTTATTTTGTTGCACAACACACAAACCTTCCATTCAAATGTGGGCTGAGACAATAGGAGATAGAGGTTACTAATCTATGTTTTTGGATGGATTCAGCGTTATCTACCGGCTCACCAGTTCCTCTACTTCAGATGAACAAGAGTGGCGAATAATACGATCCTCACAGAATGTGCTGTAGTTGGCGCTTTGCAGCGTGATGTGTTAGTGAAACCTGAGATGTGTGGAGCAGGTGGATTGCAAGGGGGAGAGAGAGAATGTTTGTGTCAACATGGAATAGGGGGATTTAATTTCAAGGTGTCAGCAGCATAGGAAGTTTTGATGTTAGTGAGGCTTTACTGTGTTTGTGTAAAAGCTGTTCGTTTCAAGACTAAAATGACAATAAAAAGTGACAATACCGTGTTGACATAAAATGGAAACATAAAAGCATGGACACTCTCCTGTAAAAACACCCTATTTGCACATATTTCATGTGCTGATGCGTGCCGTTGCTCTCAGATAACCATTGCGAGTCGATGGAGATGGATGTCGACGTGGAGATACCCGCCAGCAAAGCCACAGTCCTGCGAGGTCACGAGTCGGAAGTGTTCATCTGTGCCTGGAACCCCGTCAGTGATCTGCTGGCCTCAGGGTAAGCTGTAAAGCCCATGTGTGACAGTGCGTGTGTGAGAACGGGTGTGTGCGTGTGATGAAGCTGACCTGAATAGAAAAAAGCAGATGAGTAACGCCTCCTTGCATGCAGGCTCTGGCTCTGTTTCCTAACACGTATTCATTGCTCAGACTGTTTACACCAACAGTGTGTGTGGTGTGGAACTTACAGTCCGTGGGGCGCGAGAACATGTGATCTAACCCGCCAAGCAATTTTGGAAAAAACGACACAATACAACCTCTGAGGAGCTATTGTATAAAACTTGAATACTTTTAAACCACAACTACGCACACCATACACAGGGTTCCAACACGCTAACCTAAATTTGTATGCAAATGCTAATGCATTATTATTATTACACTAAATGTTTGTATGAAAAACACTTCCAAGCCATAAATATAAAATAATCAAATGAAAATGGGTAAGTATGGTGGTGACTGAGTGTGACGATGTATTCTCACACCGCTACACAAACTAGTTAAATACATTTTGGAGGGCGGAAATGCCCCTTGAAGGAAATGGCTGGTGTACACGATGAACCCTAACAGTCTTTGTATTCCGTTCAGTTCGGGGGACTCCACCGCCAGAATCTGGAATCTCAACGAGAACAACAACTCCAACTCCACCCAGCTGGTGCTGCGCCACTGTATCCGAGAAGGTGGGCAGGACGTCCCCAGCAACAAAGACGTAACCTCACTAGACTGGAATGTAGGTTCCAGCTCCTCTGCGGACGCGTTTTTCTTACTCCTCTTCTTTTGAAACAGACTTTTGTATTAACCACTGCGTCTTTCCACCCGACAGAGCGACGGAACGCTCCTGGCGACAGGCTCGTATGACGGCTTCGCCAGGATATGGACGAAGGACGGTATGTTCTCCCGTTTGTGCAGTACTGCTGCGCCATTAACCTTGGTCTTCATTTGGCGCTGTTGTTATTGGGAATGTTGTCTCTGAAATAACACAACATTGCTCTCATCCATTAGGAAATCTGGCGAGCACCTTGGGACAGCACAAGGGGCCAATATTTGCACTCAAGTGGAACAAGAAGGGGAACTCCATTCTCAGTGCTGGCGTAGATAAGGTATTTTATGACGCCGTTTGTCTGTCAGTAGTTGTGAAATGTTAACTTTTTATTCTTGATGAGATGCATCTCATCAATTATTTTTGATGAGATGCATAAAACTCACTTCTTTTTTCAGACCGAGAATGAGTAACAGTCACTTATATTTGAGTACACGCCATTACCAAGTACCGAAACTCAATAATACAATTACATCTTGTAATTGTGATGAAAATGTATTTTATTTTAATAATATATTGTTCAGAAACATACCACACGAACATTTCTTGAAAATAACACTTTTTAGAGTAACAACTTATTACTGACAACTCGCGGGGCTGCCCCTTGAGCGGAGTTCATCATCCGTTTTGCAAAGCATAATTTGCACTTGGCTAAATGCATGTGGCATCTGGGTTTACCTCAAACTATATCCACATGGTTTACATGGCTCCTACTGCACTTTTCCGGAATATATATGTCATCCCGGTCAAGTGGTATAGGTGTCGTAGTATCGGAGCATTTTTTCAAGCACGAGTACAGTACAGACTTACAGTACTGGCACTGCTGCATCCCTATTTTTTTCCCCATACTCTATCATGCAAATTATGCTTGTGAATATCAACTTGGGTGATTTGTGTTGCATTGTTTTGATCTGCTAAACTTGATTTTCCCAGACGACAATCATTTGGGACGCGCACACAGGAGAAGCCAAACAGCAGTTCCCCTTCCACTCAGGTAAAGTGTGTTCAATCTTGTATGCGGGACAATACAAAAAGACCTAGGCAAACACTTTTTAAGGAGCATGTTGTTCATCCCATTGTCCCACAGCTCCGGCTCTGGACGTTGACTGGCAGAACAACACCACCTTTGCCTCGTGCAGCACGGACATGTGCATCCACGTGTGTCGCCTCGGCAGCGACCGGCCACTCAAGACCTTCCAGGGTCACACGGTAAGACGATTCGTTCCATAGAACTCCTCATATAACATCCTAGGGGAGCCATGATCATGAATGCTGTGGGTTTTCTTTATTTTTTTTTGTGGTAGAACGAAGTTAACGCCATTAAGTGGGATCCATCGGGAATGCTGCTCGCCTCCTGTTCAGACGACATGACCTTAAAGGTGAAAGTGGCGCTCGGCCTCGGGATTTCAAGACAAACGGCACACCAGAGGGGCGGGGGGGCACTTTGTACTCACGTCCCCTTCCTTTGTCTCTGTTCTAGATCTGGAGTATGAAACAGGAATCATGCGTGCACGACCTCCAAGCTCACAGTAAAGAGATCTACACTATCAAGTGGAGTCCGACCGGGCCCGGCACCGGCAACCCCAACTCCAACATCATGCTCGCCAGGTGGGGAAGAGCTCGCGCTCGGTTCGTACTCACAGCAGCCCGTCGCAGTGCGAGTAACTGCCAGTGACCCGCGGTGGTGCACCCTGACCCGCATGTGCGCGTCGGATACGTTCTACTTCACACACCAAAGGGATGTAGTGACAAGATTATGATTCTCGCAGGAAATAAAACGGTCATTGTCAGCACCACTCTGATGCAACTTCCTCATCTTAAGTAAACCAGCACCGGTGTTAAATGCACCATTTAGTTTCTAGTCTCTTTCAGTTTTGCTCTGCCTGGGATAAGAAAAAAGGCAGTTGTGGTGTAACCCTTCTTCTGCGCTTCCTCCCTCACGCCCGCAGCGCGTCGTTTGACTCGACAGTGCGGCTGTGGGACGTCGAGCGGGGGGTCTGCATCCACACGCTGACCAAGCACCAAGAGCCCGTCTACAGCGTGGCCTTCAGCCCCGACGGCAAGCACCTCGCCAGCGGCTCCTTTGACAAGTGTGTGCATATTTGGAACACCACGGTAAGTCTCGGCCACGGCCGTATCTCTTCATGAGTGACCAAAAAGCACAATACTCTTCATTTTTTTCATATTCTTTTTTGTTTTCTCACTCGGTATGTTCTTTCAGTCTGGCGCCTTGGTGCACAGCTACAGAGGTACTGGTGGGATCTTTGAAGTGTGCTGGAATAGCACTGGGGACAAAGTTGGTGCCAGTGCGTCAGATGGCTCAGTAAGTGCCCACACATTCTAAATTTCTACTATACTTGTTGGGAAGGGATACAGTTAGGCCTATCACGATAAAAAAAAAAATTGAAGACTCAATATTTCCCCCGAAACTGTCACGATAGACGGTATTATCGTCATATTTCTTTTATGCCTCTGAAATCATGAAAAATAAATCCCGCCATCAAGATGCAAGACTGCGGTCGGTCCGCTGAAGACGAGCCCCTCACCTAAAAATCAAAAAATTGACGTTTGCTGAAGGACTGATCTCGCCTCACCTCTTCCTGTCCGTTGACCTCTTTCCTGACTGACTGCTTTATTTTACAATTCACTCAAGGCAGACCAAAAATTGCGCCGAACGAGTTAATTTGTATGATCAAAGCATATTCATCCACGTCAAGACCTGATTTGAAGACGGACTGATCGTCTAATGCGTAGCTAGCATAGCTATTAATGTTAGCTCACTAGAGCCCACTCATTCTTTGGTCAACACTACAAGAGATGACACAATCATTGACATTTTACTAACGTCTTTAAGCAAAGCAAACTACATCACCACATTATCTTTTTTTTTTTTCCTCCCTTCGTGGGGATTTCAAGTAGCGAGCCGTTGTTTTTTTTATCTGTGAGGGCGGGCACTTGATTAGGGACAGCGAGCAAGACGGCAGCCGACCGGGCTTGTCGTCGCCGTGCTTTTAAAAGCTTGTATCTCGTATTTAAAAGAGGGGTTTGCACTTTGTTTCTGAAAGGCTAACAATATAATACTGAAGAATGTAAAATAAAACGAAAACTGATCATATAGGCAAAGCCAGCAACCGCACAAGATTCATTGTTTTATTTAACTCACCCTGAGAGCGCAGCAATTGCATGTGCCCATCCTGTGTAACATTGTGTTAAAACTTGAGCCGCGACGTACACCCGAAAAAGCACGGAGATGCAGAGTTGAAAGGAGTCATGTCATGGTTAGGGTTCCATTCAAATTCGGGTTTCAAATTCGGGTTTGAGTTTCAAAGTTGTGTTTCAAAACGGGGTTAGGGTTTCAAAGTAGGGGAGCACAAAAGTCTTCTTGTCATCCGGGTTTGCTCTTTATCTGCATGAGGTACTAAACCTAGATATAATCTTTTGGAAATATATAATGCACATCATGGCGTATAATCAGAATGATACACATTTACTCAAATTATATATTTACAGTCGAAACTCTAAAGTTGAACGTTGAGCACGAGTTACGGAACGCTGGTATGACCTTTTTCTAATTTTGATACAATCATGGGAGATAATGGAAAATAACAAATAATAACTAATCTGTTACCATTTTAACCCTTAAACTGCACTGGCAATGTTTCAAATAACATTGTAACATTCATACAAGTGTAATCAAATTACCGGGTAACCACTGCCAGTAGTATAACGAAAATCAATAAAAACGTTAATTGAATGATGAGTGACAAAGGCATAATGCCCCGCTCTCATCTCACTTTGTAAGTCTTAGTCGTCACAAAAGTGTTAAAAAAAAAAAAGAGTGGAAACAATCCAACACTGACTCAAATCTGATCTTGTTTTTTTGAGTGCGTCGTCAACCATGACGGTGCGCAAGAACAAAAAAAAGCACAAAATTAATTGTTTGATTTTTGGTTTTTTTGGGGGGGGGGAAGGGGGCAGCGCGCATGACGGCTGCTGAAGTGTTTGATTGTAGAGGCGTGTCCCAATACTTTTGTCCCACTGTGTACGGCGGTTCCGACATACGGCATTCCGAGGTTCTGAACGTTTCGCGGTACACAAATTCTTTGGTATTACTTACTGCCGTCCTCACTGTTTTTCATTACTTACTGCTTCACTGATGGTTTCAGATTTATGGTGTTTTTCACGAGAACAATATTTACTACAATTATGACATTACTGCTGGAAGTTCGTGATAGACTACGGCGTGTTCCGACGTGTGCATTTGTCAAATTTGGGTTTACGTCATCACCGAAGGAACATAAATCCATCGTAAACCGCAGACTGCCCCGTAATTTATTGTGTACGGGGCAGTCTTCGGTTTACGATGGCATCTTGTTGTCAAGGACGTATGTTGAAGTTCACTTTGAGGAGTTTTACTTAGACATTAGTGCTTTGCCACCATCTGGTGGCATCTATAGGCAATCACAAACCTTTTGGGGCATCAATTACTTGAGTATTTTCGCTATTTGAGGCGTTTTACTGTAACTTACTTTTCTGATTCGCGTACACACTGGGGTTACGTCGAGGCCGTTGGAACAGAGGGACCCCCCCCCCCCCCCCCAATGCTTAGTTAATTTAAGCTTGCATGTAAAACATGTTAAGTTGATGGGGAAACTTTCTTAACACAAGTCAACAATCCTTTCCCCGCTGCAGGTATGCGTTCTCGACCTGCGGAAATAGCGGCGAGTCGTTGGAATGTGCAGCAGACTGCCTTCTTTAGATCTCAGCAAATGCTCTCGTTGCTTCTGGAGGAGGGGCTTGGCGGGTAGACGGAGTTAAATTGAAAAAACAAAACTCAGAGGAGCAACAACAAAGAAAGAGACACGGAAGGAGTGAACCACCACCTGCGGGGGAGTCGGCGCACCTTAAAGCTGACAGACTTGGCGCATGTTGGAGATAAGTCCCGTTTGCGCCCGAGCGGAGGCCAGCGAAGACAACATTGGAGCTACTCCCGACTCCTTGTGTTTTACGAGGTATCTCATGAGGAAGCGCCGCCATTGCTCCCCACTCCTCCCGCTGTGGTGGGCCGCTGCGGTCCAGCTGCTTGGCAGGAAGGATGACTTAACTGAGACGCAGGCCAAGAGGCGGCCATCCACAGAAAGAAGGCTTGTTGAAATCCTCCCGGCAACTCGGCGGAGACACAATGAGGGTCACCAACCATAGCGAAGCCTCGCTTTTAAAGGAGGACGGCTCGTTTGAAGACCCTCCCCATCCCCCGCCGCCCCTACAACCCTCGCTCCACAGATGGACTCGTTGCAAGTGCGGAAAGATGGAGCGTGCTGTTCCTGAATACCAGTCCACCGAAAAAAGAACCTCCCAAACCGGCCCAATTCACTCACCAATTGCGAACGTGGACAAAAAAAAAATGCGTGTAAAAGTGTGGTTTACAAAGAGAATTTTTGCCCTTTTTTTTTTGGATGTACATGTAAAGAATGTAAAGATATGTAAATTAGATTAATACACAGACTTATATACTGTGTATATATGTTTATATACAGTACACCTTATTGACGTCACGTTAGGGGCTCACTTAATGGCTAGAGCTGTCTTTGCTGATGGGCCACAACGAGGCCGCTTTTTAATTCAAAACAACTTTTTTCCAGTCAAGGCACAAACGGCGAAATTTACGGAATCATCATCATCTTCGGTCACTGTGTTGCGTCTTCGTATTGTGTGTTGATTGGGCTAAACAAGCCACACCCACTAAATTAGAACGCACGGCTAAGGCGGGTTAACATTACCACATTTTTCTTTTTTGGACACTTTTTTTTCTGCGCTCATTCTACTGAGACATCCAAAACTGAATCCAATCAGCAGTTTTTTGTTTTGTTTTGTTTTTTTGGGTGGTCTGAGCAGCAAATGAAACCTTTTCAACTTGTCCCACCCCACCCTTTTGTTCCACTTCTTTTCCCTTTCCGTCAACTTGCGCACAAACAATGTCAAGCGGAATTTTTTTTTTCTCACGGTAGCTTCGGCAATTTTTTTTTTTTTTTTTTGCTGGACGTAAAGGGCAGACATTTTTTTCCCCCCTCATCCCCCCCTTTTTCATCTCTTTTTGGGTCAGGTATCACAATAGGATTTCAACGGGTGGTCCATTGTTTTTCTGACTTTTTCAGAGCCATTATTGTCTGTGTCAGACTGAGAAATTGGGCTGTGGGTTTGGTGGCCGATGTGGATGAAATGCTGTGACAGCTACTATTATTATTATGTCTCTGGCGCACCCTGGTCCAGGGTGTGGTCACCTGTTTCAAGACAAAACATTCAAGTCGTTCAGTGTCTGAAATAAATCACTCTATTTTGATATCAGAACACCTGTGCACTTAATTGTGTCATTTCTTTGTTTTTTCATGTATTTTCCAATGGAAAGTTAATGTGTCCAATGAGGGGATGTCATGCTAAAGGCAACCTACACACACTTGGGTCACAACAAAAACAAAAACTTTTATTTGTCTTGCAAAGCTCCAGATATATTAATAGTTTATTGTCTTCCATAACTACTTAAAACCCCTGTAAAGTGAATTTGAATGTGTTCCAAAATACATTATACATGCTTTGAGATAATTGCGGAAAACGTCCATAGACTGAAAACTATGTCGTACTGAATTGTAGCGATAACAGTTTTTAACCTTTTTAGTTTTCCAATTTTTTTTGTGTGGCTACAACTGTGCCATGTGACGCACTTTGGTGGCTGGCATGAATCTCCCCTCCTGCACTATATAAAAACCTGAGTGCCTTCGTTCTCATCATTATTTGGCACAAGTGTGACATGCAATTAGCTAGCTAGCTAGCTCGCTATGCTTACTCCCCGAAAATACATCTTCCCTTCGGATACTCCGCTGGCGCAAGTTTATTTCTTGTGATTGAACTACTCTTGTGAATTTTTTTCTTGAAACGTGACTACTATTGTAAAAAAATTTCAGTTTTTATTCTTGTTTTTGTTCTTGTAAAAGTACTTTATACTCACCAACTTTATTCACGTAAAACATTTCTTTCATTTTTGTAGTATAGAATTTATTCAGTTTAATTTATTTGAAATATATTTGTTCTATTTATATATTTATGACTTTGCAACATTGTATTCTTGTAACAAATCCAATATTAGTAAGAATATATTTTCCCCATATTACAACATGTCCTGACTCAAGACACCGCAATCACCAACCACTACAAATGTAAGAAAGAGGTTTGATATTTAATATGAATAAAAGTGCAAAAAGACAAGATTGTCAGAAGGGATTACAGACATGTCACTAAAAAAAAACTAAGCAGAAGACGCCAACTCTTAGGTGTGAGTCACCAAGGAGAACGTTTGTCATGTTCTCAAGGTTTCTGTTCGTGGTCGCACAAGGGAATTAAAAAAACAAGTCGCACCACCGATACTAAAGAAATCTATTCTCTTTTTTTTTTTTCTTCTTTTACCAGCAACAGTAGTTTAGAGCGACGTAATGTTGGCTACTGCCTCCCTGACGTCCCCAAGGATTCCTCATCAGCGTCTATATCGCCATAGTCTGGTGGCTCGCTGGATATGTGGATTTCAACTGTGCTAGATTCTGAACCTAGCGAGACAAAACAGGGGAGGGGAGGGGGCACTGTATTACTCAATTGTTTTAAATGGATTCCTCTATTGTAAATGCATCCTGGGAAATGCCTTGAGTACAAGAAAAATACTGGGACGGGAAATAGGGTGAGGTCATGACATTTTCTTTGAATGCATCATAAATGCATCTGGCTCCAAAAATGTCAAAATATTTCCCATCTGTGCTAAGAATATTGAAGAAAAACTGAAGTAGAAACTATGAAATGCACACAAATGTAATATAAAATAGTGAAAATGGTCAAACTCATCCCACTCGTGAAGTCACGACAATAAAACCGACAACGTGAGACATTTTCAGCATATCGTCATAATGAAGTGTCAACAAGCGTTTTAAAATGTGTATGATAAGCCTTTATTTCTGGCACGTCATACAGAAGAATTAGAAATGAAAACATCAAAAAGTGTGGGCAATTGGGAAAAAAATGACAGACATTAGTGAAGAAGACAGTGGAACATGTCAGTAAAAGAAGTGCTAGGGAAAGCTTTGCCAATGGTGAGTTGAGTTGACTGCACTACAGTTACATACTGTATAAACACGTTAAGAAACAACAGTAAGCAATGCAAAGTACAGCATTCAAGTCCAATAACAATTCCGTTAGAAATTGCATATGAATGCATTGAGATGCTCTCAACGGAAGAAATAAAGAGAGGGAATCAAGACCATAATAATGTTTGATACGGCATAGCATAGCGCAGAAATCCCAAAATACTGTTGAAATGCGTCCACTAGTGGCTGCACGGGGGTGAAATTACAGCAGTCAGTTTTATTAAAACTGACCCAATGCGGTTGCACAATTGACATTTTTCTAAAGCGGCTAGGGCACAAATAGACAAACAGTCATTCACACTTACATTCACTCCTACGGACAATTTAGAGTCTTCAATGAGCCTAACAGGCATGTTTTTGAAATGTGGGAGGGAGCCGGCGCAAACTCCCGCAAACACGGGGAGAGCATATAAACTCCACACAAGATGGCCGCAGCTGCGATTCGAATCGCGAACGTTTCGACTGTGAGGCAGATGTGCGAATTGCTGCGCCAAGAAGCTGCCTTCCATTATTTCTCATGGGGGGGGGAAAAATTGCTTGGAAATAGAAACAAATCAATCAAAAGTATGAATTGAACACATGCCAGTGTTATCGGTGGTGTGATGAAGTTAGGCCTGTTTAATTGCTTCAACATGTTTTCCTCCGGAACACAAGGACATCACGTTGGCGGTCCTAGTGACGACTTTAACAACAAGGCAAACAAGTGACCTCAAGATGAATTGGGGGGGGGGGGGGGGGGGGTGATCTGGAGAAGATTCCACAGTGTCAGACTTAACATCCACTTTGCATGCGGTTCACAGGCTTGTGACATTCTTGGATGCTTTCGCTGGACCGGAACGGAATGGAATCATCTGGGTTTTATTATTAATAATGATCATGAGCTACGGGGATAACCATCACATGTCTCTGCCAAACAGGAAATGAGAAGCTTGGGACAAAGATCCAAAGTGTGATGCAACAGTAATTGTTTTCTTTTTGGTTGTTTGTTTGTGTTTTTTTTTTTATCACACATTTTCTTTTCTTTGCTACCTATGAGGTGTGTCAGAAAAGTTCCAGGCCTGGTGTCACAAAAGATATATTTTAAATCCAAATTAGTTTACCATTTCAAAGTAATCCCTAAAAAGTCTAACAGACTTTAGATCGGGGGTCACCAACATGGCGCCCGTTGTTGAGTTCCTCAAAATGTTGGAGAAGTGATCATTTGAAAATATAAACACTTCACGGAAATAAAGTGTTGCATATTACTACTTTTCAATTTACACTTTGTGATGAACTGTTAACATGATCAGTGTCTTCACATAGCTGGATATCATTCATGATTAAGAATAACATTTAAATAAAGGTCATTTTGAACAAATGTGTTATTTCGGAAGTGTGCATCAGAACCCAACAAGAAGCTCTGAGTTTCAAAACGCTTGGTGACCCCTGCTGCAGATGGAACAGGCGTGTTGTCATGGTGATCGTCTGGCCTACACTGAAGGGGAAAACTTGTAGTTTGGGTTAGAAATATATCTTTTCTGACATTTTTGTATTATAGTCTCTCTTTTTTTTGTTTTTTTTGGTTTCAGTCACAAAAGAATGGTTCTCCCTGCCCCAAATTAATAAAAAAAAAAAAAAAAGTTAAATCCTGTTGTCTTTCATCATCCATCATGAACTGGGAAGTAAACTGCTAACAAAAAAAAAATGGATGGACAAAAAAACAAAAACATTCCACTGTTTGAATCACAATGGAACTGGTTCCCCATCCCCAGAAAACACAAATGGTAGACTCGTGCCTGTTTAATGCTAGCGGCCTGCGTTATCCTCCATGAACCCGAAAGTAACACAAAAAACAGATGCACAAACAGAAATACATAAACTGCTAACTAATCGAAACATGGGAACACACACACAAACACACACACACACACACACAAAACAAACGCACAGCCCTCCACGCTTTTGTTCCCTACTTTTGTTAAGAGTTGCAGTTGAGAAGGAAGGGTTCTCCTTGCGCCAAAATCAAAAAAGGTTCAGTCGTGTAATCTTACATCATCCATCATGAACCAGGAAGGAGGCTGCTAGCATCCGGACCAGCAGTTCAGCCTTGTCCAATCATGAGGGGCATTACTAATGGTGAATGAGAAGTTAATTGAGCCGTGGATAAACAATTGTGTAGGATGTGACATGTACTTTAAGCTTTATTCTCATTATCCCCAGCAGGGGGCAGCAACCGTACTGATTAAAAAAAAAAAAAAAGAAATGTATCACATTGTGCAGCGTTCCGGATAAATAAAATCTCACATTTTAGGATCTTCAAATAAAATAAGCAGTCCATTCGCACGTCATCACCAGCCTTCATACATCGGCGAGCTACTGGCAGCGCTGCGAGGCCAATTACCTTCTGAGAGGACGCTGATGGCGTCGGACTGCGGCTGCCCGTGGCCGTTCACGTTTTTCTTGGCCTCCTGCACGTGACTCTGGTAGAGCAGGGCCGTGCCCACCATGGAGTTGTGACCCCCCGCGTTGGCCACCGACGTGGAGGCCGACTCCCAGGCCGGCTCGCCCCTGCCCCTCGGGCTCAGGTCCAAGTCGAAGCCCGTCCAGCCGTGGAAGGCCAGCGTGTTGAGGAAGGCCTGCATGGGGTTCAAGATCCCCTGAGAAACAAGCAACATGCCACACTGTGAGGACGCTCAACTTCGATCGATCAATATGCTGTATATTTCCTCAAATAGTCCTCTATTTGAATAAATAAACACCGCACCTCAAATAGACACTTTAGGTCATCGTGTTACATCGTACCATTGGTAAGTTTATATAGTTCAATTGTAAATATATATCACATCTTTTCATACAGGGCCCCCCCCCCCCATTCTTCATAGCTGCCATGCCCCAACTGAAGCAATAAACGCAACGCCTCCAATAAATGTCCGCTCCCACCCTCGGGTGGTGCCACTGCGTGGTTGTAAGGACCTTTAATATTACCGATGATATGATTAAAAAAAAAATAAAAAAAAAAAGATTTGGAGAAAAACATTAACACCACACCCCAAATTAAATGTCCTTGGCCGCTATATGAGGAACGAGCAGATTTGAAAAGGTTACCATGATGAACCATGTGATGAGGGCAGCGTTTTTGTAATTCCTGAGGCTGCTGTCGTCGATGTTGCCCTGCGTCTCCAGGTAGAAGAGGAGGCTCTCGTTGATGATGTTGGGAATCCAGCTGGAGCGTCACGGCAACGTGATTACCACACAAAATATCATCGTGATCACAACACGCTGCAGTGAAGACGACCAAAAACCTACCAAATAAAGAACACCAGCATAATTTTAAAGAAGCGTATTTTTATGGCGCTGGCCAGCCGACGCTCGTTTTCTGTGTAGATCCCTTGACGCCCTTTTAGCAACGATGTCACTGAATGAAGAAGAAGAAAAACATGGATTTTTTTTTTAAAAAATATATATTTTTACGGCGCATTTGGCTCAGATATTTCTGATTCGTTCCTAGACGCTGACCTGCGGAAGTGGTCCAATTGAAGAAGATGGGGTTGGCCACAAGGACCAGCAGCATGGGCGCGTACGTGGTGACGTAGTGAGGGATGGCGTGCTGGAAGCCTTGCTCACAGCTGAACAAAACACGGCATACACACACACAAAAACGGGTTGAATATCACAGGACAATGTAAGGGCAAAATAATAAGGACATGTGACATAGAGCTCATGCAAACATCCCTCTATGGATCTCGCTTTGTGCACTGGAGAACAAAAAAAAAAAAGGCTTTTCTCCCAACTGTTACCGCAATACAATTGTCGTAAATGTCACGGAAAGACAAAGAAGCAAAGAGTCTTACTTGGAGATGGAGGGGTAGTAGAGCATGGCCACGCCTTCGATACACAGCAGCAAAGCCAGACCCCATGTGATCATGTGGTAGAGGATAATGGTGCTGAGGGAGAAAGGGAACAAGTCATGAGACTGCGCTCACGTCCGCAACACATGCTGCAGCTATTTGTCCTCCGGCCACGTTTGATAATAAATCTCCTCTTAACTAATTCAAGTATAACTGCCTATTATGTCCTAAACAAGGAATCAGTCAATGGAGCTTCCACTCATTTTTGAAATTCTGGATTTAAAGTTCAAAGCAATCAGGGAGATCAGCAGTAGAGTATGTGGCAACTGTACTGCAACTGAAAAAAAGAAAATGCGATACTGAAGGAATATCATTGGTGTCGTGCGGAAACCTTACATCACCGAAACCAATATGTCATGTTTGTTGAGCCGTTAATATTGCATTGTCGAAGAGAGTAATCCATTTTCAACACTTTATCTTGGTCAATAATTTGTAAAAAATAATATTAATAATAAGAATAATAATAACATCCACGCGGAGACTGACCAATTATATGGATTTGTGAAGAAACAGGAAGCTGACCAAATTTGGACATAGCAGGTTTCGGCCCGACGCCAGCGGTATGCAAAAATGTCGGGAAAAGCCTTCGTAGAACATTTGCAATGTATTTGGTGTTAATCGGAGGCACTTTAAATGGTGGCAGGTGGTAACTCCTATTTAACGTGAGTTTGAATGTGATTGATTATATCTGAACAACGCCAATTCCCTAGTCATAAGCGGGTGTGCACACTTGTGCAACCACATTATTTCAGCCTAACGAAGCGAGTCGGACGAATATGTTAACAATTTTTGGGCCTTGGTGGAGGTCTGCGCTCTAGAGGGATTATCTGCTGCTTGTTTTGTTTGACTCTTAACCAACTCCAACTATTCGAACGTCAAAATGGTCTGCTCACATGGGACAAGTTTGTTTTTACACATTCCAACATTTGAGTTGGAAAAATCGAGACTTTTTCCACGCACGAACATCAAAGGACAAGAAACGCAACGAAGCGAAAATGATGCCATGGCCTGGCCTCGAAGCACGGTACTGAATTTGCACAGTTTATAATTAACTACATTTTTTTTCATCCTTATCCTGCTTGGGACATATTTGCATTTTTATTCATATTTATTTGTGCATTTATTATTTACTTTGTACTTCACCTGATTCCCGCAGACGTCTTGACCACCAGGAAGACATCCACGGCGTAACAAAAGGTCCACCAGAACGAAGCGCTGTAGAACAACTGGATCCACATCTGCAAGCGCCCACAACGACGTGTCATCGAGCGTCTTCAAGCAACCGTGATTTTGTTTGCTGCCCCCTGTCGGCATGACGACTTACTGCGCTGCCGAGGCAGAAGACGTCCGGCCAAGTGTCGGTGCTGTTGGCCTCGGAGATCTGTTCCACCGTGTTTGGGAGGCCCACCCACAAAGACGACCTCAAAATGATGCCTGGGAGAGGTAACACAAAGGTACTGTAACTCATTTACCTGCAATAGATTATGAAGTAATAGGACCGAGACAATCCTCTATGATGAGGGAACACTTTGACATCCATAAAATCAAAAATATTGGGGGAATCATTCTGTTATTTTCAGAGATTGCAGTGGCCATGCGTAGAGATGTGCTCATACAATTTGGTGACGATTGATTGAATCTTTGTGACCTTAAGCGACGTTAAGCTATAGTGAGCATATATGGACAGCAAAACGCTTAACATCTATAAAATCCAAAATATTGGAGTGATCCTTCTGTTATTTTTAGAGGTTGAAGTGGCCATAAGTAGAAATGTCCACATACAATTTGGTGACAATTGGTTAAGGTTTTGTGACATTAAGCGACGTTAAGGCATAGTGAGCATATATGGAGTGGAAAACGCTTAATGCCTATAAAATCCAAAATATTGGGGTGATCGTTCTGATATTTTCAGAGATTGATGTGGCCATAGGTAGAAATGTCCACATACATTTTGGTGACAATTGAGTGCAGTTATGTGACATTAAGCTACTTTAAGCTTTATTTTTCTAATAGTGACCTTATAGGTAAGTCGCTAAAAGGTCTCCAATGACATCGAACATGTATAGTTGAAGTTTACAGTTACCCTGTAAAAGTCTCAAATTCCCCCAAATAAATGGATGGATGTTTACGACAAATGTTTGTGCCATGTATTATAACTCAGTCATTAATGAAGTGCAGTGTTTGATTTTCCCATATTTAAACTTAGTGTAAATGGTCAAACTGTGCATAATGTCGAAGTGGTTTACAGTAAAATTAAATATATTTATTAGGGAATAAAACCTGTCCAGTTTTTGATGGACACTTTAGCCTACCACACTACTGTATTTTAATGTTGGTTATGATGGTGGCACTCGGAGAGTTAAGCATTTTTTTTCTCGGTGGTACTTGCTGTCAAAACTTTGAGAAGCAAATGATGCTGTTTCTGTATTTTGGCTGTCAGTTAATGACAGCCAAAATATTAAAAACAACCAAAAATACAATCACAATAATAAACATTAAATTACATTAAAGTATTTTTTATTTATATTTTTTTTTTTACCTCATTAGATTGTGCAAGTGCACCTACTGTTGTACATAAACATTTAAATCCATCAGGGGAAAAAAAGGTGTATCAAGTGAAATTCTGAAAGTCCAGGTTTTGAATGACATTTTTTGCACTGTTTTCTTTGTACTTTTCTTTGTTTTAAATTTTTTATAATCATGTTTTTTTTTTTTTATCTATGAAATGCGCTATATCAATAAATTTGATTTGCTTTGCTGCTAAAAGCAGTTGCAAAGTAAAAGAAAGGTCGGGTTAAGGGTTTAAATAAAAAAATAAAAAAATAAATAAATGTTTTTTAAATAAACATTGACGTCACGCACCCAGCAGCAAGCAGCAGGAACGCCCCTCCGCTCAATGTTTACCTGTACATCCCAAAATGTCGCAGACGCTGATGATGAGGAGGATCCGCGCCGAGGACGCCGGTCTGGGCAGCGGGTACTGGCCCAGCCTCCGGTAGCCTTTCCTCTTGGGCAGGATCTGCAGCACCGTGAGCAGCACGCTCACGGCCGCGCTGGCCGCCGTCACAACTCCGAACGGGAGCGGCTGGAAGGCGACCACCAGCTCGGTGGCCGCGTCCCGGTTGGAGCAGCAGAACGTCTCCAGCCGCGGCGACGCCATGTCGGAGTGCGCGGCGGGCACGCGGAAAGAAAAGAAGGGGAGGAAAAGAAAGGGAGTCCGCTGAGCTCAATTCTCGGACGGATCACATGGTGGATACATCATGTGCTTTCATTTAATCCCCCCCCCCACACAACCCCCCCGCAGCTCGCAGGGTGGCTAAGTAGAGGTGCAGTGAGGACACTACATTAGGTACACCTGCACCTTTTTCTTTCCTAACCAGCAGCAAATCAATTCATTTTGATTCGAATAATTATCCTTATAGGATTAAAGAATGTGCAATTAACATTATTAAGGTGAGTTCTAAATGTAGTACATTCATATCAAAATGTATCTACACGACCACAGGTGTCAAACTCAAGGCCCGGGGGGGCCAGATCCGGCCCGCCGCATCATTTGATATGGCCCGCGAACTTCCGTGACACTCGCTAAAATGTAACAAAATGTCAAATTGTTATATGCAATGAATAATAACATTGAGATATTGCAAGCGTCATTTTGTTACCAAGTTTTGCAGACTTGGACAATAGTTGAACAAACTGCAGTTCATTGTTACGTCTCTGAGCGAATTAGTGTCAATGAAATCTTACTGGGTTGTCCGTAGCAATGCATTTATATCCTGTTTTCATTTAGCCTCATGAATTGAATAGATTAATAATAGATTTCTATATATTTACAAGATTTGTATTCCATTATCAATATTTGTACAGCATTTAATTTTTTGGTCTTCAAGGAAAGTAATTTGGCGACCACTGCCAGTGCTGCTGTGGGTGTGTGTGTGTGTGTGTGTGTGGGGGGGGGGGGGGGGGGGGGGGGGTGAATTAGAATCGTAATCGGAATCAGAATCAGAATCCTCTTTCTTGCCTAGTATATCAAAAACAGACAGGCAGCCATTTGAAGCGCCCCCGATTGACCAGCCCCCACTGGAATTGTCACATGACACGTTTGAGTGTACATCAACAGTCAAGTGGGCGATCTGTGCTGGTCATTAGTGTCAGTTACATGTGACCTCTTGATAAGAACGACGGTCGACTCCACCACATTCTGTGTTTGGAGTAGCTGATCGGGCCTGCGTGACTACATGACGAATGTCAGGCTGTGCGCACTTCATTTTATGCCCGACTCGTTCCGAACACTTTTGACCCTTTCTCTCTCTCGGGAGATTTACTGTATTAGGATTAAGAGTCTATCTGGTTGAATATTAGCCTCACCAAAAAAAGCAGCATGCACACTGGGGAGCTGCGGTCTTGGATTCAGATATGACCCACCACACCTCCCTAAAACAAACAAACAAACAAACAGACAAAAATAACTCAAGTTATCAAAGTAAAATTTCTTTTAGGAGTAGGCAAAGCATCAAACCTATTCATTATTAAGTATCTTTACTTCAGCTTGCTTGGGTGAATGTTAACGCATTCATACTTTCACTTATATGGCAATATAATCTTACAAGCTAATAAGTCAATATATATATATTTTTAGAAATCCCCGATGATGGTGGTTCCCAGGCGCCATCCCAGGCCCCCCATTTTATTTGTATTTCTTTTTGTTAATACTTTTGTATTATTATATTTCTTCTTGCAAAAAAATAAATAAAATGTATATAGTTTTAGTTTTTGTAATATTATTGAAACATTTCTTGCACTATTTGGGCATTATTCTTGTAAAATAATGACTCTCATGTAACATTACAACTTAATTCTCATGAAATATTTGCCTTTTTTTCTCAAAACAGTACTTAATCTTTGTAAAATTTTATTTTTTCCTTTTAATATCACAGTTATTCCTGTAAAATTTCAATGTAAAAATAATGTAAAATATGTAAAATGTGAATTTTTTTCTGTATAGATAGTACTTTATTCTCATTAAATAATATTTTTATCATCACAACATTATGACTTTGGGTTGTCTTAAATCTTAAGTGTCCTAAAATTGTGACTTTACGCTTGTAAATTTGTGTCTTTTCTCATAATGTTATGACTTTATAAGTAATACAAATGACATTTGTTTTGTATTATTTTGAACGTTTTTTTTTTAATCAAAACTGGTGTAGTGTAGTATAATTGTTGCAAAAGAATGGCATTAGTTTTGTTCTCTTTACTCTCATAATATTTTGAGCTGTCTTTTTTGTATTCCTTTTTTATTGTCATATTAAAACTCTTTCGTTGAGTAATTATCACGTCATCATTTTATTGTGATTCTTTGACTTTATATTGAAGTATTATTTTTTTTCCTCATCAGTGTGGCCGTAATACGCCTTCCTCAAAATAATGAGCCATGAGTCATCTAACAATGTGAGTGTTTTTAAAAGGATTTTTATTTGTATTTTTTTGTTGTTGTAATTCTTTCCATGTGTTTTAAAGGGGAAAAAGAAGAAGACCGTGAATATTACACCTCCCAACTTCAGATCTCTGGTGTCAAGTGTCAACGCAAAAATTCCGACCTGCCCGACAGGCCTTCCCTTTCTTGTTTGGGGCACCTCCATTGGCTGAGACACACCCACGCCATTGAAGCCGCCAGCTTCCTGGAGGGCGAATAGCTGCTCGGAACAGGAAATTACATCACAGCGCTGAGGAGCATTTTGCACGCCGAGAACAGAGAAACCCAAAACGAGGAGCAGATGTTTTTCAGACGTGGTTAAAAAAGAAGGGCAAAGCAGAGCGTAGAAAAGCAGTTTTGGTCCGAGCTGCTGGGAGAAGAAACATGTCAGGGGGATATGAAGAGAGTCAAAGTGGAGCTTCTGTTTTCTTCTCCAACCCTCTGATGAGTGGTGAGTGCCACGAAGGAGCTGCCTTGTGTTTTATAACAAGCATTTTGATGTGAACGTCCGTGCATTGCCCGCACAGATCTTGAAGCAGACTGGTCTCCAATTCATGATGCTGCAGCCAATGGACGCACGCTGACACTGCAAAGGCTCATTGCTCAGGTAACTCAAAGCTCAAATACTTCACTCGCAGACTTCCTGAACTTAATAACCGTTAACAGGGTTCATCAACTAATGGTACAACTATGGTAAATGTTACAAAGAGAGTAAACACATGGTTGCACATGACATGACACAGTCGGATTCCAATTCCAAATTCCAAAAGAACCAAAATATAAAATGAGATTGTAATAGACTCGTATACTTCCATTTGAAATATCCATTTAAATTGTAAGATTTTGTGTAAAATGTAGAAAAAAATAAAATAAAAAAGTGTAATTATGTGATATAAAATAACAATTACATGAGAGTTAACTTGAATATTTCCAAATCATAATAATATTCTAATATTGAAAAAAAGTTGCAGAAAAAGATAGAAATTATATGGAAAAAAATAGATTACTTTCTGTGAAAAGCACCAATTAGTATGTGAAAATTCAATAGAGATTTGTAAATTTACAATAAAAAGTGTATATTTCAAAAGAATTCATTGATTGATTCATTCACCTTCCTATCCTCACGCGGGTCGCGGGCGTGCTGGAGCCTATCCCAGCTCTCTTCGGGCGAGAGCCGGGGTACACCCTGAACTGGTCGCCAGCCAATCGCAGGAGAATAGTCATATTGTGGAAAAAAAATATTTTTTTTTTCAAAAGAAAGTTGTAGTTTTGAAAAATATTTTGAAAAAAAAATAGAACAAAGTTGTAACATTTCAAAATCAGAATTTTAAAACATTGATATATGAGGAAAAAGTTTTAATTTAATGAGCCTAAGTAGTAATGTTATGAGAAAATTGTAGTACTCTGTTTTTTAGTTGTATTACTCATATGGAGTTTGTACAAACTACTGTAGTGGAGTGAGTGTTTGCAGAGAGTGATGCCCTTAAAAGGTAACCTCGTGTTGTTGTTGACCAGGGTGCGTGCGTGAACCTGAGCACGTTGGACCGGGTCTCCCCCCTCCACGGCACATGCGTACGAGGCCACACAGCCTGCATCAAGCTCCTCCTGCAACATGGCGCTAATGTCTGTATGATGTCATATTCTCTGCTTTTTACAAAAAGTACACGCTGTTGAGTTTTGTGCTGATTCACCACACACACTTGCGTGCAGACAACCCTTAACAGGCCCAATTTCCGACAGTGAGCAAACACCCTTTTAGCTATTAAAGAAAAGTCCTAGTCTGAGTGAATATATTTTGTGTGAAAAGGTAAACAGTTCGACGTCAGATGGAAAAACGGCACTGTCGGAAGCGTGTGGCCGGGGTCACGTGACCTGCGTGTCGCTGCTCCTTCAGCATGGAGCGAGCCCTCTGGGGAGCAATCTGTCCAGTTCCCCAATGCACGTTGCCGCAGCCAAAGGTAAGACCTTCCCACGCATGTGGGCGAGGGTGCTACAAGTGGTACGTAGTGTCAGACATTGACGATTTTCACACAGGCTACCCAGAGTGCATTGAGTCTCTCGTGCAGCACGGCGCCGACGTGGATCAGAATTTAGATCAAGTGGGCACACCGCTCCATATCGCCTGCTCCAATCGGCAGCTGACTGCTGTGAAGAAACTGCTTCAACTCGGTAAACATCCTGATTGCCTAATGCGCTTAACTACGGCTGACAATGTATCAGACCATTAGCTCTGAATTAGATCAAATTGCCTCAGCAACGATCTTAAATAAGTCTATTTATTTATGTATTTTAACACCTAGAAATAAAGGGGACTGAGGATAGAGCTGTGGGGAACACACAAATAAATGAAAAATATTGAAAAACAATTAGAGCAATTTTTAAAATTTGATTGACACTATAATGTTCCGAAGATTAAGTCATAATATTGAAAGACAAAAGTCGTACTGTAATCTAACAAAGTCCTAATAGTGCAAGAAAAAAAAACTTTAAAGAAAAAAGGGAGTTTTTCCCCAAATGAAGTTATTTTATGACCGAAGTTTTATTTTAATATAATAATAACATAAAACTAATAAAAAAAAATATTACTGTGCGACAGTGTCCACCTCCCTGAGCCGTCTGTCTCATGTTGCAGGCGCGAGCTCAAACATCGTCGCGTCCGGTGAGTCTCCCCTGCACGTCGCCGCTCGTGCGTCCTGTCCAGAGACAGTGTCGCTTCTGTTAGAGCACGGGGGCGACGCCTCCCTGCGGAACCCGGAGGGCAAACGGCCCGTGGACCTGGCGGCCCCTGACGGTCCCGTGGAGAAGCTGCTCAGGCAAAGCGGAGGTATTCCTTTCCAAATTCCTCAGTGGGAGTAAGCCAAACTTATACTCGCTATTGGCCACCCTCAGGAGTCGCCTCGCTGATGCAGCTGTGCCGCCTCCACATCAGGACCGCTTTAGGCAAACACAGGCTGCGCTACATCCCTCGCCTTCATCTGCCCACACTACTCAAAAACTATCTTCTATGGAAAGCCTGAGAATTGATTTCATATCCTGGATTACCCCCCCCCCCCACGACACGTTACTACTAGTAAGGCAAAACTACACAAGTTGACAAGTAGTACTACTGATGAAACACTAGACATTTAACTTCTATCATTTTATATTGTTAACTGGTAGAATTGAGCGTCACTAATAGTACGAGTAGTGCACGTTGTCATCTCGTGCAGTTTTGGCTTACAAGAAATGTATATTGTAGTTGTCCTACTGAGGACAACTACAAAACTAGTGATGGGCATTTTAGTGCTACTTGTAGGGTCCAGGTGCCTACTAGTGCGTGGCACATGCCTACGAGTTGGGCCTAGTAAGTTGTGTTACCACTGCAGCACAGTAGTTTACTAGTATGGTTTAATTGTGTACTAGTAGGCCAAAATTAGTACTACTAATGCAAAAGCTATTACTAGTAAGACATAGTTTTATACTAGTGTGCTGAATTGTCTTACTAGTAAGGACAAAGAGCACACTGGTACCTGGATACATCAAGAACATCAAGGGTAAAATGGTCAAACTCCTTTCAATTATCTTCCCTTGCTGCAGTTCTTCTTTTTGCCAACAGAGGGAGCGCTCGCATAATACTTGAGGGCAAACTTGACTTTGAAAGGACGTCCAACTGCAATTCAAAGTCACGTGAAGGTCAGCGTCGACCCTCATCTGCAGCATGTTGTATTCATGAGCTGGCACACTTTTTTTTTTGCTTTCATTTCCTCTTGTTGGTGCCCCAAATAGATTTTTTTTTTCTTTCTGCCTGCCTCACCAGGCTCGTGTGAGCCTTTCACGCTGAATTTACATATTTTAGACAGCAAAGTTTAAGCCAGAAGTGCTGTACTTTAATCTAAAAGATGGATTTGATGCTCAAACTTTGATATAAAATTTCTAAAACTACACTGGCCGCTTGAAGGATTTTTATTTTATTTGGTCTCAAACCCCTCGGACCCACCGAAAAAAAACAAACTGTTTGCAATATTGTGGTATTATTGTTTTATAATTAAAATGCTTCTTAGTTATATTTGCAATGAGAATGAAGTCATAATAGCAGCATGCCATGTCTGAGGTGAGAGGTTCTGGGTTGGAATCTGGTTACCCGACCAGTTCAGGGTAAACCTTGCCTTTTGCCCAAATGTCAGCTGGGATAGACCCTAGTCCTAATGAGGATAAGCACTTGAAAAAATGGATGGAACGGAGTCATAATATTGTCAGAAAGTCAGAATTTCAACAGAAAATATTTGTGTTTTGTCACAAATTACAAGAGAAATAATAAATACTATGAGAACACGTTTGAGAAATTAACAATTCTCATTATGGTATAGTGGAGCTGTAAACCACCGCAAACTGCAACCATAAATATATTGTTATCGTTAAATCTGCTAATATAAATTGTTTTATTCTGCAATTTTCTGTGTGTTCTGCAAGATAACGCTTGAGCAGGTAGTTTTTCAGCAACCCTTCAATTAGACAACATAGACACAACAGGGGATCTGGGATGGTGCCTTGGGGTATGCCAAAGCTAATAGCTTTACCAAAAAGTTCCCAAAAAAAAGAATTTAAAAAAAATGTTAAATTGAATACAAACTTTGTCAGTTCGATTGTGTACTAACAAAGTAGAATATTACCTATACTGTATTTACGACACTACTTTAAATGAGGAGAACATTTCACCAATTCCATCCAGTACATCCTTATACTTGAATGCAGCACTCAATTCATTTTTTATTGATCTCTTCTTCCAATTTGGCTGAATGAGTACATGCTCAAACGCTGCAGCCGGAGGTCACGTTAACATTGGGGCAGCTTTTGATTGGATGTAAAAATCAATATAACTGAGGGGCTTCTAGCTCCTAATGCTGCCAGCAGAGACATACAGCGTGGCATTAATGACAGCGGAGCAATGATGGGGCCATGAACGTGTGTAGGTAAGTCACATGACCGTAAACAAGCTTCAAGGATGTGACATCACTGATGTTTTGCGTGTGTGTGTGCTGAGTGAGCTGTTCTCTGTCTATATATAAAACTGTGCTATCGCAGACAAATATTGACTGGCATTGAATGTATCAGATATACAGATGTAACATAAGATAAAAATGTTTTATATTCAGATCATATTTAGGAATATTGGTAATTTTATGAGAAAAATGTTTTATATTCAGATCATATTTAGGAAGATTGGTAATTTTATGAGAAAAATATTTAATTTTACAAGCGTCATAATGAGAAAGATTGTTTAATGAAAAAAACTGAAAAAAATGAGATTTGTAATTTTATGAGAATTTATTTATTTCATGGGACATTTTAAGAGTTTGTAATTTATTGGAAGAGTTGTAATCCTAAGAAAGAATTGTCATTTTTATGGGGGGGCGTGTCATTTTATGAGAAATATGTTTTTTATGAAAATAATTATTTTAATTTAAAATATCAAATTATTTTAATTTTATTCAAGATATATTTTTTGATATTCATGATTTTGATTTTATGGGAAATATTTTTCATTTCATAAGAAAATTTACAACTTACAAAAAAAATAGAAAGAAATTAGAAAAAATAGTGTTTGATTTCATGAGGTGACAGGGCGTTGCTAGGTTTTGACGATTGGGGTGGCTTAGTCGCCCAAAACCTTTGTTGATCAGGGTTGGGGTGCTAAGGAGTTGTTGGTCCACATGAAAAACTTGCATACGTGAAGGTTATTCTTTTGTTTATTGCCGGTGTACTTGCTCATATAGTCAATGTTACTTTTTCGGGGAGGAAACCCACATTTATAAAGCCCCCCTAAAAATAGGCCTAGCGACTCCACTGTGAGGTGACATTGCATGTCCCTAGAGCCAGCTTCTGCAGCCGGGGAGCAGTTTGCAGCTGTGACACGGTTTGGATGAAAACCTCCAAAATATGAGACCATGGCTGGGGCCTTGCTCACGAGTGAGGGTGAAGAATGGAATGGGAGCTAACAGTGTCTGCAGTGATGCGGACTCGATGGAATGGGAGATAGTGTATGCAGTGATGCGGACTCTTATCGGTCTGTGGTAGTGAAGGAACTGAGCCCAAAGGCGAAGCTCTCGATTTACCGATCATTCTATGTTCCTACCATAACCTATGGTCAAAGTAACTTCCTCAAGACATTTGCACCCTATTGGTCTGAAGCGTACCTTTAAAGCAAAATAAACATTTCAGGTTTTACATCTGAAAATGTTGCGAACAATCTGAAGAGTTCAAACTCAAAAGTAGGTTAGACCAGGCCGTCTCGGAGGCCCCCGCGAACAAGCTTGTCATAATCAACATTAGCATTAACGCGCTCATTATTGGCGGGTTTGGACAGCACGTTGATAAGCAAACTGGGATGGTTGCTCGTCGCATGGCGTCCTGATTGCTTGGTGCCGGATATCATTGCGGATAAGGCGAATTGTCAATAAGTTGCATGGGGCCCACGCACCCGTGTCCTTGCGCTCGCCGCTAATTGCTTGTGTATTTTTAGTAGGCCCACGCTGGCTAATTAAAAGCAATGGAGACCGAGCTCTCCCGCGGCACACCGGTGTCGGCGTGGAGCGCGTTGGCTCCGCCGTGTTTTCATTTAGATACATGCGGGTGAATAGTGGTGTGCTCTTTCAAGTGAAAACAAAATAAATGCAGTGGTGGGAAGTAACCAAGTACTAACAGTTACATTACTGTACTTAAGCAGACTTTTTAAAAAGTATTTGTAGTTGGGTTTCCTGACATGCCAAATGTGCGGTTGCACAGCGCTTTTTGTTCGGGGGCTGGCGACGGACCACTGCTCTTAGAAATGAGCTCACTCTTCCTGTCACTGTGGATCAATATTAATGTTTTACGCCTCATCGTACCTCTGCGATATTTGTTCAGCTATATAAGGTATTGCTTGTTGCCAAGGAACAAGTGTTGAAGTGAGGAGCTTTAAATTTAGTCAGGCCACAGACCTGTCTAACTCAAAAGCAGTGCTTTGCCACCATCTCGTCGCATGTATAAGCAACTATAAACCCTTTTAATGTGATCTTGGGGACTTGGGAGAGGGAAAAACGAGCAGCAGCGACATGGAGGAACGTGAATCAGGAGCATTGATAACCGTGGCGCAACAGTTTCAGAGAAGATAACCCCCAACCATCGCCTTATTCCAAACAATTGCTTGATGTTTTTGGCACTACTGATTCATGATTGTTGTGTCTTGGCCCAGACTAAAACAATCATCTTCTGGCTTTCAAAAATTCTCCGTCTAATCTGGGGGAAAAGAAAATTTATTTATTTTTTATTTATTTATTTTTTATATATATATATATATATATATATATATATATATATAAAGAGGGAGCTAATTTAGCTTTTTTTTTTGTCATTTCCCAACGTTATCAAAGCTATAGTAAGATGTTCTGGCAGCGTGCAGTGTTGTTTCTTCTCAGAACGAGTACTTTGTGCCAAGCTATCAAAAAAGGTACTATATATAATTGACAGTAAAAACTCATTTTTGCTTTTTAATTTCAGGGTTATTTTTACATTGACTTAAGGAGTAGAATCAGTACTTCTACTTTCATTAACATGGCAAAAAAAAAAGAGTATTTATTTTCACATCTGCTAGAGTATCATGTAAAATATTGTACAATATGATCACAAAAATATATATTTCCTACATATTTTTTGCAATAAATATATTTTTTTCCCAGCTTAAAAAACTGCTTCAAGGTTGTTAAAAAGTGTCTTTGTTCGTTGTCAAGGGGCAGCACAAAACCTGCCCCTCGATTTGGCGCCAAAAGGTCTTTCAAGGGAGGCGGATCGGTCTTCGTAGACGTGCGGTGGTCAAGAGAGTTGCTGGGCCGTCGTCAGCAGGCGGATGCAGTACAGGTTGAGCATCAGCAGAACCAGGACCAAGCAGACCAGAACCTTCTGGACCCACACGCACGTGTTCACGCTCTGCTCTAGCCGGGAGTTGGAAGCCATCAATCGCATGAGCTGGTGGGACAGGAAAAACAGACTTGTAGGATTTAGGAAAACCTGGACAAGATGCTCCGGGAAGAAGGAGAAGACTGAGGTCGTACAAAATATCAGCATCAAAAAGATTGGCAAGTGAGTCCCCCCCACACCCGCCAAGAGAGAAAAAGAATTGAGCTGCTTTCACACAAGGATCACGCAAAATTGACACATCCGAAGATTCTGTCTCACACGAAACTCAGCGAAGCCTTAACTGTGTCATGTATGGCTGCAGCTATTGAGAATGTCTAGAATCGTGTCTTCTATGGATTTGAGTAATGGCTAAAAAATTTATTTTGCTTTATGGGTTGACATCCTCGAGTTCTACTGTAGTATCTGTGACTTTGAGTGTGTAAGGCTTTAAAATTGTGTTCCACATCAAACCTCTGTGGGAGCATTTCAAAATTATCGGCATCTATTACGGCTCTGACACTACCTCCAAACGGCGGAAAATTACTGGGCCAAACTTCATGCCCCCTTTGCATATCAAACGAACAATGGCACAGAAAGAGGCAGGCTCAAGTCACCATAACAGGATGGAATAAGTGAGCAACTGGTAATAAGACTTTGCACCTTTATGTCATTCCTTTAACACACATCCTGCTTCCAACTCTCATGCTACTCCCAAGAGCAAAGAATTTCATTCCGAGTCAGTGCCATCGACGATTGCTTTTGCCATAACCGAAGTGAGTGTCAGCATCACATCTGTGTCCCAGCATGGCAGAAATCCTTTACATTCAGGCATCTAAAACTACCTCCGAAGTGCCTCCATTATCAGTGCCGTTTATACAGAACAGTGACAGGGGAAAATACTGGAAAAATGCCGGCTTTTACAGGCAGTGTCAAAGAGGCTTTCTACAGAAGCAGTGCCCATTAGTAAGTTCAGTTATAATTGATGCCCATTATAACATACATAATTATAATGCATTGAGGGGGAAAAAGGTTTTTTCTCCTAAACCCCAAATATTCTTCAACAAGTGGAGATAAACCACCAATAAGCATTTTCGGGGTCTGACCTAAAGCTCCCTAAATGTATAATATAAAGAGATGTACCGTCTGTTAGTAGAACTTGCAAAGATTTAGGTTAGTGTAAAGACTAGAAAGGCAGTGGACTGGACTGACAGTTTTTCACCTGGATTCCAAGAAGCAAAAAGACCAAATTGTGCAAAGACGTGTCCCGCAAGTAGGTCAATGATAAATTGAGTTTATCAGGTCTTCCACTGTGTTCTCATATTTATCCGTAAAATCAATTGGGGAGATGTTTATGACATTTGGAGGGAGTCAGTCACACTGTCTCGCCCGTCCACACGTTAAGCTCAAGGCTAATGGAAAATGGGGGGGGGAGGGGGGGGGGGGGGGAATTACGAAAGTCTGGAAAATGTAACTTGCTGCTTCTCCCCAGGAGAGAGGGAGAAAGCCTTCATTCAATCAAATACTTACGAAGCTGTCATCAGATGCCCGGTAGCCTTTCTGTGCAACATGCTATGAAAATACAAATGGTTACGTTTAGGAGTCTTTAAAACTGTGACTGCAATGCCTGTCAAACCGAAAAGGTTCACAAAAACATTGCACATCATCACACGGAACACATACCCACTGCCCAGTCACAACATTAGGTACACCTCCACAATCTAATGATGTCCGACAACAGAGTCATCACAAATTGCGCCTCTAATATGATAAAAATGCTAAATTCTGATTGACAGTGTCAGTGATCGTATTTCTTAACTTCACAGGTGTATTTATTTTTTTTAAATTCTTTGTGGTAACCACAGAAAAGGTCATGGAACTTACTGTGACGTGGGAAAGTGGTACACACATCTTTCTTGGCTTTCCATCCTTTCTTTCACACGCCGTCAAAGGTAAAGGTGAGTGCAAAGGTTTTACTATTTACAGTGGTTCATTTATTTTTACACTTGTATGACAAGAATGTTACTTTGACTACAAAGAATTTTGACCCTGGAATGGACTGATTCAATTTTCAGACAAAATTTGAATGGACTGACTCAAATCCGATACTGTTTTCATTTACTTTTTCATATCATTTCATTTAAATCTTGTTTTTACCATTCTTAGTTTTCAAATTTATATTATATTTAATTAGATTTTTGTAATCTTATATTTATATTACAGTGATGCCTTGAGATGGGACAAATTTGTTCAGTGACCACGCGCGTAACTAAAAACATCGCAAATCATCTTTCCCCATCGAAATCAATGTGAATGCCATTAATCTGTTCCAGCCTCCCACAACAAAACAAATTGGAATTTTACAATAATGTAGTTTATAATAAAATATACATCATTAGAATTCGAGTATTGTCATTGGACAGTGTACATGATTAATTCACTGTGACTATATTTAGCCACATCACAATAGTATGCATTGGATCTTTTTAGGTTGTACTGGTGTACCTATATAATACATGTATATACATTGTTGTAATTACCGCTGTGTTTATATTCTTGCTGCTTCCTAGATCGCCAGCCTCCCTCAGAAGGTTGCCCGCTGGTTTAACGCTCTCTAGAACATGACAGCGCAACCTGCGGAGAGAAAGACCCCTCGAATAAGACCAGCGGGAAGTTCATGGAACCAACAGTAACATACTGCAAGTACCTGTGCTCCAGGATTTTGGGCTTTGGTACTTCTTTCCAGTACTGCGCAAGTTCTTGAGATCCTACGTTGTCCATCTCAGCCGCCATCACCAGGAAGCGATCCTGGGGGGACGCCTGAGATCCTGGGTGAAAATGAAACATACCTTTGACAGCATGTCGGTCTTAAAAGGGGGCCCTCTGTGGGCCAGTCAAACAAAACAACACAAGGGTTTGTTGATGATGTCTGGCATCATGGGAGTTGTCCTCACGTAAGCACAAGTCATGCTCGCGGAACATAAATGTCAGCCACTTTAGAAGGGCAACCGATGAGCTCATCTGGAAATATTCAGTCAGCTCCAGTAAAGTTGGAACGGTACCTCCATGCAGGGACACCACAATATCGATGGAGGCGCCGGGTTCACAGGTGCTGCTGCTCGGCTTCACTCTGTACTTCTCGGGTGCTGTGGTCCGCACCTGTAGAGGAACATCAGTGAAAACGAGAACTATTTTGTGACCAGTGAATGAAATGAAAGCAGATTACAGCATTCCGACACTATCTCAGATCATCATAGTACCCCGTTTGCGCTATATCGCACATTTTATTAGTTCAACAAACATTGTACTAATCCTTCTGGTGTGTGTAACTTGGCCACCAGGGGGGCAGTATAATAGATACGTACGTATAATACACGTTTGACGGGGGTACATGAAGACTAAGCTGCACTAACAGGCGTTTTTCGCAGAGCAGAACTAAATATGCCTGTCAATATTGCTATATTCTGTCTTGTGTGTGTTGCTGCACTGTTTGCGTTCAAGCTTTACAAGTACCATGATGTTGATGCCAGTTTTGTTAGCCAGTCTATGACATTTCACGTTGTGTTAGAATGGAACTAGCAGACATTGGTCAAACACAGTTATGTGGTTTTGTAAATACAAAATCTGTAATTCTCTTTGTTTATAGTTTTACAGTATACTTCAAATGTGAGTGGCAATAAACTACTTGAAGCAAGCACACAAGGACTCTATTTTCCAAGAGACTAGGGGGAGGGCAGAATAGAAACTTTTTTTTTTTTTTTTTTTATGTAGTGCTTGGTGTAAAAAAATAGGGAAGCATTGTTCTACACATTTTGTGTTCAAATACATTTACAATGTCTTTAAAAAGTGTGTTTTAATATGGTTGAATCCGTTTAATGCCAGTGGGAGGAGTAAAACTGTATATATATATATATAAAAAAGTGTTTTCTTTGATTTCTCTACATTGCGAGTGGGTGTTGAACCTATCCTCCGTGATAACCGTTTATTGTAATCCGTTTTAGCATGTATAATCTCCAAGTGGTGCACGCTCACCTTAAAGGCCAATGGGTTTTTCGTCACATTGCTCAGAATAATGAGGCTTTTCTTCTCTGTTTCTCCACAACCAAAACTGAGTTCTTCTGCAGGGCTACAAGCGGCGAAAAAAACTTTGCATCATACACAAACATCGGAAAGCCTGTAGACTGTTTGGACTCATTCAAGAGTTTATTCAAAGTCGTGTTGACATATGACAAAGTAGAGGTCATTTCAGCACCACTATATTATGCCAGCATTATCCTATTATTACCACCATTCTCTCATCTAATTGTAGTACCACAACAAAACACAGATAGCGTGTGCATTCAGTCTCATGAACTGCAATATTCACAATATGAAAAAGGTCATACAGCAGGTACAGTCAGCAATAATAACTTAATTAAATGGATATATAATAGATTGTTATATAGAGTAGTGTAACTGGAAGCAACCTCTAACAATGCTTTTCAGGTAGTAAAATTCAGAATTTGACCAAGCATTTTCAGGAAAAATGTGCCGCTAAAGACAAAATCTTAAGTGAGCATGAAGGATGAACTTTTTCACAATCATGGATGACGTCATGCTGGATGTAAACATATCACGCGAGACCTCAAGTCAGTGACCGACATAGGATTAACTTAACGTTTTACTTTTTCATTGGCATTTATTTTTTTTGCAAGACTCACAGGTTGTATGTATATTGCACGAGACCTAAGCAAGCATCAAAAGATTAGCCATTCCTTTGACACTTATCCCAGAGGGAGAGGAAGGACTGGTCCTGAAGTGAAAATGGTATTTTGGAACCGCCGGAGACAAATGTTACGATGGCAAGAAGGTCGTGCAATTGATAATTCAACAAAAACATTTCGGGGAGTAATATGCCTCATGAAGGTCAGTTTAAAGGATTAAGACCGGGAATATGTATTGCTTTTTCTTTGTCTTTTTTGAGATACTGATTCAGAAAGATGGACCTCCTCCATGCATAGTGGTCATTTTTGGTATTTGCAATATGTGCTGCTGCAGTTTCTACGTGAAATTGTTTTCTACTGTCATGACGACATGTAAATCATCGGTGTTTGTATGTAATTTGCACCCCCTTGTGGAGACATCAGGGGTCTTCATGGATTCAACCACTAAATGTTGACTGAGAGGTTACTGATGTCAAGGAAGTATGCCATCTCCATTGCCCAAATATCTCTAGATTCAGGAGAGGAGCTACGGTTGACCCGTTGTTGGTAGAAAGTGACTTGAGAGTGTCATGGCCGCATGTGTATGTTGCTTTGTCAAGTGGTTGATTAAAATTGTAAGCTAACTATTCAAGGAAAACATGTTATACTTTGACAATCGACATGTGCAAGTTGCAATGTTCTTGACTTTTTTTTGGTTTAGATGAATTGACATTACATCACAGTAATAGTAAATTAGTATTCCTTGAAAAATAGCGGTGGTGGTGGGCAACATGGGGTGGGGCAACGGGGCTCTCGCACAGGGCCCCATTCAAGCTAGGACTGCCACTGCTCTTGCATGATAATGAATATTAGATTCCTCACGACACTTCGGTTCAGAAAACACGAAAGGATACGCAGGTTTTGCTTTTTCTTTAGCTTTGCTGTGAGCTATTCCAAAAGAAAGTGCAGACTCATTTGAGTTAAGGTGGAAGAGAAGCAAGCATAGGCTGTTATGTGATGTAAGCCAATTATTCTATTATTCTTGTCATTTTTACATGTTCCAGTGGTTAGGCTCTTTGCACACTTTCTTGACAATTTAGAATTCTAAAAAAGTGAGCTATGCAACCTTCAAATCACCATCATACTCGGCCTTTTGAAGTTAAGGTTTTTTTTTTCCTTACGGCAGCGGAGTGACAGTCGAGAATGTTGCTTGTACAGTTTACAGGAGCTTGTGGTTGCGCTTACAGGTTTCACTGCATTTTCGCGATTGTGGTTGGACTATGCAATGGTGCAGAACTGCACTGTGTATATATTGCCAGTCTCAAATATCCTGTAATGCTACACAAGCTCATTCGAAGAACGTGAACAACAGCTCACTCTGCAGCCCTACTTCAGGCTGTAGATGCCCTTAAAAGGATTACACACTATTATCCGATGGAAACAGGAAAGACCTCGATTGGGAAAATCTGTGACAAAACACCCATGTTGTCATTATCTTATAAACACACAAGCAATGCTATAAAATACTTAGTGTGCAGGGCAGAAAAAAAATATAAAACATTCTCAGCCTCTTGTCAGTGCAGCTTTGGTGCATCTTATGGATAGAGGAACTGCTGTGTATTTTCTCCTTTTTATGTCCCAGTGTTATTTGCCCACAGTACTCAAAGAGAATCTAAGAGTTGAGCGACGGTTGGGTGAAACAGGCGATCAAAGCACCCGCGCCCTCCTCTCTCCAGGGAAGCCCCCGGCCTTGAATTAAAAAGTAAACCGGCTCAGGAACATCGCAGCATTTAAGGCTCATTGCGATGTGTTTACTGGCCTGATTTTGTAGCCTTGAGCTGCCACAGTCCACACATCAAAGCGGCTACGCTCTGCGAAACAGACCTTGACGGCATGCTCTGACAAATATATGCTCATTTCAAATATATGTAATATAGACCCAAAAAAAGTATTAGGACACCTGGCCATTTACACCTACAAGAAGTAGAAATGATGAATAATGAAGATTTAGAGTCCATATAGTGTACAAAAGGGTGTGTGTTAATCTCTTAAAGATTAACCTTGCTCAAGTTGCTCTTTCAACAAATATGCTCCAATTATCTGGCAATGTCATAAATCTTCCTTTATCTTCAAACTGCTCACATTCATTCCCTGCACTGTGAAGCTCCAACATCCAAGCCAAGTAGCAAGAGGCACAACATGTTGCAGATCTGACCGAGTGCCTCACAGACGGAATCGATGACCGACCGCTGCCTCTCGTTGCTTTCTGTTAATAATTAACCGAGGCGAATCCCTTCTACTCAATGAACAATTGATTTGTGGCACCCTTAATTCCCACCCCCACATACAGCTGGATCAATTGAGCTATTAAGCTACAAACACATCAATAATGGCTCAGTGACAATATGGGGGGGAAAAAACATTTAAGTCAATATGTGCAACCCTTTCTTAATGTTGCATGTAACTTCTCTTGAATGTTATTTTTTAAGGTGTCTCACTTTGAGTGGCGGGAAATGAAGGTGCTTGTCACCAAGTTGGGGCGGGGGCACTGGGTTTTGATGATATGCTGGGAAGAGATTTCTTAGGATGTTTTTACTGCAATGTCAAACTGCTGGCGTGTCATTTTATTGAATTATTTCCGAGACTATTGTATTATGAAGTACAAAACAAAACCAAACAAAAAAAACAAGCTCCGTCGACTAATGAGAAGATTACAGGAAGTACTGTTTATTTTCTCTTTCTAATTGTGGCTTTCTATTTCATACGTCACACCAGACCGCATCGAATTCTCTGATGCAGTGTCACTATGTGAAAGTTCACATTTGCAACAATATCCTGATTCATTGGCTTAAGTATAAAAGCCACAGTTAAGATATTTTTTTATGGCTCAGACGCAACAACAAACATATACAAGTCATCTGTCACTTGCAATTTCTTCCTTCCAATCCCGAATTCTTTTAGGGTCAGTGTAGAAATAATATGGAGTGCTCCCCGCTGACCGCAGCAGCACAGATGCCACTTGCGGGCAGCGTCTATTGTGGTCAAGGTGTCCACCGCAACACATGGTATTAATGTTATCAGTCGTAATCTCCCAGTGTTTACTTGTTGGCGTGTACGACATACCTGGCAACTAGTTAGGGCATGCCATCGATTCGCGCAGACGCCACTATTTGTGGAAAAACACTTGAGGATGCACACAATGCTAGGGGAGAAATCTATTACTTTAACTGAGGGCAGTGCATACCTGATGTCCAACAGGGTGCCTTTAAATGTGGTCATAGGCCTCCTGGCTCCTTTGATTCGGCTCTCTCCCTTATCGCTGTCTTCTGTCCTCAAATTGTCTTCCAGGAAATTCACCTGCAAAGACAATGAATGCTGAATTACGCAAGATACGCAGAGCACAAAGAACCTCGGAGCATATTTCCAACAGCTAATCTCCATTTGTGGTGACCTATCAGATAATGAAGGGTAATAATTGTCAGTGTAATATGTCAGTACTCTTTCTTGGAAGCCCCCCTTGGAACTCTTGAAACCCCCCACTGACCCTTGTGCTCATTTAAAGGAAGCGGAGATCAACAAAAAGCATATCCATGGAAGAATACAGAACTAAAATAAAACGCAGACTTCTGACTCGGAATAGAAGAACCTAAATGCAAAAAGTGTATTAGCCGTACACACTTTGATGTAAATCGTCCCGAGACACACCGCAAGATCATGACAGGATGTTCATTTTGAAGATGTTAGCATAAAAGGAGGGAAAGAGAATGTAGACGGGAGGTGCGGTTGGTTGGTCGGGGGTGGGGGAGCATAGTGTGTGTGTGTTCACGTGGTTGGGATGGGGAAGCAAAGGTAAGAGGGCTCTGCATGCGATGGGAAAGTGAGTGACTCACAGGGCAAGTGAGTGTGATTCGAGCAACATGCCAGCTTGGCATTACTGTTTTCGCAAGAATGAAGACATTGAGATGATCAGCTGATAACAACTCAGTTTATTCATCGTCATCATTTTAAAGCAAAGCAATTTATATAGCGCATTTCACACACAAGGTAACTCGATGTGCTTTTCATGATTAAAAGCATTTTAAAAAACAAAGACAAAAAAAAATCAACTTATAAACATTTAAAACCAAGAAGAAAAAAAATAAAAGTACACAGAGGCTTCATGACTGCTACTTTAAGAGCTTTAGGAAACTCGTCTGACTGAAGTGAGCAATTGATTATTTGCTGAAAATCAGCTAGCACAGACTTCGCAATAGCTTTGAAAAGTCAGATGGGATTGAGTCAAGATAGCTCGTTGATGGTTTCAGCTGCTGAACTGTTTTCTCTACAGTTTTTGTGGTCAACTATTAAATTCTGACATGGTCATAGAGTATTTCCTGGGCGGCTTCAGATGTAGTATCATTTTATCATTTCGCTGATTTGTGCTGCTATTTAACTTGATGGATTGTATCTTTTTTCACTAAAATAACAAGCAAATTCATTGCATTTATCTGATTCGGGGGGTTTGTGAGCTTGTCAACCACGGCAAACAGAGTGCGAGTATTGTTCAAGTTCTTACTGATGATTTCAGAAAAGTGCTCAGTCAATTTGGAGTTTAGTATTTCTCCACTTACATTCAGCTTTCGTACACTTTGATTTAAAGGTGTTTCAACATCCTTAGAGATGACCAGGTCTAAGATGTGACCTTGAGTATGGGTTGGACTCTTAATATGACTCAAATGTGTCGAGTATAGCAGAGAGTTCTTTAGATTTTTCCCCCATGTTATTGTCAACATGAATGTTAAAGTCTCCCGTTATGACAAAATAGTTGTACTCAGTACAAAACTGACAGCAGTTCTGAAAAATCCTCCATAATTTTTCTATTGTATCTTGGAGACCTATAAATTATTAAAACAATAACCTTTGGGTCACCTTTAACTAAAAACAGATATTCAAAAGAGCTAAAATCACCCAGTATAATTTCTTTACACTGAAATAATGACTGAAAAATAACAGCAATACCACCGCCTTTTTTTCCATATTCAATTTGCTGGTGCTGCCTCATTTAAAATGGTATTACAGCTACTTTCTGTTAACCCCATTTCATTTAGTGACAAAAAGTCATTAATCAACATTGATTTGTTACCCTGTGACCTGATATTGAAAAGAGCTAGTCTCGCAGAGATAACTGGTGACCATGGTTTGATAGATTCACGTTTTATCCTCACTAAGTTTGGAGTTCTACTTTTTTTGTGCCATATTTCTTTGACCAACTTCCTGTCCCTTGTAATTACAGAGATGAAAAATGCCTGATCCCCCCATAGGGGTCTGACTTATTCTGGAAAAGACCCCGCAGATATCAGTCAGATTCGCAGATAAGATTCTTCATGGGTGGTGGAGGGGCCCTTCGCATTAAAGTGCAAACTTGACACATAGGAAGTAAAGAGTAGATACAACGGTAACACGTGCCTGTGTTACTAATTGAGACTTAACAGATTGAAATGAAAATACATTGGTATTAGAATGATCTAAGGCACTTGTCCTACTATATTTGTAAAACCCATACAGACATTGATAATAGATAATAAAAAAATAAAATCAAGATCATACAAACAAGTAAAAATGGAGAGGATGATTTCCAACGTTGATTGCTTGAAATGCTTGAAGTAACTCATTAAGTACTTTTATCGGACATTTGAGGGTGAAAATATTGTGGAATGTTTGATTGGAGTGATGGTTGGTAGTGAGATGAGTGCCTTTTGGCGACTGTACAAAAAAATAAATCAACAGGCAAACACTCCTGCAGCCTTCATCGCTTCATGAAAGAAGTCAGAAATGTTGTCGGTTCGTTGAAATGTTGAAAGGTTGAAATGTAGTAGGTGAAAAAGAAATGTCGCATCCAAGACGGAGTCAAAGGGGCTCACAGTGATGCCGCTCATATGAGCACACCTGCCTTGGCGGCCTGCAGAAATCTTCCGGAGTGTGAACGCCGTGTGTGGGTGCAATGATCCTATGCTGCATCACCACCTCCAGCCCTTGTTTCAAAACAAAGAGAGAGGCAATTAGCTACCAAGTCATCAAGTACCGTGCCGTCCGGATCCCACACGATCATGTCTTGAAAAAGAACGGACGGTAGGCGAGAGCTCCTTCAGACAGGTTGGTATAGGAGAGCACATGACAGCCCCAGCAAGTGCTTTGTCCTCAACTTCGACTTTCCACAGGCAAAGAGTATTGTCAAACTTCCTCTGTGCAACAATGAAATATTTGAATGGGAAGGAAAAAAAAAAGCACTCCTGGTCTTGCCAGTATGGTACAATGTGACAATATTTACATAGTTGACACCTACATGCTTCAATTTGATTGGGGTTTACCTGATCTGAACCATTCAATGGCGAACTGAACTGAACCATATCACTGGGTGGAAACAAGGAATAGGTTCTTTGGTACGAGATCACTTTTAAATTGGGTGTCGATCTCATCTTGGAATCAAATGCATATAAACAGACTTTAATGTTATCATACAAGCATTAATCTGGTCTTGGTCTTGACCTGGTTTTAACCTGCCTTGGCGTTGACTCTGTGTCGAGCAAGTTTTGGTCTTGACTTGGTCTGATCTCATCGAAGTCTTGGTCTTGACTTTGTCCTAACTCCTCAAAAGCGTTGGTCTTGACTGTCTCAACACCTCAGAGTATTAAGTTTGACTTGGTCTCAACTTCTCTCAGTCTTGGTTTCAACTCTGTTTTGTGCCCTCAAAACCCTGGTCTTGACTTGGTCTCAGCCCCTCAAAGTCTTGGCATTAACTCTGACTCAATGCTTCAAAGTGTTGGCCTTAAGTCTGTTTCAGGACCTCAAAGTGTTGGCTTTAACGGTCTGCAGCCGTTCTCAATTTCTCTCAACTCAAGCCCTCAAGACGTAGGTCTTGACTTGGTCTCAACATCTTGAAGTCTTGTTCTTAACTTGTTAACAGTCGGTCAAAATATTAGTCTTAACTCCATCTCAATGCACCTCAGTCTTGGTCGTGACTTGGTCTCGGCTCCTTTCACAACAACTTTTAAGAATGGGGATAGCTTATTGAATTGAAATGTACAACTTGGTAGAAATAGGGCTGTACACTGTGTTATCAAACAAATGTAATCTACCTCCTCATACGGTTGGTAGGTTCAAGTGCAGGCAGTCTTTTGGGATGTGCTGATCACGCCACCCAAATATTTCTGGCACAAGCCAGAATGGAAACTTCAAATTCATTTTTCACATAAATGAGGCTAATAACTACTGATTTGCACATTTCTTTGATTACGTTAATCTGTTGTGCATGATCAATGTGGTGTTACTCTACAATGCTTTCTCTTGTTTGTGTATCTGGGATTCAAAGGTTGTGGGTTTTGCTGTTTTCAGTGGCTACAGTTTCAGTTTACCACAAGTGATGTTGGCAGCCAACAGAAATTGTTGTCATGCTCGTAGGCTCGTACAAATGTGGGTCAAGCCCAAGTTGACGCCCAACTTTCTGCCGGGCATGGATTTCATGCAGGTTTATTTTGCACACAGCGAGCTGCAAGAGAAACCATCCATTTTCCGTACCGCTTATCGTCATTAGGGTCGCAGGGGTGCTGGAGCCTATCCCAGCTGACTCTGGGCGAGAGGCGGACAGATATAAACAAACAACCATTCGCACTCACATTCACACCTATGGGCAAGTTAAGAGTCTTCAATTAACCTACCTTGCATGTTTTTGGGATGTGGGAGGAAACCGGAGTACCTGCAAACTCCACACAGGCGCGGCCGGATATGTTGTAAATAGTTTCTTTGCATATATAAAAAGAGCAGCATATAAAACCAATTTATTACTATTAATAGTAGTATTCGTAGTAGTTGCCAGGTGAGTCACACCCGTGGGAGATGTGTGAGACGTATGAGTGTCGTCAACTTTTTCGACACCTACAACCAAAAGCGTTGCGGGCCGTGTCAAATATATATTTTTTTATATATTCCATGGGGAACTAAAAAAAAATGGACAGCGGTTCCACAAATGGTACCCGGGCCATAGTTTGGACACCCCTGATGCAAACGTAATCAAGCGAAAGTCAGCAGGTTTAGTGGACATATATTATTACAGACTCAAATGGCTCACACGAGGATGGATGGGAGATGGCGAGAGAGGCGTTCGCATCCATGCAATCAAAGACGTTCGAAGTCACCTTCATGAGTGCAAACTTCCAAATCTAAACATTACTATGCCTCTCAACTCAGTCAGCTCCACAGAGAGGGTCTGATTACACGCTGTAATCCTTGACTCAACTTTGAATATGTGAGAGAACAAAGACAGTCCTGCACCTTTGGAATCATTAACTGTGAGAAGAAGCGATATCATTTGATGCGCATACTATAACACATTTCCTCAAATCGTGACCGTCTCGCTCATAGACACCGTGGCAATATTAGTCAGTCAATTCACTTGAGATTTAATGAACACTTCCCTAATCCCTTTTACCAATAGGAACAAAAACAAACAGCAGTTACTAAAATCTCAGTTGATTGATGCTACTGGCTACACTGACATTTCAGAAGTTAGCTGCTGAGCCCATCTGAACTTTGTCGAAGTACCTACACCAAGGCATCTAGTCTTGCAAATGAGTTAGTGTGGAGACTTATTGCATGTTCGAAATTTTTAATTTTACGCTATCAAAACTCATTCACCGCCATTGACGGCTATAGAAGTCAAAACTCCATTTAAATTTGGAAGGGCTGGGCAGTGAATGCTGATCTGTGCTAAAGTATATTGCCGTTTCTCGCCATTTCTAAATATTCATTTTTACTTAGTTTTTAACTCCAGTTTCACTTGACATAAATGGCAATATACTAGTATTCACTTGACATAAATGGCGATATACTAGTAACATTTCTGATTATTACCACCACTGAAAGGCCTGTCTCATTTGCAGTTGAATAACCTGATTAAGCAGCTGCTATTTGTGGAAATGGGAGAAAGGTACCTTTTTGGGCTTGACGGCAACCTCGGAGTTGATGCTGGACTCGAGACCGTCTTTGCTCTCCAGCTCGCTTTCTTTGCTCTCAATCTCATCCTCGCTGACGATTGGTCCATTGTCGCTGATGGGCGTCTGGAAGTCGTCGTCGGGGAGAGGTGGGTAGCTGTACTTGAACAGATCCTGGAATGTCCCCAGAGAGCTCATATCAATGCACGAGGTCGTTTTGAAGACACATGGTCACATGGAGTATTTAATGAGGACTCGTAAATATTTTCACCGAAGATCTGCCTTGAAAGATGACAATGGTCAGTTTTGAATGACATATCTCTCTGGTTAATTGAACAATATGTTGATTATTGGGGACATCAACTGAAATGCCGTAACTCTTCATGTAGCATGACTCTGGTAGTATGAATATTAAAGCAATTAATAACTAGTGTAGCTGACCCTGAATGAAGACGAAGCTATGAGTATCAATGCTACAGCTTTGCTTTTAATATTTACAAAGCCTGTCCATGAGTTTAAAGATGAGTATTGGGGTGGGGGTCCGGGGTTGGTGCTGCGGGTCTGGGTGGGATGGCCCTCTTTGTCGGTGGTTGTCCGGCCTAATGGGCACGACCGGCAGGGGCCATGCCTCTTAATCACCCACTTAGCACACACTCACACCATATATTTTTCTCACTAAACAGATCTGAGCACATACACGTATCAAAGGGTCCCTGGGGGACTGGTATGGGATCGGGAGGGTGTGGGTGCGGGATCGGGTTTCAGCACGTCTGTGCTGTTTCCCGGTCCGTGCGCCCTGCTCACACCCCTGGATTTTAAATGCATCACACAAACTCCCCATGTTTTAATGCACCACATACACCTATCTCTGGGGGGGCGGCGGGTGGTTGGCTGAGGGGGTGACATTGGGTCCCTGTGGCTCCCGCTGTGTGGCCGGTTGTCGGGGCGCCTCGGTGGGGCTGGCGGACTGCCCAGGGTCCCTCGGTCTGGGACGTGTCCCGTCCGCCGGGCTGCTCTCGAGTGGACCCCTGGGCCTGATCCCACCCCTCGATTGATTGGGTGTGGTCCTCAGCCGCCATGGTGCAGTCACAGCAATTACGGGACACTTCTGTCAGTCTTTGTGCATGTAAAACGGTATCAATTCACTTGCATGTATCCGCACACACACCCCTGGGACTCTTTCACTGGGTCTGAGGTCACGCACTTCATTCGACAAATAACTCATGAATATACAAATCGCTTGTGTATCCCCTCACTAATACTCTCGTCCCGTAGACTTACAATTCACATAATTAATGTCACCACACTTCAGTTGTACAGCCTGGTTCACGACCCTTGTCCTGCGTGCTTCTTCTCCTATCCTTGTCCTGTTCTATCTTGTCCTGTGCTTCCCTCGCAGGGTGTAGCACTACAGCCCAATGCAACACTCATATTTAATGTTTCATTGTTGTAGATAATGTAATGATTTCCTTCTCTCATCCTGTTTACAATTAGTGCTTTGTCTTTGTTTCTCTCTCCCTTCTAGAAACTTTGTTCTGTTGGACTGATCGAGGCTGATTGTCAATAAACCTTGATTATAATACCACAGCGGAAGCTTAAACCTCCACCGTGACACAGTAAAACTGTTCCGGCATAAAAGGGATACAGGTTTTACCTGACAGCCGAACAGGACCAAAAAAAAAAAAAAAAAGTATTGACAGCTAATTTAAAAAAGAAAAAAGGAAACATTAACATAAAAATTCCAGTTGACAATTTTATAATGAAAACAGATGCAAATACTCAGCTTTGTAAGATTTTAGAGATACAATGTGATCCTAATTTGGCAGAAGGTTTCTTCTAAGATAAAACATCCTCTATCATTCGGAAATATTGTGGATTATGTCTCCAATAGCGGGTGAACTTCAACGTACCGTTCCACCCATGTGAGGCGGTAAGTACTCCGGGTCGATAAACGACTGGAGTTCAGATCTGGATGCAAATTTGAGCTTGCTGATGGCCTCTGGACCCAACCACGTTTTCACGATCTTCCACGCGGCTACATGAGGCAGGGAGAGAGAAGGACACGTACATTTTAGGATGGCATCGTCGAAAACAGAATGTCACAGACTCGCGCTCACCATTCATGATCCAAGGCATCTCCACAATAATCATCTTGGCTGAAATCACACAATAATTCAATTTAGTTCAATTAAGTGATAAATGCCAAAGTATGTTTGACAAAAGGTTTACTTACAGAGCAACTTTGGATAATATACTTTGAAGCAATTTACAACATACTTCACAAAGTCCATGTCCTGCAATAAAATGAGACTTTAATCAGAATTGTATTTCTGTTAGGCATTATAAAAGCTTTGTTAAAGTCCCAATGTTTATGAGAAATGTCATTATTTTCTGTTGCTTTTAGGTTTGTGTAAGAATTGTGTCAGTATTTCTGTACATTGTGGCCTCCACTTAAATTGAGGCCATACGTCAAATAAACGCCTGGTACTCTCTGCAGTTGGGTAAATAAGCACCGCACTACTTGGGGAATTTTGCCATTTTGGGGAGACATTTTTGTGGAAAGACTATTTCACATTTTTCCTCCTCTTCTGAAATTGCAAAGACCAAACACACTTTATCGATTAATTAATTAAGAAAATAATTGGCAGCTGCGAGCCCGAAGGAGCCTGTGATGGATGTTCAGCGTAGCGTTTCACGTAGACTGCAATCATCATTCCAACAGATTTATCAATAGAAGCAAGCCCTGCTCCCTGACTGGGCTCCGTAATTGGCAGGGGTCCTCATTGCTATGCAGGCGAGGCGCTCCTCGACCTTAACGAGATCATACTGAACAGCGACGACGCTCCGGCTCCCGTTGAGGCTCTGCTTTCCGATCGGATTTTCTAAACTCCTCATTTCGTATGCGTGCTATAAAGCCGTTTCTTCGTTTTCGTTTTCTATGCATCTTGCTGGTTTAGGTCTGTAACCCGTTCGCTGGAGAGCTGCGCGAGGGTGCTCACGTGTGACACGGCACGTCCATGGATTAGAAAGACCCCTTGAATTGACCAACAGGATTTAAAGGTTATTTTAATCTCTAAAGCGTAAAACCACTGAAGAGCGTCAGTCCCTGCAAGTACAGAGCAGGCAATAGGACGATGACTTTACAGCCATATAACACGTTTTCCACAATCTGAATAAAACATATTTGACAAAGACAACTTACTATATTGGTGAGGCCAGACTCTGACATGTCAAACACGACTGTTAAGGGCATCCCAGGTTCTTTTTTGACATTTCGCTCCAGCCAGAAAGCCACATATTTCCTCTTGTCAATGACTGCTTTTGCATCCTTTACGTGTAGTTTTACCTTAAACCAGACTGGAGAAAAGTACATTAGTACATTACTGTCAGCTTATTCACATCTAATCAAATCATCTTTTTGTTATTCCAGCAAAAGAGTGAAAGGAAACGGCTCGAGCGTCAAACATACAGAGCTTGTTGCCCTCTTTGTCGTATCCATGGAGAAAGACCGCCCCTGTCTCAAACATCCATCTGGGAATGGAGCTCTCGGAGAGATCTGAGGGGGAAAAACAAGCTTGTTAAACAATTTCTCCACAAATGCGGATTGCGTAAGGAAAGCTCAACACATTGCCTCAACCGCTTGAATCCATTGGTCGTCATCCTCTGATGTTTTTTAAGGAGTTGAGTAATCTCAAGCTGAAGAGAAGAACTGAAACTAGTCTGACAAATTGCCTTTATTGTGATCACAAAAGAACTAGTGTTTGATTTCATGAGAAAATAAAACCTGTTTATGGATGACAAAAGTAGGAATGGTATCCAACCTCTGTGACATTGATCTCTAATCACATTCCCTTAACACGACTGACTCGCAAATTGCATTTGCTGGATGTATTAAAGACTTCCCCAGAGCGAAGAAAACCCCGAGGATACTTAAACAGCAGGTATTGTTGTCAAGAGGCCTATTCATGATGTTTAACGCACAATGGCACTCTTGTGTGTACGGGCTCAGCCCCGAGAAGCGGCGTGGATCTGACAACCATCGAGCGAGGCGACGTAAACAGCTCCATTGACAGGCAGAGCTGAACTTGAGCACTTGTTGATACCAGCTGCTGCGCTGACGAATAGACGTTTACGCTCTAATTAAATCCCTGATCGTGTGTTATGTGCTATGTTAATGTCAGCCTCTGACCGTGCATGTAGAAAGACAGTGATTACGTGACCCCTCACCGTTTATGCCGTACTCTTTCCTCCATTGGAAACTCTCGTCAATCATTTTCAAGGCGTCGTCCACCACGTAGAGTCGCCACATCAGGTAGCCCTCCACCATGGAGTTGTCTTTCTGCAGTCTGTCCACATCTCTTAGGTCATATTTGTCTGATGAATCTGACATTAAAATCCACATTTTTTTTTCACTACACACCCTGTCAGTGAGCTGGCAGATGATGCACAAACGTTAAGTAATTATGAACAAAATGCTTCAGGAATTCCTGCATTTGTTCATCTATGCCAGGAATGTATTAACTTGTGTAGTCTTTTTTTTAATATATCAAAGCAGCCTTTTGAGTTTTTAAAGCCCATATTAAATGCATTATAATCATGTGTCGGTTAATTAATTTGAGGAGGCTTTTTTTGTCCGGTACCTCTGAGGTTTTGTGTTCAGAATTGCCCCACATGTATTCCAGGCATAAACGTGGATGTAACATAGTAAGAGCGTGTGGCCACCATTAGCTGGTTATCTGTTTGAAGCTTATCTGGACCTTGAGTTAACTCATGATGCTGTCATGGTCACAAAGTAGGCACTTAAGAAGGGATATTTTACATACAATAGCTGGTTTGTGTATGTAAGCAAGTGTAACATCGTGCAAAAAGTGTGAGGGGAAATGACAGCCTGAATCATCATGACTACCTTACCTCGGAGGAATTCGTTTTTGAATCTCTCTCTCGTCTGCTCAATTTTCTCCTCGATGCCCTGCCACAGGAGAGTTTATTGAAGTTGAGACACGCGTTTAAAAGCAAAAACAACATCGGAAAGTGCGCTCCATCTTCCCATTTCCAATTTCAAATACCTGCTCTCCTTGGTGTTGTTCAAGTTCAGCCATGTTCAACTGTCACCGGCGCGTTCCCTTCCCTTGTCTCGGATAGTTCCCCGTTAGCTCGCTCGCTCGCTCGCTTCCTAGCTGCAGTTTGGGTGCATCAAAGGAAAGTGGGGAAACTGACGCCCTGTCGAAGCCATTTTGGCTCGGGCTCGTTGGCCACTCCTCTTCGCTTTGTTGTTCTTTTGTGACGGGGTAAAGGGAAGAAAGGGGCGCGCCGTCGTGTTCCAGATAGCGCGCACACATACGCACAATAAAGGCGTGAAAGCAATCGCTTTTACACGGCCGGTACGTTCTGGCTTCGTCACTGTGGCTAACCCTGTTAGCTTGTGTCCGTAGACGCACGGCACCACTGTCGGCAGAGCCAAACTCCCACAATGCACTTCGAGGTGACACTTCCGGGTCGGCGCGCGTTTTCGAGTGACGCGCGGCCGACAGAAAGTCACTTGAACTCCTGTAAGTGTCAACACGCGGATTGATGTATAAGTGCAACGCTAATGACATCGCAGAAGTGTCTCGTTGTCATTTAAATGCATCATGAAGGGCGTCACGTCGACTTCGACCCAACTCTCCTTCTGCGGTAAGGTAATCACATTTAATCACACCTTGAGTGAAAATAAGACGAGCGAGTTGACCTTCCGTGGCTTTTCCTTCCAACCGGAGCAAGAGGTGTTCGTGAAGGCATCACAAGGCGCGGCTGTCATCAGCCACAAAAGCGCAGCAAGCGTGGATGCCTTCATCACGTCCAAAAGCGTCGTGGGTGTTCACAGGAGGACGAGCACGCCCTTTGTCCTTGTGGCAAAAAACAACAAGAAGGCGGACTTGTTTGTGTATAAACTTTTCGCTCTGAGTGTCTGCAATCAGCTGGAGCCTTGCATTGAGTTCTCACTCCCTCATTGCCTGAGTGGGGACGTTTGCATCCTGCAGGGGCCCACAGTGCTGTGGACGCATGCTGATGCTGTGTTTCATGCGTCAAGTGATTCAGGAGGGGTCAAGCGGGTGCCCCTCCAGCTGTCCCACTGTCTTATCGGCGAGCTCCCCCTCCATAAGCCTCAAGGGTTCATACTGGGACATCAGGAGTGCTCCACCAAACAGACTGTGGCCTATTTGCTCGGGACCGGTCGCACCGTTGACGGCTCAGTGGTTTTACCTCACCCTTACATTCGCATCACGAAGTGCATCTCTGTGCTGTCGGCCAGCCTGGCGGGCGACGCGCTGCGGTGCACTGCGGTTGCGGCCACTGCCAGTCGTCAACTGCTTTATTTGGAGAACGGCGCCGTGGAGGACGCGTGCCTTCTGCCGTTCGAGAGTCCTGAAGCAATACAGGTGGTCGACGCTGGAAGAAATGGAGTCATCTTTGTCGTAGCTTTCGATCAAGGCCACGTGTGCGCAGTGTGGAAGGATGCATTTCAAGTATGTATGACCAACATGCAGCAGGCACCCTCAAGATATTGTTGCATGCACTGAAAACTAATCCCCAGCTCACCTGCGACCCTAATGGGAAAAAAAAGGAGTGATGGCTGGGTTATCACATATTGTACTGATCTGACTTGGTCGTCTTGTTCAGAGTGAGTGCGACAGTTTTCAGTTTCTCACAACTCTCAGCACAAAACCCATAGTTTGTGCGAATTGTCTTTTTCAGGTAGCCGCCCAGTGGTCAAATGTGAGCTCGGTGCACGTGGACGACTATCTAGGATGCGGCACGGAGCAGATATTGTTGGTTTTTAAGGGTGACGACGCATCGGGACAGCCGCCGGAAGATTTCATCATCACTGACCTCTGCGGGATCTCTTACTCTGTAATGAAAACTTTTACTCCATCGGTGCTGTATATAACTTTTTTTTCACATTTTTTAACAGGTCCCAGGTGACTTAAGGAAATGTCTTTGACATGCTTTCATCAAAATACCCCAGTGATCAACAACAACAAAAAACACGTAACAGAAACACCCTATTTTACGTCTTTCTGAAACTACAAGGCTGCTCCTAACTGTGTCGTTCATTGTGAGTTTTGTTTTCAAAGCCTGCTAGCTGACCACTTTCTGTGGAAGTCTTTCAGATGAAAGTCAATGTGAGATGAATAAGGAGAGATCAATTTGAACATTATAAGCAAACACTGAAAAAAAGTCAGTTAACCTAGTGTCTCAATAAATGCAAAATGTTGCCATTTTAGCGTGGCGAGCACAGTGGCGCAACGGCGAAGACGTCCCCTCCAGCAGAGAGCCAGCTCCTCACAATTCAAGCTTTGGAATCCAGACTGCAGGTGACCGATTAAAAACACGGCTAAAGTTACATCACCGCATCACATTTTCCTGATGCTGACCCATGCCTTTTGACTTCCTCCGTCACGTGCCCGTCACGCGTCTCTCAAGAGTGGACTGAGCGCACTGCGAGAACTTCAGGGGGAAGTGAGAGTGAAGGACAGAGTCGTGCAGCAGTCGGTGCGAGCGCTCACCGATGTGGTGCGCCATCGAGAGCCAAATCTCGCGCAGCCTGAGCAGGTACTACGCACGTGCGCATATAAGGAATTAACATCCGTTTATTTATTAAAGCAGTGCATTGGAAAATCCAGAGTCGAACACAACACAACAATTCCTGGCTAAAACACATTGAAACCTTTGAAGTAACATTTTAGTATTCTTAACTATCAAACAAGTGCCAAGTAAAACTACTGGCGAGGGAGTAGGATGGTGACTTATTGTGAATAATGAAATACGGTAAATTATAAAAAAATCTATATAATGCAGCCCTATGGGGGGCACAAGCCAGTGCAAACTGTAAGCCGGTCCCAAGCCCGGATAAATGCAGAGGGTTGCGTCAGGACGGGCATCCGGCTTAAAACTTTGCCAAACAAATATGAGCGTTCATCCAAAGAATTCCATACCGGATCGGTCGTGGCCCGGGTTAACAACGTCCGCCACCGGCGGCGTCACCCTGCAGGGCGCCGGTGGAAAGTCAGCTACTGTGGGTCAAAGTCGAAGAAGAGGTGGAAAGCGGGTTCTTCGGCAGAAAGAGAAGAGGAAAGCACAGAGCCTAGAACTGAATGTTGGGACTATGACAGAAAAATCTCGGGAATTGGTTGGCATGATGATTCGGAGAAAGCTTGATATAGTGTGTGTCCAGGAGACCAGGTGGAAAGGCAGTAAGGCTAGAAGTTTAGGGGCAGGGTTTCAATTATTTTACCATGGTGTAGATTGGAAGAGAAATGGAGTCGGGGTTATTTTAAAAGAAGAGTTGGCTAAGAATGTCTTGGAGATGAAAAGAGTATCAGATCGAGTGATGAGGCTGAAACTTGAAATTGAGGGTGTTATGTATAATGTGACCGGTAGGATGTGACTTAAAGGTGAAAGAGAAATTCTGGAAGCATCGAGAGAGTCGTGATTGGTGCAGATTGTAATGGACATGTTGGTGAAGGAAATAGGGGTGATGAAGAAGTGATGGGTAAGTACGGCATCCAGGAAAGGAACTTGGAGGGACAGATGGTGGGAGACTTTGCAAAAAAGATGAAAATGGCTGTAGGGAACACTTTTTTCCAGAAGATGCAGGAACATAGGGTGACCTACAAGAGTGGAGGTAGAAGCACGCAGGTGGATGACATTTTGTGCAGACGATGTAATCTGAAGGAGGTTACCGTCTGTAAGGTAGTGGTAGGGGAGAGTGTGGCCAGACAGCATAGGATGGTGGTGTGTAAAATGACACTGGTGGTGGGCAGGCACAAAGCCGTTAGATCCGATCGGGCACTTGTCACTCATATTGATAAATTGCATCTCACAGCCAGTGTTTGTGATGATGCCACAAAGTCTTGTCTCCAGCAACACTGCAGCAAATGATGTTTCTTGTTTAAACGCAGTGGCCCCCACTTGGGTCCCTTTCTTGTCTTTTGTTGACATCCAAACCCCAAACGGCGATCGGGCTATCGCACGCTTGTCGTTAGTCGTTACCGTCGCTCTTTCCAGGAAGGACTCGTCGCTCTTTGGGAGAGTGATGACGAGTCAAAGGACGAGGCCGCCGATGACGAGACCCGAGTCGTGCCAGCGGTGCTCCGCGGACCTCACGTTGACAAGCTGTGGCATCGCGTCGTCGACGGACGAATGGTCGTGGGAGTGATACTTGCTGCCGACAGCTCAATGTAATTCAATTTCATTGTCAGACACTCAATTTAATTTGTGGTTGTAGTTTTCTTTACTGTGTAATATTAAGTTGTTTGTAATATTATGGTTGTCCCAACATTGTTTTTTTTTTTTTGCACCCGAGTCACTTGATTTTGAGTATCTACAACTACAGAGTCCCGATCGGATACGTCGGCAATGCAATAAGAAGAAGAAAAAAGAGCCCGTGCAAATTTTCCTAATTTTTCTTAATTTAGTTTTTTTGAACAAAAGCATCCAAATGTTCTATCTTTTTACATGGCTGTAAATACACAAGTTAATACAAAACGTTGGAAAGATATCCCTCAAAAGTCCAACAAATCTCGAGTGAGTGTATAAAGCAGTTGTTCTCAAACTTATAAAAACAAACAAAAGCAAAAAAAAGGGTTTTGAAATTATTAACCGTCACAGAACAAATTGCATTTGGAGTTTCCGCTATATTTTTTGAAATAACAGTATCAGTGAAAACGTCATCATCATTCTCTTGGTGAGGATGAAATTACAGGGATAGCTGAAGATCTTGTATTGGAAGTCATTAGCATGAGCAGTTTAACCTGTAATACTCGAAGTGGTCAAATAAACACATCTATTATTAGCAAACAGGATGTAGTGGGTGAAGTATAATTTGTACTTGTCGATTGCCCCTAGTGTAATGTGAATTTCAGCCCAATGCAAGTGTCATGGCATGGCTTTTATTTTTTTTTCTCTCTCTCTCTCTCTCTCTAATAACCTGACATTCTCCTTTTGTGGGAGCAATCTGATATCTCCCACCACCTGCTCCAGCACATGTAGAGAAAAACTATTGCCTCAGGAGTCGCCGCAATTTCTGATGTATTCTCACCATCTGGAATATTGTTGTTAATCACCTACTTGTATTTCTACACGCACATCTGTGCTATTTTTGTTCCAGACCAGCGGTCAGTACGAGCTTATCCGTCCTGACAGAGGCGGGCCGCGGCTCCGCGCCCGCAGTCATCCAAACCCAAAGCCGAGTGTCGTGGCTCCCCGCGCCCGCCCCCTCACCCTCACCCTCCGCCTCCTCGGCCGCCACCTTCCCTGAGCCGGCAGCCAAAAGAAGCAAGCGGCACGACGCAGGGGGCCCGAATGATCTCAACGCGGCCAGACTCGCCGTGACTGCCGTGACCGGGCTGGGACCTCTGCTGAACTCTGGCTATGTCAAATGCAATGTCATGCTCCATTACAGCCCGAGAACGGACGGCTCGGTTCTCGCCCGTGCCCCGGCACCGACGGTCTTGCATTGCGGTCAAGTTACTGTAGACATCCACGCAGACTTCAAAACCCAACTTTTGAGCAAGCCTGAGCTTAAAACAGGTAAATTGCAATGTCACCTAATTTTTACACTGCGTTCCAAATTATTATGCAAATTGTATTTTCCTCACATTTTCCTGAATAGTTGATAACAAATGACAGTCGGCATAATTTCCAAGTCGTCAGAATATAATTCAAATGATTGTCATAACCGTATTTCTTTGAAGAATGAAAGACTTAAAATGCACTGTTCCAAATTATTGGGCACACCAGTTTGAAGACATTTGACATGTTTTAAAGTGAAAATAGTCATTCATTGAATTTGCAGCGTATTTACTGAAATCAAGTCAACTTTTTAGAGGTCATTTTCTCACCTTCAGGGACCATAAAGTGACCAACAAGCTCTCTTCCCAGCATGTTTTTGTAAGTACCAATACATTCATGTTTGTTGACCATTTTTATTTTCTTGGTTACCCAGACGAGGCTCAGGAGGATTTGCTGTGTCTGTTGGCGGTGCTGGATCACTGGGTCTTCCGCATAGACTCTCCCGAACACAGCTTGGGCGATATTGACGGCTGGCTGCAGAGGAGAGTGGGCTGTAAGAGGGTCGAAGTGAGCCCTCAGCATCAACTATTCGCTTCTCAAGGACTCTCTTCTCTCTCGCTGCTGCGCTGGCGTCGCAACAGTCCTTTCCGGGGGGAACTGGAGGTCCACTCGAGGTGAGAAGGATGCATTTGTAGTGCCAAAAGCAGAACACTCTGGCAAACAAGACGTTTGTATTAATCTAGGAAAGGTGTGACTTTGGAAGAACACTTTATGTTGTAAAACAAATTGGAAAAAAAAGTGAATAAATAGCTACTTTTGAAAGCAGATGTCAAATATCTGTTTGGTACAGCTGTCAGTGTCTTCTTTATGTATATTTTTGCTATTCACAGTCTACTGTAATCATGATGCACAAACTGTTTAGTTCGTTACATTCCATTCACGTTATTACTGTATATTTTTGCATGTACGATACTATAGAGTAGGGGTGTCAAACTCATTTTTGTCACAGGCCACATCGTAGTTATGACTACTTCCCTTGAAGGGCCGCTATGATAAAATAGCATACAGTATTTACAACAAATTGATAACCAGTTTTGAAATCAGAAGCCTATAACAACGTTTTTCAACTGTTACATTTCTTTTCAAAGGCGGATTGGTAACAAAAAATGCTTGCAACCTCTCAATGTTATTTCACCAAAACAAAATTAACAATTTTGATTTGCTTTCGCGGGCCGCAAAAAAATGTCATGGGCTGGATCTGGCCCCCGGGGCACCAGTTTGACATGTGCTCTAGCATGCTATTTGTCTTCTTTAAAAAAAAAAAAAAAAGTCGTTACAAACATTTTCGTTCTGTGGTTTTGAGTGGATTAATGGCCGACATTTATGCCAATGAGAGAAGATGATTTGTAAGTCAAGGCACCATTGTATTTTGCAAAAACAAAGCTGTGCCTTCACAAGTCGCGAATCAGGAAACACTGTAGTCACATGGTCACTGTTACGTGTAGAGCATTATTATTGTATTTTTCAATGTCTTGTATTGTTTTCAAAGTCTGTTGGGCCACATCAAATAAAAATTCATTTGAGGGCTTGATTGCTTTTTCGCAGCCACTTGGAGATCCTCAAGCTTCTGGACACCCTGCTAGGTCACCTCCCAGCGTCCTGCTCCATCCAGCCCATCTGTGGCATAAGAGGAGAGGGGTCATCTGAAAATCTCGCTTTGGCTCTGGAGAAGGAAGTGGCATCACTACGGGAGTTTGTGTCAATGCAGCTGCGTGGGCAGCAGGAACGCGACGAGAGAGCGACTGGGCCCGAGGAGATCCCTGAGCCGGGCACACCCGAGGGGCTCCACAGGTGTCGACTGGTTTGGGAACAGGACGTGGAGAGGAGTTTGCGGAATTTAAACCGACAGGTGGACGTGAGCAGGTACCGCGAGTTCATCCAAAAGCTGTCTGTAGCCCAGCTTGATGCGGATTTAGCTGCTCTCATGGAAACGCGGATGAAATAACGTTATTAACTGCTGACGGTGTGCGTTGAACAAAGTCACATTTGGCTTTGAAGAGCAAACTGATGCCGACATGGTTACATTCCGTGCTCGCGTCCTGTCTCCACTTGAGCGCATTTCTACGTGATCACCTGCCATCGCTTCAATCTGCTGCGCTGTGATCGTCTTAATCCTCTGGACTTTGTGTCCTCGCACTCTTTGTTGATGCTTTCTAGTTTCATCCCGAAGTGAGAAATGTCAGGGGAGGGAGGGGGCATCGCACAAGGGAAAGCTTTTACTCGTTCTTCCACCTCACGGTTGACTTGTTTTCTTCCTGGGACATGATGTAGTTGCTCATACGATGCTGTTGGGAAAAGGCCAGAAGTGCAGAAGATGTCTTCCATATTGACCTGACCAGCATGTGTAGCAGAAAAATGGCCAGAGGTGACCTATACAAATCTATTTATTTTATTTACCCGAGCCACATGTCGCATTATTTTTTTCCCCACATTGCATAAAAATCAAGACGATTTTATCAGGTACCGCTTGTGCAAATTAATGAGATCCAATACAAGAGATGTATCAATAGAGTGATATTTTTGCCCTGTTCATGCTGAATTATTTAACAAATTCATTATAAAAATGATACACAATTTTGAGGTTTAATTTTTAAATTTTTTTTTTTTATATGTTACGAAGCTTGAATGCTATGGACAGAATAACAAAAAAATAGCAAATACAAAATACTAAAAAAAAACCTATTAATACAACATCTTGCACATTTGCCATTTCCTTAAGTAAACTAGGATGGGAATAATAATCAATTGGTTACTAAATTAAATAAGAATTTTTGGATTGTGTATAGAGTTATTTTATGGCATCCAGAAGAATTTAAGGCAAACTAAGAGTGCTCTACTTGGCTGCAACCGGTAGAGACGCTGTTCCATTTTCAACTACTCGGTGACCTGAAGAAGTAGGACCTGATGTGACTTGTGCATATAAACAAGAGTTCACAATAACCAAAATTATTCCGTTCCATTGTAAATAGTAAAATTAAAATGTTCCCCTTAGTCAATAACATTTCGACAGATCAAAATCCCTTAAAATGATTGGCTGGCAACCAGTTCAGTTTGTAATGTGCGTTTTGCTTAAATAGGCTCCACCTCCCCACAACCCTGAATAAAAAAAATAGGAAACTGATGAATGGATGCCCATCGCTCAAATGAATAATTTTCATTGTGATGCAGTGCAGTTCTGTAACGCTGCAAACCACGACTGAAACTCAAACTCGACAATAATGATCCTTGTATCTTTACAAGCAAACAAATACAGTATGTGCATCGGAGCACATCATTATTAAAAATTAATAATGGGTCAAAGCATGACCTCCTGTTCCCAGACCGATGTGCTAATAATAGCAGCAGAACATCCCTACATGCACAGCAAATAAAGAGTAACTCCTAACATGTTCGTATTCATGCCGTATGATGAGTAGGTCACAAGAGCGGGAGGCCATTAATTGTAGTGGACATTGTACATATACACTACATGAGTCAACACTTATTTGCTTAACTACATAGTACCATGTGTTTACTTTAGCCGCTATTTGACATTTGGATTTATTTATTTTTTTGTACAAACGCCTGTTTTTATCAGGGTGGAACTAGAGATGCTTGCCGTCTGTCGATTGGTCAAAAAAAAAAGAAGTGTTATTTCCATGTAAAGGTGGGAATAGAATACACAGTATATAATGCAGGAGCACAAGAAGAAGCAAACATCTGCAAGGATGATGGTCACAATGGAGCTGATCCTGGTCATGACTCTGTTCACTGGTAAGGACAATGGCAACAATTGCACAAATTAAGGAGCATTCAAGTCAGTGCTGTAGATTTAATTCATGTGCAGAGTTTAGACAGTTTGCCTGGGAAATATAAGATGCCATTGGATAACCTGATATTATATCAGAATAATTTTGAAAGGACAAATTAGACGTTTTCAGAAGTTAAAAGAATAGAATAACCATGTGATTGGAATTTCAAAAGTTAATTCAGTGGTTCAATTAAAAAGATGAAGCACACATAAGTATGCAGATTCATTAAATCATTTGCAAATTCAATTCCTACCAAGTTTTTGTATATATATTTTTTATTATTTCTTATGAAATATTCTAATGTCTTGAGATGGGGAATTTGATGGTTTCTTATACGTAAGCTATCAACATTGTGAAAAATGTTGTGTCTGACTCTAAAAGAATTAAATTGTTTGAATAGAACTACTGAAAGGCATCTGTATCTAGCCAGTGTAGTAAATACAATAAAAATATATTTCATATTGTATCCATTGATGAAGCTCCACGCTGAAAGCCAAATATGCCTAATATCAAATAAATGCAACAAAGCTGTGTGTATTTATTGCTGTGCAGTGCGCACCCCAGTATTGGGATTAAGATGCTACACATGTTCAACCAACACCGTGAAAGAAGCCTGCAACGTTACAACGTGCTCACTTGGGACGGACTACTGTTTTTCAATGCACGTCAGCGGTAAGTAAACCACTTTTCGTTTACAAATTGAGCTGCTCGAAGAAAGGATGAAGTTGCTGACTTTTTGTTGTCGTCGTTTGTTTCCATGATGTCCCACAGGTGAGGTGTTAAAAGGCTGCATGAACATGTCATGTAGCCCTAAAGCATCTTGTTGTGTGGGCAACTTGTGCAATGGGGCCTCGCCTGCTGCTCCCCATCTCCTCATCCTCGCGATGAGCTCAGCTTTAAGTGGTTGTTTGGGCCTTGTGGCATGATGGTTGGCCAGAAAATGTCTGAAGTGAGAAGTGGTCAGGAAAGAAATACAATCGAGCGATAGATTGTTTTATTCCTATGTGTATTTACAGAGCAAAAACAGGATGTATGACACAAACAATAAAGAAGCAGAATAAAATGACTGTTTTCAAGTCTCTGTGTTCCCTTTTCAAACAAAACACCTGTGTCAAGTATCATCAGTTACAGTTGCTCTGCTACATGGAATTAAACCCTATGACTCACTTCTTATTTATTTATTTTTTATTTCCCCATGAACTGAATACAGGCAGGAAACGTAGATTTATATTTTTTAAAGCATTTGGCACTTTAATTTTTATCCCACTTTTAACATTTTGTAAAATTCTGTAAAAGAAATACATTTCAAGAATTGAAAATTTGAATCTATTTTAACTCTACATTTCCCCCCCCTATATATATCACACAAATTTTCTTTGCAGAAAGATTTAGTTGTCAGTGGCAGGAAGTAACAAAGTACCAATGCTTATTTACCAAACTTAAGTAGATTTTTCACACACCTCTTATTTATATTATATAGATTTAAGTTTGAGCAAGATTACCAAATTAAATGTAACTACAGGAATATCGTTTGAAGCTGCATCATGAGTTAAAAACATGCCCAATTTATATATTCAAGTTGATTACAGTACATTACAGCGTTGAAATGACTTTTGGGCAACAGTTTGATGGATGTTTTAGTGTGACTTCACTCATTGGGCCTGACAATTCCTCAGAATGTCTTCTCATTTTTCAAGTCGACAAACTCGCTGGCACAAGGACGGATGACGTCATAATATTTGCATATCACTGTACCGTTTCAAACTTATTGGAATAAAAACTCATTTAGTAGTTGTTGCAATTACTGCAATTTTCATGTTAAGCCAGAATACTCTTCTGTTTCAATAATATATGAGCGCTCTGAACAATTTGCTCTTCCTCACGCCTTGCTTGGGCTTCCTGATTGGGTGCCGTTGCCACGGCAACTCTCATTTCTCGCCACTCCGTGCTCACAAAGTCCTCCCTACACCGCAATAAATGAGCGCAAGTTGTTTCAATCCTGAACGCAATTAGAAACTGCAACTCATTTTTCTTTCATGCGCTGTCATACGGCCTAATGACTCCCCCCCACCCCCACCCTTTACACATTTCAAACAATATTAATGGGTTGTTATGTAAGGTTGGAATTGATGGGATTTCTACATGAGGATTAGTGTTATTGATTAGTGTACAATCCCTGCGATTTGGGCTGGATGACTCATGCAGCCTTGCATATTTATCTACTAAAGTAGCTCGTATTTTCTCATAACGCATGAATGCATAAGCTAGTGTAATTATAGGAAGTTAATCTGCCTCTAAATAATTGCACTCACCTGTCTCATTACAGTTATACATGCTGTATAATCATGGATTTTGGCCAAGCACATACTGTAATAACATTATATTTATGAACCTTTCACGTCAAATTGGCCCTCTGCTGTTTGTGCAACCATACACAAGGTTTTACCATTCGTTTGGTACTTGAGCCAGCACAATGTGACGATCCATTATCATGCATTGGAGGAAACCCAGTGTCAGATAATATCCACACCACCTCAGGCCACGCAGCCATCCATGGCTAGTGTCATCACCTCAGCGAGATGAGACTTTTTATCTGACCTGTGATCGGGCCATAGCAGCATTTGTGTGTTATTTTCTCATAGAGAGAGAGAGAAAAAGATCTAATATGATAGAAAAGCAATATCAAGTGTAGCCTTTTTCATAAATGTATATGGCTGAAGTAATTCTATGAGGCGAGAGAAAAGGAAGCAAAATACGGTGCAGTCATGTTTATTGATGTTCAGGCTGATAAATAAAACGTTTTCAATAGCATTCAAAAAAAAACAAAAAAATAAAAAAAAGAGTTCCTCAGGTCGATTAGAAGTTCTATAGAACGAGCGTTAGGCAGTTTCAGCGTCGTCCTTCCGCCCACTGCCGCCGCTGTCTTCAGTACAGTACTTTATGTCTCCATCCAACAGCCGTTGCAAGACAAGCATACAGAAAGGTCATTTATTTTTCTATTAACACAAGCCTCCCTTCAGTTATAGTTCAGTAGACTTACGGCTACGAAAAAGATTGTTATTTACTTGGACTATGACACATTCAAACACACTCAAAATGTTCAATGTCTTTGAAACTGTAAAATGGTTTGTCAGGGTTTCCTAAATGTTTTCGGTTCAAGATTTAAAATAGAAACTTGGTTGCTCTCTGGGAGCTGAATTTACAAAAATAATCTGTACATCGTCGCCACAACGTTAACACGGACACATGAATCAAAAAGAAATTGTGTGCCTGCTTGGTGATCAGTGAATAAGTATTTTACTCTCACTGTCAAGGGCACTATCTAAAAAATATAAAATAAAATACAAATTGTGAAAACCCTAGTTTATACAGGATGTTCCAAAAGTCACTGTACACTTCCTTTTTTTCTCATTTGTTTTAGGTATAATGTGGACAACTTGAGGCCAACAGCATTGGACAGCTTCGGCGTCGCAGTTTTTGTAAGCATATCCTTCCCTTGCCCTTGGCTCACCAGTTGACAAAATTGTTATTTGGCAAGAAGTTTTTCCATCCCCGACTGCAGTTCGCCGCTAGTTTGAGAAGCTTTGTGGCCGTCAAACTGCTCCGATACGTAATACAATGGCTGCTATCTATGGCAAGTTTCTCAAAACTATTTGTTCTTGACAAACCATGCAGCGGAAGCCTTGCTACTATCACCACAGATGAAAACACCAAACTCCTAGAGCAGGTGTTCGTGCGAAGCCGAGGAAAGTCTATCCAGAAGGTTGCACAGTCGGTGACAGAAAAACCTTTTTGCCAGGCAGCAATTTTGAAACGCAGTAAAGTAGCAGTAAAGTTCAGAAGTCTGCCACTTTTGATAGGGTTCAGTGGTGCGGCAGATACAACTTTGCAGGGTGCTGATTGGTCAATAGGGAATCGTCGCATCTCGAAGAAATCCTGGATTCTCTCCATCCTTCGCCTTTGTGTACTCTTGTTGTGTTTCTCTTCTTTCTGAATCGTGTCGTGATGTCAACACTATTTACGTCGTCAACGCTTACATCCTAATGCGTAGCCACAAGACGAATCAGGGTAGACCAGATCGTACCACGATGAACTGAACTGTACTCCTTGGTGGGGAAGTGTCTCCAAAAATTTTTTATCCGGTTAGACCCCTTTGAGTCAGGAGCTCCTTGTAATTTTCGAGATGCACGTCACCAATATTCGATGATTTCATGTGTTTTTGCTTCTTCTATATATATTACATTGTTATCGCTTTATATTCTCTTTAAAGGAAGTGTCTACAATATAAAACAAACTCCTTTGATAAGAACCCATGAAAAACTGGAGAAGACCCAGAGGCTCCAACTACTGTAAGCTACCATACGATTATAAATAGTATCTTTTTTTCATTTTTTTTTTCATAGTCGTACAGTCCTCAAGGCAAAAATGGGTTAGAAAAGATTTGGTCCACCATAACCAGAATGCTACTAAACCTTGCGTATGACCCCCAAATTCCTCAATCAGTATTTGCAGCCGTACAACTTGAACATCCCTGTAGGATTCCCGAACATTGGACATTATCCCTGAAAGAACGTCACTCGGCATTTCTCCTCATCTTATCTCAGTCTGAGAACCGATCAGAATGATGCTGCGAGTCATTACTTTTTGTCGATGTCCTCGTGTCTGATGATCTTGTAGGTGATCCAGTAGAAGACGTTGAAGATGAGGAAGGCCAGAGGGAAGGCAGCTCGAGAGATCGTGTCTATCCTCTTGGCTTGGTCCACAAACTTCTTCTTCATGTTGTCGGTGTCTTTGGGGAGCGACGGCTGAGGATTCGGGGCCGGAGCGGCGTTCTTAACAGCTGAGCCGTCCTTAGTTGGCAGACACTGGTTCATATTGTAGCCAGCGAAATTAAAGCGTCCGTCACGCGCGTCTTCATCCTGGAAAAACACATGTGGACACATTAGTGCTCAGATGGCTTAATCTACGAAGAGGGAAGTTAGGACAAGCAGGGATGTGCAGTTGACTACATTGAACTACGACTATGTGGAGAACTGACAAGTTATTATTGCTTTTTCAATATTTTTAACAGAATGGGAGCATTTCTTAATGTTCTGAACTCCTGTTTCCATGCCGTCGCCATAGTTAGCTATGAACCGAATGTTTCCCAGAAGAGTTGTGTTATGCCTGACGTCATTTTGTCCTTCTCCTTTTTTTAGACAGCAAACTACTTGGGACTTAACCAAGTAGCGCACTCCATTTTGCCTCAATTGCTACAGGATACGATTCTGCAATCAATTCCGCCCAATGGAACAAATTTGAACGGATTTTACATATCATGAGGTCACTTCTAATCAACGTCGTTCTGACATATTTGCAGCTTCTTTATATGTACCTACATGCTAATGACCGCGCAAACTAACTTAAGATGGCCAAAAGGCTCATTTAAATAGTTTGAGCATAATTTCATTAAATGATAAGAAAACACTGGTACAAATTTCCAGACCAAATTTCATCAGTTCTTCTCCAGGCATCATAGACTTAAATCCCCAAGTCCCAACAGTCTCCAACTATACATAATAGAAATCCAAATGTTGTTGTTGAGCTATTTCACTGTTGGCAACGCTTTTCTTATCTTCATACGCCCAACGTGCCTCACAAACTTGATATAAACAGCGAGGTTGAGAAAAGTCTACCTTGTGATTCTTCCTTTGTCTTCGCCTCAAGCGGAGGAACTCTTTCTGTTGCCTGGAGACGAAATTAACCCCGGCGTACTCGAGCAATGCCGCAAATACAAATAGCAGACACACCGCCATCCAGATATCAATGGCTTTCACATAGGAGACCTGCGGGCGGCAGGAAACATTTTTGTATTAGATCTTCTCCAGTCAGACAGCGGATCAATTGCACTTTGAGTGCGCTTCGGCACAAAAATAATTCTATGCTTTTCCACAATAAATCATGGCAGATGATGGTCTTTACATTTTCCACTTAACAAGAGATGTGGCTCAGTGGAATTGATCTTTATATGATAATAAACGGGCGCTGGGGAGATAATAACCATCTTAACTACAAACAATCGTCGGATATTGATACAAATCTTGTCATCATTGGCGAGGAAGATGAAAGCTGTTTGTCAGCGTGACCTCGCTTCTTCCTTGACTGGATTAGCATGTGGAACACAACAACTCGGGTTTATGAGGCCTCTCGAGCTCTGCCGAGTGATTGTTTTCACGAGTGGCGGCTCTCAAAGGCCTCATTTGAAATATTCCGCACGTGTCTTTTATGTTAGAGACCGTGACGTGTTTTATGGGCTGTCACTGCACATACAAACGAAGACTAATCAGCAACACCTCAAGAATCCTCAATATGTCCGCCCACCTCGTGCATTTACCGTCAGCTCCGCCAAACACTTAGAAGTGAGATAGATAAGCGTCAAAATAAAAGGCTGACTTCAGTCAAGTTCTAGAACACTGTGATGTCTCAGCACTGTGCGCCAGACACTTAACTTGAAAAAGTACAAAGTGAAGACTGTGTTCAGAGGCAGTTGATAGAAGCTGCACAGGTAACTGCGAGTGCACGGGCGATTAAGGTGACTCTCTAAATTAGAGTCCCTTTGCTAAATAACTTGCTATAACTTCCATTGTGCATTTGGGATGGAAACACTCTGTGCAGAATGTTTTCATGCTTAACTCATGCTGGCTAGGACTGAAGATAACCGCAATGTCAGCCTCAACGCCTCATTAAGGCAAATCCACTTTACCAGGGGTGTATTTAGTATTTCTGGCTCTTGCTTATGCTTTTTAGGCATATTTCGTGTCACAGTAAAAAAGGAAAAAAACCTTCTCACCTTCTCCTCTTCTATCCGACGGGACAACTCGCATCATGTACCTCAGAACCCCTGGCCTAATGGAAAGTCTGCCCCTGCACTTTACGGGGCAATAGCTTAGTGGCCTTTACCAAACCTTTTGAAGCCACAAACCCCCTTCAGCATTATGCTGTCAAAAATATTTTCTTTGTGTGGCTGAAGTGCATTTTGGGTATCATTGCTTTTCTCTGGGGGTTCAAAAAGATGTTTATAGAGCAAATGCTAAATGCAAAAAAATAAAATCACGCTTGGGGAGGGGGGAGAAACGATGTAAATAAGTAATTATTATACCAGACACCCATTCTACTTATATGGATTAGGATATAATGTAATTTGTCTGCGTAGATTCCCAGTAATCTAGGTCATATTAATCCACAAAAAAAAATAAAAAATTGGATTGAAGGCAACTGGACTTCCTATACTATCTGACTGCATTTCTTCCTCATTTTAACTTTCTTCCAACTTGGTGAGGAAGTGGAGCATGAGCCTTTGGAGAACTCATTACATCCCGCAAAAGATCCCAATCAGATCTTGAGGAAGCAGTTTTTCCTCTTGGTTACGACCGACAACATGTTTGGAAGCTCCATTGGGAGGCATCACACATTCAGTGGAAAAAGGTGGTCATCTTTTCACTCCGCACACATTGCCACAACAAACAAAAGTGTGTTTTCTTTCACTTTCGAAGAAAGGAAGACTTTTGCCCCATGTTACCACATTTTAATTTACGTGTTTTAAAAAAAAAGAAGAAGTTAGAAACGACCCAAAAAGCGAAGCATTGTGTTCAATTCGCATGATGAGTCCACAAAACAGGACAAACAGAAGCGTTAGAATTTGCTAGTATTTCAAAGTGTTTAGGGAATATTCTTTTCAATAATAGAAATGAATACTATTGTTTTTTTATATATATGTTTTTCATTTTTCATTTCAACCAAGGGTTTCCAATTTGGGGGTTCAAAATAATATCAAATGAAATGAATTACAATTTTCAGACTTCAATTGCAATTGACAGCTAAATCTTAACGATGACATTTTTGTCAGAGCATACTGCTGCATGTGATGGGATAATGTCTTTCGGCAGGGTGACGCAGCATGCGGCTCATTGCACAAGCTTATTCTGGTATGCTGTGTTCTAAGTACCAGCAACAGCCTTGCAACCTCTTACCTTCGGAAGAGAAGTTCTGGAACCGGAGCTTTGCGTGGTCATGGTGAGCACAGTGGTGATCCCCAGTGCTACTCGGGCCGGGGCGGCATCCATGTTGATCCAAAAGGACACCCACGAGAGGATGACGATGAGGAGGGAGGGGATGTACATCTGGATCAGGTAGTAGCCCATCTGACGCTCCAGATGGAATTTCACCTCAATGCAGGTGAACTTTCCTGTTCAGAAATGATCAAACCCGGTTCTGACAGCGCATCACTCAGGCGAGCTGCGTTGCGTTCACTGACCGGTGTTGTAGTGCTTGGTACAGTAGCCCAGCTCCTTCTCCTCGCTCATGATGAACTGAGGCAGAGTCAGACCGTCGGACACCTGCACTGCGCCGTTCTCCAGCCACTCGAAGATCAGGTCGTTCATGGTGTAGCCGACTGCAGAGAAGAAAAAAAGAAGCTCATTTGAATCCTTTCTGCACAATTTGGTGCAGTCACCCAGCACCTTCTCCTTCGGGATTTGCGACAAACCGGCCTCAGTGTATAGAAATTCTTTCCTTTACACAAATGATAAAGCTCGGTTTTCACTGCTTTAACAGTTTTTGTGATTTACGGTGCTGTTCGCTTTACTAGGGGACAAATATTAAATTCCCAATATTGTGTAATGATGTCTTCCATCAATCCATTTCCGATACAACTTATCCCGTTCAGGGTTGCAGGGAGCTGGAGGCTGTCCTAGCTGACTTCGGGCTCAAGGCAGACTACACCCTGGACTAGATGCCAGTCAATCACAGGGCACATATAATACAGAGACCGACAACACATCAAACATTGAACCGATCGCAACTGGACTGTACTGGTTGTCTTAGAAGACCTTTCGCATCTCATTCGAGCAGGCTTCATCACTTCATGCAGCAAGACGAGCCTGAGTCGGTGTGGAAAAACTCAAAAGTGTCTGCCAAAGTCGACAGCCATGCTTTTTTTTTTTTTTTTTTTAAGCTATCTTTGGTTTTTTTATGACGTAAAACAAAGTGGATGCTTACAACTCTCCAGTTGCATTGTACACGTTTGGACATCCATGGGGAAGTTCTTCAGATCCATCGGGCAAGACAGGATGAGAGTCAACCTGTGATGTAAATGATACACAGCACAACAAATGAATCGAATCAATGATTTTTAAAAAAGAGAGAGAGACATTAGAAGTGAGGTGCGGCAGTTGTCGCGCTCTTGCGTCTCCCGTGCTCGCCACTTGAGATACATCAGCAAGGATTCGCTCCAGCGGCTTCCAATCACACTTTCATTACTGCAACTTATTGTCTGGGCCCCCCGCCGTCCTTCCCCGCCGCGAACAGCGATGGAGGCTAACCAGCTTTCATCTCTGGCATCTCTGCCGCTCTGCCGCGACACCTGAGCGCCACTCAGCCTCCGAGCAGCCTCCGTAATAGACTGAAACACTTTCAGTTCTGTGTCGAAAAGATTGAATTTGGTTCCCGTTCGTCGGTACGTCGAAACGGAATGCAACATTTTCATTCACGTGCTGGTTTTTGCTCGACTATTTGGCCTCGATGAAAGTTCCAGATTGTGTTTCGAACTCTTAGAGTCCTCCGATCCATGAAAACCCGGCATGACGTCTCAATTTTTTTTTCTTGAATCTTTTGATCCCTAACAAACCCCATGGAGATTACCTTGCGCTCTTTCCATCAGAAGTCTTTGATTAAAAATCTACATGCAGTGAATTACGGGATGTCAAAAGGGACAATCACGATGGGATCAAATCTAATTCAAACTGTGTCCCTACAACCTTTTACGTAGAAGAAGAAATGAGCTAGTACTCACTTTTTTTTACAGTTAGAGTCATACCTCAGCTAACTGTCAAAGTAAAACTGTACTTTTAATTAGTTTTATTGAAAAAAGGGAAAGGCACCAACCACTTGTGTAGGCTACATTACTACTACATACTAATAAAACTACAGTATTCGTGGTGACAATCAACTTCCAATTCATCTTGCATATTCAACTGCCCAGAAAACAAACAGCTAAAGCGAAACAACCACAATACAGATTTGGCAATGTAGTAACAGTTCCGCTTGCCTGGTCACTCGTTGCCGGGTAGAATTGTACAACAGAACCGATTCAATCATACTTGCACAACAGATTAAAGGACATCAAGAGCCGGCAGCAGCACAAGTCAAGTTCTCGAAGTTGGCGATGTACTCGTGAAGGCGTTACTGAGCGGAGGCCGCTGTTTGAGGATGTACAGGTGCACAAAGTTCGCCTTACCACAGTAACTACGAGTCACGCCATCTCGTTTTGGTGTAGTCATTGCTCTTGTAAATGTTTCTTTTTTTTCACCTGATACTGTAGAGCACGTTCCCGTTCTTGAAGATCCTCAGCAGCTTGTTGTCCGTGGTGACGTCGTGGAAGTTGGCGCCCTTCTCGTTGGCGAAGAAGAGGTCGGGCTTCCAAATGGAGTCCAGCATGGACGGGTCCAGGTCCAGAGAGGAGTCTGGGTATTTGCTGTACGCCAGCCGGGGGTCATTCCACTTCTGCCGCAGGAAGATGTTCACTCTGTAATCCTGCAGACACGACAAGCGGCTTTGCATATTTTTGTGGTGCAGCTATTGGACTTACGGGAGAGGGGACACGCTGGTGGCACAAAGTCAGCCATCTGCATTGTTTTTTAATGCAATATCTCCTCTTTCTTTTTTAGTGTATTGGGAAATTGCAATAAAAAACATTGCTGGGAAATATCACAGGCAACAGTAGTCCCCGCGAAGGGATCATGAGTGAGGAAAATTGGACCAGAATTGACATAACTATTCGTCAGTCAGACTGATTTGACCTCGGCAAGGATATCGTTCCAAATCAATAGACGTCTTGTTATAATGAAGATAAATTAATCTTGCAAGTTCAGTAGATCATTTTGATTAAATCAATCGCTCGATAAAGCAACATGTACTGTGCCTACTGATCTGACCTCCACCCAGATATACTTTCAAATCAACAGGATTTTGTATCTTTGTTTGTTTTGATAAAGATGAATCATCCCTTTCAATTGGGAATATCATTTTGGATTGACTAGTGGCCCAATAAAGTGCTTGAACAAGCAACCTCCTGACCTGACCTCAACCTACCCTCCCCATTTGGGACGTTGAAAATCAATTCAGTTCATGTTTTGCTACAGATCCAATACGGCTTAAATGTTTCAAGCTCACTCAGTAGCGAAAGCGGCATGCGCATTTCGATCCTTGCCGATCCATACGGTTCTTTCTTTGCTGCAATTCAAAGATGAATTTAAATTCCGACACTGGACCTCTACCGCAGCTCTCCAAAAAATCAATACTGTTCTTGCTTTGGTGCTGAGAAATAATGGCGGAATGTTTTGAAGATCATCTTAACCAGTTCCCTTCAGAGAAAGTCATTTAATCTGATATTTGAAATTAGCTTCCAACAACATATTATATCGTGAATTCAGTATATCCTTCATAAACAATCTAAAAAAGCTGTCGAAATGCTTCTATTGTATACAGGGATCGTCAATGACGACCGACATCCGCTGTTTCGAGGTTACGAACGGTGCGCGATGAACTAGCGTAAGAATTTGTCATCATGGTCAGTTACCGCCATACTTACTGCCTACATGTCTTTTGTCTTTTTTTCTTTTTCATATTTCACTATTATCTCCGTGGTAAACCGGAGACAGGGTTCTTGTTCTGACATTGAGGAAAAATATGCATGATAGATCCGTTCAAAGAATTCTACTTTCTGATCTGACATTTGACTTCAATTTGGGAATGATATGTTTAGAAATCATCATTTTCCTTGCTAACCTTGAGACGTCATCCTTTCGGAAAGGGATTCCTAACTATCGTCAGGTATTCAGTTTCACTTAATTGGTCCGAAAACGATTTATTAACTACAAATAATGCATCTTTGCTTATCTCTTATCCATGCCACTGACGTGTAAGTGACAGGCAGAACAATTCAATGCCCTTCCACTAGGTAGCGGAAGGTACAATTAACCCGTGTATGCACTTGTTGCCATTCACACAACAGAATAATAGCTTTGTGTTCAACTCAATGGGCCCAAATTTCCTATTGCACGTATATTTGTGAGTAAATTGATACAAGATCATCATTATTTGACCAGATATACTTTTGGTGACATTTTTGTTTGGTGGTGTGCGGTGAGATATTTCGAATGTAAAATATGTGCCTTGGCTGAACGGTTGGCGAACACTGTTTTAGAGTGGAGCCTGGTCCATTACTGAAAAGGAGTAAGTAGTGGCTGGCTGACATGTGAACATTGTCAATTTGTCTCTGTTGCCATTCAAAATCAATCTTGCTCTGACAGAAAACAATCCCCTAATGCAAAATCCTCTGAGAATTGTCACCTGTGGTATCTGTCGCTTCGCGGGAGGCTACAACAATTTGCTGAAAAAAAATTAAGGAACGACGTCTCGCATGCTAACAACAGCAATCACCAAACTGGCCACACAAAAAACGAAACATCAAAATGGGAAAGTCTAAAATGAATAAGGAGTGAAAATGAATCCGCATCATCTAATCGTCTTTTGCAAATATTTGAATACGTTGCCTATTAGAAAGTGGCGGTGCGCCAATTTGCAGCAACTTTTCTCATTAAGTGCAATCATGTAGGAGCCATAATACAAAGCAAACGATGTGTTTATTAGATACGGCGCGCAGAGAGCTGCAAAGCTCGGAGCAACGGGAAGCATGTGTCTCCGCCATGACACGCTCTTATGTTGTTTGACATTTCATCAGCGTGTTGGCGCCTTTCGAGCGTTTGCGCGCGTGTCGGAATCCGTGTAATTGCCAGCCCGTGCGCAAATTAACATTCTCCATTCACCATCAAAGTGGTGATTAGCAGGCCATTATGAAGCCTTTGGTGGTGTGTTGCCGTGCGGCCTCGCAGGTTTTTGTATTTTTATCCCGTTAGCAGCGGGGATATTTTAGCATATGAGCGCTTTTTGAAGCGCCAGCCGCCACCCGCCGTTATTGGCTGGACTTATGGAGATTTACCATCTGGGATTTACTGTATGAATTATTAACTTGGAGTAATGTTAAAAAAATAAAGGGGGAAGGGGGGGGGGGGGGGGGGGAATCATGGTAGCTGAAAGCAAAATGTGTCGTTTATATTCGCTGCATGATCTGCCAACAGACTCTTTAAATGAGGAGGAAAAGTCCAGTGCAACCTTTAAGGTCCAACACAATTGGTAGCCTTTTTCTGATTTTGTCGCACACTCACGGGGCACACTCATCATGGGAAAATGCCATAGACGGGTTAACAAATAGCAATGGCGTCGCGGTAGTTATATCCCTTTAAGCAACAGATATTTGAACACAAACGGTTGTTGACAGACAATACAAAAATACTCACAGACGTGTATTCTTTATCCTTTGTAAGAAATGATTAATATTACGGCAGTTTACTACGTCACTTGTTAGACTTTTTGTATGTGTGTCTGTATTATACTGCCGCCAGGTGGCCGAGGTGTGCACAGCAGAAGGGGCAGCATAATGACCATTGAATCAAAGCAAAGTATGTGGCAAAAACTCTTGAATTCTTTCCATTCTTTTTAATTATGTCATTAGTGTGTTTTTATAAAGTGCAATATTATAGAGTGCCATGTTTGTTATTAAAAAACATGTATTGATTTTATTTTTTTTGAGGGGGGCCGGGAGGCTGGAACGGATTAATGGCATTTCCATTCATTTTAATGAGGAAAGAGGATTTGAGAACGGAACGAATTCCACTGATATCTCAAGGCACCACTGTATTATATTTTTGTGACAGGATGATAAAAAAATTATAGAATAAAAAAATGAAAACGTGATGAATTCACTCAGTGTTTCCGACCCCTCAACTCACCATGGTAGTTTCAGCTATAGAACCAAAGCTGTTGATAAATATGTTGCAGGTAACGTTAACAGGTGGACCTGCAGGTTGAGGGACAGATAACACGTTCACTCACACTTGTGCACAGTAAAGCAGCCACAATGCCGGAGAACTCACCATGGTCGTCTCCGTGACCGAGCCGAAGCTGTTGATAAAAATATTGCATGTAACGTTTACGGGGGGACCTGTGGAATGGAATGACAATGACACGCCTTTAACACATTGATTAGGTTAAGTGGTGACGAGGTGCAATCGTGCTGGCTTACAACCTGCCGGACACCTTATTAGGAACCCCATCTAATGCGATCCAATGGGAGCTGTATTATAAAAAATATATCATTCTGTCAAAATTATAAGGATGAAACTGTTCAAAAGTCAATGTTCAAATGCAACTCTAATTTAATGACACATTTTCCGCACGTTTACATCAACTTTGTTGAACATGAGTGCGAGCACGTCACAGAGAGAAGGCCAAAGAGCACAGTAAAAAAGAATTTTTTAAAAATGTAAAAGCCCCACAGGGCAGCCAGCAGGTAGACTGGGTCTTTAGAGGGCCTCGTTGTCGCGCCATGGAAAAGCTGTGCGACGACCTGGTGGGATCTATTTCAGACACAGAAAGCTTTAAGCGCATATACTGTATTTCCGCGGATCGAAAAAGAAAAAAAAGATGCATCTAATTTTTTTTTTTTTTTTTTTTTTGCGCGGTGTGGTTTCACACATTTTGAGTGGAGAGTGGAGACAATGGCTTTATTTTTCCCAATTTTTAAGCCTGACTTTATATGGTTGGCGAGTTTTTTAATCATTCAAATTGGGCAAGGTTGTTAACAACACTTCTCTGTAGTATCTGCAATTTACAAGACATTTATTTTCCCTTTCGAAGCACTTTAAGATAACGAAATGGATACGGTGGTGGATGACCACAATGTAACCCACCAGACATGTTTTTGGGGGGTTTTTCTGTTCCCATAATCAAGCTTAGAGTGTGGTTGCGCAACCGAGTGGAAGGTTGGTGTACTACAATAAAAACAACCCCATCACAATCAACGTCAATCAAAACAGCTCTTATATTGGATCTCGTTAGATTGTGTCCTGGCGTACCTAATGTTGTGGCCAGTGAGTGTACATGCACTGATTGACATTTCTTTAATGTGCAAAAGTGCTCATCAAATATGCAAAGACTCTGAATGTCCTCATTTCTTTCAGAACCCCCCAAATTGAATGCGCAGTCATTCAACATCAGTTTCCCCTCAATCTTGTCCGACCACCGAAAAGCTTTTTCCTTCCGCTCTCTAATCAGCTCACTTTGCGGCATGGCTCCCAAGTCCGCTTTGCCAGCCGTGCTAGCGTTTGCCATTTCAAGTGACAGCAAACCTTCCGCCAGGCGCAAAGCGAAGTTGTCAGCCTTTGCCGCTGCCCTTTTCCCCACGCTTTCCTCATCAATATTGCATCGGACGCTGTATTAATATTTGCCTCGCTTTGTTGTCAGCTGACTAAGACTTAGCGGGCCGAGCAGGAAAATAAAAAGCAGCTCACAACAATGTCAGCAAAAGAAAATCTAGGTCATCCTTCAGCAATGCAACGCGCTCGGCAACAAGGTGTGATAACCAACGGGCGGAAGTGTCTTCATATGAAAAAGTCATATGAAAAAGTTCTTACAATGCTTTTTCAAACTTGTGTTAGGTCCAAAATGTAAAAATAGTTTCAAGTTTGCGATTTTGAAGGGAAAAAAAATGTGACAAGGACTTTTTTTTTTTTTTTTTCGTAATAAAGTTTTCATATTTTGAGGGGGAGAATTCAAAACATCTTCCTGTAGTCAACGTCTTGCTGCTCCACTTGACTCCAACTAGAACCCAGAGGGAGACCCCCTTTTTTTTTTTTTTTTTTCGTAATAAAGTTTTAATATTTTGAGGGGGAGAATTCATAATAGACCTTAATTTACGCAATGAAGTCGGAATGTTAGGGAAAAGAAAAAGCTGACTTCTTCCAAGAACGAACCGTAGTAGTAGTAGGAGAATAATGTCGTAAAGTTACCGAATAAAGTTGCAACAACAAAAAAAAAAGTTCATAATATTATGACAGTAAAATTGTAAGTTTGGATATAGTTATATTAGATGATGAAAAATTCAATTGGGAAAGTAAGGTAATACGAGAACAAAATCAGAAAGTTACGGAATGAAAAGTCAATGTTACAAGGATAAAGTTGTCATTTTTCCCCTTTGAGTTCGGTCCCCCATACTGGCCGATAATGATTGGAAACAAAACATCTTCCTGTAGTCAACGTCTTGCTGCTCCACTTGACTCCAACTAGAACCCAGAGGAAGACCCCCCCCCCCCCCCCCCCCCCCAAAAAAAACAGCTGGACTCATCCCTGCCCACCAGAGTGGGCTGGCTCTCTCCTCGTGTTTCCTGTGACAGATGCTGTTTGTGTCTCCGCAGCATCGCAACACCGGATGCCTGCAGCCTTGCCACAGGGGCACCATCCATCACTTGGAACTGTCAGGGTGACCCCTCCCCCCTCCCCACTGCCCCCCTCAAGACCTCCCTACAGACGGTGGTATTTACACTCCTCAAATTTGTTTGTAATACATTTGAGCATGTGATGATGGGATGGTTAAAAAAAACAACAACAAAAAACATGCAGCATTGGGGTGAGAGGTTATAGCCGCATTTAAGGTTACCTGTATTTGAATTTAGAAACACAATAATACTGAGTTTTGATTGACACGTCACTGTTACACTATTATGGTTGGATCTGAACCCTCTCATGTAACCAAATAAAGTGCAAGGGCGATTCTACATTTCAAAGGTTTTGGGGTGCAGAGCTCCCACACATATCGTTCTACACTTTTCTATGTTGTTTAAAACTGGTTTTTTTTGTTGTTGTTTTTTTTCATCTCTTAAATTTTAGGGTTACTGGGATTGATTTCAGCACCTCGCAAAATTGCGGTCGACAAGATCTTGAGGGGAGCAGCGACGAAGAGGATTATCAACTTCTAATGAGTAATTCATCTTAGTTAAGGCTAAGCGTTCGTTCAAGAGACCGTAGTTCTAGTACACTCACCTGTTATGACTTTTTATTCACAAAGCATAGTACTTAACATTTAAGTGTAACTTCATAGTTGTGTAAAAAAAAAAAAAATTGGACTTGTCTGTTTTTTAAGAAAATTAATTTCTTGGGGGTTTCTGGTTTTGCGATGAAATGACATCCAAGATGTGTTTTTTTTTTTAAATGTATTTTTACAAATTTGCCTCTTAGTTGCCTAATATACAAATATTCACTTTTAATATCCCTAAATAAAAATGATTAGCTTTAACTAATTTTACTCAATTCACGAAAAAACGTAGATGCCTGCTTTTACATTTAAATCCTTATTGTTACACTAGAGGTGTTTCTAATATTTTGGTTTCCTTATATGTCATATACACAAAGTATAGTTACCTCAACACTGCAAAGTGTCACGTGTCAATCAAAACTGTGTATCCTTGTAAACCCAAATTATGTATCAAACTGTTATTATTAGACTGTGCAGGTGTACCTAAAGAAGTGGCCAGTGAGCGTCCACAAAAATCTTTTTTTTTTTTAGCGGTGTGTAAATAAACATATGAAGGGACTCCAAAGAGGAATGCAAACCTTTAAAATTGGGTCGTATTCGTGCGTCGTAGCCTGACGTTCGACCCATGAGCGAGTCCAGAAAGTCGGACGGGGACATGTTGGACGAGGACCGGGGCTCGTGCTCCTTGGCGTCCACGAGCCTGGAAAACACGCACCGGGTGAGCAGTCGAAACGCGGCGGCGGCGTCAGCTGGGTGGGACCGTGAACGGTGCGTCAACGCGCACGACGCGCGGTGCGATTTGGAAATGTGCGCGCCGCATTATACCCCGCTCGGTGCTGTCATTGAAGTTCAACTATTGTCAAATGTAGGGGATCCAAAATAAAAGGCTACAAATGCGTACACATTCGCACGCTTGCCTACCTGAAGTTGAAGAGTAAAGCTCCCCAAATCATGACCGAGGAGCGACGCATTCCGGGTGCTGTCTTCTTCACTTCTTCCATCTGTCAGCGCTCACCCAAAAGGCGTCCTCCTCCCGCATGGCCGAGATCTCGCGTGGCCCATTCCACAGCATACTTTAGTTGCGTGAAACTCTTTTGAAAAAAAAAAAAAAAGAAAAAAAAGATGGTCAAAGACGATCGCGAAGAAGAGGAGGAGGATTAAGGAGGGGCTAAAAACTAAAACCAAACCCCAAAAAAACATTGAACTCCCTCGAAGAAGAAGGAGGAGACAGGTTGGAGGCGCACTCAGAGTGGAGGAATGGGTGAAGAACGCCTCTCTCTCCTCTGGAGGGCTTTATTTATTTATTTATTTATTTTTTTGGCTCCTTTTTTACGCGCACGCGCACAAGTGACAGACGTGCGTTGGGTTCCAATATAACACGCACGCGCAAGGTACAGTATTCTGTCAAATGTCTTATGTAACATTGAATAATACATCCTGATGGATGCTTTGACTGTTATGCACATTTGGAGACGTACTTTGGTGGATTTTGCAATGCAATCTATATTAATTACCTTTGTGTGTGCATGTGTGTGTGTGTGTGTGTGCGTGTTACGCACCCATACCCTCTCCACAGTCCACACATATAGTGTAAACAAAAGGGTGCAGCAGCAGTCAGCGAGAGGCTGGATGGAGAGTATTTGGTGCCCCGGTTACCCTGGAAACAGATTCGCAGGCATATGATTGGAGACGCCGCAAAGGTCGGCCTCTCCGAGCGAGACGAGATGAGATGTGAATGACAGACAGGGAGGAGGCGATCCTCCACGAGCGAGAGGTGTCTGGTGTCAACCACCCCGGATTAACATTTCCCATCGAGATCGATTAGAATTCTAATCATCGGTTGCCAGAGTGGCAAAATAAAACGTTTATGAGCTGCGTGGGACGTGTTTGAAGTCACGTTTTGACGTTCTTGACCATTATACAAGTGTAAAAAGGAGTTAACTGTTGTTAAAGACAACCTGATAAGAGGATGCACATCACATTTTAAACGACACGATTTATATGAGCGGCGGGGAAATATCTGTATTGCATATGAGAGGATTTCAGTTGTAAGTGTGAGTAATGTGCCTAAGGCCGAACCCGACTTGGACTACTGCATTGCAAAAAAAAAAAAAAAAAAAATGACAGTTGGCGACTCACACCTGCACATTGAGCAATTTGATCCCGTATCGCCTTTTGAGGCTCCACGTACAGTCTGATGTTTCGTAAACAATAAAAAAAAAAAAAAGATAGAGTGACAGTCAAGGAAGAAGCAGGTTGCTACACAGAGAGAAAAAAAAATACAAAATAAAAGCGAGAGTTGGGATGAACTCAGATGGGCTAACCTTCATTCACTTGAATGTACTTGGCGGTGGACAAACAACGCTGGCGTGGATTTTGGCGACAATGACTGCAAGCCTCGCTATGTCATCCTCAGCCACATGTGAAATTATAATTATAGTTAAGTATTGTTGTAAAACACAATGTATGTATACTGCGTATACTGTATTTGTATGGCTGGGTCTCGCTAGCTCAAAACAGGGAAATGTATTTTTGGCGTGCGTGAAAGCTTACTGTACGTGCATTTCGATTGGCTGTATTTCAAGTCATTAAATAATCATTTAATAGCAGTAACAGCAGGTCATACCATTAAGTGAAATTGGCAGGATTAATGCTTTGACGTTCGCTAAACCGAAGTCTGAAGAGGTATACCGACAATTTATGGCATTTATTTTTTTTTTCCTCCCCAAAAAACAATAAGACATTTGTGAGTTTTCACTGTCCATAATAGATGCGGCGACTCGGGCCTGCCAGTGTGGAAGTGGGCTGTGAAGTGACTCATTTGTGAATGTGCTGTGGAAGGATATAGAGCTAAAAAGTCTCGCAGTCAGTGCCAACGCGCTGACTCTCACGTGTGGAATGTGTGTGTGGTCGGGGCGCTTCACACTGTGACACGCTCGGGGCCATATTGGCGTGTTGCTCGGTTACTGACCGGCTTCCTGATCCTCATGGCCTTTACGAGCCCGCGGAAAAACCTTCCTCTTTTAATGCTGAGGTCACCAGTGTCACATTGCATCGCATGGTGGCGGATACGCGGCATGCTTACAGTATATGTTTTATTTGTGTGTGGGCTCATATATTTTTGTGTGTCATCAGAAGCCTACAGCGCGTTTAACTCTTTGAACAGCGAACGCCTGCTGTGGAATAGTCAAAGCTGCATGTACCATTCTGTGACAAAGTCCTTTGTGAAAAGTATTGTTTTGATTGCCACTTTTCAGTTTTTTGTGTTTTTTTTTTTTTTTTTTTTTTTGCAGGAACAGTGGATCGAAAGGACCTAATTTCTATGAAATTTGTGAAGGAGTGGTAATTCTATCTAAGTGACCGACTGACTGCCTGGCTGACTAATGACCACACAGCGAGCAAGAAAACTGACTGACCTCCCGACCAACTAATTACAAGATAAAAAACAAACAAATGGTTTGACCGACCGCCCAACCACCCAAATGACTGAACAACTAACAACCAGATCACAAACTAATAAATGCACTCACCGACAACTTACTAACAAACTAAGAAGTGGGACCAACAACCAGAGGATAAACAATCTAACAAGTGGATTGACTGACTGACTGACCATGTGTTGACTTTCTGTAGATCACCTGACTGACTAACAACAAACAAATGAACTCACTGACTAAGTGACTAAGTGACTAACAACCAGATAACCAATGAACAAGTGGGCTGAATGGGCAATGAATTGACTGAGTGACCAGCTAACAAACAACCAGATGACAAACTAACAAGTGGATTGACTGACTCACCAAGCACCTGCAGACTTCCTGTAGGCGAGCTGACCAACTAACTAACTCATTCAAACCCAGATGGAATTGGAACAAATGAATTAACTGAATGAACAACTGCACAGCATACAGAGAGAAAACAAACTAACTGACCTACCGATAAACAAACGAGTGGACCGAACCAGTGACTGACTAATTTACGAATGAAGTGACTAACTCATGACCAGGCGACAAACAATACAGTAGATTGACTTATTCACTGGCTGACTGACCGGCAGTGATCAAAACAATACATGACCAACGCAGGAACGTGCTGCCTACCTGTAACCGGTAAATGCCAAAAGAACTACTTTTGACCTCGAGCTTTTGCGCGTTACACGTGTACGTCTCTACGTTTGCTTTGAAAGGGAATTGAAGCCAACTTGGCTCCTGACGCGACTGATCTGTGACAAAAATAACCGCCGTGTCTTTTCCACTTTTCACATTGTCTCCATTGTCTCTCTAATGACGCCCAAGCAGAGCTTCTGGTCTCATTTTAATGGCACCGATGGCCATTAGTTTAATAGGGGGGAAACTTTGGGCCAGGTGGGTCATGCAATTAAAGGAGGAAAAGTCAAATCCGCGCATCATTAAGAGGAGAAGCCTGGGAAAGGAGAGCCTAAAAGAGAGAAGTGTCATTTATCCACACAGTCATAAAAATGATTGCCTCTTAACAGGCATAGCAGTTTTAAAGCTGCCCACGCGTACGCACAAAATGTCTTTTGTCATTCTGTGGGGGATTAAGGGTGTATTGTAGTCTAAGAGGGATGTTCCGCTCAATTGATAACTTGACAATCATCGCTCAAAATAATTTGCACCATTCGACAAATATGTCACAGTCTTGCTTAGGTGCACACGGATGGCATTTGGGAAGATTTAAGGCGCTGACGAGTCCATGTTGCCTGGCTTGGACGCTATTATTGATCTCTTTCGCTTGTTGTCGAGCTCACCTGGAAGCTAACGTGCATCCGATGCATCTGACGATCCGGTGCAGTGGACCCGAGACAACGGAATATCCATTGCTCCGTCGATTCCTTATGTCTTTATTCCGCTCTCTCCACACTAATTCCGCTCACGGGGGCTGATCTCGGGCCTTGCACGGATGCAGCGGAATAACTGGGAGCTCTTTCGATTGGCTGCCAACGCACCCGCTAAAAGAATGCCAAGGCTTTAATGAGTGGATTCTTGAAGAGAAGGGAGGACCCACCCCTCCTAATTCTCTTGTGCCACAACACAATTATCATAATCCCTCCGTCGTCGCAAAAAGCGAGCTCTTCTGCTGCCTGTATGTGTCGGCACGTGCTCTCGACATTGAGCGCATCGATTTGGAGCGAAGCACGTTCTAAATGCTCGCCGACGTGCTTCTCCTCGGGCCCTGCTCCTCCCCAGCTGCAAGATCACACCCCAACTCGCCTGTCAATCACAGTCCTCATGTCTCTGGGGTACTGACTGCCACGCTGAACTGGTTCCAGTCTACAACCCTCAACATTCATGTGGGAATGTTCGGTAACTACAGAATATCGTCAAATTCCAATCATTTCTTGAAGTAATAAACGTGGAGTTTCACCAGGATAGTTCGAACAGTTGGATTGGACCAGGCCAGCCTGGAGAGGAACAAGTCAGAAAGACACTAAATAATCCAAAATCGAGTCTAGTTCATTTATATCCAAGTCCTGCTCTGTATTGCATATAAAATACATATAAGAAAGAAAAACTCTGCTGTAATGATGGGTCATTTTGACATCCAGTGGGAATTGTGGTGTGACTTCCCTTGTGTTTCCCCTGCGATGGCCAACGTTTTAAAGCAATATTTGCTCCGGCTTGCTGTTGATCTATTTCCGGCGTGTGCGCTCGTCTCAGACGGCGACGTCTTCGGTATTCCACGGCCGTCAGAATGATGCAAGACGGACGGATCGTGTTCCTTGGCGAGTTTACATCAGCTCGTCCTTTGGGAGGTGCTTACAGGAAGTCTGCGAAGCCACCATTTACACGGAGGAACAGCTTATTCCCTGATTCTCTTTTCCCCTTTACATATGTATGGGGAAATTAATCTCCCCCACACACAGATGCACGTGTCGAATATGAACGCGAGACAATGTGACAATGTGTTTGGATAGCCGTTTTGCGGGGGAGTGTCGTTTCTCAGGGGCCGCTGCATCCTCCCATCGCAAGGCGAGGAAGAAGGAAGATATGGTGTGCTTGCACAAACACGGCTTCCCAAAAGTGATTAGCACGCAGTCTGTCTAATAGTGAAGCGCACGTGAAGAGGACGGCCTGTCACGCTCACATGAAACATAGAAGGCAGACTATTCTGGTCCTACGGTGAGGCGCTTTTAAAGTTAGCTACCACCGACCGACATGAGTAGAGGATGAGTAATCAGAGAGATTGATGACATGATTGTTTGAAGCTAAACTCGCAAAAAATGTTGTTTTCCTTATGGCTGGTGTCTTTGGACAAAAGTTAAATACATCTGTAAATAATTTATGCAAACATGAAATGGTACATGTAAACATGAACGAAGCCTAAACATCATCTGTTGTCATCTTCGGTGGCTCTGTGGTGAGTGCGGTGTGTTTAAAAAAAAAAAAAGACATTGTAGATATTTTATGCTCCTGCGGGCTGCTTTGAAACAATCCCCTTCCCCATTCACCCGAGCGAGGAGGAAGTGCTTTTACCTGATTTGCCGAATGTGGAAACCGGATGCGCATTTACCGGATTAGATTGACAGTTGACAGTTGAGGGTGGCGTGAGTTCTGTGCATTCAGCTGACATTTTATGGGGAATTGAATGTGATGTGTTCACAAATTGGACTTTGACACAGAGCAGAACCGTTTTTACTTGAAACTGAATTTTGTTATGCGTTGCAAACTTGCAACTCATTTAGTTGTAAAGAGTTTCTTTGTGTCTTTGCATGTCTAGGATATCTCTTTAAAAAACCAGTTGATTTATTATTAGTCGTAGCCAGTGGTTGTTCTCGCTTGAATGTGACTCACTTGACTGTTACCTGTTTTTAATTTTTTTAAAAATCTTTTAAAGCATTGTGGGAGAATTTAAAAAAGCTTCTTTTTAGTATTCAGTACCAGTCAAAAGTTTCCCATTTAATAGCATTAGAAAGGGGGTCCAAACTTTGACCGATAGTCATAAAATGGTCGGTGATTTGCAAATGGCACACGGGCCGGACTTTGGACACACCTGCCATAGGACAATCAAGCAGAATGAAACCAAATGTTTTAAAAAGACGATATATTATTTATATTTAAATCCTGCTCTCTTGAATTGATTGCAAGCATTTCGTGCCACAACTTCAACTTTCAACATCTCATTTGCAATCTAAGTTGCCCTTAACAGATGCGCCACCACTCAAGAGCTGCTTCCAAAACGTGTGCGGAGCGAGAGACCCTCATTTGACAACAGATTGACACCCACTAACCAAAAATGAAATATTTTTCTTCATGAGAACGTTTTTTTGTCTTTTTTTTCTGTCATCCTGCCAACTGTCGCACCGTAGCGCTGCTTCCCCTCCGTGCCGTTATCACCATGGAACCCTTTTTAGAAAGCTGTGGGGCAGTAAACACAGTTGCCATGGAAACACAGCCCAGACACACATTGATAAGCGGATTGTAGCAGCTGTATTTCTCTGATGACTAATGAAAGCTCAAAATGCGGTGAGGGGTTTCAGCTGGCAAGCACAATTAAATGCCGCCAATAGGAATCTGTTTGATTTCTCATTATGGAGCAGATAACAAATGACTCTTATCTGGCTTTTGCCAAAGTGCCCTCTCCTCCCCTCTCCCGGCTGCTGCCAGCCACGGGGTGCACCTCGGCGTCGGCAAAACGAGCAACAATTTCCAATTCGATTTTGACTTGGCAAATGGACATATTGATCTGCTGGTTGCTATTCTCGTCAGGGCAGGGGAGGGGGAGATAATCACGGACATTTTCATTTGGCAGCAGTCAATAATCTTGAGCAGATGCAACTAAGAATGCTTGTTTAAAAACATGCATCAAGGTCAGCACAACATAATGTGCGTGCTTATGACCAACACAATTTGGGATTAGGAGATGCAATAGCATGTCCCCCCTCGGTGGCCTTTGGGGCCTCCACGGGATGCACACAACATGTCTGACATCTTAAAACACAAGCTGCGCAGCCTGTCGACCGCACCTCACAGTGAAGAAACACACTGGAAACACTGGTGTTTTTTTTTTCTTCCATGCCGACCAAAAACAACAAAGGCTTGTCTTACTTTTGCAAAACAAAACATCTGAATGATTCCAAAGGCTCAGGGGAGAATATTCTATGGACTGACAAGATGAAAGTTGAACTTTTTGGAAGGTGTGCGTCTCATTACATCTGGCGTAAATGTGACACAGCATTTCAGAAAAAGAAATGGAAAAAAAAAACATCACACCAGCTGTCAAACATGGTGGTGGTAGTGTGATGGTGTGGGGCCGCATTGCTCCTGCAGGACCTGGACGACTTGCTGTGAGTGATGAAATGATTTATTCTCCTCTTTTTCAGAAAATCCTCAAGCAGAATGTTCAGCCATCGGTTCATGACCTCAAGGTGAAACACACTAAGGTTCTGCAACAATTCAAAACACACCAGCGAGTCAACTTCTGAATGAAAAAATGAAAAAAGAATGCTGTGGCATGATGTTAAAAACCCTCAAATCCCCTCCAGTGTTACTGAATTAAAACAATTCTGCAATGAAGAGTGGAACAAAATACCTTTGGCTATAGCTTTGGTAGTTTTGAATTTGAACTTTTTTTTTTCCCTCATTAAATAAAATGACATTTAAAAAACTGCATGCACTTAATTTTTACTTGGGTGACTGTGTCTTTGTCTGATATTTACTTTTGTTTGGTGATCTTATACATTAAAGTGGGGAAACTATTCACAAAAACAAGAATTTGAGAAGAAAATGCTTTTTCACAGCACTATACAGGTATATAATTGTTTTGAATAGCTTTTTTGTATATAGTTATTATATAGTGTAAATGTACTGTACTTATTAGTTTAGCATTATTAGTTATTGTGTGTAAACTGTGTTATTATTTTAATTTGTTTTGTGTTGATTGTTGTATTCACAATTCAGTACTGGTATTATATTAGGTGTAATAGTGGTTTGCACTTCTGCCTCACAGTAGAGAGGTTCTGGGTTCAAATGTTGTGCTTGTGCGTGCTTTCCCCCGAGTACTCCAGCGTTTCCCCCACATTCTCAAAACATGCATGTTTCGATTTTCAAGATTTCAAAAATCAAATGTATTTTGTACTGAATATAAAATCCATACTGGAACAAAAAGCAAAGCAACAAGTTTTACTGTCCAAATCCAGGCCGACTGAATTATGTCCTGACTGACTACTTGGATCTATAATTTGTGGATCAATGTGTGTGATGAAGCTGTCCCCTGGCTGATGTCTTTCTAATGAAGCCTTCAGACATGGCGGAGAAATCAGCACACTGAGTATATCCCAGCCAAATAGAGCACTATTTAATAACACGCAGCCAAATACGCCACCACTTAATGATTCAACAAACATCCTGTACTGTTCGACAGAGCTATAATGGAATGCAGGGGGGGAAATCTGGGCTAAAATCATCCATTGTGGCTGATCCCAAATGAGCCCATGAAAGCGTCGTCGGGCTGTTGCTTAAACAATTGCATGTAGTAATGCATGGCACTATTACCCAGCCAGCGTTAAGACAATCGGCCATTATGTTCAAAATATATGGTAGCAGCGCTATTTCCCATTAGGCGAGAGAGCATCCATAATGGGGGTAAACATAAAAAGCATATTGTTTCAAAAGTAGCGAATATGGCTTTTGCTGTGAGAGTCGTTTGATTTGGTGGTTAAAAAGAAAAAAAAAAGTGAATAAAATGTTATCATCTCATCCTGAAATTGTGTTGGCATTGTTTACTTTCTAAAATGATGTCACACGTGACACATGACAGTCTTGACGAATGACCTCCGCTAATGCCTTGTGATTTACAAGTCATGTTTCTAACGGTGAGGTGCACAACCCCACTGGAAGGTCAGCAAACCTTTAAATGAATAAAATATGAGATGTTCTCGAATTAGTATCGACAATGTGCGTGCTGGGGCAGACACAGTGTCGTCAGGGAGCCATCAGAATAGATTTACTCATGTCAGAATGGAAGCATGCAACGATTTTTTTAACCTTAAATTACGGTTTGAAATTAAATTCAAATCACAGATTCAATATTTTCATGTCTGTACATAGACGATATACTATATATGTATTCCGAATGTTCTACAATGTATATGTACTGTATTCTGCACAGTAAAGTAAGATACAAGAGATGAAGCGTGAATTTTGTTTTTATAGAGATAACAATGTTGGGTTTTAATTGACACTGTCAGAAGGAATTTAAGAATATCAAATCGCTATTGTGTACTGTGTACGGGATTATTTCCTCTGAATTACAAACCCAGATACACAGTAGGCATGGGATATAGAGACAACGTATAAATATTTCAAGATTATGTGGGTTAGTCGCAATATTTAATAGGGAAAATATTCAGAAAAAAAGTCTAAAATTTAGATTTAAAATATTTAAAAAGCAATGTGGAAAACAAAATCTCTAAGGAAGGAAAAAGCTCTTGAAAGGGTACACAAACTCTTGGCTGTAAAACAAAAATATTGAGAAAATTAAAAATAATAATTTATAAAAGGAATAATTGTAAAATATCAAGAAAAAAATCTTAATAAGAATATCTTGATAGTATTGGTTGTAAATTGTAGAGTGAAAAAATCGCTCAAAACGAAACCCAGAAAAATCAAACACGCTCTCGAAAAGATATTTTCTGTAAGGGAAAAATATTTAAAAATCTAAGACCTTTAAGTTTTTGTTGTACAATGTTGAAATACATTTTTAAAAAAGAAAAGTACTGCCATGTAACAAAAACCAAAAGGATCCCCTGTAAAATACAGAATTTAAATTAAACAAATACACCTCTAGAAAGATCATTTGATGTAAACCATAAAATAAAGTATTGCAAAAAAAAAATAGAAAGCGCATTCACTGAGTAAAAAGAAAATCTTTCGAAAGCGTTATGAGTAAAAATAGTGTCAAAAATGTCAAAGCAAAAAGTACTAAATGTAGAACCAAAAGAGTACAAATATTTTAATATTCGTTGTAATTAAAAAAATAGAACATGTACTTAGACCAGTGATTCTCCAAGTGCAATAAAAGTGCCATTAGTGATACGCAAGAACCACTGAAGTAAAGGTTTAAACTGTGCAGTTGCAGTGTCTTCCACTTTTTTTGAAATACAGTACAGTACATTGGTTAAATACAGTTCGCTTGGATTCAGCTTTTAATGTTTTAAAAAAGTCTGTTTACAAAAATTGCTCTCAGTAAAATTTTACTTTCATGTGCTTTACATTTGAATCCTTATTAAACCTTACATGGGCTTACAATAATACTAAATATACTTTTAGGTATAAAACCTCTGCCTTGTTTTTGTTGAACACTTGGGCCTACGAAGTTACTGTACGTTAATGTTGGTCAGTTTGGTGGTACCTGGAGACTCAACTTAGTATTTTTTTTAGGTAGTACTTGGTGTAAAAAAAAACTATTGACAACCACTGATTTAGATTATGCAGTTATTGTAAATTGTGTAAATATATTCCCAATATTATCCCAACCTTATTTCATTGACTTTAAATGAGAGTATCACCTTTTAAAATTAAAATTTCGTGGACTGCCAGCACTTCCTGCTGCTCGTTTCTAGAAAAATCAAAGCGATGACATTTGAGCTTCATTTCTAACAATAAAATGCCGGCAGGCTTTTCACTGTCCAACAATCAGCTGCATGCACAGATGTGGTGTATTTCAGGAGTTGGGGAAAAAAAAAAAGAAGCACAGAGATACACAGCAAACCACTGTATCTCTTTTAACTCAGAGGAGCCAACATCTGCTGGCGGGCGATACCATTCACATAACATGAGTCGCCTGTCAGCCAATGACTTGATAATTTCCCTCAGGTAAACTCAAGCGCACTACTCCTTTAATCTGTCAGAGAACATAACAGGAGTCCTCTGGAGAAATTGACTTCCATTCGGCAGGAAAAAAAAAAAAAAAAACAGATCTCAGTGCTGCTTGTTAATTGAAAATGTTGATTTATGTCGACGTGCGCGTGTGTGTGTTGGTGTGCGTGTGTGCCATCACCACGGGAATCTAAAAAATAGACAAAAATTACAGGTGGTGAAAGTTTTGGGGGAAATAGTGGTTCATTACATTGCTCTCATGCTTTATATTCTACTTTTATAATGTAGAAAAAAGTAAATACAGCAATTAGATCCTACGTTGGAGTGGTAGACATTTGTAAATATAATTATGACACTATTTGCGATGCAAAATCCAAACATGAGGGCTAATGCCGCCGGATTAAAAAAGAAAATCTTATTTGCTCCTGTATATTTTGTATATTTTTTATGTATTTATTTATTTACAATCAAGGATTATTAAATCCGGTTTTACTATTTATAGTGTAGTCCTAGACTGTCTCTGAGTGTCTGCATGCTGTGTAATATTTGTGCAAAAAAAAAAAAGCAATCGAATTTTGATTGTTGTTGGACTTACAGCACTGAACAAAGATTGGCAAAATTTACGTCACATCTGATTCCAGTAAACAGTACAGTGGAACCTCGGTTTACGAATGCCCCAGTTTACGAACAATTTAGTTTATGAAAATATTTTTTTAAAGAAAAATAACCTCGGATTACATACTATTTTTGGTTTACAAAGATTCTTGGCATAGCCACGGAGTGTTCAGAACGTTGTGCTTTTTCTTGCGCTTAAAAACATCATTAGCTCCGTGCTTCAGGTATCTGTTTGTTTGCATAAAATGCCCACCATGCCCCACAATGCAATGCAAAAGCTGTATTGCACTGTTGGAGGTGGTGGTCATTTAGGGCTAGTAGTAACCACAGTGAACGTAAACGTTACTCTACCCGAAAACCCGATGACACTACGCAGTGAGTTGTGAGCGAACCCACTGTTATTGCATCAGAAGTTGGGTTTTCACCTATTTTATTTTTTTTTTAACCAGACAACAATGAAAAAAATTTAACTATAAGGTTGTTCTGCACCTGGAAAGGATTAATTGCATTTTCATTCATTTCAATGGGAAACATCACCTCAGTTTACGAACATTTTGGGTTCCAAACAGGGTCACGGAACAAATTTAGTTCCTAAACCGAGACTCCACTGTATTTGTTACACCCAAAATATATTTATTTTTTGGTTTCTGTAAAAAAAAACAAAAGATAAAATATCATTGTTTATTGTTGTCCATTAAAAAATCATTCACTGCCAGCCTTCCCAGATAACATGGATATTTGACTTCTAAAGCCGTCAATGGCAGTGAATGTGTTTTAAGGTTAAGTCAAAGTTGGATAGTGCCATATTATTGACTTATTTAAATTAATTCATTGTTCTGATTAAAATGATATCCAAACATCCATTCATTCTCTGTAATGCTTATCCTCACTAAGGTCGCAGGTGTGCTGGAGCCTATCCCGGCTGACTTTAAGTGAGATGCAGGGTACACCGTGAAGTGGTCGTCTGACAATCGCTAGGCACATATAAACCAACGAAGCATTCACAACTTACATGTACACCTACGGACAATTTAGAGTCGTCAGTTAACCTACCGTGCATGTTTTTGAAATGTAGGAGGAAACCGAAGTCGGCACGGGGAGAACATCACTCAACTCCACACAGCCCGGATTTGAAACCACGACCTCTGAACTGTGAGGCAGAGTGGTGCTTGCCAGTCGTCCACTCTTCTGCCCTAAAATTATATGAAAATATTTAATAATTTAAATGTGGTTATTTACTTGCATTACCGAGCAGAATTAAAAATAATAATAATAATAATTGGTGTGCTTGATAAATTTTCAATTTTTAAAGTTCCAATAAAATGTCATTATTTTATAATAATACAAAAAATAAATACTAAATACAGTAAATATGCAAATATTAACATGATACAATATATTATATATTTGTATGTATTTCATCCGTCCATGTATTTACTCAGGCTCAGGCTCTTTCCCTGCCAGAGAGGTGAAGTTCCACGTCCCTAGAGCCGGCTTCTGTAGCCGGGGATCGGACCGCCAAGGTCCCCGCCTTGGGCCGCCGCCCAACTCGGCAACACGGCGCCCCCAGGTGCAAGGCGCCAAGGGAGCCCACAGGAAGGGAACCGACGTTGCCTCTTCGGGCTGTGCCCGGCTGGGCCCCATGGTTGCAGGCCCGGCCACCAGGCCACCTCCAAAGGGGGGCACTTGACCCTTCACCCCCCCGGCAAGGGAAAACATGGTTCAATAATTTTTTTTTTAATTGAGGGTTTTAAGCCGTGCTTTTTCGGGTCAATCACCTTTGCTTTTATATGTATTATTATATAAATATTCTTATAATTTAATTGTAGACGTGTTATTTACTTGCATTCCTGAGCAGACTTTTGCTTTGGTTTCCACGATTGATTTCTAAACATATTTTATGTTGCACTAAAGAACAGTACTACAAAGTAAACGTCTTTTTTTTTTTTTACTTGTTTAGTTGATGCTGCAATACACCACTAGATAGCAGCATAATACAGTGCACCGGTGCTGTTATCCTTTCTAAATTGCATTTATGGGGTCATTTCAAGGAACATTGTCACTCCATCAGGTCATATAACTCAGACATGAGTTTAAAAAAACAAAATGGAAAAAAAAAAAGGCTAGATGAGGCAAGTTTTGTAGCATGTCCCCCTCATGCCATCAGAGAATCTGTTTTCCGTCTCCAGTTTCACAGCTGCTGGCCTTTTGCTGCGTTTTTACAGTGGAAAACATTGCTCACGCCGCTCATGATGCATCCTCTGTGGTGACTAACAAGAGTCGCGGTGACCCACTTGTGTGCAGGCCTCACGAGGACACGCATACTTGGGCTTTTGTTTTTGTGATGACTCGTCCAAGTGGGACCCCTCCCAAAAAGTGTCTCCTCTCTCTGTGAGCAGTATGAACGACTATGGTTTGAGGTGTTGTTATGTGCTATCCACCGCTGGAATCGGTTTGTTCTCTCGGTTTAACAACCCCGGCTTAAGTGAGCTTATCGACGGGAATGCTTCTACGGAGCCCGTAAGATCCAAGATGTGACTTCCTGTGCAGAGGCCCTTACCCTGCGCTCTGTTTTTGCCAATTCGCCTTTAATGAGCTCGGTGTCGGTCACTGCTGGGGCTGACTGCAGTTTGCAGAACCTCTAGCCGACACTGAATAAATGATGTTCGCTCCAAAGAGAATGTGCTGCGCGGATGGATGGAAAATGTTGAGACCCAAAACATATTTTGTTAATTGGTGTCATCTGTGTTTAGGGATCTAATAGTGGCCCTTTAATTAAAGATGTGGTCAACAGTATTTATTTATTTTATTTTTTTGCAATAAAGCTTCATATTTCACTCAGCGAATGCTAAAAAGGGGATGGTCAGCTGACATGTGAAGTAATGGTGTCCACCTTGAACTATGAGCGCTTTCATCAACTGGATTACTTCCCATGTGGAGGCCATGTGAAAGAGTGGTTAGCTAGTCTAGGATTGAATCTCAGCTCAAGTCCTCATCAGAAAAGGGATGGAAAGAGTACCCAAGGTCCACGTTGGGTGTCCAGTGAGGCTTTTTGTTCCCCCCCCCCCACTCGTCCGCCTTCTTTCCATTTTGTGCGCGCACTCATGGCCGACAACGAGGCACTCTAAAGCAGCCACGCCAGCTCGAAGCCCTGGTCCACACAGTGGCTGTCAAGTTGTCAAGTGCCTTTAACTTCAAAAACGCAAAACCCTGTGTTATGTCATCTTGCCAAACTCTTTTTAGAACCATGAGCAACATAATCAATACAACAAGGAGCTGACTAAACTTGTGTAGGAATGAATTTGCACGCAATTACCTCAAGCAGCATTCTTTCTTCTGCAACAAAGCATTACAACGAACAATTTGAACAAAACAAGCCTACTCAAATGTATCTAACCTCACTCTTTTCACTCATTATTGTCTTAAAACACATCCAAATGTTTAATACAGCCACGCAGATCTATAGTATCGATTTGTAAAGCAACAAATAACACATGCTAGAATACGGAAATGTGCTCGTCTTCTGTTGCTGACATCAGCATGCTCACGCAGGTTTCCAACCTGAATGTGGGCGGGCCAAAATCTGGCTGAAAATCAAATATGTTGCCAGAAAACAAGCCCAAAATCACTACTGAGTCTGTTTGGGGGGATTTTTTTTTTCGGCAGACATCCTTTGTTTTTAGGTCCACAACTATGGAATTTTACAGCATTAGAGAGGTCCTCAAAATCGATACGTGTGCCTTCAACTATGAGACAAAGACAAGAATAAGACAGTCGTGCGATGACATAAAGGACATAAAATATTATTTTACCAAATTAGCTACAACAATGTTGAATTGTTGTTTTGCATTGTTTTTCAGCCCCAAAACCTTTTTTTTTTTTTGGACAAAAACACATTCTGAACTAGCTTGCAAAGCCTTAAATCTTTGAGAATCCCACTGCTGGTTTGGCTCACATTCAATATGTCTGCCACTCTCGCCGCAGTTTGTAATCATGCTGTTTGTTGTTTTTATTCCAGCCCTCCAACCATAACTGTCTAATTTGCATGCGGACGCTGCAGAATTTACCTTTACTTTACTTTTAGGTTGTTTGTAAACATTAAAGAGCACAGGGAAATACTTTAGGATATCTGCTTACTTTTTGCTGTAGTGCTTACTGGTAGTAGGTGCTTTAAAGACTGCACAGGCAATACAAGCATTAAGAGAAATTAATCACTGTATAGTAAAACTAAAAGAAAGTCAAAATTGCTCACCCTTTGAAGACACCTGGCAAGCACAAAATACTGTCAACTTGTGGCCTTTTGTACGTATTGCTGGAAGGAATCAGTGATTTAAAAAAAAAAACAATTACAAAATACATTTAATACATTCATGCCCACGAGATTTTCTGACGTCACACATAATGATAGTTTGGCTATTTTTTCCAAAACATTTCACTTGAACTCGTGTTCTACTTTGGAGGTTCCAATGTCCACAAAAAAAAAAAAAAAAAAGTGTCGCTTGGCCGTTGCATCGATCACGTCGTGATGAAAAATCCCATGGAGCGTTGCCCACTTGGCCCCCGGTGAAAAGGCCGGATCGGCTCCGGGGCTGCCGAGACCTCCTTGGTTACCGGATGCCGGCGCAGTCGAGCGATGGCGGCCGGTTTCGGTGGCGGCGTCTCAATGGTACACGGCACACAATCGCTCAATCTGAGTCAATACGAGCGTTATACGCATGTAAAAAGAACTCACTTGAGGACAATATGCAGGACGCTAAGTCTACTGCATGTGCATATGTCTTTTACTATATATTTTTCATTTTTTTTTTATTGTATATAAATTTCTACATTTTGTTATTGTTAACTAGTTTTTGTTCTTGGTTGTTATCTTTTGCACCGGACAATTATTTATAAATGCTCACCATCTCTTTTCTATGTGGAACTGCATTCTACCAGGTTGTTATTGCTATTGGTGTCTTATTAATAATTTTGTTTTATAGCTGTTTTGTCCTTTGCTCTTTGGCCGTTCCACTGAATCGCTGCCATTTGCTTGTTGTAACTCAATTTCAAAATGCAATTGAATTGTTGCGTGGAAAAAAAAAGACAACTATAACAGATCCCTCAACGTTTGTCATTTGCTCTTTTTCGAGACAAGGGACATCACACCACGTGAACTACGACGTTGTTGTGATCAACACCACATTGACGACAAGCTTTCTTTTGAGCTCACAAGGCTCACGGGATGCAATTGATGGCCCATCATCATGAGACCTAACGTGAATCCCTCAGGGGCGGACTTACCATTAGGCAAACACAGGGAAATGCTTTGGCCCTCGAAAGTTCCAACATCCCAGCAAAGTAATTAATAACGTTTTCTTTGAGTTAATGCAATTATTATTATCTCACTTTTAATGCATATGCTTGAAAACACAACAAAATGCAAAATCTTTAACGATCGTTTCGACTGCTGTCCCCTCGCTTCTGACGCAATGGACTACTCCGTCTTCTTTCTGCAAGTGTGCAGACTTGATTCAGGAGGATGGCAGCAAAACAAACTTTTTGATGCGGTAGTGAGGAAAATAAAGCGCAGTTAGCCTACGACGGTGGAGTGGAGAATAAGAAAGGGCGAGATGAAAACACAGTTTGAATGAAAACTACCAAAGGTTTCAGCTTCTTTCATGATGACACAAATTTGTTTCTCTTTTTATAGCAGTAGCACTGCTGTCACTGTCAGCTGAGGAGGATGCAGTCGAGATCAACTCGATAGTGACGCGAGTTATGTTTTTCATGAGTGATACATCTACAGTATGTGAATTGTCAGTGAGTAATTTAAGTGCTTAAAATAGCAAACTATTTTAAATGGTGATTCATCTTATCAATTACAGTAAAAGCATTGGGATGATGCATTTGTTCGATAATCGGGTCAGCGTCACTATAAAAATGCTTTGGTGTCCTCATCAAATTGGCTCAGTCTTCATGAAAATGTGGGAGAATAATGAAACTCTGAGGTTGTAATATCAGGGGCCAAATATTTGAACACATTCCAGTGCAACGATAAATCTTCTAAACTGTGTTTCCTTCATTTTAAACCTTCTTTTTTCAATTAGATGTGCTTGTGATTTCACCATGTCCCACAAACTGCTCTGCTAACCGCAGTGTGTGTAATAAGTAGTTAAATTATACTAATTCATTTCCCCCCCCCCCCCCCCCCTTACATTTTATATGATTTTATTGTACACGACAAGTGATTAGATAACAGGAGTCGTATAAATCTTTAAACGGTTTAGGTTTAAATGCTAATGGGATATAAACCCAGTGGGGCTCTGAGATCGATAGACTCGGGTCAAATAGTGGAGCACAGAGTCCAAAGCAAACGTGGTGAAGGAGCATTTAGCTATTATGCTGCACACAAATGGAATCAGTTGCCAACAGAACGTCAGCCCCAAGTGTGCATGTTTTTAAGTCCAGGTTAAAAACTCTTTTTTCCCCCCCATGCTTTCGAGAGCATTTCCACTTTTACATGATATTTCCTGCACTGTACGCTGTTTTAATTGTATTTTGTATTTTTTTTCTCTTTGTTTGAAATGTTGGTAAGCTGTTTTTTTTCCTTTGTTTTTAAATGTTTTGAATCATGTAAAGCACCTTGAGTTACCTTATGTACTAAATGCATGTATGTAATAAATACATTTGCTTTGCTTTGATCACATTTCAAAGTCGTATTGAACGTCTTGCGCATGTCCCTGAAATTGGTGTCCACCCTGTCATTATGGGGTAACTGCCCCTTTAAAAACCCAAACCAAAAAAAACAGCATTTTGTCATTCTTTGATGGAAGCAGAAACAGTGAATAGTTGCACAATAAATATTTACACTTGTTTCATAAATTCCATCATAATGTGTGTGCAGTTGTATGCTGTCAACCTTAACATGTCCACTCTGTCACATTGAAATATTAATAGTTTCAGAAAAAAATATTTGTTGGACAGTACAAAGTCAGCTTGCTCACTGAAGGTCCGCCATGCGATCATAAAATGCTAACATTAGCCAAAATGTCCACCCTATCAGCAAGCTCACATATTATTCTGCTGTTTGCAGGGCTTTATAAAAGTGGAGGGGGGGGGGGGGGGGGGGGGGGGAGCGACGTGTGAAATTTTAACAAGTTAATATTTGAAGACCTTGCGTCGAGGTGAAACTAAAACTTGTGTGAGTGCAGCACAACTGTGGAGGGCACCGCGTCTCGGTTTTCCTCGGTCCCCCCCAAATGACTAAATCCGCCCCTGGACCACCCTCGCCTCGCTTCTGATCCTAAACCCCTCCCACTCGTGCCGGTGACGTCACCGGGGCTGTCTCCAAAGTGTTCGCGAGCGTCCAGTTGACAGCGCGCATCTCAGGACTCACACGAAAGGAGCGGTGCACCCAAAAACAACCACGACGACCGCTTGCATCTGACTTGTCACGGGGGCAGATCTTCAAACATGGGTGAGTGCATTCGTGTGGAATTGGAAACAACGGGCTGGCCGCGCGTTTGACTCTGCAAACTTTTGCTCGTGTCTCATCGTCAGTTTCAAAAAAAAAAAAAAAAAAGTAAAACAAATTGAAATGCCATTCAACTGTCAAAAGGCGTGTTCCACAATAAGAACAGCGTCCACGGTGAGATTGAGTCGAGGAAAGCGATTAGAGAGATTAAAGCGCTGCAGGATTGTGTGCGCGATCGCTCGCCGGACTCTCTTGCACTTTTGTTCTTTTATTATTTTTGGGGAATTATCATTGCTGGCATTTTCACGATCTCACACTGGATGCACGCCTTTGCTGATCAGTACTCGGCGATCGATCAGCGGTGAGATTCAATCACTCAAGTGCTTTCATTGTCTCGCAGATCCCGTTTGTTCCGCTCGAGTGGCTGAAAAGTAAATAAAAGTCACAGTGCATTCATGTATTGATGGAACACTGTCACATGTTTTTAATATTATTAATCTCTCCCCACGCACACATCCCAGCCAACCAACACACTCTCTCACACACACACACACACACACACACACACACACACACAAAATCTGAATCAGCACTATGCTGTGCCCCAAATATGGATTGTTTACTAGGATTAATAAGGGACAAATATTCTTTGAAAAATGCTTAATTTAGGTGGAAATATCCTGGGATAACACTGTCCAACTCTTTTAAGCGATTGTTTTTATAGGGTGTGAAAATGCCCTGAAAAATGTATTGCCATTATTCTGTACACGTAATATTTCTATGTTTACTGAAAAAAAACTTTGTCATGTTAATAAAATGTAAATATTTTTTTTATATATTTTTGTAATACTAATGCAGCAACAATATTGTTGACAGGAAAAAAATTACAACCATTGTAAAAAAAAAAAATAATTAAAAATAAAAAAAAAATAATAATAAAAAAACCACAATAATGAAATTTGAAAAATCCTATAACCAGATCAGCGCACAATGAAACAAAATTTCCATGGTCCAAAATTTGGGTGGAAATCAGTTGATGAGTCATCGTTGTGCAATCCTGCAAACAAATCCTGACCTTCCAAGAGCTCACAATCTTCTACCGTTGAATTCTTACGGAAGAAATGAAACTTCTAGCTCAAGGCACGACTGTATTTAACATCCTAACAAAGAAGTTAAGCACTGTGCAACAAACATAACCAAACTTAACTTTGATCACAAGTATGGGTATGGTTAAGCAAGTCTGTAATTTATGTCATAATCCTTGATGAGTTAAGACTTGTTCTTCTTTTGCAAAAACGAAGAAAAAAAGAATCAATGATGAATTCCTTTTTGCTCAAAGAACTGAACTCTTCGGGGTTGTTCCAATTTTCGAGGTAAACAACAACAAACCGTCCTGGCTTGAGGCTATTTGACCACAAAATGCAATCCCGTGATGCAGCCCTCCATGCTTTGTGAGAATATGTATCGGTGCTCATTAATTCGCTGGGGGGTTCAGACAGAGGCGTCTTTGTGCTCCTAATTTGGAGGCGCTCCTTTGTGCGGCGCCTCCGTTCATGAACGCCCAAGTTGCCCCAATCGCCGGAGAGTCTCACAGCAACACGGCCTCTGAACGGAATCCCCGCACACCCTCCTCTTTCTTTCTTCTTCTACTTCCTCCTCAAACGGTAACCACCATCGTTTTTTTTTTTTTGCGGTTTCACAGAGTGAGAACATCATGGCCTTCAAAGGGCGAATGTAGGACTTGTTTCCTCGGAGTTGAGACATGAGAGCATCATTCCAAGCTAGTTTTCACCCGCGAGTCTTCTTTTTGTGGTCACGTGTTCCCACCATTTTGTCGCACATGTGCTCCGGCTTCCTTCCACATCCCAAACGGAGTTAGGTCCATTGTGATTGGTTGTTTGTCTAATGTGCCTCACGATTGGCTGGCAAGCAGTCCAGGGTGTCTCCCGCCTCTCGCCCAAAGTCAGCTGGGAGAGGCGCCTAAAAAAAGCGGTTGGGAAGTTGAGTTCATCCTCGCTACGGCACAATTCCTCCGTGCTCATTGCGACACTGGCTTGGAAACAGGAGTTCAGAACATTCAGAGACAGATTGTCCAATTCAAAATAATTATTAAAAAGAAAATAAAGGATTAATTGCAAAGAGAAATGCCGAAAAAATGTATAAGGAACTCATTTACAAGTCTTGATGGCTTCAATAGGTGCTGCTGTTTTTGGTTAGCGACAGTGTTTAAATTGGCTCAACTCCATAATGTCCGCGTATGAATCGACATAATTACGATTACAGTCTGTTTTTTTTTTTTTTCTAATGGTGAAAAAGGGAGGTGTCTATTTGCGGATCCAGTTGACACACCCAATGACTAATTGTTCATCACGGTGTCCTCTTCTTAATTTTTAAAGATATTCAATTACGTCAAAGCTCAGTATTACCCACAACACATTAAAAACATGAGTAGATACGTGCACAATTTTATCCCTCAGCGGCATCTTTTCAGTTTGTGAAGATTTCAGCACTTCACTTTTACGACCCACTGTAACTAATCGAACGCAGCGCACCGTTTGTACTTGGGATTCGGACTCCCATTGTAAAAGTCACACTTTTCTTCCTTTGCGGAAACTTTTCCTTGCGTTGTGGCCACGCTTTAGGGGAAGTTTATCCGAATCGGCTCCAGATTTTAGGACACGGACTTAAATATGAAGTGAGTGCGTGATGAAATATGTTTTCCAGCTGCTCTTGACAGTGCGGAGGCGTGAAGGCGGTGTCAGATGTTACAGTGCGAGCTCCGAGATCACACACACACATACACACGACACACACATGCTTTGTGAGGATTTGGTGTCTTCCGAGGGGAGGCCGCTGTCTCTGATTTCCACATTCTTGTCCAATCTGTGCGGGGATGCCTGGAAAGTGTCACATCAGCACTGACACACACACACACGCACGCGCACAAACACACATACAGTGGTGGGCAGTGTGCGCCGTGACCTAGCATCCCGAGTCGGAGCAGAGGAAATTATTATTATTTTTTTCCATGCTGAGCATCAACAACGGCAACATGTTGGCCTAGTGGTTAGCACCTCTGCTTCGAACTTCTAGAATTTGGGGTTCAAATCTCAGCTCCGCCTTTGTCGTGTGGAGTTTGCATCGACCTCTCACATTGGTAAAACATGCATGTTATGTTTACTGAGGACTCTAAATTGTCCATACGTGTTAATGTGAGTGGTTGTTTGTCTCTGTGCCCTGCGATTGGTTGGCAACCAGTCCAGAATGTCAGGATGTACCCGCCCACCTGCAACTCTAATCAAGATAAGTGGTATCGAAAATTGATGGATAGCATCAACAACATGTCAAATGATGTAAGGAGTCACTTTGTCTCCGCCGATGTTCCCCTGAGATGCAGAAAAACACACCCAAATAATCATTTTAGTCGCAGATTGAGGCTCTTTTGGCAGCAAAAACATGCTTCAAATGTGCTAACCGCCGATGAATCCACTTTATGTCGCCATTAATCAGCTCTAAACAACATCACGTCTTCAGTCTTATTATGCTCAGTAATGAGGGGGCGTCAATACACTTGCATATTTTCTGGGCTCATTTCCATTTGGAAACCAAAACGTTTATTTTTTTTTTTTTGCTAGGTTTTTTTTAAACCTCCATAGGGAACAATGGCTATATTAAAAACTTTTTTATTTATTTATTTTTTTTTAACATTTGAACATTCCTATCTTCCATACGAGTGTAAAAATAAATTAACCACTGTAAAATTCAACTAAAATAAAGTAAAACTACTCACCTTTTGAGGACACCCAGCCGACTTTTATGAGTTGTGTTGGAATTCCCAAGTGACGAGTTCAAGCACAAAACCCGATAAAGTGTCATTTAGACAAAAATAGACCTACTAGCAGACTGCCTACCACAGCATCGTTCAATGTTGCATTTCCTAACCCTGCAAAACCAAACAGCTATAGTGTAAAATAAAGGTTTTATTTCAGAAACCGACAGGTGTCATACAAATTTTGCTGCAGCTACTATCATCTCTGTTTGAGCCAAACACAAGCCCATACGTTTTTATGTCATCACTTACGTCTTCAAACATGTCGGCGCCAAAGATTTCTCATGAACACATTCACTGCCATTGACGGCTTTAGAAGTCAAATATCCATGTTAACTGGGAAGGCTGGCTACGACAGCTTTGATTGCGCTTGAAGGTGAGCGTGCAATCTTAATTTCTTAATTTAAATTTATAATACCCAAAATGACTTTTAATCCCGTGCTTTTTGTTCCTCCCTGCAGCATCACTGCCGTGCCGCTTGCATGTTAATGTTCTGGAAAGTTGTGACCTGTTAAAAGACAAAGCAAAGCCTCTTGACTATTGTGACTTGTGAAGTGATTGGAATAGAAGGTCCTGACTGGGGATGCCTGCGCTCAAGCATGTGCAATGGCCTTGACCCCTACTTGGAAGCCTGTTGACCGAGTGTGATTGTGTGTCATTTGGCCTTGTTCAAGGATCCGCATGGTCCAAGTGCCGGTCCAATACGGTAGCACCTTGACTTACGAGTTTAATTTATTCCGTGACCAAGCTTGTAACTCGTGGCAGTTTCATAAATCAACAAAAAAGCTGGTTGAACACGCACGAAAACATATGCAAGATCCATGCCTGAAATTGGACAGGAAGTCGGCCATTTTGGGTTGAAGTAGCCATTTTGAGTGAATTGCTTTGATTAACTACTAATAGATAATTCGCCCAAACAAGCTCCAATTGGAAACAGCTACACTAGAAAGATGGCCGACGCTAAGTTGCAAAGTTGCTACTCTAGCTAGTGTGGGCAGAACATAGCATTCAAATAATATTTGAGTATGATGTGTTAGAAAAATGGGGTGTGATGATGATCATTGTTGTCTTTCACATTTTAAAGTTAAACTTCATTTTACACGAGCGTGACAAGAATAAAAAAAATAATAATCGAGAATCACCTTTGTCCTTCAAGTGACGACAGTTTGGTTACAATGACATCTTAATATCAACAGTGATTAACCTACTTTTATACTTGAATGACAGTTAAGCTATTACAGTACTTGAGAATGTCTGTAATAAGTCCATTAATAAAGTTATGTGATGATGACAGTTTGACCGTTCCAAATTTGGGCTGTTTGAGTAACTAGTGACTAGTAAGTGACTGCTTCATTTTTTGGAAGCTGGTTAAGACACAATCTGACCTTGCCCAAAAGACTTAACCCTCCTGCCACACGCATGCATAATAAGGCTTTTAATTCTTTTTTTCTTTTTTTTTTCCATCCACATCCACACAATATGTTGGCAGCTAGCACGTCTGCTATTTGCCAGCGACGCAGAGGTCTGGATCGGTGTTTTTGTTCACAGTCAGATGATTGTTCTGGAAGGCCGGCGGGGACAACAATGGAAGCATGCAGCAGATGAACTTTCATTCACACATTCAACAGGCATCCATGCAACTGAATTCCCTTTTACACCGTCACCCTGAACACACATGTGCAGTATGTGAGGAAACATTGATACGGAAGTAAATTGTGTATTTGGTGCTGATAGCCCACAGTGTTGAAGACAGTCAAGTGGTCGCCTAGACACTAAAATCCAGAGAGCCTGGTCCGGATCTGGGTTAGAGGATTAACGCTGCAGGGACGGGACGGGGGGGGGGGGGGGGGGGGGGGGGGGGCGCAATCGGTGGGAGTTGATGACCGAAGCTGATACCTCAAGTCTTTTAGAAAAGCTGAATAAAAGTGACGACTTATAGAATAAAGAGTAAATGAAGTGAGAAATTCATTGGCATAATGTGAAGATGCAATTGGGCTAACAAACCGTTCAGCTTTCAGGGCGTGACTGTGACAAGTCAAGAGGAATTTGCTCATTCGACATAGTGGTCGAGCCGTGACATTGCAAAAGTGCTCTCTATCATATGATGGCCTAAACATGACTAAACGATATAGTGTATTATTATACTATAATACTTGTTTGGTTTTTTTTTTTGGGGGGGGGGGGGGGGGCAGTTGCCATCTTTGCATTAGCCACTTTATTAGCCACACTTGCACAACCTAATCAAGACTTCCCAAAGATATAATACTTTCCATTAGGGATGTTCGGTACCACTTTTTTTCCGACCGATACCAATATGAGTATTTGCTCTCAAGTACTCACTGATACCAATTGTACTTTTGATTCATAACATTTCAATTAACACAATGACTGATAATTATGAAAAAAAAGACCTTTTCTAACTTTTTTGTGTGACACACGTGATGATTCGCTGATGCGTCAAAACGCCGCAGTGAAGTACCAACCACTGAGGAGGAGGACTTACTTTGGCAACCGTCTCGAATACCCGATACCTTGAAAAGATGCCGGTATCGACCCGATTCCGATACCGACCGCACTCGTACACCAAACACTTGTATCTCAAATCCTCTATCCCCATGGAAACAAATACAAATTCCATTTATCCGTTCCAGCCACCCCCAAAAAAACTCCAAAAATGTTTATGTTCTTCATAAGAAACATAACACATAATATTGTACTGTATCTAAAAGCGTACAGTAATAACATAATTAAATAAAGTGTAAGGAATTAACCAGTTTGTGCATCATGATTTCATGCTTTAATTCAACGGACATTGTGCAGTTCCTTCTGGTGTGTGCACGTTGGCTACCAGTGGGCAGTATGATACAAACATTAAATGCGCAAAGTAGACAGTCACAACTAAGTTTAGTAAGCTGCAGTAATTTTAGTCATTTTTCACAGAAGATAAAGAATATATTACTGAGTATTGTTACATTGTATGTCTACATGCATGGCTGCACCATTAGTGTTTAAATACCGGTTGCTTACATGGTTATAAATAGCGCGACATCAATGCTAGTTTTGTTAGCCCTTAAATGGTATTTTGCATTGGGTTTTAGCATTAAGCTAGCGGACTTTCGTAAGGCAAAGACTAAAATTGGCTGAGCAAAGGCTCGCTTCTCAAAAAACTCAAAAGTCGGGTCAATCGTATGCTCAGGCGCCACTGTATACATTAAATACACAGGTGAGCCTCTTAAGACACTGGTCAACCGACAGTTGAGATTTTATTCTATGGGGAAAAAACAACAAAAGCGTCTGTAATGGCAAAAACATTTAATTTAATGGTGATTTGCGCCTTATTTTTAAAATATTCTAAATTGTCATATACTGTAAGAAGTTAACCACTTTTAAATGTAAATGATGGACAAGTATTGGGATGAATCAAAGGACGAATTAGGAGTCTTACTAACGCTTGGTGAGGCCGGTCCTTTTAAAATATCACAAAAAGCCAAAGAAAAAGTGCATTGTCAGCCTGCTCGAACTGCAAAGTTTTGTCTAACTGTTTGACGACAAATAATGATAGATTTCTGTATTGTGTGACATCCGGGACATTGGACTTCAGACTTTCTCAAAACTTCAACCACAATAATAAACACATTATATGACTACCTCTCTGACACTGTCAATCAAAAGTAAGTGTTGATTCAGCTCTTGTATTTTATTTGCTTGTCAAGCCTTCAAGTGAACGAACAGCTGTATGCAATGCGTCCTTTCAGCACCACCGGCAGAAATGAAGTGTGCAGAAGGAGAAGAATCCCTTCCACCTAATTTCTCCTGCAAGTTCATCTGCGTTTGCATGTGTGAGAGAGAGCAGAATTCATTAGTGCGCTCCTCCACTGTGGGGCCTTGCAAGGATTGAGCTCTTGGCCCTGTGCCCGCTTGAGTGTATTCAAGCCGCCACAGATCGGCCTTTGTGCTCGCCGCTTTCTCTTTCTGCGCTGCTGCTAAACAACCGTAAGACAAAAGCATGTTGGGGGTTTGGGGGGGGGGGGGGTGGCACCCGAGGGGGGAACCCGATGAGAAGTGCTCGGTGCTTTGTAGGAAAGCCCGACGGCAGATTGTGGCTGGTGTGACTGTAAAATGGATGCTCGCTGTATTCCTGCAAAGAGATGTTGCAATGGTGCCGTTCGTCGTAAAATTTAGGATGTACTCTAGTGTGAAGGCTTTCTTCAAGTTGTGTCGTTATTCTTAGTACAAATAACTCAGCAACATACTCGGCATATTTTTATGCTTGTTCATTCTTATGGAAATTTGATGTAATATCTCGCCCTGGATTTTTTTTTTTTTTTAATTCTGCCTCCAACCCCATTTTCCCTTAGTAATATGACATTTAGCAGGTACTCTATGTCTATTATGAGCAAACCCACAAAAAAAAAGTCTCATGAAGCAATCGATGTCTGTCTGCAACAGGAAGTCTGCCATTTTGGTATGAAGACGTCATTTTCGAGTCTTTTCCAGGAGTCCATCATAAATGAACTTGTCCATTTTGGAAAATTCAATCCACCAAGCCAGTTTTTCATTGGAACACAACATTTGGTAGGCATGTCTATCACAAGCAGATCCACAAAAAAGTCTCATGCGTAAAAACACAAGAAGTCTGTGGTTTAGTTTGAAGCAGGCATTTTCGAGTCATAACCAGAGGTCCTTCAAAAATGAACATTTTGCTTTTTGTTGTTGTTGCTTTTGTTGTTGTTTTTTTGAAAATCCAATTCCCCCCAAGTCAGTTTACCGACAAAATCTGGTCAGCAAGTCTCTCAAAAGTACGTCCACAAAAAGTCCCGAAAAGACAGCAAATCTGCCATTTTGGTTTTCCCCATATACAGGACAGAGAAGATTTTGTCGTGTTGTGATTACATTTCAACCATGTAACTACTCAAATGTGTGATGTTCAATTGTAAAGAATTTTAGTTTTTGTCATTATGTGTAAGCACGGTGACGAAGTTTGATGACTTCAATCCCCCATTCCAGTTTCACTTCCAGGCGTTTTCATCAACGAGATTTTGTCTGACTGCTACTAAATTGTTATCAGGAATACGAGACAAATAAGCGAGGCTAACTGCGAAGGATTTGAGTTTTCGTCGTTGTGTGTGGGCGGAGCATGACGGCGAAGTTCGATGACTCACCCTGATGTTGTGCTCCCGGGCTGCCAGAGTTAAAGGCCACTGCACACACCTGCTTTCTCTCTCACTTGTTTCCATGCGAGAGCTCTCATTGTCTGTTTATAATCCTCGGGAGGAAGGCGCGATAGGCCCACAGGAAGTGTCTCTGCCAAGCTGTCGAAAGCCTGCAAAAGTTGAGCTTTTTGTGCAGCGACAGATGCTGGCTGGAAGGCAACAGCAGAAGGGGGGGGGTGGCAATTGCTTGAACAATTGCATTTTTAAACAGGGTACATTGAAATATGACAGGTATTTGGGAGATATTTGGCAGCGGTCCTATCTGTTTTGGTGAAAAAAATGGCAGCAAACAGCAGCTTTGGGGGCGGAGAGGAAATCTCAGATGTGGGACCCCGCAACCACGCGCAGACCCAATGAGGGATTTTTTTTCACGTTATGAATATTACATCAATGTCTCCGAAGTCATTTTAAACTTTTGACCCCCACTGTATGGGAAAAGACTTCTGCAGCTTCTGCAATGTGGAGAGCTACTTTTTACTGTTCTCAACTTGGGGAATGTTTGTACGTGATCTTACACGATATGGACAAAACTCAAAGGACGCACTTCCCAATCAATTCATCAATAAATCAATCAATCATTCAATCAATCAAAGGTTCGATGTGACCTCTTAATGGACTGACAGTCTGAAAAATCGTATGCAATTGTGAGAACTGTTTATGGAAGCTTCTTTTAAAGGCATGCTTGGATGAGTTTGGTGTGGAAGAACATCAGCTCAACCTCATCAAATTGGGATGACCCACGACAGAGATAGTGAATAAGACCCCCAGGGGGTCCTCTGCCATTCCTACTTGCAGATCCTCTCCAGTCCTGTCAGGTTGGATGGTGAACATTGGTGGACAGCCATTTTCAGGTCTCTCCAGAGATGCTCAATTGGGTTTAAGTCAGGGCTCTTGCTGGGCTATTCAAAAACAGTCACGGAGTTGTTCTGAAGCCACTCCTTCGTTATTTTAGCTGTGTGCTTAGGGTCATTGTCTTGTTGGAAGGTGAACCTCCGGCCCAGTCTGAGGTCCTGAGCACTCTGGAGAAGGTTGTTTTTTGTAACCTTGCCACAATTCTGTCCCTGAGCTCTTCAGGCAGTTCCTTTGACCTCATGATTCTCATTTTCTCTGACATGCACTGTGAGCGATGAGGTCGTATATAGACAGGGGTGTGGCTTTCCTCATCAAGTCCAATCAGTATAATCAAACACAGCTGGACTCCAATGAAGGTGTAGAATTATTTTAAGGATGATCAGAAGAAATGGACAGCGCCCGAGTTAAATATATGAGTGTCACAGCAAAGGGTCTGAATACTTATGGCTGTGTGCTATTTCAGTTTTTCTTTTTTAATAAATCTGGAAAAATTTCAACAATTCAGTTTTTATTTCTGTCAATATGAGGTGCTGTGTACATTAATGAGGGGGGGGGGGGGGAAATAACTTAAATGATTTTAGCAAATGGCTGCAATATAACAAAGAGTGAAAACTTGAAGGGGGTCTGAATAGTTTCCATACCCACTGTATATTATTTTAACTTATATTTAAGTGTTTTGAGGAAAATACTGAAATGTAATGAAATGTGAAAAAAGGCCTCCTCTCTCATACATTCCATACATCTGATAAATGCCTGGTACTCTGCGTTTGAATAAATAAACATTTAGTCATCTAACAGACCGGCAGATCCTGGTGGAAAGAAACAATGGCATTAATTAATGATACACTGTAATAACGTTATTAATGTCATTACAAGTACAGCTGTCAGTGTTTATTTATATTTCTCCTCCGGTTTTAATGGATTGTTCACACAGTGAGAGTTAAAAGTCTGCATTAAAGTGGAGTCCCAAATAGATTTCACTTTTGGAGGGCTGGCTGCCTCTCATCGCTCAAAGCAATAAGGCAATGGATTGACCCACTCTCACAAGGGGTCAGTGAAGTGTACACAGCTAGAAGCGTCCATCGGCTACTTGTTAGGAGCCTCTTTGCCCTCGTCTGGGCCCGGCTGGGGCTATTAGCGTCAGGCTCAGGTTAGGTTTTTGTCCTTCTAGGATCCAGCATCGGCATGCGGGGCTTTGCCCACCTTATGGCCCAGTAATTGAATTAAAGTGGTCCCCTGATCCACTTTGCTGTGACAAGTTGTGGAGAGTTGGGAGGGGCTGCTCGTGGGGGCAAGGGGCATCCAGGAGGGGTTTGAGACTGGGCCAAGTGTTGGGTCAGGGGTTAGAGGTTGGTGGTACGAGGTTGAGGACAATAGCGGAAGGAGATCCCAGGAGGGAGCGCTCCGTTCATGGGAAACACCTCTCAACACCCCCACACCCACTGCTTGCTCCATTATGTCTCTATCGTGTGTGTGTGTGTGTGTGTGTCAAGGCAAGCAGCTGGATTTTGAGAATGTTTGTGTTGACGTGACGCTCCTGTGGTGTCAATGACGTCGCCTTGTTTCCCATTGCAAAAACAATCCTATTTTGTCACCCTTTAAAAAGATCTGTCGTCAGGCGGATTGCTGGCATCTCCAAAATCGTCACTTTTCATTTTTGCAAGACATATTTTTGCATTGTTTGACTCCCATCATCTTATGCCATATTTGTCGAACCGAGAAGTAGCCACGCAAACGAACGCAAATACCGCACGCCGCAAATATTTTCCCACAACGTTTTGGCGTGGACGTGCGTACCGACGTTGGAAGCGAGGTCCAATTCTGATACCTCTGGTCCAGAAGAGGCCCGCATCAGTTTAAACTGTCATGTGTGGATGTGCACTGAGCGCGCGTGTTGTAGCGTTTGGCAGAGGACTGCACGTGCTTGTGGTCGTAATCAGCAAGGGGTGAATGACGGTTCATGGTGCACGACCACGTAAGTGATAACAGATATCGGTCCACTGTGTCAACATATTGTTCAACCGTAAAGGGGAAAATATCTTTTTTTTTTTTTATTAAAAAAAAAAAAAAAAAGCTGCTTTCATGAGTTTTCTCACAATGGTGGACTTTAGCTATAACGTAACAAAGCTGCGAGGACAAGATGAAGACCTTTAAACTCAAGCCTGCTGATTGGCTGTTGTTCTGAGCTAAATATAAAGACGCTTATGCATGTCAGGGATTAACCACACGGAATGAGATTTACTGTCAATTAAGGATTGGAGACATGTTGGATGTCATGCAATGACAGGAAAAACGATAAGTTCAATTATAGTATGGAAAAAAAAAGGATTTTTTAAATGAAATTTAATGATTAAAGAATAATAATAAAAATAACAACAATAATAATAATAATTAGTACAATTTTAAAATCCATTTGAAATGTTCAAAAATACAAATAAATCAGCGTTATTTTTAAATAATTATTCTATATGATTATATTGTATATTTTTTATATAACAAAAATAGTAAAACAAAATTAACTGAAAACAAATATGTTTACGAGGTTAACATTTTCCCTATATTGCACTTTTCAATGCTGTGTGTGTGTATTTGGTATAAGACTTTTCTGGAATGTAAGATCAATATGAATTGGGTCAACGCAAGCTTATTATCCTCCATTATCCTAAGTGGAAAATAAAGGTATATTTCTTTCGCAGTAATGTTTTTTGTCAGCTTTGTAACATGAGCTCACTGTAGCCAGGAAGCAACAGTTTGTGTTTTTCAGAAAAGTGCAAAGAATATTCACAGAAAATGCAATGACTGCTGCAAATTCCTCGTTTAAATTAATCGATGAACATCTTTCAATTGTCGGTTTGTACATTGTAACATCTTTCCAAGCATGCCTACAGTAACACGAAGCATCTGTCTAACACTTTTCCTGCCACGTGCCGCGAGCCAAAACCGCAGCGCCTGTGGATGAGCCGCATATTCAGTCTTTCTGTTTTATTTGTATTTTTTTTGGAAAGAATGACTGAAGGAAAACATGGCTGGAGACCATTCCCAGACCTATTAAGACAGTAACACAAACTGGCAATTACAATGGTGCTGAGTCAGGCACGGTTCTTGGCCATTGTTTCATCAAAGGCTCTTAATAACAGCAGGAAAGGGTTGAAATTTGAGGAGCAAAACATTACTTTAGTGCTGCAAAATGTTCCTTTTACTTTGGTGCCTCGTACACATGAGGCCGCCTGATCTGCACGTGACTTTACCTGATCTGCTACGGAAGTTATATGGCAACACCAGTGGGACAAACTACGATGTGCAGTGCTATTATTTGACTTTTTACACAATTGGTGCATTTTCTATTACGCTTGTCCTACGCTTGGTACACCCTGGACTAGTCGTACAGCAACCACAAGGCTCGTTAAAAAAAAAAACCATTCACACTTACACCTATGGACAATTTCACGTCTTAAGTGAAGCTAACAAGCATGCTTTTGGAACATGTGAGGAAACCAGCAACCAAACATGCAAACTTAGCACTTCTGCCTCAAAGTCCTGAGGCTCGGGGTTAAAATCGAAATCGAAATCTAATCCAAAATATCCATCCCACTTTTCAGTACCCTGCTTGAGGTACTTGACTTGGATGGTAATGTGTAGAATGGAGCTAAACACATTGACGCCTGTGATTTGTGAAGAAAGAATTGGAAGTGGAATTGGAAGTAGAATGTGAAGAATTAAAAAAAAAATAATTTAAAAAAATGCTCTGGATTGTTTATGCCATCAAACAATTAATGCTATTTGAGTCGTTTGCACTTCTCCATGTCACATTTACAGTCTGACACACCATTAAATTTTTTTTGGCAAAGCTACAATGACCATGTGTACTTTATAGAGTCTACTGTACACACTGTAACTCTAAAGTCAGTAGGAAGAACGCAGACATCTGGCAAGTAACCTCAGTTGGGTGCTCGCTCTGTAAGCTTCTGACTGCAGTAAAACAACACAGGTCTTCTGATGATTAACAGTCATGCACACGCGAGCGTAAAATGCGTTGCAAAAGAGCCTTTGAAGACGGTAAAGCGGAGACGGATGCGTTTCTCTTTTCGCTGAGCCTGAAACAGGAACGAGGCTTCTTATTAATCAACTCCTTGTGGTTATTTCGTCCTGCTTAGATAAAATTCCACTTTCTCAGACACGGAACCCGTCACCTCAGTCGAGATGGATCGGTTTGTTGCTGAATACAACCTGAAACTAATGGATAAGCCTCTGTTCCTGTTTTTCACATATTGAACTTGTATAGTCTGTGAAAAGTGGGTCAGTAAAACAAGTGAATGGATCGCTGTAATGAGTTTGTGTCCTGTGCTTTTGTTTAACCAATCAATGAGTTTGATTGGAGGCAGACAGTGAGTGGTGTTTAGAATTGTGTCACTTCAGTACATGGTACTTACCACTGGACCACCGCCAGTGGACCACACCCTCAGCGCTTCTCGGTTCTGATGCCACGACCGGGCTTTTGTCACGACGTGCTGAATGGCACCGACGCAACAGCTGCCTGGGAACGGAGGGTGCAGGTCTTTTGTGGGCGACTGAGGAGCATTCACTGCCGCCAATCTCGCTGTGTGAAAGCCACAATGAGGCCTTCTCTGTTTCTCAGTTGGGCCTTCATCGTCATTCACGTGAAGACTCGAGTGTGCAATTCCCAGACTTGGCTAGTCTTATCTAATTCAAACTCTTTTTGCCTCTGGTAACAGTCCAAACGAAATTCATTCCAAGTTGTTCAAATTTAGGATCAGTTTTCTTTATAGAAAGTCTATTGATTTATGTTTCAAGACCCACAGAATATTGTTGTGTAATGTTCTGTGACAATATAAGCACTGAAGAAAAAGTAGGGGAAAAAAAGTTTTCAAAAAGTTTGTTTCTTGGTTTTTCCGTTCTATAGTAGCCTAATCAGCAGTAGAGCATGGGTTTATTTCACCTAAAAAACACATTTCTGACCAAAAAGCAGAGAAAATTAGCTTTATGTGAAAAATAACATTTGACGCTCATATTGTTTGCTTTGTTGAAACCTCACACTAAAAATACAGTTCTCCTCTTCTCTTCTTCTCGAAAGACATACTTGATGAATTTATTCGGCAGTAGCAGTAAACACTTAATTTCAATTGACGAATATAAACGTCCACGGCAGTGAATGAGTTAACTGTACAGTCAAAGTCTTTTACAAATGCAAGAATGTGACTTTTGCTATTGTTGTATAACGGGGTGTCTAATACAGCACTTTCATAGCAAATCTTATCGTGAAAAATGCACAGGTGCTAGGAGGATATAGGGGAAATAAAACTTATTGACTTGCTTAATTTGAACAACCAAACTGCCGGCATTTATTTAATACAGTAATTATTATTTACTTCCCTCACTGTCTTTTGTTTTGGTTTTCAACCTTGGGTTGAAAATGTAGACCCCCAAAAATAAAAGTCAGAGCGCTGAGAAAATAAGAAACAGAATATTGTTCATTTACCTGGGTCATGCGTTATCATGAAATTAAATGCAATATCAATTTCTTATCGGTGCGATGTGAAAACTTGAACAAACGATGTCCTCCAAGCTGGCAAAATGCATACAACAACCATGACTTCACCATATTTGAACATACAACCAACAACCAACATTTCAAGGTTAAATACCATGACATTAGCAAAATGGCTTCTACAACATGTAGCTTCACTTAGCTTGATTAGCATCATTAGCATAGCACAGCACAGCAACTCACCTGCGCATGCAATTCAATGTACAGTCTTCTGCAGAACTCCCTGTAACACGGTTTTGGTAAGCCTTTGTTTAAACCTCATTTAAATAAATTAATTAAATTAATTAATTCAATTTTTAATGTATTCTCTTTATGAAAAAGAACAAGGTAAAAGCAAAGCTGGATCTGGAGTTGATCTGTAATATTAAGTCTCACGTGATTGGTTAAAATCTCGCCAGGTGATTACCCCTCCAGTATTAGAATTCAATCATTAAACTGCAGATGTTGGTACTGAGTGTATGGTATAAATTTGGTGTACAGAATTTGAGACAGCAAAATTTGAAATGCTAAACGCTTAGCAATCGCGATAAGCATTAGCGTGCTAGTGATTACCATTTTCGGTAAAAAAAAACAAAAACAAAAAAAACTAACTACCATATATGTACATTATACATCTAACAGTGTCACTTACAGACACTCCTTTGTCGTTTTTGGTCAAGTTTATCATTGGTCCATAACTGCGTCCGTCTGCAATCAATGTCCTTTTGAAACACATGTTCCAGGCGGAATTTTTTTTTTTTTTGGTCGTGGTGGAGCTTCGAGGCAGAAATTTTGGGTCGGCCCTTTTTTTGAAGTCGACTTAGCCGACCGAGGTCTTTGACTTTTTTTTCCCAGCCCTAAAATAATTTGAAATGAAATAAAATAAAATAAATGAAAGAATTTGAAAAATACTTCTATACCGTAAATATTAAAAAAAAAAAAAATAGTAAATATGGCGGAAACTGAGCGTCCTTCCTTGTGATGCTGCACAAACTAGTTAATTGCACGATTTGTAAGCTCCAAAACTGTCGTAAACTGAGGACCCCCTGTTGATACTAATGATCCCATTTGAAATCCTTTTTCCATGTTTGCAGAGGGGTTGATGCTGATTACTGCTTCTCTCCTTACCTTGAACCGTCTTTTGTGTATGTTTTTGAGCTCGTGGTACGATTAGATTTTGGCCATTACAAAATAAAGATCCAATAAACATCTTAATATGACCATATAAAGAGTTCAAACAAAGCATCTCGTCTTTACAAGCATGATGTCAGCTCTCCGCGGTGTTTAACAGGGCCGACCGTGAAAAAAAAGTCTCAAGATTAGTGTGGCCATTTGTTGTTGTGTTGTGGGATCCCTGCTAAGTTCGCTTCCCTGACCCCTGAGGCTCCCCCTTTTTCTCCAAAGTCTGGTACCCGTGAGAAGACCCCACTCCAGCCTCCCTCCTTCGTCCCCCCCTCCCCACTGAAAGGCCTTTCTCTCATTAGCATGCCCCCGGGGGCCGCTCTCCACGCCGTTGCCAAGATCCTCTTCCCCCGTCGCGCTGGTCATCCCTCGCCATCGGCCCTCGCCTGTCTGTTATTTTTAACAAGCTGCTTTGTCTGCAGCGTCTAAACATCACCACCTCTTTGTGTTAATCTTCAACTTGTTCGCTGTTTTACCCAAATATGAGCTAGACAATCACAACAGTGACATGTAACCCGTCACCCGCACCTCTTTGACTGACCTCACAGTGGAAATGCAGAGCTACTTGACGGCTCAAAGTTGGGGTCATACTTGTGTTCACATCCTTCCGTCAGGAATCTACTTGCATTGACATTCATGGAGCTACTTTTTGGTCTCTGAAAGAGTCTGGGAGCAGCCCACTTGGTTCACACATTGAATAAGTGATATCAAGTTAGGCCCAGGAGTATTTGGACTAAGGCTGTAGGATTTTGGGTGGTATCGTAGTTTACGCACTTGACTTCCGGGTTTAATTACCACTCAGTGACGGTGTGAATGTTTGATTGACTGCCGACCAGGGCTTTTTTTTTTTTTTTTTTCCTAAATCTGACAGTCGACAAGAGATCATTTTAAAACCGGGTAAACTTCAGGGAAATATTTATTCATTTATTTGTATTTATTTACATTGTCAGTTACCTTTATAAGAGATGTTGCTGACCCTGGGAACTCCCTGCACCTTTTGTTTTTGTTAGAACTTAAAACAAACAGTGAAAGATATATCAGTTATATTGTGATTTCGGAATTGTTTTATTTCAACAATCGCAGGCAAGCTTCACACTTCACACACAAAGAACATGCAAACAGACAGGAAGAGGCAAGCTAAGATTCAAACTGAGAATCTCTGACTGCGAAGCAGCCGTACCAACCACGAAGTAAGAATGTACACAATAGCCAATAATTTGATGTATTGATCCTTACGATTGTGTGTACTTGACGGCTAATTAATCGTCTTGAAGTAATTATGGCAAATTGGAGTGTCCTACATGACTGCCACCATCAGAGGTGTTCTCCTTCCCACTGCTGTGTTTACCGAAGCTTTAAACTCCTCCACCCTGCTAAATTTCACTCCACACAATCAGCGGCTCATCAATCAGCCTGTTACCATGGTTAACTACTCCCGCGCCACCCACATCCATCGCACAATCGTCGTTGATGCGTACCTTTTGGTGCGACGTTTTCCGCTGGTAACCCTCCTTCATCACGCCCGCCGGCGGCCGTCATCTTTCTCGTGACACGTTTAATGACAATGAGGCGCTCCCAGAATCCGATCAATCAAACCTCCGGGAGCGTTTGAGTCTCTCGGGACGAGCGATTAATGAGATGGATGAGAGGGGGCGCCAAGGACAAAGATAAATGGCATGTCTTGCAAATAGATTGCTACAAAGACCATGTACACTAAAGAGGAAACTATAGCTTGAACTCGCGACCCCTGTATGGTAGGAATCAACAGGAGGGATTGATTTATTCGCGGTTGTGCACACATTTACAGATAAATAACAACGCGATACAGGAAATAATTACATATTAAGTACGCAGTAGGAACTTTTGCATTCCTAATGCAATACTATAATCATAATATAGTACAATACATTTATTATCGTTTCATTGCATATCACTCAACTTAGTGATTCCCAAAGTGTGGTAGTAGTACCGCCAGTGCTATGCTGGCTCCCTCTAGTGGTACGTGGATGAATTGCTTCCTAAGTATAGTTCAGTTGTATTTAACTTTTTAGTTCAATACATTGGCATTATTTTTAAAAACCCTTTGTTTTTAAACTTCTATTCATTTTTATTAACATTTTCTCTATAATGCATTTTAATCGAATCACTATTTACGTGTTTCCCCCCCACCGACACCCCCGACCCGTCCCCCCACCACCCCTCCCCCCACCCCCTAGATTTAAGCACAGTGTTAATGTTCAGACTGTGAATAATGTTATGGTAGTTTACAATAATATAAATGTAATTTTTAGAAACTGAACCTCTGCCTTCTTTTTGATGAACACTAAGGCCTACTACGCTACTGTGTTTTAGTCATGACGGACTTAAGGAGCCAAGTATATTTTGAGGTGGTCCTTAAAGACTTGAGGTGCTGTAAAAAGTTTGGGAGCCACTCACTTAACTAATACAAACCATCTTGAACAACCTTGATAAAAATGTATACAATATTAAAATTGTATAAAATATATTTTGATTGTAATACAATGCTGACATTCCTGTATACTATATCAACATGTTTTATTGATATTACAAATAATAATAATAAAAAATTATAAAGATGTAAATAAATAATATTCTAATATTTTCAAAAAAATGATAGTAATATGCTGCTCATAAAATGCTAGTATCATAATGATACATCATAAAATATAATGGGGTTATTGAGTCACAAAATCAATGAATAGTGCTGAGAGGTACTATTTTATAAATAACATTATAATCATACAATAATCTATCCCAAAAATATATTAAAACAAATATAACATATGATTAAATTTCATAGTGTTATTCTGTGTCATGATTTAAAAATGTGCCCTAGATTTTAGTGCTCCTATTTAACTTCACGAGAGTCCAAATATTGGAAACAATTCTCAGTATGTTGGGGTGCAGTAAACTACAACCACAATCCAAAACATATTGTCATAGTAATACCTCTCTGACAGCACATTGTTGTCACTGATATCGATTCATTCGCAGATATATCTTTTGTGTTGAATCTGGATTTATGATGAATGTTCAGCTGTGATTGGATGAGTTGCAGTCAGCAGCTATCATCGGACAACCGGTGCTTGCCCTCTTAGCAAAGTAAACACGGCGGCCCCTTTTGACAAATTTCCCCTCCGCTCAGATTTGCCCGGTCCCTGGAGGGAGGGCATTAGAGCCATTATGGCTCTTTTAATGCTTGCCCTCAGAGTGAAGAGAGTGTGGAAAATAAGACTCACAGATATGTTAGTGTTTTAGCAGCTCTGCCCTCCGAGCGCCAGCAAACAATAGTCAGCTGTAAACAGACACATCTGTAAGCAATGAGGCTGAAACGTCAGATTAAAACGCGGATGGTGCTTTTTCACAACGATGCGGGCCTGCAGGGGCTTGAGGATGATTTGCAACGTGTGAATCCAAATCTGTTTACACGACAAGCTAGTGAAAACAGAAAAGTTTTGTGTACAGATGAAAACCTCAGTCACCCACACAAAGCTACAAAGGTATTTTTTATATTTATTTTTTAAATACTGTGGGTTTACAATTTGACATATCTAAGTCACATCTTTAGGAAGTAGTCGTGTCTTCGTGCTACACAAACTTGTATCTTGAGGAACACAAACATAACAACAATGCTGTGGTGTACAAAGCATAAAATGTTTAGAAACTACTACACTTATTGTAGTGTTTGTGTACATGCATATGCCTTTAAGAGGCGGGGCCTGATGGGGTGGCTTGGGATGTTGATGAGTCTGCGTGTGAGTGCCTGGGCGTGAGCTGTGGCCGACAGCAGCTCCTGGGTGATTGTGCGTATTGTGTTCATGTTTTTTTACATTTCTCCCGGTGTTCAACTAATGGCAAAAAAGTGCATCGGCTAATGTGGCTCTCCTTTCCCACATGCGAGGGCATTCAAGTAAGTAATTGTACCTGAAAAAATATGAAATTGACCATATTTGGATGTACGAGGTTTCCGCTCGACAGTAGCTATTGGTGGCTTTGCGCAAGCGCCATTCTTATAAAGTAGTTGCAAGTAGAACTTCTACTAACAATTATTTAAATCATTGATTAATCTGTTCATTTTTTTCAATTAATCAATGAACCGGATTTAATATATAGATATATTTACATGCCTTTATTCAAAAGCAGGAGATTATTTCAAATTGACAGTGGAGAAAATGCAATAACATAAATTGATTGTTATGATTCAGTGACTGGTTTGGTCCACAACATGTCAGAAAATAGGCAAACATGTTGATAATTATTTTCCAAGATGTTTGCAGAAGTTTGCAAATGTATTATTTTGATTAAATAAAAAATAAAAAATCAGTCTGATTTTGTGGAGGACGACAAAAATCTGAGAATATTTAATGTTGAGAGCCTGAAATTTTTGTTACACCTCTGGTTGCAAGTAAATCAACAGCGCCTCTGCTGGTTGCCTCCAAGTAGTGCACTGCAATTTGACACAATTGCTTTAAGTCTTGATTAATATTCAATCAATTCCACACCATAGACAAAATTGTTAGCTATCAATTCATCTTTTTTGTATTTTATTTTTTTAAATATAATTGATAAAGGCAGCACTAGTGGTTAGCATGTTTACTCCGCAGTTCTCAGGTTTTGGGTTCGTGGAGTCTTCATGCTTGTGTGTTTTGTTTTTTTTCCACCCGTATTCCAAAAACATTCACCTTAAGTATATCGAAGACTCTAAATTGTTAGTCCAGACCAGTCCAGTGTGTACCCCACCTCTCCAACAAAAGTCGTCTGAGATAGACCCCAACTCACCCCCACGTGCTATCAAAAATTTGGGATGTCTGGATCGTGTTATAATTCCGAGGGTGCCCTGTATTTACATTTCTCAGCTGTTGGAGGGCTTTAGCTTTGCGTTGACGACAGGCCGCAGTCATGTTGCGGTTGGTGGTGATGAATGGATGTCAAAGAGGAAGGGATTATGGGGTTGTTTGGGGGGGGGGGCTGCTGCAGGATTGTTAGTGCGTGATGTCTCGGTGATGACATATAAAGCAAAGATGCCCCTCTGAGCCATCTTTCTTCCCCCAGGAGACCCTTTTTTTTTTTTGGTTTGTTTTTTTTGGGCGGGGGATTGCGAAGTGGTTTGGATGGCCCTTGTGGCCAAGCGCTGCGAGTTAGACTCGGATCGGAGCCCAGCGGTTGGCCGGAAAAAGCCTTGCCGTGGTTCTCAGCGGAGATCTGAATGAACTGGACGTGATGGAGAGTCGCACACAGACGCGTCTTTGTTTTCAAACTTCTTGGCCTCTGTCCGTTTTGTTTTGTTTTTTTTCTTCTCCTCGCTCACACAATGACACACACAAGTATCTCTCTCCTTGTGATGCCAGCGTGACAAATGGAAGCTCACCACAAACAAGTTGTCTTCTCCTCCTCCTCCTCCTCCTCCTCATCCACCCGCCGCCTTCACGAGTCTAACCCGAGCAGGAGTGTTGTGTGTCGGCGAGATCACAACCATGTGAAAGTCATCAAAGGCAGAGAAGGGGGAAAACAAAGTTGCCAACGCGATTTTTCATTTTCAGCCGAAAGCATTTGTTTTGCTATTAAACTCGATAAGAAGCCGTATATACGAACATATAAACGCACAGGCTACACATGCTGTTTTGGACACTGCTCCACCTCCAATCAGTTTGAAATTTGAATGCAATTTTCCCATTGTAAATCAGGAAAATAATCAATTACAGGGTATTAAAAAAAAAAAAAAAAAAAAAAACTGGCAATGTTTTAAGTAACATTTGAGTAATTCTGTCATATGTGTGTGAAAATAAGTTAAGTGCTATTAATATTGACATAAAACAATCAATAAAAATAAGGTATCCACTGATAATAATAATGCAAACAGTCTTCAATGGAAGGTGGAATGCAAACTTAACATTGTTCTTCTCTAAATACTCCTCCTCCTCCTTTTGTAATAAACGTTGCCAGAAAAGTTAAAGAAGAAGCAAAAGGCACAAGTTTCTGGTGTTACCTGCTAATAACAAAACAAAAACAAAAACTCTCTACCTTATCTTAATGGCTTTATTGTCACCCTACGTGTCGTCACTTAATTTATTCTCGCTTTCTTCTGAACATCCCCGGTTGAGGTTGCTCCATGTTGTTGCAAAAAAAGCCAAAGAAAAAGCAAAAAACACAACGATGCTCGCTGAACTGAGATCTCACGAGGCACCGCGATGTCGCTTGCAATGTTACGTCACGACAGTTCTAAGTTTGGCGCAACTTAAGTTTTTTATTTTGGGCAATTTTGAGCCAAACTCGTACCAATTTGTGTTAATTTTTTTTTTCGTATTCAATGTACTTTGCACTGCAAATATGAAATCGCGGTCATAGGTTTACGTACACTTATCTACGAGAGATCATGGAGTTTCGTATTGTTGTGGTCTTGGTCGATATAAACTTGTGACCACAATTGTAAAGAAAAACTGAAAAAAAAAAATAAATGTTAACGATGTGAAAGCCAGTAGGCTAGCGATTACATTTGTTCATGCTTATGGGGGCGGTTTTGTGCAGCCAACAGCAATTCAGTCTGTTTTTTTCACGAATATACTGTATATTATTAAAATGTATCCTTGTCAAAGCCATGCAGCTGCATAAGCCATCTGCTGTCTGGATTTGACTCTGGGGCAAAGAACGGTATTTGTGAAGGACGTCTTGTAAACGCGCATCTCCTCAGATCCCGAGCAGAGAAGCGCTCGCGGGGGCTGGGGCCCCCTTTCGCGAGGTGCACGTCTGGCCTGGTTGATGTTTTAAACACATGGCTCTCTGTTGCCGATGTGTCACACACACACACGCACACACACACATACACACACACACACACGCACACACACTAGTGATCAGAGAGCAGCCGACATGTCTGCTCCACATGTGGAAAGACATACCTGTATTTCCTTTTTTTATTTTACCACCCACTAATGATGAGCATCTAAAGGATTCGGGCGCTCAACCTAGAAAAGGCAGATGCACCTAATTTGTGAGCAGGGATCCTGTGGGCCTATTCGGCAGATCTTGCAGATTTTATGTTTGATACAGAGGAATGACTCAGTAGTGAAATGGATGTTTATAAATGTCTCCATCCAGAGAAAAGCGAGCAAGCATGGGAAGAACAGTTCAAAGAGTTGCCCGGAGCGAAAAGGATGCGTATACATTTCAGAAGTCTCCTAATACATTTAATGCAATTTAAAAAAAAATGCTTTACATGTTTGCATGGCTGTTATACCTGCCGGCTCCCAGCTCCTTTTTTCCGACTATATGTGTCCATCGCTGACATGCAAAATGTGATCAAGTGGCTGCCGTGGCACAGCCCAGGAAGTTGCATCAGGATACAATTTGTATGCATTCATTCCTTCCAGCCTCAAACTGTCGAAAATGATTTAACATGTATTACCTCTACAGATGATATTTTAAACTTATTATAAACACAAAGAGTTGTTCAACACGGTAAAGTAAAAGGAAGTCCAACTAAAACAGAGTAAAACAACTTGCTCTTTGAAGACGGAAAGGAATGCATTTGCAGAGTGATACTGCCACCTTAATGGCATCTTATAAATCTTACATTAGCTTGGAAAATGAATTACTATATGTAAGTCATTGGGGGGCAGCGCGGTGAATTCGTTATCCTTTTCACCAAACTGAGGCCTCACAAATGATGATTTTTGAACTTTTTTTTGGTATTGTTGGTTAAAATCCAAATTTATGCCATTCTACTTTGGAGTTTGAATTGTATCTGATTTGTTACTCTGACTCCATATATGCCAGTACTTCCATTTCCTGATAAATAATCTTACTAGCTGGCAAATTTAATGAAAAATCCCCCCCCCCCCCCCCCCCCCCCCAAAAAAAAAAAAAATCCTCAACCAAAGAAAGCAAATATTTACCCCTGCTAGTATTTCCTGTCAGATAGTTTGCTCCAGCGAAACAGAAAAGCCCGGAACACTTTGTCCCACATCTTTTCAGACCTCCAAGACGCCTCCGATTCCCAGCCTGGGACAAATATTTTAGTATCACCCCGAACTACACAAACAGTCCGGATGAGCGGTCAAATTGAAGTACCAATGGTTGTATATGCGCTTAAACATACTCAGCCGACGAACTTCCAACCATCAAAGCCTCACGGAAAAAGCAGGAATAAAATTGGGGAATTAATAGCAGAAGGAAGCAGGAACGTGCACGCTCGAACTCTAAAAGTTGTTGTTGTTGCACTGCACATCAATGATGTCATCTTTAAGCATCTTTGTTGCACGCATGTTTTCAAACATAAGCAGGACGTCCTGGACGACAACATCCTGTCACACGCACACACACGTGCAAGAGATGGAAAACACACCGTGGTCGGTCGGTCGGGTTGCGTGCGATTGCGGCTTCACCTGAGAGGAGGGCGGCCCGTGTCGGCCGCTTCATCCTCTCCATTGACTTCCACGACACTCGTGTTTCTCAAATTGCAAGGCCATTCGTGCCCTTGTTCAAACACATAGCCAAAAGTACATTTGTACATGTTACTAGACCCAGAATCATTTTTACCAGACACATCTGATAGAAAAAGTATCCAGCTATCCTTTTGTTGTAAAAAATAATTAATGAATTGGTTTTAATTTGAAGGATTTAAAATCTTTGATTCACTTATTTTATTCATTTTATGTGAACTTTGCACACTAGGGTTTTGCTGCAATATTTCCATCATTATTTGGGGAAATGAATACTTCTCACGTTTTTTTTGTAATTTACTAAATTAAGCAAAAATTCGTCATTCCAATTAAACAATTCGAAATGATCAATCTGAACATTACACACTTTACATAACTTACATTTTAAGCAAGTGTGGTAATAAAAAAAAATACAAGACAGGAGCTCACAGGATATAATTGATCCAAGTTTAAATACTGTAATATAAATTAAAATAAACAGCAGAAATAGTCTAATAATTAGATTTTAATTGATGTATTATTTGTAACTATAATTATTGTTCATTATGTTTTATGTTCGCTCTTTATTATGAACGTTTTTTTTTTTTTTTTTTTTTTTTTTTTTAGCGCTCTAGAAATAAAGTTGAGTTGAGTTGAATTGAGTTTATGACCTATGATACAGTTTATGGTGTCATTGACACTTTTTACCGACAGCTATACTTTTGGTTTTTGCTTTGTGTTCAGGTTGCTTCGAGTGCTGCATTAAATGTTTAGGCGGCGTGCCGTACGCGTCGTTGGTGGCGACCATCTTGTGCTTCTCCGGCGTGGCCCTCTTCTGCGGCTGCGGTCACGTGGCGCTGACGGGCACCGTCAGTATCCTAGAAAGTCACTTCTCCAAGGTCGCCAGTGATCACGCCATGCTCACCGACGTGTAAGTGGAATAATGCATGCGCTTTGAGTCTGAGTACAGGTGCATCTTAATTCGAAGATTGCAGAAAATTTGATCGGCAAATTGGTGAAGTATGTAAATCCATCTTTTTTCACCTCAGGCAGATGACAAAGGTGAAACGTTCGAAACAGTCCAGATTACTGTCATGCACTTTATTTTGGAGTCAGCCAGCCTTACCTCAGATGTCTCCAGTTGTTTCAAAATGCTGCCGCTCACCTCTTAACTGGAACGTGCAAGAGGGAAGACATAACTGTACTTATCCGTATTGGTCATAATTCATCACAACAGTGGCCTAGTGATGAGCAAATCTGCCTCACAGTTCTGAGTTTCACGTTTGAATCTCGACTCGACTGTGACCTTCATGAGGACAAGCCCTGTAGAAAACAGATGCATGGAATTATAGCGCGACAGTATAGTCCGTTACATGAAATTAAGATGTAAGAAAAACAAATTAAGTCTACTGTCAGCCATCTTTTGTTGTTTATGTGCAACTTGGTCCCCCGACACGCTTAAATGTCAGGCCTTGGGTCGGATGTTTCAGATTTTCCAGTTTTCTTGAAAGCAGCATTTTCACACTGGACCAGGAAAGGGCCTTCCCCGAACTGTTTCCGCAAAGTTTGGAAGCGTACATTTCCCCAAAATGTCTCACTAACAGCAGGGCAGGAATTAAGATTCATGGGTCTTGCTCAACTCCTGATTGGTTAATTCATGGATTTAGAAGTGCGTGTCAATATTTGAATCCACAGTATGTGATGTAATCTTCCTCAGATGGGATGACAGGAGACCAAATGTACGAAAAGAAACTTCTCTAATGACTTCATGTTGGCTATTTTTAGTCGGCTGTGTTTTCCAAATGCTGGAGCATAGCAGCCCTAATATGGACCTTGTTACAAAGCGCCCATTAGCCTCGGTAATAAAAAAGCAATGACAGGGACTGTGCATGTTTGGTGTAAGCGTCAATTTAGAGGCCTCTGTTGTTTTGAAAAAGTCATCCGTCTCCTCCAGAGACATCATCATCAAGTGAGCAGCCGTTTTGTGTTATGGTCTCGTTTCAGAATACAGCTGATGCAGTACGTCATCTACGGCATCGCCTCCTTCTTCTTCCTGTACGGCATCATCCTGCTGGCGGAGGGCTTCTACACCACCAGCGCCGTCAAGGAGCTGCACAGCGAGTTCAAGACCACCATCTGCGGACGCTGCATCAGCGGAATGGTATTTTTGTAAACAGCCCGTCGGCATGTCGCAGCTGATTGTTGAGTGCGGGGGCAGAAGATGAACTGTGGGATTTAAAGGAAACGACGGCACGCAAAGTCTAACACACCTCATAGTTGGTTACGATCGAGGATTGTAATCATTTCTTTGCAGCTATAAAAAGAAATGATTACGATCTTCGGCACAAAATGTAGCAAAATCCCCTATTATACTGTAATTACAACCTGATCTGATGAAATATGATATGATGTCATATCCGGAGCAAAGCTTGTTTTAGAGCTTCTGAGCCTGCAGATATGTAAATATTTTGGCATTATTATGACATATTATCACCAATTTATGTATGTATGTATGTATGTATGCATGCATGTATGTATGTGTGAGTGTATGCATGTATGAATGTATGTACTGTATGCACAACCCCAATTCCAATGAAGTTGGGACGTTATGTTAAACATAAATAAAAACAGAATGCAATGTTTTGCAAATCATGTTGAACCTATATTTAATTGAATACACTACAAAGACAAGATATTTAATGTTCAAACTGATAAACTTGATTGTTTTTAGCAAAAAAAAACATTCACTTAGAATTTTATGGCTGCAACACGTTCCAAAAAAGCTGGGACAGGTGGCAAAAAAGACAAAGAAAGAAAGTTGAGGAATGCTCATCAAACACCTGTTTGGAACATCCCACAGGTGAACAGGCTAATTGGGAACAGGTGGGTGCCATGATTGGTTATAAAAGGAGCTTCCCTGAATTGCTCAGTCATTCACAAGCAAAGATGGGGCGAGGTTCACCTCTTTGTGAACAAGTGCGTGAGAAAATAGTCGAACAGTTTAAGGACAATGTACCTCAACGATGCAGCCCTATGGGGGGCACAAGCCAGTGCAAACTGTAGGCCGGTCCCAAGCCCGGATAAATGCAGAGGGTTGCGTCAGGAAGTGCATCCGGCTTAAAACTTTGCCAAACAAATATGAGCGTTCATCCAAAGAATTCCATACCGGATCGGTCGTGGCCCGGGTTAATAATGTCCGCCACCGGCGCCGTCAACCTGCAGGGCGCCGGTGGAAAGTCAGCTACTGTGGGTTGGAGTCGAAGAGGAAGAAGAGGTGGAAAGCGGGATCTTCGGCAGAAAGAGAAGAGGAAAGCACAGAGCCTAGAACTGAATGTGGAGACTTTGAATGTTGGGACTATGACAGGAAAATCACGGTAGTTGGTTGATATGATGATTAGGAGAAAGGTTGATATATTGTGTGTCCAGGAGACCAGGTGGAAAGGCAGTAAGGCTAGAAGTTTAGGGGCAGGGTTTAAAATATTTTACCATGGTGTAGATGGGAAGAGTAATGGAGTCGGGGTTATTTCAAAAGAAGAGTTGGCTAAGAATGTCTTGGAGGTGAACAGAGTATCAGATCGAGTGACGAGGCTGAAACTTGAAATTGAGGGTGTTATGTATCATGTGATTAGTGTCTATGCCCCACAGGTAGGATGTGACCTAGAGGTGAAAGAGAAATTCTGGAAGGAGCTAGACGAAGTAGTTCTGAGCATCCCAGACAGAGAGAGAGTTGTGATTGCTGCAGAATGTAATGGACATGTTGGTAAAGGAAATAGGAGTGATGAAGAAGTGATGGGTAAGTACGGCATCCAGGAAAGGAACTTGGAGGGACAGATGGTGGGAGACTTTGCAAAAAGGATGAAAATGGCTGTAGTGAATGCTTTTTTCCAGAAGAGGCAGGAACATAGAGTGACCTACAAGAGCGGAGGTAGAAGCACGCAGGTGGATTACATCTTGTGCAGACGATGTAATCTGAAGGAGGTTACCGACTGTAAAGTAGTGTTAGGGGAGATTGTGGCTAGGCAGCATAGGATGGTGGTGTGTAAGATGACTCTGGTGGTGGGGAGGAAGATTAAGAAGACAAAGGCAGAGCAGAGAACCATGTGGTGGAAGCTGAGACAGGACGAGTGTTGTGCGGCTTTTCAGGAAGAAGTGAGATAGGCTCTGGGTGGAAAGGAGGAGCTTCTAGAAGACTGGACCACTGCAGCTAAGGTGATCAGAGAGGCAGGCAGGAGAGTACTTGGTGTATCTTCTGGCAGGAAAGGAGAGAAGGAGACTTGGTGGTGGAACCTCACAGTACAGGAAATCATACAAGGAAAAAGGTTAGCTAAGAACAAGTGGGACACTGAGAGGACCAAGGAGAGGCGAAAGGAATACATTGAGATGCGATATAGGGCAAAGGTAGAGGTGGCAAAGGCCAAACAAGAGGCATATGATGACATGTATGCCAGGTTGGACACTAAAAAAGGCGAAAATGATCTATTCAGGTTGGCCAGACAGAGGGATGGAGATGGGAAGGATGTGCAGCAGGTTAGGGTGATTAAGGATAGAGATGGAAATATGTTGACTGGTGCCAGTAATGTGCTACATAGATGGAAAGAATACTTCGACGAGTTGATGAATGAGGAAAATAAGAGAGAAGGGAGAGTAGAAGAGGCAAGTGTGGTGGACCAGGAAGTGGCAATGATTAGTAAGGGGGAAGTTAGAAAGGCATTTAAGAGGGTGAAAGATGGAAAGGCAGTTGGTCCTGATGACATTCCTGTGGAGGTATGGAAGCATCTTGGAGAGGTGGCTGTGGAGTTTACACAATACAAATGCAAAATAAAACCCAAGACAATTAAACAACATAATTTCAAAACAAAAACATGAATAAATGGATGTGATTGATGGATTACTGATTGTATATGTGTGTCCTCAGTTTGTGTTCCTCACCTACATTCTGGGCGTGGCCTGGCTGGGCGTGTTTGGCTTCTCCGCCGTGCCCGTCTTCCTCTTCTACAACATGTGGTCCACCTGCGCCAGCATGAAGTCGTCCATCTCCAACCTCACCGACATCGACTCCATCTGCGTGGACGTGCGTCAGTACGGTAAGACGCGGCGGACATTTTGGTAACTTGGGAAGAAGAGTTGTAGCCGAAAGACCTCCGCGGTGAATCATGTTTGTCGGTCAGTTCGTTGGCAGGCTAGTTCTTTGTTCAGGAAAAATGGCGTAAGATGTTAGAAACAGTTGTACAGGACTACGCCATTTTATATTCTTGGGTGGGGGTGGGTGCAGTTTCCAAAAAACCTGTAACTTGTGGTTTCAGGAATCATCCCATGGAACGCAACACCGGGGAAGGCCTGTGGATCCACGCTAGGTGACATCTGCAACACAAGCGAGGTGAGACGCAGGCTACATCTTTCATGTATATTCATTCTAGGCTTCACATGATCTGGATTTTTGGGGCCGATCAGCGAGTTTAAAAAAACGATAACCGATCACCGATCCGATCACAAGATGGAGCAATGTGTCTATTTAAATGACTTCTTCTGTATATACTTGTGTACTGTATACTGAGTATCTTCAAAAGTATTTTCTAGTCAGGTCATGTATTCTAATCAGGTCAAACTAACATTAAAACAGATGACAGAAATAATGGGTGCTAACTTACTGTAATTAAATTACTTTATTGTAAATAAATTACTTCACGCATAACGAACTTTAGAGCATGATTCGACAGAACGCCCGCATATTTACGTACAACCGTTAGTGCTCGCACAAGCTTGCTAGGCTACATAAAGTTTTGTTGCTTGCTTGCGAGCCGTATCGTATTAAAAGTACACGAACATACCTTAAGCAATCCTTAAAATGAACGTCCTCACCCGGACACCGGTGACCACCACCACACGTTTTTCCCCATTTATATTCTTATAAATTCAATATTTATATATATTTGTATTCTTATAATACACGCGGCGCGATCCATTGTTGTTGTCGTCGCCATGGTAACAAGTGTATCCGGTCGCGTTTGACTTGACAAGATGGTGCCCGGTGATCGGAAAAGATGGCATGCGGTGGCATCGGAATACAAGATTTTGCAATCGTGAAGGACCAAATTTGTCTATTTGAGGATTTCAGGAACTAGTTTACACCAGTGAAATGGTGGGCGACTGGCTAGAGCGTCTGCCTCACAGTTCTGAGGACCGGGGTTCAATCCCCCGGCCCCGCCTGTGTGGCGTTTGCATGCTCTCCCCGCGCCTGCGTGGTTTTTCTCCGGGCACTCCTGTTTCCTCCCACATCCCAAAAACATGCGTGGTAGGTTAATTGAAGACTCCAAATTGCCCGTAGGTGTGAATGTGAGTGCGACTGGTTGTTTGTTTGTATGTGCCCTGCGATTGGCTGACAACCAGTTCAGGGTGTACCCCGCCTCCTGCCCCATGATAGCTGGGATAGGCTCCAGCAGTCCCGCGACCCTCGTGAGGAGAAGCGGCTCAGAAAATGGATGGATGGATAGTTTACACCAAGCATAAAACTCTTAGCGACTGGTCAAGTGCTTGCAGGTAGGCGCGTCGGTGTCTGTTAGAGTCAAGTTCACTATTTGAGGAAAAACTTGAATCATGTCCTGTTTTCATTCCATATAACATGTTTGATACTAAAACAATGTTTTCTACATTATTTTTTTTTTCAGTTCTACCTGTCATATCACTTGTACATTGTTGCCTGTGCTGGAGCCGGAGCCACTGTGATCGCTCTGGTGAGAAAACCTTTCCACACGACACGTTATTGTGTAAATGTTGTGGTTACTCCTCATTCCGTTTTAGCAACCCATCTCCAAGTATAGAAGCAATGTGTTCTCATGAGAATTCAGGAGCTAAAGTTGAGGAACGCGACTACAATTAGAGTTCGGATTTGGAACAAGATACGTTTCAAGGAAATAAAAACAGGAATCTAGAACCTGAGACAAGTTTTTGAATCAACAGATCTCTTTTAAATTTTTCTTGGCTTTTTGTGTACGCGTTTATCCATAAACAATACAATCAGGGATTTTAAGCCAAAAAGGAAAATGGCACCGATAGTTATAAAAGTAAAATGGGTTTACGGTAGAAATCGGTAGTACTTGCGAATGGTAAGGTTTTCTATGCATTGCATTGTATGATTAAGTTTTACCTTTAACAGTAACTAGTCTAACTTCTTATCGCACGTAGATGACTATATACTTACTGATTATGCTGAAATGTTACCAAATGGTTTAATGATAGCACAAAATTGTATTTTGTCACAAATATACCATTTGTTTTATCATAAAATCCCGGTAGCGTATTTTGTTTTATATAGCGTTGATGATCAAAATACGATGACTTTTTCAGGTATCAAAAAAAAAATAATACAAAAAATGTCACTGTTCCACTGCAGTGGAACCTCTAAAGTACAGATAATGTTTCAAATAATAATTTAACATTCTTAACTGTCCAGTATAAAAAAAGACATTTACTACTGTTCGTATTGAACAATGTATAATAATAAAGCAAAAATGCAAGTATAAAAAGGAAAACAACAACAAAATACTCTCCTTTAACATTAACCCAAGAATAGATTATTTCTCTTTTCCATTATTTTCCGGGGGGAAAAACATGATATGATAACAAATTCAGTTACAGTTTTTTTTATTGGGAGCCATTGTAACATCATTCACAGTTTGAATTATAGGAACATAAAAAAAAAAAAAAAAAAAACATCACTTAAATCATTTATCATTTAAAAAGTATTGTAAGCAAACGTTCAATAGAAATTGTGCCTAAATAAAAGTATAAAAACAGACCATTTTTAAAGATTAAATGAAAATGTATTAAAAAAGTTAAATACAACTGAACTTGGGCAATGATTCTTTCATGTACCAATAGAGGGAGCCCATGTACCGCTAGTCATACCAAACTTTGACAATCACTGCCTCAGAGGTTCCACTGTAATAACAACTTAATCAAATTTTTCAAAGTAATCCCACTAAATTCTCATGAGAACAGGCCAAACTAAATACAATGAAATGTGCTTCACATCCAAAAGGTCTTGTGCATATAGAATCCTGTGTAATCCATTTGTTCTTTGTATTGCGAGGTGACTTCATTTTTTACTAAGTGGTCCGAGTACGCCGGCATCTTCTCTCACCACCTTCTCTTGTTCTCTTCCACCAGCTGATCTACATGATGGCTACCACTTATAACTTTGCCGTTTTGAAGTTTAAGAGTCGAGAAGACTGCTGCACTAAGTTTTAACCTCGTTTTTTGTTGTTGTTGTTGTTGTTTTTAACAGCGCGGCGCAGCGCTCGCCGCAAAACCAACTAAAAACAATAGACAGGAACCCTCTCTTAGACCGAAGTGTAAATAGCTGACTGTGCGCTTTCTTTAGCGAGGACGCCTAATGACACCTGTCCTTATGAATGGAGTGTTTAGATGACTAGTTTGGACCACTCACTGATGATGTCACCTGATTTTCTTGCAATATGCACGCCGACGAGACCACACCAGTGTTATTTATATTTTTCAATTCACATGCTCAAAGACAAGACAGTATTTAGTCATCAGTATTCACTTTACGTCACTGGAGCTACTCAAATGCATCACAGTATACAAGTGCAAGTAGATTTGAATGGTTTACATATTAGACATGATTGATTACCAGGTCATGTGACCTTCTCATGGCTTGTCATGTCACCACTCGTGTCTTGTATAATATACATTGAGCACACTACGAAAAGGCTCATATCACGTTTCCAGTCGCGTTTTTCATGTTGTATTAGGGCCACACTGACAATGAAATAAAAGGTAAAAATAATACAAGAATTAAGTTGTGATATTACAAGAAAAATATATATATATTTTTTTTTTTTTCCGAAAAGTCATATTTTGTGGGAAGAAAAGTCATAGTATAAACTTTTTCATGAAACGTAACATTACACGAAAAAAGTCATATCGTCTCTCGAAGAAAAAAAAAAGTTTTAATATTCAAAAAATTAAGTCCTGATTTTGTGTTAAAATGCCTCATATTTATAAGATGTAATTTTAACAAGTGAATCTCAAAATATTGACCTATTACAACTTTAATTTTGTTAAAGGACATATTTGTTCCCATAAAATTACTTCTTTATTCTCAGACACAAACGGCGTAATATTCTGACTTTTTCCTCATAAAATTGCTACTTTTACTGATATTATAGGAATATATTTTTTCTTGGAATATTGCAACTTTATTCTCAAAAATGTGTTCTTTATTTTATAAAACTGACTTCTTTTACTCTCTTAGATTTCCAATGATTTTCTTGTGATATTCCAACTGTATTATTGTAAAATGCAGACTTTATTCTCATAAATATGACTTTATTTTCGTAAAATGACTACTTTACTCTTGTAAGATTGACTTTTTTCTTATCGGAAAAGGCCTAATATTATTATAAGCTTTTAAACATTACGTGTCAAAATGGGCCAAAAAATGGGACTTATTACAACTTTATTTTTTGTAAAATTACTTTTTTGTTTGCATGAAATAACTCTTTTAGAAATGTACAGTGTAGAATTACAATTTTCCTCACTAACTGATGCAATGTTACAATTTCATTTCATATCATGGAATAAATAGTACAACATTGTTCCCATAAATTAGTTCTTTATTTTCATGAAATTATTTTTTATTCTTTCAGATTTTGAATTATTTTATCGTAATAGTACAACCTCAATCTTATATATATATATATATATATATAAAAAAAAAAAAATCTACTTCTTTGTTCTCAAAAGATAATGACTTTTTTTCTCATAACATTTCCCAGAGAAGAATACCTTCTCTAAAGATTATGGCTTCTTTTCTAAAACGTTACAACTCTTTTCCCGTAGTATTTCTTTATTTGTTTCAGTGTGGCCCTAAAACCCAATATTATTTTTATTAAATAAATGTCTTTTTTTTTTTTTCTACATAAGAGCAGATGCTGGTTTTGGCTCCACTATACATTTTTGTCCTTCATTTCCTCTCCAAGTGCCATTAAAGAGCCATTTTTTTTTTTTTTTATCTTAACACTGAGCCTTGCATGCTTAAAAGTCTGTTTATAGTCACTTACATTTTTCATATATTTAATTACGTCCAATGTTTTTTTTTTTCCTTTGAAGACTGTAGCCTTTACATTCTATATAAAATAAACAGTCTTTGTTTAAAAACATGTTACCTTGTTTATTTCTTTTAAGTCCTGATGAAAAAGTGTTGAAACCACACAAATTTAGATAAATGTGCTCGCTCTTTGCACTAACCTTCAAAAGCTTGCAACCTCTGGCTTTCTTTTTCTACTCACCCACATGTTCTTAAGGTGTCATTTCTATAGTTTTAATAATTAATATGAAGCGCCACCTTACAATAATACAGTAGATCCTTTTGACGTCAGACCACTTCTGAACTTGTATTTGGTAAAGGTAAGGCGCAAACAAATGATGACAAATAAAGTGTAATTAATAAGTGGCGGTGATTGGCGACATTTTAAAGCTAAAAAAAAACAACTGGTTTTGGTCAATGTGTCAACCTATGAAAGTATATTGACAATATGATTACCGATCTGAAAAGGGCTCATCAAAAGCTTTTGTTTGACGTATGACTCAATGTGCTTTGTTGCAAACTGATTTTCAACCCTATTGTGTGAAAATACACTAACAAAAAAAAGTTACATTATGTAAAACCTCCCCTTCCAATAGTAAATTCGATTACCACGAATTTTGGTGGACATTTTCAACATTATAGGACGCATGAAAAAGTCTCAAGAACTCGTGCTGTAAAACATACCGGAAGTCGGCCATTTTGGTTTGAATTGGCAATTTTTCTGGTCACTTTGGCCATTTTTATGGGTCCTTCAGAACAAACTTGAACAGCGTACAACAGACATTTGCGTGACAGTAAATTTCAAAGCTTTTTTTTGACGACACTATCTAAATAAAACTTTGAGGATCATGTCGGGAAATTTCTAAAAAATTTACCCATGACACCAGATTCACTGATCGACATGAAATTTGGTGTACACTTCTATTATGACAGGACACACGAAAAAGTCTCATGGACCTATGTATTTGATTTTTTATTTTTGTTTACATTTTGTCATGTTACAGCCGTATTCCAAAATAAATTAAATGTATTTATTCTTTTGCTCCAAATGAAATTTGCCCCATAACGACAACATCAAAATGTTTTTTTGTCGTGGAAATTTTTGCAAATTTATCAAAAATACAAAACTAAGAAGCCCCCCCCACCCACCCAAATTATTTGCTAGTATGTGTTTATGGCGAAGTTTTTTTGTTTGTTTTAGCCCCCGTAAAAGCGATCTTCAGACCCCCTGGAAAAATATTGCTCTCCACAAAATAAATCTCACGTTACCTTTTTATATTTGTTCATGTCTCACCACATTGGCAAATACCGTACAAGTAGCAGAACGCTCTGAAGTGGTTTGACGTCACTGAGAAAAGGGGTCTATCGTCTTCCCTTTTTAAAGACCCGTGTGTGTGTGTGTGTGTTTGTGTAATGTACTGTAGTTTGGGACTCCTTTTTACTAGCTTTTTGCTTTGCCTCTTCTCTTTGACCTGCTCACCGGCCACCCACCTCACCCTTCTCTTCCAGATCCACTTCCTCATGATTCTCTCCGCAAACTGGGCCTACCTTAAGGACGCCAGTCAAATGCATGCCTACCAAGACATCAAAATGAAAGAGGAGCAGGAGCTGCAGGACATCACGTCACGCTCCAAGGAATGCCTTCATTCCTACACATAAGGGCATCGCACACGCACACGCGCGCACACGCATTCATGCAAAGGGCACGCAAGGGCAACCGTTCTGGCCCGTCGGGACAAGGCTGAGCTACAATAACCACCTGTGCCGCACTAACAGACTAACACACTGCATCCTCTGCGCTAACTCACCATCTAGTAATTTGCTTCTTATTTTTTCTTTCTTACGTGCCCATTTGGTTGTCTTGATTGTCTATGGCTGTCATTTGGTAACCACTCTTTGCAAGGTGAAGCTCGAGACATGATTGCATTATAATTATTGTTACACGTAACCACATGTGACAGTAGAAGCATTGAATTATTCCCCCGTGCCCACCCGGTTTATTTAGTCTGCATAATCCATCTACGACATGCACAAAAACATTGCTGTGAATACACTCAAACCGGATAAAAAAAGTAGATAATAGTATATCAAAAATGTGCATGGAGGCAGTTCTATGTGCTTTTGTGTGCAAATGTGTTAACTTCATGGCCTACATTAACTCTACCTCAGGGGTCTGCTGGAGCCGGATGAACATGGAAAATGTCAAGCATGTACTGTACAACTATAGTTTGGTATTTTCATTGTAATGCTCATTAAGCCACAACATTAGGTATACCTGCAAACTCAAATACTACAGACTATGTACGGGTGCATTTGAGTACATTAGATTATTGCAGAAACTTTCATTTATTTCAGTGGTTCAAATGAAAACACAGTAAAATATTTCAATATTTTAAAGATTGAAACCCCAAATTCCCTGTCTCGAGAAATTTGAATATTAGATAAGAAACAATCCAAAGTAATTTTTAGTAGGGAAATTAGGTAGGCGTTGGCCAGCTGAAAATTATTTTCCCGTGTTTAATTCATTTGTATATCATGAGTTTCACTACTGAAATAAATTGATTTTTCTATGATATTCTAATTTATTAAGTGTATGTAGAACAGTCCAAATGTAATAGTGTGGCTTTAGTTTTCTCCACTTTAGCATTAAAAAAACACTTCATATGCACACTTTTAGAGGCAGTGATGGGACTACAAAAAATATTGTGAAATGAGCTTACCTTTAGAAGTCGTTGTAAGATGTTTTTAAAGGTGATTTCATGAAAAAAAATACATCCTCAATTTTTCTTTACCATGTCTTTTCCCTCCAAAATGTAGCGTAAACTAGTATCTAAACAAGTTTTTCTTTATTTTTCTGATGTTGCTGCGCATCCCCTAAAGCCCTCAAAGTTTGAAAATTACAACTCTAATGTGATTCTCGTTCTAATATTTTAGTAACCAATATATATGAAACATCTATTTGTGACACTAGTCAGGGTATCCTTGTCAAGGGTTTGTTTAATGCTTTATAAAGATTGCAGAGTCCAAAACTTTGCTAGCCATGAATGGAAGTACAGTACCTAATTGTTTAATCGTCTTAAACTAGTTTAAATTCACAAAATTGTGAGTAGCCTATATTATATTTAATAAGGATTTATAACGCATAAGAACGGAAGTCTTAGCATGGCTATATGTAAAGACTGCAAATTACAAAAAATAAATCAAACATAAAATCATTCATTATTGACAGAGCATGATTATGTTAGGACAGGACTTTTCCCCACAGGTCTTTAGACAGTGCAGGTGTACCTAATATTGTGGAAAGTGAGTACAGTTTAAGTTAGCTTAGTCACACTCTGCATCACAGCATGCGGCTGTATGCCATAACAACAACATGCTTGCTAAATATATAATTACAAATAAGAATTTGATCGCTCATATTTGCCATTTCAGCTCATTATTGTGAATTGTAGTTACTCTACAGTGTTATCAAACATGACGTGTGTGTGCTTTGGTGCCAGTGGAAGCAAGTTTGGATTATCTAAAGAGCTTGAAGGTGTGACCTGTGTACAATTATTTTTTTAATCCTTTTTCTATAATTGCATCGGAATTTGAAGTGTTATAATTACTGTTGTGTAATCTTTTTATGATGTTAGTTGCTGCGCTAACGTTTTTGTTGCATGAAGATCAAATGCAGAGTTGATACACGATCACGTATATTGACTTTGTGGTAGTAGGCAGTGTTTGCCTGTTCCTGTTTTGTTTAATACAAATGATTAGCTCAGTAATTCTTTATGCTTATAGGTTACTTTATCCTACTGTATGTAAATCTTATTAGTACACATTTTCTACGTCTTTTCTATGAATGTTAAAGGGCTTCCCCCCACTGAACCCCAAGTCATTTTAAGACTTTTAAACAAGCAACGACATTTATGGAATGGGATTTAGCCAAAGTGTGGACGGCAAGTGTCTCCTTTTGAATCAACCAAAAACACGAAGAAGAAAAAAAAAAAAATGCTACCTATCAATCAATCAATCACCAGGAGGACAAACAAACCAACATCTTGTTTTGTCGGAGAAATAAAACACACACACAACTGGCTTGTTAATTTTTTTAATGAAAATAAAAAAAAGTGAAACAAAATCTCTCCTAATTTTTCATCTGATGTTCCAACAAATACAAAGCAATGTGTTCATTCATGTATTCATCCACACTATATAAAGGCGTAAAAAGAAATTCACCAGCAAACTAGTGGTTCACCAGAAATCATCGTCGGCATCTTCATCCTTGTGCGAATATGCCGCAATGCTGTGGAAACAGAGACGAGCTCATTAAGTGGGACTTTTCATGGGCAAAGGGGGGGGGGGAGCTAAAAACAAAAAAGGAAATGAGAAAGTACAAAATAAATTAAATGGATTGTGGGGGATTATATGCGTATTATTAAAATGGATAAATCAAGCCCTACCTATTATCTTTCTCCTCAGAAAAACTCTTGACCTCTGGGCTCACGTGTTCTTCTTCACCTCCAGAGCTCTGATGAAAAAAAAAATACAAATTATTTTCGGTTCAAAAGTAGAGGTGAGTACAGTGGAACCGCCATAATTGAACACACCTCTCGATTTTTCCTATTAAAAGCATTTTAAGTGAAAAAATAAGTCAACTTGCAGTATTATTATTATTTGGAATCATATGTTTTTTTTATATGTAATATTCACGTTTCTTGAGGTGGTGAATTTTGGGTATTCGCTGGCCGTAAACTGTAATCATCCAAATTATATAAAAATTACAAACAAATTGTGAAATATTTCACACCATATCTAGCAAACATATAAAATGGGATCGCTGTTTTAACTTTCTTAACTGTCATACAAGTATAAAAAGACGTTAACCACAGTACAACAAAATTACCATAAAGTGCACAGTACAGCATGAGTCGCCACTTTTTTTTTCTCTCTCCACAGTTGTGACATAAGTCCACTATCTTAATGCTAACATACAAAAACGGAAAACACCATATCCAAGCTAATAGAAATGAGCATTTCTATTGTGGTCATTTTAAACCATCAAACAATTGCTACTTTAACATAAACAGGACAGCAACACATGCAACAATACTCACATGCATATAATGTCTCTTTGCTCAGTGGAAACAACTACAAGTGCTGGAGTTTAGTTTGCTGACTATTACTTCTTTACACAATTTGTGAAGAGTCAAGATTAGGCACTGCACTTTTTTTTTTTTTTTAACATTCTTAGCTGTCATCCAAGAGAAAAGAGCAATTCATAATTTATTTTTAAATGATAAATCAACCAGTAAAGTGACGCATGTATCGCTTTTCTATGTCACACAATTTACATTTCCTGTTCTATGTTGGTTATCACACTTTTCAAAAAAATCTAAACAAATAAAGAAAGCCAATTTAAAAACTATATCACATTTGGAGTTAACCTGTTAGATTCTCTGAGAGGAGGATATATTGAGCTCGTCATCTGCTCCCAATGATTCCTATCGAACCTGCCGAGATGACCATCACTGGCAAAAATGAATGCAAGCTTCGCTATTTCATCCATCACTGTTACATCATAAATTATGAAAATACAGTAGTTAAGTACCGTTGTAAAACATAAAATATGTATTTTTTATGGCTCTCTCACGTAGAATCCAGAAATGCCGCGTTGCCCTCCAGCTGAGTTGAGTAGGTGGGTAACAAACACAAAGTGGGCAGGTATTTGAATATTAATTGACAAAAGTACGTCACAATGTCAGCGATTTGAAATTCACCAGTTTTGCAAGCCTAATGAGTTTATTGACTTTTGCATTCAATCGACAAACCGGATAGATTCAGAAATTAAACCATGTCACAGATTCATTTCGACTTATGTTATGCATAGAACAGTAGACAAAAAATAGATTCTAATGGGAGGGGACTTTTAAGAAAAAAACCCAAAAAACAAAGATTTACCTTGTCTTGTTTCTTCTCTCTGGCTTCCAAGACCATCTTCATGTATTTCTCTAAAGGGTTTTCACTCGGGACTTCTGCTTGCTGCCTCTCAAACTCATCTCTTCCCTCTTTTTTCTCCTCTTCCTCATCCTCCTCCTTCTCCTCCTCCTTTCGTTGTTGCTGTTGCAAGAGCTACGCAGGCATACATGCAGTCAGTCAATGACACAAGTGGCTTAGACAGGAATAAATAGAAATAGAGGGCTCGTCAGTTTAGTTACAGTTTCTTTCTCCAGTCTTTCCGCCTTCTGTTGTTCTCTTTCTCTGGCCTCCTCTTGCTCCCGTCGCCTCACTTCTTGCCTTTCTTTCCTCTCTCTTTCCCAACGCTGCTCCTCATCCAATTTATCCTCATCCTCCGAGGCTGTTGAAATTCGGGAGGGTTCTGCAAAAACAAACAAACAAACAAACAAAACAAATCCCATCGTTTGCACCTTACAGTACTTGTCAGCTGTTCCTGTCACTCACCCGCTCGACCCCGTGGGTCAGTGGCGGGTTCCGGGAGGTCCCGCGGGGCCTGTGGGCGGGGGACAGAGGGGCCGCCGGGGGCCTCGGAGGAGGAGAGAGGGACGGCAGTGTCCAGGACAAGCTCTGGAATGTGGCCGGGTTCTAGAGGGAGACACGCACAAAGGGATCTTTTATGCTTTGCCCACTGCCCCTCCTAAACAGGGCCAGAGAAGCAGCAAAGAATACATAATCAGCGGCCCTTCATCTTGGCCATTGTATGAGGACCTGGTCTCACACACACGCAAACAAACACACACACAATTAGAATGGCCAGTACATCCATACAGGATGTTTTGCAATCTTAAGGAAAATCACAAAATACAAGCTACACTTAATCATTCTCAATTCAACCCCAAAAGTTGTGATAATCTATAAGTAAAAAAAAAACATTGAAAAAACTCATGAATCCAATCCATAACGCAATTACTTCAATAGTGCATACAAAACATGAAAAGCATTTTTTTTAAATTTTTTTTTTAACAAAAATAAAAATGTGTTTTTTTCATTTTAGGGCTACAAAACAAAAATGTTTTAAATGTGTTTTTAGTTTTTAAAAATTCTTAACATATTGGTTTTAAAAATATGTATCTCCAAATTTTGAGGCTTTTTATTTATCTGGCAAACAAAACAAAATTTCAGTTTTCTCTCTATTTTGGATAAAATAAAACAAAAAGATGCCTATCTCCAAATTTTGTGAGCTTTCATTTGATTTGAAAAGTAGAAAAAAGTTTTTTTTGTATAAACCAATTATATAAATTACAACTTGAGGCTTAAAAAATTGTTGAAACAAAAAAAAAAAAAAATGTTTCTTCATTAAAATACTTAAAAAAAACAAAAAAAAACGGTGAAGTCATTTTGTTAATCATATATAATAGTCAAAAGTTTGTATCTTATTATATGGCAAAAATTAAAAATGTTCAATGATTTTACTAGATTGTGAAAAGTGAATTTCATTTCAAATTTGGTGGCTGCAACAAGTCTAAAACAAAGTCGGGTTGGGTGCAACAAAAGGCAAAATTAAAAAAAGAACATTTTGCAAGTAACCAAAGCAAAAAGTCAGTAACATGATTAAAAAAAAAAAAAAAAAAGCCTCTTACACAGTGTACCAACTTTTTGGTGTTGAACATTTTTCGTGCATATCAAATACAGTAGAAGACAACTGCATCCACTGCAGTCTTAAATGTCCTATGAGTAGTATGTTGAATCATCATCTGTGGCAAAGGTAAATAGCTTTGTGTGACTTTCCTGGTATTGATCACGAGTTTGGAAGTATAAAACAGGATACATTTACAAACTGTGTCAGCTCTACTCCAAACTACCGACAGGAGACGAGTCGAAGTGCTTTTTGACTTCAATACAAAACACTTTTGTGCTGTTTGTTGAAAGCAAAACGAACACAAATGCAGTAAGTGCTGAGAAGAAGAAGCACTAATTTAGGCTACCTGGTGAAATGCCAGTGAGATCCTCAACGTTAATCCTCTCAGGCTGCGGGGAGGAATGCGAGCTGGAGGAGACACGTTGTTGACTTGGAGAACTGAAAGGAAAATAATTCACTGCCAGGTTGCACAAAGTCACATACACATACGCATGGATTTCACTGTGCTGTCAAAAAAAAAAAAAAAAAGCAAGCAGTGCCAAATGGTACCTGTGTTGGTCTCGCACAGTGCTCTGGAGCCGGGGGCTGCGAGGGGGGCTCAGCTCGGGAGAGAATTCCCCTGAACTGGACGCCTCATTGCGGTGGGCTGAGGGCAGATGGCTGTCGTGTGACATGTCCCGGAACAACGGCGATGAAGTGACTTCTGGCAAAGGGCGAAGAATTAAATGCTGAAAGCATTACATTGCTCAAAAGGGTTGGAATTGAATCGGATGTTAAAATGCAATACTGAAATTCCTGCAATGTAGGAATTCCAAGCACATTTTGACTTGTGTTGAATCTGGTTAGATTGATTGGGTGAACCTAATGAAGTGGCACTACCTTCTGCTGCATCTCGACGGAGCGTCCTCCTGGTGGGGAAGGATCGATGTGTGAATGAGTGTTGCCCCTGAGAGAGGTCATCATTTCTTGCTGACTGACGTTCAGCCGACGAAAGGCTGCTCGTGCCATAAGACTTTTGAAGTTGCTCTTGATAGAAGGTCACTCTGTGTTGAACAGCTGGGAAGGCGTTTCCGGCGTCATGTGCGGTTGGGGAGGGGGTTCCAGCTTTTTCAGGAGACACTGGTCTGATGAAGGTGTTTGACAGGTGGGCGGTGTAAGGGTGGGAGAGGTCAGAAGTTAGGGTCAGCAGAGGAGAGTCCGCCCGACTTGAAGGCGTCGCGGGACGCCTCCGTGAGATGCTGGAGCGCGCTGCCCTCTGCTGGTACTTCAAACATTTTTCCTCCAAGCTTTCAGCCTCCCTCTCCAGCTGCCGCATGCGAGCGTTACATTCAGCCAGCATCTCCAAGTCGGAGTTGGAATCGCCCCGCACGAGCCGGCCTACGTCGGCGACGTGCTCGTAGGCCGCCAGGGGCATCAGCGCCTCTCGGTCCACGTAGATGTCGGGGGGGACCAGCTTGTCGCCGGTGAAGTCCAACACAGAGCGGTCGACCAGCGAGGGTTTGGGGTTGAACAGCACTTCGTTTTCAAGAGCTGTGGAAGAAGAATGAATTACAGAAGCCATCAGCATTAGGACATCACATATACACGTTAGGTAGGCTTACACAATCCACGGACCATCAGGCCAGGTTTGAGAATTTTCCTCCCTTACGATCAAAGTCAGCAAAGGCCCGATTCCCGGATGTCTCTAAAAAAATTATCCTGAGTGATTATCATGTGGTGTGAGGTGTGTTAATAGGGGGGTTTCCTCTCAATCAGCTCAGTAAAAAAATCGTAAATGTTAAAATCATTTAATATTTTCGATCAACATAATTGGGGGGTCACCAAGACCAAGTTCGGCCGAGCCACGGAGTGTGCGATTGTGACGTGAAACTGAGCCAATTTGCATACTCATTGATTTTACTTTTAACCTCTCCTCCATTATTTAATGAAAAGCTCAGCTATTTGCTGTTTTTGTGCTTTCGTTTGACTCATGAAACACGACAAGTGGTTGTCTTATGAAGAAGTACTGTTGAACAATGGGCCTTAGCCTGAAGTGTTGACAAGCAGTGTAGTAAATACACTTTAAAAAAAACCAAAAACATCCTTTTCAGAAGTTTTCATACTTTTATCCAGTTTTGTATCGTAAACTTGAAAGCCGAAGTTAGCTTCCTTTGTAGAAGATACCTTGTTGGGTTTGATGAAGCTGCATTTTGAGGTCCTCAACGTGAGTGGTCGTCCACTGCAGCTTCTCCTCAACCTCCATCAGCTGCACATTCAGCTGACCACATCGTTCCACCTACCACAATGCAGCACGGGCAGAAATGTTGAGCACTAAAACACAAAAGATATCAAAGCATGAGCCTAAAACTTGGGTTACCTCCAACTGCAGCTGTTTCTGCAGCATGTGCTTCTGGTTCGCAAACTCCTCCTTATCAATTTTGCAAGCGCTCTGAAGCTTGCGGAGCTCCACCTGCAAGGCCAGCTGCTCGTCGGAGGGTTTGCCCAAGTCTGAAAGAGGGATGACATTCAGTGCTCAACATAAATGAGAACACTCCAACAGGTTTGTTTAGAAAATCTAGACCTTCCTTTCAGAATCAAGATTTTCTATGGCATACTACAAAATACTCCCACAGATGTTGGCGATTGATTTCAAATGAGATTTGTCAGTATCCACAAAATGTCATTTAAGGTTGCAATTTTACTAAATGAAAGTCCAGCAAAGCTCAATTTTGGACTCTTCATGGCATGATTTATGTAATGAAACAGAGAAGTTGAGTGCTGAGCAAATACAGGTGCATCTCAATAAATTACTGTCAATGGAGGTAACCAAAATGTTAGACACAGCTCTCATTATGATGCAGTTCAGCTCTATACTACTCCAAATTACAACCACAGTAATAAACATACAGTAGTGGACCCCATAGGTCCGGTACCGACATCAAGACAATCGGCCTGGTTTTGTGCCGATTTTGCCCCTTCGCGACCAAGCACGTCAAACAATCTTAAGTCTTCTAAGAATATCCTATAAGACTGTCCTTAGGTCTGATGTGTGTTAAGAGTGGATTCATTTAATTTCATCATCATCCGATTTTAGGGTCCGACAATTTCAAACAATGAACGCGTTCAATATTTACGATCAAAGCTCTTCATATGTGTGGGGAATGCCGACTTCTCCCGAGTCATGATGTTGAGAACAGAATGTAGCCAATCAAAGAAGCACCTGACAAATACCGTTAATGTCTTAACCGATGTCGTTTTATGGATAAAAGTGGGTTCCCCAGACGGCATGAAGTTGCATTTTTGAGAACATCGCTATTTTACAAGGCTCTCCTTCAACCTACGGGAACACTAGTGTGACATCGGCGCGTATCAGGAAGTGTTGCTTCTTCTTCGGTTTTGTGAGATCACCTGTGACCGCGCGAGACTTCGAGAACAGCGGTAGAACAGAATCTTTATGTGTGTGGTGTGCTGTGTTGAGATTCTCAGAACACACCGCATACATGCTGACCAAAACTGCTGAATGCCCGTTTTGTTTTGTTTTTTATCTTCATGTTTAGGGTCTGTAGCTAAAGATAAACAATCTTTTAAGAGTGGAAAACTCTTTATGTGTGTACCAGGCCTTAGAGTGGCAATTACAAAATAACCTTATTATTTTTGTAAAGGACATTTCATATAGCTCTTGTACTGGAAGCCATTTTTTATGGAAGTGGTCATAATGTCGCTGTTGCTCGGTTTCTCCGCTGCTTACCTGCACTGAGACGCCGGTTCTCCTCCTGGGCCTCCTCTAGCTGTTTCTTTAGAAGCTTCACTTGCCCCTGCAAGCGTGCGTTGTCTTCTTTCAAATTGGGGAAGTCGCTCATATTCTCCAGTCTTTCCCGCAGCAGTTCATTCTGCTGACGGAGCAGACTGGTCTGCTGCTGTGCTGCATCCAGCTCCACCTGGCAGACATCAGATATCGTTGAGATTATTTTTGGGTGGGTATCATGCAAATCATGATGAAAATTGAACATCCCATTTCCTTTACCTGCAGCCGCTTCATCTCTGAACAGGCTTTATTGTACTTCTCTAATTTGGCTTTAACTGCAGCCGAATCTTGTTGAATGCGAATGCTTTCCTCTATGAAAGGAAAGAAACATAAACATGATCTTAATGCTGAAAAGGATAGCGAACAACAATGGATGCATTCAAGATTCACCTTTGTTTTGCTTCTCACTTGCTGTTAGTTGCTCTGCTCTCTTGTTGTAATCCTCCTTTAGTTCCAGCTGATAACTACGGTCAGAAGCACAATATATTGCAGTAATGGACCCAAGCCGGTTAGAACACGTCATGTCTTTTGGTGCAACAAAAACCTGTTTCTATCGTATGAACAAAGCAAAAATTCCAAAGGTGCCATACAAAACCACAGAAATCATTACACACTGGAACGTCTAAAGTTAAATGCCTTCCAAAAGTTGTCAAAGGTATGCCTCAAAAGTGTCTTAAAACCTTCAAACCATCATATGTGATTTCAGGGAATCTCACGAGATTTTACTTTTTTTTTGTGATACGATAACAAAGAGTGTGATAACCAATTTAATTTGATTAAATGTGACAAGGCTTTATTTCCAGAAATACCGAAACAAAACAAGGTGAAAGCAAACCCGTTCCCGTTCCCTCGTTATTATCTTCAAAGGGTGAGTAGTTTTAGTTTGCTTTTATTCTGCAGTGGTTAACTTCGCCATACACTTGTATGACAATGACGTTTAAGATGATTAAAATATTACTTAGAATTTTGCTGTGCAGTTAACAAACGTTGTATGATGGCAACTGTATGACGCTAAAACAGATGAGTTCACTTAACACAATTACCTACTGTGAACACTGTTTTGAAATTAGAACTTTTGAGGTTCCACTGTATACTACCAGACAAAAGTTTTAGAACACCCCAATTTTGTATTATTATTGTTTTTTTTAATTGAAAGTCAAGCAGTTCAAGTCCAATTAAAAGCTTGAAATGGCAAAAACTAAGACAACCTCGAGAGGTTAATATACATTTCAGAACGAAAAAACAAAGACAAAAGGGCACAGATGCCTGACTTAAAACACCATTGAGCTTGTTTGGGATGAATTGGACAGAAGACAAAACTGTAAAACATTGAGGCAACACATGGGACATAACCAGGAAGAAAAACAAAACAAAGCAACAATTAATAGACAACTGAGAGAATCATTGTTCAACAATAAAGTACCTTGAAAGTTCATTCTTCAGCCTTTGGTCATGCATCTCCTCCATGGTCTTCACTGCTAGTTCTCGCCTCCTCAGCAGCTCTTCGCCTGTCTTAACCTTCTCTTCGTGTATTTGACAAGTCCTACATTCAGAATTTTTGTCAATGTAATTTACTAGACAGTCATCAACAAGAAATTTATAAATTTAAATAATACAAACTCTTCAAAAGACTCCATTCGCAACCTCAGCTCATTTTCTCTGTTCCGCAGTGTGTCGATTTCCTTCAGCACCATTTGCCTCTGCATGTAGACATTTCTTTCCTCGATCTGAGGCGACGAAAATTTTCAATAATTGCATCAGCTATACTAATTCGCATAAAAATTGCTGTCATGGTTCTTCACCTCTTGTTGCTTTTGAAGCCGCTCAATGGCGTGTTTCTCCCTGGTGTTCAATGCCGTCGTCTTCATCTCATAGGTTCTCTCCAGTTCTTGTTTCAGCTTGTCAAACTCCTTCTGAAACTGCACTCTTTCCTCCATCTTAACCTTGGCGAGTTCAACCTCTTTAAAATGCTGCATCTTAAGGGAATAAGGACAACATTAAGGCCAAGGTTGGTGACCAAGATATTTGAGGTTGTTGTTTTTTTTCCCCCCAGTACCTTGGTGTTCATTTCAATCTGCATCTGGGATTCTAATTCTCTCTTATAGGAAGCCAGTTTAGACTGGAATGAAAACCACTTTTCCCCACTGTAGTTCACATTCTCATATTCCTTGTCGATCAATTTCATCTTCTCAACTGGGAACATAAAAAAAAGAAAGGGCACATTAAACATTATGCATGTGTATTGAATATTCTTTAAAAAAAAATAAATAAATAAAATTAAAAAAAAGATCATACCAAGAGATTCTTCATAACTTGCTGAGCTTGTTGTCTGAGTGTCGGCGTCCCGGTGCCGACACGCAGTCTGATGGTCAGCGACGTGTGACACGAGGTTGATTAAAAACCCTGATAGGAAAATATGAAAAATATCAAAAACATGACATTGAGCTATTTCTATTGAAGGCCACAATAGGAAATATGGTACATTACAAACATATAGCACCTGTATCATTGATGCTCAAATACTGTAAAAGAACAAAAACACATTAAAACTCATATTTAATGTACATACATCAACAAAAACATTTCAGCCGGTACTGTTTATTACCAAGGATTTGTAAAACGGTGACTGAGGGCTGATTTTAAGAAGCTGAAGGAGGTCTCCTTTCTTGAACACCTGCCATACGCAAACATTATTATACAAAAATAATATGACTCCCAGTCTGGGCTGCTAAGGGTTATAATAAATTAATTGTAACCTTCTCTTTGCACAGGCCACTCTCAGGGCAGAATACAGATAAGGAGTACTCATAGCCTGAGCTGTGAAGATAGTCAGCCACGATGTTGTTGCAGACTGACACCAAAAGGGAATCTGATCTCAGAGATGGTTCTGCTCCGCTTAATCGTCCAGGTTTTAACTCGTGGATGAGTTGGTTTCGCAGCTGAGTCTTAATCAGACCAACAACAACAAAAAAGAATTAAGACAAATGCAAGGCAGTCATTGGCTACACAACACTGAAGACTTACCTTTAGCGTGTCCAGCACGCCCCTGTCTCTCAGAGTTTTATAAAGTCGCTTCCTCAACTCGTCTGGGGATAACGCATCTTCCTTGGTTGACATTATTTCTGTTATTTAAGCTCCTGAAAGGCGAGGAATTAAAAAGTAAATCGACAGAATTGACATGACAACTTCCGGTAACTCTAGCGTATTCTTACCCGATGTCAACGGTCCCCAATCTTACTGTCCGATGTTATGACATTGTGAGGAATATCTTCAGGTTTGTTGTTGTTGTTTTTCAGTTGTTTATGTTGCGCTTGGAGACAGAATAGCGTCGTGACGACGCAGGAGGTGTGCCCTGAAATTTAAATCTTTCAACGGATATTTTTGTTCGAGCGTCGCCCGTCCAACAGTTATGACGTTTAAATATCTTTGTAATTTTTTTTCATTAAAAAGTTATTCATGGCACACACGGTGCATTTTTTTCCTTACAGTATTAGTATAAATATTATTATGGTTCCCCACGAAAATAATTAACATTTAAAAAAATAAAGAAACACTATGTCGTCATCTCCATGAGACAGCCGTCACCGCTTAGCGGAAGTAACAGCAGCAGGTAAACAAACGTTTGGTATATTCAATAATCGGCGAGTTTGTGAATTTTATGATATTGTCTTTCCATGTAAGTCTTACTATGTTGGTGCTGACTTTGATATCCCTATATTTACTAACCAGCAATGCAAAGCACATTTACGAAGTTGTGCCTATCGTTAATGTGCTCGAAATGATGCTAATACTGTATTTCGGGCTATCGTTTCATTGTTATTTCGCATGGTGTGATTCCACTGCAGAGACAAGCAGAGTAAATCATGTCTGGAAGTTTTTACTTTGTCATGGTTGGTCATCATGACAACCCGGTGTTTGAGATGGAGTTCTTACCATCGGGGAAGCCTGAATCCAAGGTAAGGTGTACCTAACAAAGTCAATTTGTCTCAACTGTGTAATTGGAAGCGAAAATGCTTGTAATTTCACTTGTTGATATGGTTTGTTTGTTGTTTTTTTTTTAATCACAGGACGACCACCGTCACTTAAACCAGTTTATTGCACACGCAGCCCTGGATTTGGTGGATGAAAACATGTGGCTGTCAAACAACATGTACTTAAAAACTGTGGACAAGTTCAACGAGTGGTTTGTTTCCGCCTTTGTCACTGCAGGACATATCCTTTTCTGTGTTATTGTGTTTCACTTCCCCCACTGCATGTCGATTGATTACTGATATTATCGAGTAGGGTCTTATTTTCTTTAATTTCTTTCCATACATATAAGATTCATCATGCTTCATGACGTGCGGCAAGAAGATGGAATCAAGAACTTTTTTAATGATGTGTATGATTTATACATTAAGGTAAGCCACCTGTCATATAAACTCAATATAGAGTTTGTTTATGAGTATTTAATGTTTTTTTTTTCTTCCTGTCTTCCAGTTTGCAATGAATCCATTCTATGAGACCAACGCACCAATCCGCTCCACAGCTTTTGAGAGGAAAGTGCAGTTCCTTGGAAAGAAACATCTGCTTAGTTAACATGTTTCTTAATGCAATTTTGCTGTCTTGGTCGTGTTTTTTTTTTTTTTATATAAATAGTGTTTTGTGAATTGTCAAATGCACTGTACACACAATTTGTCTATAAAGCATTTTTTTCTTCATAATCTACATTCTGTAATGTGTTTTTTTTTCTTTAAAAAGGTTTGTGTTATTTTAAGTTCTACATTAGCCTCTTTGGTACTGCCTGTAAAAGTAGTAATTTTTCCACAATGCTGTTCCATATAAGCAGAACTGACATGGAATAGGGAAGAAGTTGGCCTGGCTTTTATCCTTCATAGTATTGAAGGCAGGATGGAGCTTGTGTGTAAAGGAATGTCAGCAAAGGTGAGACGGAGGTGTGACACCTGTAATGCATTTCTTCCGCCCTATTTTGTTGAAAATAATTTGCTGTCTGAGAAGTAAGGATAGGAATCAAAAACCGGTTCTTATGAGAACCAGTTTCCCAGTAATTTAATTCCTAATTTCTTCAGTTGCTTTCCTGATGCTTCCGCCTATCGATTCCTCTTGTGTTGCAAATGAATGATCATGTCACACACAAGAAGCGTATTTTGGTTCTGAACTTTTTCAACATGTCAACAAGGCAGAAGCGCTCTAAGCTGTATTTCACATGAAAAGATGATACTCGGGCTATTTGCAACTTTTGCAAATTTGCTTTTAATTCTATCAAAGGGGTGGGAAATACTAATAATGTGCGGCAGAAACATCTTTTGCATTATATATTTTAATGACATCAACAATATATCTCATTTATATTATTTCATTCCCTCACCCAATGTGAATCGATAAAGAATCGGATCAATATTGTTAATATGAATGGTTAAAATGTTATTAATTCCCATCTATTATACATCACACCAGATGCTGAGTCACCACGCATTTAATTATCTGATTGTGGGACGCAATGTAAATATGGAGTAATATTCTGCTTTGTAAAAAGGAAACTGTTGCTAAAAGCGCGTGGGTCTTCGGTTACAGCTCTGATGTGACAATTTTACGGGATCTCTGCTTAAGAGGCTTTATATTGTCTACTATGGCAGTTTGAATCATGGCTAGTACCACTACCATTAGGCAAATTGTATTTTTGAGGATTACTGTTATTGAGCAACTACAATGTTTGCAGTCAATCTGAAAATGTTATTAAACCTTATATTACCTAAAATAACCTGTATTATTGGCTGCCCACGCTAAAATTGAGTACTTTGATGCATGCCGTGGAGCATTGTCTTACATAAAAATCAGTCTTTTTGCAGGCAGTACCACTGCTTGTAGAAAATAGATTAAATTCTGGCAGTAGTCTTGCGTCTAGATTTTGTCCGACACTCTTCTTTGATAGCTGCCCAAACCATCACCCCACACTTCCACCATGGTGGCGCCTCATTCAAAGTAGAGCTCCATGCCAGTTACTCATTGGTCCAGCAATAGTCACTCTTATCTCATGATTTGATAAAACCTTTTAAAAATCTGTCCAGATATTTCTTGGCCCTATCTCGACACTGCAACTCAAGTCTCTTCAGTGGTGGTCAGATTTCAAAACTTTATCTTGGTCATACCTACAAGCACTTAAAAACCTAGAACTGGAAAAAAATGCAGGAAAAAAGTATTGCGATTATATACACAGTATATAAGACATCAGTTCCTATTTAGGATGATGACCAAACACATAAAAGTAAACAGAGTCCTCGACACTTTATTGGTTGGTTGGCATATGAATATCAAACAGGAGATGCAAATGAGTATTTCATTTCATTTTGAAAAACAAAAGACCTTCAACTGTAAAGTAAAAAATGTTAACATCAGACTCGATGTTTAAGACAACCCCCCCAAAACCAACCAAACCAAACCCCTGGTGTTTTGTCAATCGCCAAAATGTCACCACTAATTCCCTCCTCTCTTCATTTCTGGTATGCGTGATTAAATAAAGTGAAACAAGTTTCCAGTTTTGTTTATCTCAATTAGGGAGCATCTGGGCTAAAACATGTGCAAACGGTGTCAAAAAGCAATTGATTTGTTAGTATGCCTAAACAATAGGAAAATGCAAATTGATAAATATTAACATGATCATCACATAATTGCACTCATCTACAGATTGGCATGTTTTTAGGTACCCACACAAAGCTCATATGAAATGCACTTAAATCATTCTTAAAATGTGACCTTTGAACTGAGTGAAGAATTCAGTGCTTTCATGTTTATTTATGGTAAGACACAATTAGTGCTTCCCCTATTAAACTGACCCCATCTGTAAGCAAACCCTGATAGCACAAATCAAATATTTTATAAGTTTCAATAAGGTGTTAATGCAGCCTCGTTGTTTAAACAGCGTTATTTATGAACATTGCGGACAACCACTTAGACGTTATGAGCAGCAGGTGGCGGCAGAACGAGGCTTTCTGTGGAGCTTGACCGTGTCCGTGGGGAGGAAGTGGTCCGTTCGCTCGTCCGTCGCCAAAACCCTGCGGACCGCCTCCTCGAAGGCCACCGCTACGTTTGTGGCGTCCTTGGCGCTGGTCTCGAAATACGGATGGTCGCCGTTCTCCTGGCACCATTGCCGGGCCTCCTCGGAGGACACCTGTCTCTCGCTCACATCCAGTTTGTTGCCCAGCACCACAAAAGGGAACTTCTCCGGCTCCTTGACATCCGCGTAGTAGATGAACTCCTTCTTCCAGTTCCCCAAGTTGAGGAAGCTCTGGTTGTCATCGACGCTGAAGGTGAGCAAACAGCAGTCGGAGCCTCGGTAGAAAGGAGTCCTCAGGCTGCGAAAGCGTTCCTGGCCGGCAGTGTCCCAGATTTGCAAGGTGACCTGGTGGCCGTCCACCTCCAGGTCCTTGTTGAGGAACTCCACACCGATGGTGTGGAAAAGGTGCGCGTCGAACTTGTTAGTGACGTAGCGGTTCATGATGGAGCTCTTTCCCACGCCGCCGTCGCCCAGGAGGATAACTTTCAGCAGGGACGTTTTGGTTGACATGGCTGCTCGCGGCTAATCACTGCGATGAAGGGATGTCCTGTTTGAAACATGTAACATGTTAGTTAAGCAAAAATAACACAGTATTTCTTCCAATACTAGCCTCTATTCTAATAGATGCTTCTTTAAAAAACCTAGTGTGTTGTCCACTTGAAACAAATAAGAGCTGAGACACCTTTTCTTCCTACAGATTTAAACAGTTTATTTAAATTTCAAACCCTCTGGAAAAAAAAATTATAATGTTAAACTCATTCAATATTTATGATTGCAAATCCTTGTGTGTGTGTGTGGTCAACACGATGTCGATTGAGTCAATCCGTGATTGGAACGTGAAATGGAACGATAGCCAATTAGGAATCAACCTTGCGCTGTTGCTGGAGATAAACAATAAAAATTAGGAGACAGTCAATGAAGTATAGTCACAAGATAAGCTAACAGTGAGGAAAGTCGACACAAACATGCTGATTTTTCCTCATCATGTGAGGAGTCTCTTACGTTTTAAAGATCGATACGCGTTTGTAGTGTAACCTGCTTCAGACGAGAGACAACACACAATATGTCAAAGGGGGAAAACCATGTTCACTTTGTTTGAATAAACCAAGTGACGACGTCAGATAATAAACAATCATGTGTTGACGATTACGTAATCAAGTTTTATCTCCAGTGGATTGTGTCTGATTGAAGTGCAGGTCAACATTATGCTGCGATAAATGACTAAGTCCGCTTCAAAACATGTACACGCTTTATCTATATACATCATCCATCAAGCTATCTATTTTCTATACTGCTTATCCTTGCTGAGGGTTGCTGATGAATTCGAAACTATCTTTGCTGACTTAAGGAAAAAGGCGGACTACACTCTGGCCTGCAGTTGCCAGTCAATCACATTGCACATAGTGAGACAGAAAACCATTCACACGGTCACTGAGTGGAAAATTAATACACGCTGCCTACAGCAAAGTCATGCGAGTACCAGTATGCCATCAGTGACTCACACATCCATTCCATTAACCCATATTAATAACTAATTTTGATAGAAGACTATCACAAGCATATGAAATTTCTACTAAAACACAATCACGAGATGTGATGGCTGGTTGGATACTCACCACTGATTGATTTAGGCTTCCTCCACTAGTCCAGATCATGTGGTGCAGACCCTGGTACTCAAGTCACATGCTCGTTTGTTCAGTGTTGGTATGGACGGCCATGTAAGGTCCACTTGCTCTGGCTGCAACACAGCGGTTTGCTTGTAAATGCTTGGCAGGAGACAGCTACTTCAGCTGGGCAGCTAGCAAAGGACCTGCAAAAACGTACTACATAGAAACGCTCCCAACAACATTACTTTGATATAAATATTCAGGTTGTAGAACAAATAGCGAAGGCATATACCGGTGCAGGGTAATGTTAAAACAGCTAGCTGGATATGACAAATAATAAACAAAATAGGATAGCAAGGCATCAGCACAGCTGGAATTAAGAAGCAGGCAACAGCATTATTAGCTGTGTAACGTTAGTTCACTTCAGAGCAAAAAACGCTTAATTCCGGTTCGCTCTACGAAGCGACCACGTCCACGCCGGCTAGCACGCGAAAGGAACGACAGATTTATTGTGTATGTGTTTGACACCTTCTTGCCTTTTGTCGCGGGCCGAGATCAACAATTGTCACGTCGTTTTCTGGACACTCCGAAGGCTCGATGCTAGCTAGCTAGCTGCGCACCGCTAGCCCGTTGGGATGCTAACGATAGCTAAGGACTGCCCAGGTCACGTGACGGAATAGACCAATCAGCGACTCGCTTTGGATCACCGCCAAGTGGCGACATTTTGGGGCGATTCAGGTTCAGAAAGGTTTTGGAGTGCTGACCTTCCAGGCAAGATAACTTTTTGTTGTTTGTTTTGTAACCGTTTTGTACATTTAACGCAATTTTTATGACGGAAATTGAAAAATTAAACCGAGTAGATGGAGTCTAAAGCAGTGTTTCCTAACCTTTATTGAGCCAAGGAACATATCTCACCAAATTAAAATGTCACAAAAAGTATGTTTACTGAAATAATGATGCTCTTGTCTCAATTTACTCACACAATTTACCTGGTCAATGTAAAATTTAGTTGAACTCAAAGCTATTACAGTATTCTATTGTTTGAATGGCAACAGGTTAATACATGGTTACTAGCTGTATCATTCTGCCATCTAGTGGAAGAAGGGCATTCAATTGTTCTGCAAATCATTATACGTCGTTGACATTGATAGATGCACAAAGATACATTATTTGTAGTAAATAAAAACTGAATTATTTTCGGACCAATTAGGTGAAATTGCTTTAGGCTATTAGCGGCGGCATGGGTGTAATAGTGGTTAAAATGGCTGCCCCACAGTTCTGAGGCTTGAGGTTCAAATCGCTGATAAACAACAAGGACAAAATGTAGAGGAGACAAACTAATGACAGACCGAGATAGAAAATAAGAGATTTACTGTATGAAAAAGCACAGAGTAAGGTGAAAGCAACATTTACAGCAGTAATGCACAGATTGTTTTGTTAAAATCATGTAAACTAGCCTGTCTTAAAAAAACAAACAAAAAAACATTCATGTCACATTGAGTTTCAAATTACACAACAACTTAAAAACTCCACTGTGACACAGTAAAACTGTTCCAACATAAAAGGGATACAGAGCTTCCATTCTGCTTGACCTAACAGCCGAACAGGACAGAAAAAATAATTACACAAGACTTTTCATTTCATGCTATCTATTATACATACGTACTGACTAAACATTTTTGTTATAAAAATCAGGCCATGACATTTCAGCTAATCTGCAATCACTGACTCCTCGAATTTCTTCACTTTTTGAAACATTGTTGATTTGACTTTGAAACAGTTGATTTTTAGAAGATCAGAGAGTCATCTTCTTGACACGGACCTGAGGTCAGCACAACATTGTCCAGCCCGATCTCCCCTCCGACTCCTCTCCCGCGCTGCGCTTCAAAGATGATCTGTAAGACATTCAATGGTATCATCTGCAGTGTTATGTTCCATGTTATTATTATTTTTTTGTTCCACTCTCCTGCTTGCCAATTGTTTTGATTATTGAAATGATTTACACCGACACCAAATGACTCACTGATTGCGGTGCTTCTTCTTTCCAGGCCACAGTGAGGAGCTCTGTCTGCCATTCCTGATTCCTGCTGTGGCTCTGTTCCCACACCGGGTAAGCGTTGTTATCCAGCAGCACCCTGAGCGAGCCCACGTCATGACCCACCACACGATAGTTGAATGTCAGGCAGAAGCTGCCCTGCTGGGTTCGGTCACTGAGTAGCAACTTGAGCTTGGAAACGTCCTCTGGCTCCCCTTGCAGACCACTCATGGACATGTAGTACTCAGCACCTGAAGAAAGAGCTCAGGATTAATAGTTCCGCAACCATTAGCCAATCAACAACATAAGTGTGGTGTCTTATTGTATGATGCAAATGAGTCTGGTGTATTCTCCAACCACTATTTGCGGAAATACGGTACTCATCATTTTGTTACCTTTGCCATGGTAAGCTACGCTCCAGTCCATGTCATCAGCCTTGTCTTGGACCCACTCGCATGCTCCCTGATCAAAGTTGCAATCCATGATAAACTCTTGTGTAAAGAAAGAAAAGTTGCAATATTATCCAAATTGTCGGATAGAGTCATTATGCCGTGACATAATTCAGTACAACCTCGAAGGATGGTTTGTTGAACAACACGGATTTGGACCCACATTTTTGAGAAAAGTCAAAAAATGGGAATATTTTAGTCTTTTATATATCTCTTATTGTTTTTACATTTTATCTTCAACAGTAGTTGTTTCCACATTTGTACAACAGTGAGGCGAAGGTTACTTAACATTCTGTTTAACTTAAAGTCAAGGTGGTCCTCGTGGCTAAAGTTCACACTATGGAACAAAATATTTATATTTCCATTATTTCCTATTGGAAAAATACATTTTTAAACGAAAAGTGCACTAATTTTGTTAAACTAAACTTGTGAAACAAAAATGTCATTTTGATACCTTCCTGAAGTGGCGCTGTTTCAAGCTGTTGGACCTCTCTGGCTGGACCAAAAACTGATGCAAAATCCTCTGATGCTATATTAAGAGATCAAATAAGTATTAGTGACAATGTATTGTGGTACCAATAGTAGGTAGTAGGAAAGATGTATACATGCAGAATGGGTCAATGACTTTATCACAACAAAAATGAATTTATGATGCAAAGGCCATACACGGTCTTTCAACCAGCAGGTTTTGACCTGCCCTGCTGTCACTCATTTCTTGAGGGGGGAGGAACTACAAGTTTAGGTTTCAGCGCTCAAGCGTTTAAGGGCTCTTGTAGCAAACCACCCCCAAGGCAGGCCGCTTTAGACATTCACACAAGTGACAGCTGGGCTTATTGAACCTGAACACCTTAAGTGGTCTAGTGCAGTGAAAAATCTCCATTGCTGATGACAGAGCTTCCTTATGAGAAGTCAGTCTGTTTGCACAACAGCTGTTTTGGGGAAAGCGTAATAAAAGGCTTCGTAACCTTCTCCCAGGTTATGGGAAGCTGATCCAGGATGAGTTATATCCCTCAGCTCTCACATGCCAAAAGTGAAAAATTCCTCTCCACTATGTGATGAATGTTTCGAGGCCTGTCTTCTCCTGCTGTGTAAAGTCTCTCACAGACTCTGGTGTTCCCCAAAAGATTGGGGGTGAAATCTGGTCTGACACAAACCTTCCGAAGAAGAATTAAGGTGTTACTGGAGGAGTTGAAGACTTTACGCATGGATTTTGTAATTGTATATGGATGATGTACATATATGAGAACCATCCATCCATCCATCCATCCATTTTCTACCGCTTATCCGGCACTATACAAGTGAAAGTCCAGTTAGAGTTTACGCAGAACAGAAGCCACTTACTGAAAACATCTCCTCTTGGATTGAGCTGGTTGTCTTCCTCCTCCTCTTCTTCTTCTTCTTCGTCTTCTTCCTCAAGAAACTCGTCCACTGGGGTCTCCACAGTTGGTTCGCCGATGTAGACCTCTCCGTCGTAGTCAAAAGGCTGCTGGTGGCTCCTCGGAGGTGGGGTCACAACTGATTCAGGGATAATGTTTTTGATGTCCTCATTCTCAAGTTTTCCTCCCAGAATTCCAGGCCTTACTTGGGAGTCTGGGATGGCTACAGGCAGGAACAGGAACCAAATTATACATGTCAGAGACCTACAGTATTTTACCAGGTGTTATGCATCAGTGCATCTTCGGAGTACCTTACACAGTACTATTAACAGCAAAAAGGCAACACCGCATATATCAACAACCTTTAACATGCAGGTGAAACATCACAACAATGTAATTTCCATTTGTTACCTAGTTACAAAAGCATTCAATCATACATGTACAGTATATGTATAAAGGGCATGCGGTAGTTTCCAGGCTTGATATCAAATGTCATGAGCAAAGTCAAGAAGATAACTTCTCGGAAGGAGTTGAGAAAACAAGCGATTAATGGAGTTGCCGGCCAGGGAGTTAGCAGTGAAAGCAGCGTCTCGGATTCCACACAGTCTCACCATTGAGAACATGATCAGCACTGCCTTTGTTTCCATCCCATAACCTCTGATAAAATGGCTTGACTATAAGAAATAAAAACACCTTCATTCACATTAAGATCCTCTGTCTGACGGTCAATGTCACTCATACATAAAGGCTGGTGAGTATTCCCATTTCTCTTCAGATGCCAAGCAGTAAAATATTTACTCGTGTGCTGACAATCTTTGGCTCTCTCCTTTCAACATCTGTGAAACTTTACTCGCTCTAAGTGCAGGAAATCAGTCTTCGAACGACTGGTGATGTATTCATACTCAAACTAAAAATATGCAGCTGTAAAACGTCTGTCGGTCCAGCAGAGTGACCGGGAAAGAAAGGCATCTGTCGTTGGACACCCTGCTTGAAGATTTAGGACATCAAATGGAACCCGTGAGACTAGTTGGTCTGTAATTCTGTAGCATATCTGGGATCTCACCGGAGCATTCAAAGCCATTGCCTCGGAAGCCTGACTTGCACCTGCACTTGTACGATCCTTGAGTGTTCAGACAGACAGCTTGATGGCTGCACTTGTCGGTGCTGGACGCACACTCATCCAGGTCTGGAAATTGGAAGAAGGCCTTTTTGTACCTTTAGGACCATACGTGACCACAGACGTTACCCCTGAATGACATCAGTTATTCCTTACCTACACAGTCGTATTTGCCGTTGACATATTTCAGATCATATCCGTCTTGACACTTGCAGAAGTAGCTGCCAAATGTGTTCACACATTGCCTGTTGTATGGACAAAGGTTGCTTCCAGTAACACATTCATCAATATCTGCGGGGAAGTCAAACACAAAATGCCACATTGATGACGTCAATAGAGCGATCATAACATTTACATCACCAGAGTATCAACTGTGGTTAAAACTTGTTTCCTCCTCTTGATGTTTATATGGATGCAGTGCAACCTATATATAGCATCAAATCAGCTAGCCGTACTATATAATAATGCTGTTGAACTCATATTTCTCACAATTTCTGCCAGATTTTATGATTGCTGCCTGCCAGAAAACTGGAAACTCAGAAATGTTTGACCTCCAACCGGGACTTCACTGAGATGCAGTAGGCCTTATCTGATGTCACACAACATTTGATCACAATAGAGACAGACTACTACTTTATCTGTATTTACTGGTTATACAACACTTTGGCATTAAACAAAATGTTCTGTAAATATATCGCTATTCTTTTCCCTGCATTAAGTTATTAGGTCAAATTCATTTTTCCAAATTGTCAAAGCTGCCCCAAAAAGCATCGTGTTAAAAAACACAGAAAATACTTTTGCTAGCTTATTGAAGTCATCATACATTTTTTAAATGTGTATGTTTCACTAGAACATTTTAGTGTTGCATGCTCCAAGTAATGATATTTCAGAAAACTGCATGTAGCATTAGGGTGCATGTTTTCATAAATAAAGCCAGCAAATGCATGTTTGTCAGACCAACTAAATTCAGTGAGACAGCTGTTTTGCCTTCAGATGAGGCTCAATTAGTCCAGATGCACACCCGTCATGAGTGCATATGTCTACAAGAGTTTATGCCTTGTAAATGCCTGCAATGATAACTAGGCTGAAATTCAAACATGGACAACATTTTTGTTAAAATTCGTGGGCTCGGCGAAGGTTCTGAAATGTCTCCAACTCCTTTGTCTTGATCGCCTTGTTTTATTAGTAACTATGCCAAATTGGCTCTGTTACAATCCAGGAAGCGTTGTGGAACTACAAACCTAATTGCTTCTCTCTGATTTACCAACCAAGCATGCAAAAGCCACATAATAGAATCTTTATAGAGTTTTCCACTATGCATAAACCCCCAAACCCCAATGCATTGGACTCAAGCCAAAGTCAATTTCTTCCCCTCTTTGTATCCTGAACTTCCTCTTCTTTTCTTACATCTTACTTTGGACTGTCTTTGATTATACCATATGTAAGACAAATGTTTTTTTGTACAACTGTTTCTTTGAAAGTGCCTTTTTTTCCTCACCTACGCAAGTCCTCTGATCTGGAGCCAGCTGCAGCCCCACAGAGGGGCAGAGGCAGCGAATCTCCCCCTGAACCTCCTCACAGCCGTACTGACAATGAGCGAGCGAGCAGGTCCTGGAATCTAACATGCACGTTCAGCAACACAAACACACACACAAAAAAAAAAAAAAGACCTCATGAAAATCTTACATTTTTATGTGCAAAGACAGTAGGTAGTTGGATGAGACTCACTGGCACAAGATCCATCAGGCATCAGCGTGTATCCGTTGAGGCAGTAACACTTGTAACTGCCATGGGTGTTCATGCAGCGATGTTCACACGGACGAGGGATCAAACCGCATTCGTTCAAATCTTGAAATAGTAAGATAATTTTTTTTTTTTCATATCTTCAACTGTAAGACCCAATTTTCCATCTAAAACTCATGACCGTGCACACATATTCACCCTGATTGCACGTTTTTCCGGTGTATCCCAGGAAGCACTTGCATTTGTTTGGGCCAACGCATTCGCCGTGCTTGCAGCCTGGCTCACACTGAGCTGGTAAAACATTTATTATGAAGAAGTAGACATATTAGTGGTTGGACGGTGAGGGATGGATGGATTATAGTCAAACCACATACAATATTTCCATGGTTTCAGGCAAGATTTCACAAACTAAACTGAACATTTTGTGTAATTGGACAACAATTACAGTCCAGGAAGACTCTCAGACTTTAGAGTCTATGGATTTAAAAAAATATATATATTTTTTTTTACTTGAGAAATTACCTGGCTATCACACAATATTTAACCTCTTTTATGCAGAGATGCTGAAAATTGCAGCATTAGAGTTGTAAAATAAAATAGTGCATTTATCCGACTTTACCTTTAATAGAGAAGACAGCGAAGCGAGGTATTGCCAGACTGTGTTTTTTTTTAAACAATGACAAGGCACTCAAAGAAAAAAAAATGTGATAAGGATGGCTTTTACAGGTTGTGGTTTGATGCAGTTGAGGTTAAGTTCTTTCACACCAAATACTTTATACACCTTGCTTGTACACTGAGGCACAGTCCAGCTGTTTTCAGAGGACGGTCTTTTCCAGATGGTCCGACAAAGTTGGAAGCATACAAGTGTCCAAAATGCCTCGATGAAATGAAGAATTTAGATTTAGAAAGAACAAAGCCTAAACCCTAATTGATTAAGATTAGATCAGTCTTCATAAATGTATCTCAAGTATCTCTTATAAAGAGAAGACATCATGAAAGTTTGGTACCATCGTAGTGACCCCCCTTTTGTTGTTTTTAAAAAAAAAATGAATGAATGGATTAATCAACCTTGACCTTTCTTACCCTCACACTGGCCTCTGCGATTTTTCTTCCAGCCAAAGCAACACTCCAGCCTCCTGCCATAGCGACACACACCTGGTTGGTTTCCAGTAGAAACTTGTCTGTGCTGCCTTTGTAGAGGAGCAGAGAGGTTCAAGGTAAGATGTGTAATTTTATTGTCAGACCAATATTTATAGCCCACATGGAGAGTGCGATAGCATTTGTTGCTTGGAGCAAAATGTTCTCTTCACTTTGAAACACGTGTAGCTTTGTGATCCATTTTGAGGTGAACAGAAAGGACGATGCCGAAATCCACTGGCTAACTAATTTGCAGTTTTTTTTCAGGCTAATTATAGCAGTTGTGTGAAAACACAGTTAAACCAAGGCATCTTACATGTTTCCTGTAGTGATAAAAGTAGGATAACCCATGGAGCAACAATCAGTTGAAAGGATGCTGGTTATAGAGGGTGAAAAGCACCCTAATCAGACTCTTTCCTGCTTCCTGCACCTTGACACCTCACATACCATCTCATTACTTCTGCCTAGCACAAAGCACATGGTTGTGTTTGTGTATTCGTACGTTACGAGCATAACTAGATTTTGGTGCGGAGCCAGGGATTTGCTTAAATATCATCATTGTTAAAACTGTTCTGCAGAAAATGGTGGCCATTACTGCCACCGGTTGGACATACAGGTTCAGCCTGGGTGAAGGTCTGCATGCACTCTACTGAGTGCCATTCTGGTATTGATGTTTCGTTGTTGTTCAGGTTTTGACTTCAGTTTGTTGGTTTCCTTGCTGGATTACACATAAACTAAAAAAATAAAACAAATTCCATGGAACTGTGCGCAAATGAAGAACCATAAAATATTGTTGAGGATCTGAGTAAAGGTGTATATATTTATTTTCACTTTGCCATATTGGTCCTCTACGTCCAGTCGCATTTTCCAGGGAACTGGTACATAGCACCAGTTAAGCAATGGCCCTGTACTATTACAAAACTTCACATAAGGCCAAGGCAAGCCAATGGGACTATTCATGGCACTCCGAATACAAAATATCCTGTCCATCCGTTTGTGGCATCTTACGTCATCCTCCGTGGACTAAAAAGTTGGCTGCTAATTTATGAACAGATGGACAAACAAACGCGAGTTAGGTGTTCCATGATTTTATGGCCTTGGTGGAGGTCTGCGTTCCACTGAGTGATATTCTAATATGTTCTGTTTTTGTCAGCCGGCATCTTCCTCCACTTTCACTTGCTAACATTGGCATGTCAGGCACTGCATTTAGAATAATGTACAGTGCACAGAGGTTATGTTACACGTGTATATTTATAACCTGTATAGAGTAAATAGAGTCTTTACACAGAGAATAAATATCTTGGGAATGCACAGCAGGATGAGCCGCTGTCACGTTTTGACACCCATTAGGCTCGATGCCAAACGTTTAACACCGCCCATGTTTCGGGGTATCGGCAGCAACCTTTTAAAAGTAGTTTCGGCTCCGGCGGGACTTGAGGAATCCGAGACAGGAGCTAAATCAACCAAAATAGCCCACGGGAGAGTGACAGGTGCTCCTCAGTTATTAACCTCCTTTACCCAGTTGGTACACTATAAACATGCCATTATAATAACAAAAAAATGTAAAGCCGCTGTAAAGATTTTAAACTCTGGGTAGGATGGATCCTACGGGCGGTGGGCCATATTCGGATCTGTCTCTGATCTGGCCCACGGTGGTGTTCTCAAACCAAATATATGGTTAGAGTTATACGTAATGCTGTGTCTTTAAAAACAAACAAACAAACAAACAAACAAAAAACATTTAATCCACAAACGCTCATAATTCTTTATCAACTCACCTATATGCTTCTGCACATTGAGAAGAGATATGGAGAAGAAGCAAAAGAGCACTGATGACAGTGATTGGCTTCATCGCTGAGATTTCTTTTCTTCCGGACTGACTTTTGTGCTGCTGTTTGGATTGCTCCTGTGCAAAAGCGAGTCTCACGCGTCGTCTTTTTGTACAATGTATGCTGTGTTGCATTTACTTCCACAACAAAGGCTCCTCCAAGGAAGAAAAGAAAATGTCTCTCTTGAAAGCTGCAGCTCTACTCAGTGTCCCATTATTTGCTCTTTCCTCTCTGGAAATATAGAAGTGAGGAGGACTAGGTTGGTTGTGAAGTAGGGGTGGGTTTGTAAGCGGGGAGGGGATTATGTCTCCTCACTGAAACCCAATACACAGACCACATGGAGTCCCTACTACAAGTCTGCAAACGGGGTGAAAAAAACATAAATTGATCCAGTTTTTGTCTTACCTTTGAGAATGTTTGCATGCATTTTCCTGACCTGTGTTTATGCTTGATATTGTGATGAGCTGTATCAGTTAATTGAAGAAGTACACGCGCACACACACACACACGCGTGCACTCACGCACGCATGCACGCACACAAACTCTCACAAGTCAACATCTGGTCCTCTCTGTACTCAAAGATGGATGGCTTTATGTTTTTATGGTAACCTGCTTCAGTGATCATAGTAGTTATAAACCGCACGATCATGTTAAGTAGGTTGCTGTAATTGTTTCAAAACCATCAACATCTGTTTAACTTGGTCCCCCCCCCCGGTGACTGTGCAACATCTTTTCATACAGTAATCTTTATTTAAACATTATTGTATGTATGTATGTTTAACCAGACCTGTCACCAAATATGAATTTGTACATCCTTGTAAGAACAAAAGAATGAATGTGAATTACACATAAACCAACAAATCCAGGCAAATGAAAACGTGATTTGTGGTGTTTTTGTTTTTCATTCCAAATGATGAGAACATGGACTAGAATACACCTCTGTGACTATAAATCGTGGGACGGTGGTGGATATTTGGTTGCAAGGAAGCAGTTCTTACCAGTTATTAATCTAGGGTCATGTGAAAAGTCTCCTGTGTTGCTTAAGCGGCCATGTGGGTTTTTATGGCTTGGCCCACAATACCTCAAGTTTGGCTCAAGTGTAATCTAAAGACTGCTAAAAGACATCTGGGCACCTAATTTCATGTTGGCAAAGTTCACTACAAGGGCAGCCCGGACTGGTAAAGCTGTCAAAACCATCAAAAAGTGAGCGACATTTCACTTAGTTTTAATTGGAAACATTGAAATCTGCCTTGACACTTTGACTATGTGCACCATAAAATGTCCATCCATCCATTTTTTGTACCTCTTATCCGCAACAGGGTCCCGGGCGTGCTGGAGCCTATCCCAGCTATCTTCAGGCGAGAGGCGGGTTACACCCTGAACTGGTCGCCAGCCAATCGCAGGGCACAGAAATAAACAGCCATCTGCACGCACATTCATTTTAATATGTACTGTACATACTGTCTTTCCTTATTCAAATATCAGAAGTGTGAGTAGAACCATTTTCAAACTTATCTGTTGAAGCAAAAAAAAAAAAAAGTTCCCATTTCTGGGTGTGTAACCTGTCACGTTTGCTGATTACAGTACTGTTGCTTTGAGCAAGGTTATTGCACAGCAAACTGTTAACCAGCAGGGGGAGACCTGTGCCAACATGCAACAAGACACCAGTCGTTAGCTAGATGAAATGTTGCAGTTAATGAGTGGCAAACATGATTTGACTGTGGCTTATTTAAACTGATCGCTGTTTTGCTTCTGTATTGATTTTGGATTACAATAAATTGTCTTTGTAAATACTTCATATGGCTGTGATAATCATATGATAAGATCGAGGACATAATACTTAATATGTTGTTGTAATTGTGTATCTTGAGAGGGAACCTGTGGTTTGTCTAGCTTCAATTTGTCTGGATATCATCGCTGTCCAATGAAACGCAAGTATCTCCATAACAAAAAGAAATGCTATGCTTTTCATTGGACAGCATCGATTTGGTTCATTCATTGATCGGCTGTTGTTTCCTGAACGTATTTAAAAGTGTTCGATACAAAGACCTCTAATGCATCTGCTATAGCTCACATTTATCTGTGTCTGGGAAAATGCAGATTGCAAATAATGTTGTAGGCGTTGCATAATGGGCACCCCCACCCGTACGCTAGACCTCACTCAGACAATTGCAGTGACTTAAATAGGCCCCAAGCTTTCAAACAATAAGTTATAATTTGATAACGTGAAAGGCATTATCGGACTCCCCCACCCCCAGTCAACATGGAGATGCACACTCATCCGCTCACAGTGATCAAGAGCAAGGCTTTTACTATAAAAGGAGACGCATGACAGTTGATGGGTGACTTTGTTATGTGCGTACGCAACCACATCCTGCCCTCAGCGGGAGATGACAGACTGCAATAAGAGTGTGCTAATAAAATATACGCAGAAGTTAGGTACTTTCAGCGTAATGGAGGCTGGAGGCTTATAATATGTGTTTATCTTTTAACTCTCTCCCAAGTGTCAAAAGATACATTTTGATCACAGTTATTTAGTTAGGTACTTAGCAGGATTACACAAAAAAACTACAAAACTCATTTCCATTTGCAATTTTTGCTGTCACAGGATTGGGGCTAGCCAGTGAGCTACCAGATCCAGCAGATGGTAAAAAAAAAAAGGCTTTCTGTGTGTTAATGTTTTTTTTAATCAAGCAAGTAAGAGGGGCAGGTTTAGGATTGTTCTGTCTGAGCAGAGCTCTTCTGAGTGGCTTCTTGTTTACTTGAATGACTCTGTTGTGCAATATTGACCTTGACTCATCGATCATGCTCACCTTACTAGAGGACTGTCAAGTGATGAGGGATTAAACCACAAAAATTCCGCGCTTGTGTGGGTTTTCTCCAGATACTGTACTCTGGCTACCTCCTACATTTCAAAACATGCATGTTAGGTTCATTGAAGGCTCAAAGTTGTCCACAGGTGTGAATGTAAAAGGTTGTTGGTCTGTACACTGTATGTGCCCTGCTTTTGGCTGTTGACTATTCCAGGGCGTACCCCACCTCTCAACCCAAAACCCAAATGAGGACAAGCGCATGGAGAAGATGGATAGATGCAAAAATTCTAAGAGCCCCTCTTACTTTGTTGTTTTAATGAGTCTTTCACAGAAGCCATTTTGACATAGTCAAACACTAAACATTAAGACAGATAGATACAGGTCTATGCCCGAAAATTACAAAACTGATTTCCATTAAACCTTGTAGAGGGGGTGGCGCGTGGGCCAAAGATGAACCCAGGACATTTTGGTGAGCATCTTGATAAAGGTGCAAAAACAGGAAATTATTTTCACTTGTTGAGTCAAACAGGAAGTAGTACCCAAATATACTGTGAGAAACAGACGGACAAACAAACACAAATATGACACTCCACATTCCTGTTCCTCACTTTTGTTAACAGTTTGGCATTGGTGGAGCTCTGCTATCTAATGAGTGGCATTCTAGTCTGTGGCCTACCGTGGGTTGCTAGTGCTCTGGATGAGTTGAACAAATTAAGTCAAACAATGACTTTTCGATTGGTGTTGTGTCCAATCTCTCTTTTGTCGTCATTTCTAACAGCCCTGTAACCTCGCTTCCTGTTAGTCAGGTAGTTCTTGTGTGAATCTCCCTCTGCTGCATACAATGACAGAGTACCTTTAATTGGCTTTCAACCCCCAGCCCACCTTTAGGCGATAGTGGTCGCACCCTCCTCTTAAATGACTCCTTTGGTGGTGTAAGTGCATTCTTACTTTTTGCCCTCAGCTGGATGCCTTCTGCATCTCCTCCTTGCATTAAGAATACAGCAGTAGGCAAAGTGCACTGCAGGGGGGAGGAAGGCTTGGTGATGAAGTCCTCCATTCCTCCTGGGGCTTGATGAGTGACTCACTGTTATTTTTTCATCAGCTTTCCTGGTCCGAAACATGATGCCGGAAAATGCCAAGCGGTAACACTTAAACTCGGATCGCTGCCTTTCGAGTTCCGAGTTTAAGTGTAATTCTGACCTTTACCGTCTCACCACAAAACAACAGCACATGTATTTTGGTGAAATGACTTTCACTTCCCCGTTTGTTGTTCCTGCAACATCATGACACGGAAAAACCTCAAAATCTGAACACCCCAATGTATCATCGTACGATATTGAAAATGAACAAAAATATGCCACAGAAGTCGCGCAGTACGTACGTCTCGTGAGATCTCACTAGAGCTCAGTTCGGCAATATCAAAGGAGTCACTGCGTGTGTTTTGCTTTTTCTTTGGTGACACTTGTTCAAGCCATGCATCATCATTAGCACTTGCCCTCTGATTATTCATTTCCTTTCATTTTTTTTCACACAAATGTATTTTGTTACCTAAATGCAAAGAAGTGCAAAGAACTTTAAAGCACATACTCTGTTCGCAGCACGACATACAGTAGATAAATAGACGTGTGGCACACCCTTCTTGCCTTTAGCTATAATATTAACCTTTTATCAGAATGCATGTGTATTATGCAAATTTGGGTTGCTCAAGGATGACTTTACTGTGAGGATCAGTGTGTCTGTGAAGCAACATTTAGCCTGTTAAAGTCAACCTAAAAAGTCAACTAGTCAAACTAGTCCTGGTTGGATAAATTACAAGACAATCTTCCCTGAAGCGACCCTGCTCATGGAACACACATGCCCTACACGATAAGACATGCTCCAGCATCAACTTAATGCCTCTATTATTGTCAGAATCATCCGCTCCTCGGTGTGGCTACAATGTTTGGATTTAAGTATCTGTTCATCAACAAAGCCTTGTGAAAATGAAAAAAAGTTTAATTTCCTGTTTCTAGCTAGGGCTGAGTTTGTTGTTATTGCTAAACTGAGCAGTATTATTTTTGTAAAGTCTGACTTTTTGATGAAGCTCTCCATTTCATTCCATTGTGCAAATGCAACTAGTATTGCAGTGTATTTATTGTTGTTATATTGATAACACATAGTTACTAGGAAGGCAGACATCACATACTCTTCTATTAAACAAGAACAGCCTTGTCCATTTTTATCCATCCATCCATTTTCTGTACTGCTTATCCTTATTACATGGGCGAGCTGGAGCCTATCCAGCCTATTTGGGGTGAGGTGGGGTATACCCTGGACTGGTCACCAGCCAATCACGGGACATGTAAACCAACAACCATTCACATTCTCATTCCCAACTATGGCCTATTTAGAGTCTTCAATGAATCTAACATGCATCTTTTTGGAATGTGAGATGAAGCCGGAGTACCTGGAGAAATCTCATGGGGAGAACATGCAAACTTCAAACAGGAAGGCCAGAGCTGAGCTTCGAATGCCGAACCGCTGCACTGTGAGGCAAACGTACATGTCCATCGTTAAATAAACTAAATTCAACAATAAAATAAATCAGTTCAAATAGTATTCCAAAGTATTAGTTAAACAATACACACATATTAAACCAAGTTAATAAAATATATAAATAAATAAATACATGCATAAAAAATGAAAAAATATTAATACATGACTCAAATTTTAAAATATGTTCAAATATAAATGCATGGATTAAATAAAAATCAAATAACGTAAATAATAATAATTTTTAATGCATTATGTTCACCCTTGTTGGAGATATGTACTTGAAATAGCCTGTAAAAAGAGGGACGCCATGAAGACGGAAGTTGGGAAACTTTGAACCCAACTACAATATACCGTGTCTTGATGCCTTACTCCAACCCCACATGTGCGCGCACACAGAAAAAGGGAAGCATTTCTTCAAGTATTTGCAAAGCATTGTAAAACGCTGTCAACACATGCCTGTACCAATTATCTGCTCGTCTAGTTCAGGCATGTTAAATGCAGACGGGCACATTTTTCAGGTGGTCGGCTTGTGCACACAAAAATATGGTAGCCTTAACTGACATTACTGAAACTTAGATGCACATTCTGACATAATTTGGAAAATATTTAACTGAAATCCAAGCTTTCACAGCAATGTCAATTGGAAACTCGTCGCATCAGTATAATATTTGCAAATTCACCCATGCTGTTTCATTCACCAGCTGTGCTTTACATTTTGTATACAGCTTTAAAAGCCACTTCCTGTTACGCAGCAAGGCTGTGTGCAACAGGCGGATGACTGAGTTGTATCTACTTCTAAAACAAGCTTGCACCTTGACAGGGCTGCCCCTATAAAAAGATGAAAGAAATATAAACTAAACGTGACATTTTGTTTCTAAACATGGTCCATTGCAGTTAACCGTGGAGTGTTACCGTTCATAAAATTGACATTCTGTAAAAAAAAGTCTTCTGCCTGGTTTTACAAAAACAATACACATGATTTTGAAATATATATGATTTTGCTATATAACGAAGCCCTGGAAAGTGCAGGTGATTTTGCTACTAGGATGATTCTGGAAAGTGTCACGGTTCCAAATGTGTCTGGTAAGTTCTTGCTAGTTGGGCTGGGCGCAAATGCCCGGCAAGGAGCGGATGGGCACTAGCATCTCGCCATGCTGCTGGGCCCTGCTGGCCGTCTGGACCAGGTGTCTGGGCCGGCTGCGCTTGAAGGAGATTTGGTTCTCAGGCTGCAAAGGATTCATTCCATTTAAATTAATTTTAACGGGGGAAAAATGCTTTGGTTCACAAACATTTCGGTTTGCAAACAGTCGAATTAAGTTTGTAAAATGATGTTCCACTGTATACTCTATGAGTCCATCACCTGCAGCCAAAAGTCAAAGCTCATGATTTAAGTGCTCACACAGTATGGACCAAAATGAAAGTCACGATTTGACTGTTCACACTGTACACTTGGGTCATGACTGTAGGTCGCTGAAAGCAAAGCAACCTGCACCTTTGCCAAAAACTGAAGCAAATACTGGAAGAACATTTACAAATTGGAGCAACTAGATTAGCTATAAAATCTCTTACATTTTCATAAATCTTCCCTTTATGTGATGTTAGGTCAAGGGTGCTCATTACAATACGCTTATATTACTCAGTGTTTTTCATATTGGTAATTGACCAGACGCAGTACTGATAAATCAGTTAAAGGCTGCTCAGGCACGATAAATCACTTGGCTGCAGAGGTCAAACATTTACCTCAAGCAGCCTGTCAAATACACCATTTTATACAAAGCCCTTTCTTCCCTAAGGAGGAATCACATGATTAAGACTGTCACGCAATCTCTGTCTTCCCCCTTTTTGCGCACAGGGGCGTGCCTCACTTCCTCCTGTATTTCTGTCATGCGCACTCAGCTCAAGTTTGAAATACTTGCTCCTGTCCTAACATGCACTGTGCAAACTATACGTGCATGGAGACATTCGGGAGGGTTTGGGTTAGGTTCACAGCTGGAGAGGTACTGTGCACACCAGACTGATGCCTCTCTCTCTCTCTCTCTCTCTCTCTCTCTCTCTCTTTCTCTTTCTCTCTCTCGCTCTCTCTCTTGCTCTGTCTCTCTCTCTCTCTCTCTCTCTCTGCTGAGAGCTTGCATGCACACGTCACTTTGCATCACACTACACCGCATCGCCGCCAGGACACATCTGCCTAATTTATACTTGGATTGCAAAAAACCTAGAGCAACAACAACAAAAAAACGGAGCTTTTTAGCTTCTTACTAACACAGCTATGTGTTTTAAAAAATAATATATTCTTACTATATATTGATATATTTACAGTTGACTGGATTTCTAACTATAAGAGTACAATTGTGGTCCATTTAACCGTAAGTTCATGTTTACTTGTGAAGAACCATGGAAAGGCAGCAGAGGTAGTGGTTAGCACTTCTGCCCCATAGTTCTGAGGTTCGGGGTTTGAATCTCGGCTTCGGCCTTGCTCTGTGGAGTTTGCATGCTCTTTCCGTGCTTGCGTAGGTTTTCTCCAGGTATATCAGCTTCCTCCCACATTCCAAAAACATTCATGTTCGGTTAATTGTTGACTCTAGTTTGAATGGTTGTTTTTCTCCACTATACGTGCCCTGTGATTGGCTGGCGACTAGTCCAGGGTTTAACCTCTCCACCCTCAGCCCCCACCCCCAAAACGTATAGCAGCTACTCTGTCACTGGCAAAATTACCAAAAAAGTCAGAGAAAAAGCAAAACAGATGTGCCAAATCGTTTGATGCCTGCTAAACTGAGCTCTACTTATGGGGTTTGCTGAGGTCCCATGTGATGCAGTTTCCACTTTAGAGAATGGGTTTCTTTTGTATTTCTTTGCTCAGTGAATCAGTTCTCCATTAACTAGACAATGTGTGGCCCTGCCGAAGCAGTTGAGTTCAGCTTCAGTTTGTTCCTCTTTTAACATATACGTTGTCTGTGTTTGCTACTTTCCACAAGCTTCCTTTTTTTCCCTACCACCACTGTAGCTGTTTTGTCAAAAAAAAATTCAATTGTGCTTTTGACTCTCAAAAAGCATCATTATTGTGCTTGAGATACAGTTAGGTCCAGATGTATTTGGACAGTGACAGAGTTATGATTATCCTTTAGATGTGAATGACATGTACACTTTCAACTTTAATTGAAGAGGTATGTCAGTTGTATCATTTTGTCCAAATACTTTGAAATGGAAGCATGCATAAATTGGTTGTAATTCCTAAAAGGTAAATGCCATATTTTGGGAAACCTCTTAAATGAAAGCTGAAAGTCTACACTTAAATTTAATCAAAATTGTTTTAGCTCAAAAACATGGTGGTGTAGTATAAAGTGTTACATTTTAAAAACCAACACTATATGTCAATTTACAGCACTTTGAAAAAGATAAAATACAACCCCAATTCCAATGAAGTTGGGACGTTGTGTTAAACATGAATAAAAACAGAATGCAATGATTTGCAAATCACATTCGACCTATATTTAATTGAGTACACTACAAAGTTACACAACGTTGTCGTATTTTAGCAGTTTGGACATTAAATATCTTGTCTTTGTAGCGTATTCAATTAAATATAGGTTGAACATGATTTTCAAATCATTGTATTCTTTTTTTTAATTTATGTTTAACACAACGTCCCAACTTCATTGGAATTGGAGTTGTATATATAAGTCATCTTGACTGTTTCCATGATAATGGGATTTTGCAGCCTGAAAACATTTGGTGAAAAGAATATTACAATGATTGCATGAAGGTTTATGGGAACAAGGATGCTTTTAATAATGCTGTCATCTGTTCAGACCCGTTTTGCTCAATGTTGTCCTCTATCCATACCCTTGGGGCTATGATTCCCAGCCAAAGTACTGTCGCACCCTAGTGTGCCGTGAGAGATTCATTATCCAGTTTCACTTAATTCATATGAAAATAATTATTTATTACAAATACATCTTGTTACTCTATCAATGCCAACAACGGATAGTCAAAGGCAGAATAGTTAAATGCTCTTCCATCAGATGGCAGAAAGTACAATAAACATGCATACAACAGTATGTGTCAAGACTTCCTATGAGTATATCATTTTTGTGTTCAATTAAATAAGCCCAGATTTCACACTGAGTAAGCCCATTTGTCAGTAAATTGAGACGAGATCATCATTTCAGTCTCAAGCTCTGTACACTTCCCCCCTTTTGGCACGCTTAGAAGAGGTGGGCCCTTGGCCCAACACGATCAGTCATGCACAAGTACGTGTGCGAGCGCAGCACAGATATTACAGAAAACTACTGTAATGCCAGCTATTCATAATAAGTGCCACGTGGCATAAAGCAAATAAATACAACAACTCTCAATAATCCACATAGTCAAAAAAGTCCACTGTGAGTTTTGTCACAACCAGGCACATATGCATGTGTCATATGATTAAAGGACCTACGGTATAGCATCCAGATGGCCTATATTTCACGAGCAAGTTCTCTTTATGTAATTTTTGCTCAGGTAAATGAAAATGGCGGTCATTTCCAATTTTATTAATCCATTTTGGAGCAATCTGTAAATAACTAATTGCCCGGTGAACGACACCTTTGACCGCCAAAATTGATACGCCGCCATGTCTCGGGGTAATGTCAGCGACTGAACTGGAAACCAAATTTGTTGTATATCCGGTGTGGACAAAGGAATGTACTATACTATAAAGTGGCAGTATTTACTCCTATTTTGCATGTCGTTGCTCTCGGACGCAATCCTCGTGCCTCCAAATTTAATAATAATTTCAGGAAATTAGAAAGAAAACAACTTCTTGCTTGAGTTTCCAAACACCGCTTTGTTCAAGTATATATATATATATATATATTGCTATCACATACTGTTGCACACTCACATCAACACAACAGCACCCCAAAATTGTGTTCAATTTCAAATTTAATATGCCACAAGAAAAATGCAATTCATTACACTGTCATGAATTAAAATGATACAATCATGGCACCGGGCACCAGCCGTGTCCATAAAGGTCTGCCACGGTCACATGACACCGCCGACCATACAAAAAGCCCTTAACTTCACAAAAGCAAAGGCCTGTGTTATGTCATCTTCCTAATCTTTTTCAAAGGCCTTTGACCCATGAGTGATGCAATCAGTACAACAAAGAGGTGACTAAACACATGTAGACAGAAATTTAATCTGCACTCACTTACCTCCACACGACTCATGCGGCTTTCTTCCCTCTGCCACGAAGCATTACAGCAATCAATTTGAACAAAACAAGCCTACTCAAATGATCTAATCTCATTGTTTTAACTCGTTATTGTCTAAAAAAAAAAAAAATCTTGACTTTCAATATGGGCAACAATTACACCGCAGGCATCTGCCCAACATGGAAATAAGCGGAGTTTTACAACACTTAAGACATTTTGAGGGTTCAAGAGCATTCATATACTCTGTCATGCGCACACAAAGTATGTGTCATATGAATATACCTTAATTGCGGCGCTCGCATATTATTCATTATAGCCACCATTTTGCACAAAAGATAATAATCAACAAAGTCAGGGAAGTAGCAGTAATGCAGCAAGTAAATGCCGGTATTTAACTTGACATACCAAATGGAGGGAGGCCTGTGGAAAAATGTCTTGGACCTCCATTTGTATACAAAGCCAGCTTTTTGCTGGACGCACAGTTTAGTTGGTTTCCATTTACTTCAAAGAAAAGCAGCTTCTAAGCTGTTTAGAGACATTTTATTTTTACAAGTTGATATGATTCAGGGTTTCGGAATGTCCCGTTTCTCCACTATCTCTTCCTCCCTTATTTAGTGAGTTCTTATGTTTCACATAACAAGCCAGAAAGCCCCTTGGCTGTTCGCCTTGCTATGCACTTCTGTACTACAAAAGCCACCAAGGCAAGATGTAGGAGTTTATCGTCCATAATGTTGAACAATCTGTAGATAGGAACAAACTGGTTAGGCAATGACAGTTGTTTTGACTTTTATTGAGGTAAAACCTTTAAGGTAGCCTATTTCTTATTAAACTCAGTACCAAGTTAATTATTCGACACGCTCTAGCTATATATCTTAATGGAGCTTATTTAAATGGAAACCTGAAATAAAGGAATGGGAATGTTTCGGTCACAAAAAGGCATTGTAGTGACTGGATTGGAGAGCTCACACCCTCAACTTTTGTGTCCACCTATCACACAATAGCAGCACAGATTTTTTTCCCACCGTGAGTATGATAATGAAGACAAAGAGGAATTGTTCTTTTCTTGGTGCACCGTTAAAGACCGGCAGAAGGTCTTAGTTTCTGATTTTAATCACACCTTCGCATTACGCTGCAAATGCGGTTCGTCTTTCACGTATAAATGAATTGCACAGCATTACTGCAATGCCGCAAAACACTTTGATTTAGCTGTAGTCTTGGTGTTCAGTTTAACTCTTACTGTTTGTAACCATTTGTTAAAAAGTATTCCTCTGGATGTGTCTATTTGTACAGCGTTGGAAGTTTTTCTTTCTTTCCAATATGTAATTTAATACAGAACAGTGACACCATTGTGAAATTAATGTGTATCAATACCATTGTCTTGTGTTCCTTATTGTGCTGTTTTTGGAGTCATTTCCTTAGTGTGTGTTTGTCTGACTTCCTGTTTCCTGTTCCTTTTCTGGCTGTCAGCCCCTTGTTTGCCATTCAAACAGTAAACAGGGATATGAAGTACTGCTCATTGGCCTATGGTGCAGCTACGTTTGAGCTTTACAAATTCAAATGCATAGTCAACGATGTAGAACATATATGTGCTATTTAGAACATTGCTGTTTACATCAGAAAGTAAGAGAGCAGACTGTTGTCTTAGCCTCAGTAGCTGGTTCCTTTCCATTTTTTTTTTTTTACCTTTAAAAACTAATAATATTAATATTATAAAACTGCTAGTGTGTTTGTGGTTTAAAGTTACCACACTGTCTAATTATCAATGTCAGGTCTATATCGGTGCCACTTATGCTGTGAGGCACATCCCCCAAAACATGCCTTCACAAGAAATACATTCTTTAGCTGTACTGCCCCTCCCCCCAAACCTGGAGGGAATGTTTCTTGCAATCAGCTGACCTGCAAACCACAAAACCATCCCGACTTGTTTGGTATTCTCAGAACTTTCATTCCTATTTATTTATTTAGATTTATTTATCTGTATGCACGGCAACATATAGACTATAGGGACAAGAAAGAAAAATTTCCATTAAATATTAACATGGAGTTCTGGGACATTTATGCTCTCTGATGAGTAGTGTAACCCTTCATAGTACAATATTGTATGGGGTGGGACAATATATCTATCACAATGCATCGTAGTTTTATGCGTCCAGACATCAATATTGCTTTGTATCAGCACTAAAAAAACAATCAACCAATAAAGACATACTTCATGACATCTACATCACACTTTTTTTCAAGTATCTCCACCGACTGTACTTTAAAAAATAAAAAACATCCTCTCCTCATAAACAGATATCTTTGTGTCACGTGTGTTTTCTTCCACTATATCGATTATCGCACAATTGCTTTATCGTAATTCTATCGGTATGGTTGCCAAAGTGTAATGACAATATCATACTATGGGTTTCTCTAGTTTTTTTGCAGCGTGAGTTAGGTGTGGACTAGGTAGTAGTATAAATGTGAGTGTAAGTGTTTTTTTTTGGGGGGGGGGGGGGGGGGGTGTTTTTTTGTCTTGTATGTGCCCTGCGATGGACTGATGATGGAATTTTGCCCGAAGTCACTTGGGATAGGCTGCAGCTCCCTGCGCATCTGAACAGAATAAGCATCATAGAAAATGGATGGATAAATGTCCACATTTTGAAAATGTCATTGCACTGTAACTGGAAGAGAGCGCTGTTGCTAATTGTAAAGTGTTGTACTGACTCCTTGGATGTCAATATGCTATAGTGAAATCATTTTGGTTTCAGAGCAGTTTCCCGAATCATCCACTGTGTGCTTCCATGGAAACAGAACAGGAAAGATGGAGCCAGTCTTCATGTGTTGTGGATGAAAACAGAGACACATTTGTTCTTTGTTTCCTTTAAGATGGCATGGGTTTGATGGGCATTTTCAGAAAACCTCTATTGCATGTGTTAATTGTTCAGTATTTGTAGATTGTGTTGGAAGTTGCAATCACAACAGTAGTCCAGTTAAAGCAATCTTCTGGCTGTCTCAAATCACATTACACATGCGACCGCATCTTCGTCATGAGCCGTCAGTCCACAGGGCTGACAGATGACCACTTGCTGTCCCTTCTGGCCAACTTTGCATCGTTTCTCATTCGTTTCAAGTCGAAACAATCAATGTCAGCACGCTTTATTAGATAACGGGAATTCAAGTTTGAACTGGTCGCAAATTGCAGAAGAACCTTTAAATATGAACGTGCTAAAGTTGTAGAGTTGGAAACCGATTAAAATGTAAAAACTTGGTCAAGCTGTCAGAAAATATCATGAAACTTCAGCTGTGTGAACAACTAAAGGTTCAACTCCACAAGTTGAAAAGAGAAAAATAATTGATAAGCATAGAACCAAAAACAAAATGTGACATAGGAAAGTAGTACACGTTCTGTCAGGTCGACAATAAATTGGTGCTTACAGTATCCTGTATATACCAAACTTGTCTTTTGTTTTATTATTTTTTAAATTGGCCTTCAGCTTTTTTATATATTTGCTCATACTTGCCTATTTAACTACCTAATACCTGTTTGTGATGTTTCGTAACAGTTATTGCTGCCACTCAGCCAGAATGTCCTTCAGGATCAATATACAGTGAATCACCGCAAATTTGCGATTCATCACAATTATCTTTTCTGTATAACCTAACAAACAACTATTCAACTTCTCAGGTTCCATGTTAGTAGAGAAGTACATGTAGCTAGTGTCAGCCACTAGCTGATACCCAGCCAGCTTGACAGCAAACAGCAGCGAGATGGAAGAATTCGGTAGAGGCCGACAGGAAGGCGAGGCTCATGGGGTTGACGCCGGCGATAGCAGGGCGTTAAATATGTCAAGATGGTGAAGAGAAAGGTCCGGATCGCTATTGGCAGTGGTAGAAGTTTACAGATGCTGTGTTGTCTTTATGCAGATATGGTTCTTCTTTTCACACTTTTATGCTAGTCAATATTAGCCAATCTGTAGTTAAAAGGTTTTATGATGGCAAGTCTGGCCATGCAATGGACTTTATATATAATGTTCCCAGTTTGCCCTGGGGTAAAAAGGTGGCTACCTACTAACAAATCTGAGGTTGACCAGTGTCCTTCAGAGGTTCCACAGAGTAAGATAGTGTTTTATATGAAATTTAGTTCACATCTAGTGCATTATGACAGGATATTTGTATCTGCAGCTGGGAGATCCCAGCTGTGTGTACAGTGTAGGAATTGTGGCCTTTAGCTAAAAATACCACAAATAAACACTTGCCCTCATACCCCCTTGACTGTTCTCAGACTAGGTTAAATGCAGCCCTTCACAGAATGACTGGAAATCTGTGTCAATCCCACAGCAGAGCCGATTGTTGTAAAAGCACAGCTGTTAACGGAGCAGCTGAAGTTGCATAATGATCTGATAAATGCACATGCAGCGGTCATCACTTAGCTTCTAACAAATTCCCACCCCAAACACAGTGTAGTTGTACCATAGCCTCAAAGCTTTTAGCAAATTTGATGAGCCCTTCTAGGTAAGAGTTGATTAAATCTGCAAATACCCTTCCCCCACATCACTCCCCAGTCACCATTGAAGCATACGCACCATTGTTTGAGCCACAATTTCAATCAAATCCAGACACAACTGACCCTTTATACTTTTATTTTGCATATTTAACAAAAGTGTATTCCAGATTTACAAAAAAAACATTCTGAGAGAGGATATCCAGGCGTTCCACATCTTGAAGTGTGGTTCCACTCTTCCATCCCCAAAAGATGCCTCCACAAAAAAAAAAAAAAAAAACAAGACCGTGGACCCATGTGAACAAGCTTCTCTTCACTGTGACAAAAACGTGATTGTAGCAAAGTGATGGGGTGGCATTTGGCCAGCCATTGCAGGTGGACTTCAGTTGAAGGGCTTGTGGAATGTACAGCACATTAGGTCAGACTTTACGACGCCTTCTCCTGCTCGATGGCTACAAAAGACACATTTTGCTTAACATGGATGTAAAAACTCACATTTTTGTGAGAAAAAGATGCACTTACTTTCTTTGGTTGGCAGTGGGTTCTTCTCTTGGGTCTCGGTCTTCTTCAGCTTGGTCTTGTCAAAGGTTGTGATTTCAGCGATGTCGGGTTTGTCAGACATGTTGGCGTAGACTTAAGAGCAAGAGAGAGAGGGTGGGGGGGGGGGGGGGGGGGTCGGGGAAAAAAAAAAAGTTTTGGTTACATTTCTCAACAACAACCAGAGCACGCAGCAAAAAGTAGAGTTCTTGAGAAACAAAGGAAACACACAAGAGCATGCGACTGGAGAAAGGGAGTTGAAATGTGCAGATGCGGAACCAACGCCCTTTATGCTAGCGACACAAAGCATGCTCCCGAAGCCCAGCAGACCACACGCAAATAAACAGGATAGTAATTATTTAAAAAAAATATAAAAAAAACCCCGGCTCTCTCGAGATTTATGCCTCCTTTTCTACATCACTAACATCGACTATTACCCTTTACTGCAAGATGGAGCTGAGATCAAAGTAGCCTTCCTTCGGTTTCTAATGAGAACGGATGTCGCAACAACGTTCAAAATGAGAGCTAAAGGAAACCAAATGCTATCTAAAATGGACACGTTTCAATAAAAAAAAATGAGTAAACTCACCAGTTGTAGCACGATACAGAAGTAAGCACGGCGAGTGGCAGTGGAAGAAGTGGCGTTCATTTCCGCAAGTACCATTTAAATATGATGCAGTATGCAAATGAGCCATGACGTCAATACGTAGCGCTTCCCTCCCCTTTTTTTTTTTTTTTTTTTTTAAAGAAATGGCATATGGTTCTATTTTAATTCTGGATTCAACACTCTCTCAAACCAACCGATTTTTAAATTTTATTTTATAGCAGTCGTCATTAATAAATAAAACAACCGTTATTTTAGGTCTCAGCTGTGTATCCGTAGGTATATCCCTCCTCCTTCCACCGGAAGTTAATTAAGTCTGTGTTAGTTCCCGTTGCAAGAAAGGAAATGTTTCACGTCCAACTATTCTCAAGTGAACCGCGTTTTAGGTTCCCAAAAACTCTGACAGTTGAAAATGCAACAGCAGTGACGCTTTGTGGTGGAATGGAGTAATGGCGGCGTAAATTCACAGCACCAGTCTGTCTGTCTGTCTGTCTGTCTGTGTCTATCTATCTATTTATCTTTCTATCTAATCTACCTACCTGCCTAATCAATTGTCTTTTGTTAGTTCTACTTATGTATGTAGACATATAGCAAAGGGCAAAGGCTTGAAATACAGGTATTTTCATTTATTTCGAGACTGCAATTCTGTTTTTTAAGTGTCATAGTAAAATAAAAAACATAATTAGCTTAACATTCTCAGGATAATTGCATGATATCAACACAGTATCTTTACAAAGATGCACACAAGTTTTAGACGCGTTATTAGGAATCCAACCGAGTTGTCGGCATGGGACACGCCCTGCTGCAATATGATTGGTTGCTGCATCCCAAGGTAGGACACGCCCTACGGCATCCAGGCGGGAAAGGCAGTATTCACTTATTACTTCAGTGTGGGGGTGTCATTATGAATCCCATTAACCCTAGCAAACATGATTGTTTTTATTTTGTACAAATGTGATACACATTTTGAATGGTCGCCTCGTTTCATCTGCAAAGCCTGCGCTTCCCACCTGGATGCGCTAGGGCATATCCCGCCTGGATGCAATAGTCAATTCTATTGCATCGGGGCATGTCGTATCGAGTGCTTGAGTGGGATTCATATTAACGCATCATAGACCATTCGCTCGCTGTCGTTGGAAACGAGTTGATGTCTGTGAAGGACTGCATCACCTGTTGGTAAAGTACATGGAGTAGGTCTTGTTGTACATGACCTGATTGTCCACTCTGATGACATTTCGCAGGTTTTGCCAAAACCAAGGCTCGGCGGCCGCTGTTTTGGGCCACTCCACCACGCTTTTCCCGCACAGTCTCCTACGGAGCCGCAGGAAGTACGAGTGCTGCAGCACGGGCTCCAGCATCAGCAGCACGATCACATCCACGTTCTCGTCCAGCAGCCGTTGATGGGCCAGGTACATGGCCAGCCGAAAGACCCCGGTCTTCACGTAGCCCTCCGTCAAGACGAACATAGTCTTGCGGCTCTGTCGGATGCTCTGAAGCAGGTTATCCATGAGTGGCACTCCAGGAAGCCAGTCCCTCTGCTCCAGACACAGAGGAAGATGCTTTTCCCCCTCCTCTTCCAGCTTCACCCTGAGGTTCCTCATCACCCACTCAGAGACGTGTGGATCTTTGGTGTCGTAAGTCACAAAGACGTCATAAACACTGTGTCCCGAGTTCAGGGATTGGTACCCCATCAGTTTAGCTTTCACATAGTGTAGAATGTAGGAAGCGTCCCAGTAAAATAAGTGAGCACTCGTCACCACAAACATGAAAACAATAATGAAGGAACTTGATAACAAGCAGAGCAAGAAAGCATAACTGCCATTCACACACTGATTGATGTCAAAGTAAATGAGTGCGCGACCCTTCTGGTTTTCTGGAGCTTCACATGTGACATCAGTGGTCAGTTGGGGGATGTGCACACCACTGGTTTCAATCCACAGAATAAAATCAAACATGTGACAGGTACACTGAAATGGGTTTTGCCCGAGGAACAACTTTTGTATTGGAGATTCAGGGCTCAACTGGAAGGTTGATTGATTAATGACAGTCAGTTTGTTGTGGCTAAGGGAAAGAGTCGTGAGGCTTTTGGCCCCTTTCAAAAAGCCATCATCCAAGTGGTAGATGTTGTTATGACTCAGGTCCAGGTGGATCAACTTGTTGGTGGCATTGAAGTTGATACCCGTTACATCAGATATGACATTGAAGCTCAGGTCCAGACTTTGAAGGTGAAGGAAATGGTTTAACTTGTCCCATCTGAAAACTGAGAGGGAATTGTGACTTAGACATAATGTCGTCAGGTTTTTGGGAAAAAACGTATAAACATTGTCGGGAAGTTTGGTGATACGATTATTGGATATATCTAATATGGTCAAATTTGTTAAATTGCTGAAAAGTGCTAAGTATGACGGATCCCTTTCTTTCCACAGATTCCCTAAATGGTTGTTTTGAAACTGTAGTTCTGACAATGATTTACTGTACATGTGTTTTGTTGTCAATGTGGAAATAGAGTTATGACTCATATTCAAAACTCTCAGGACAGGCAGATTTTGTAGAAAGTGTAGATTATGTGTTATGCCGTAGGCCTGAAAGTAGTGTGAATTGTAACTGATGTCCAGTACTTGTAATTTCTTTAGCTCACTGAAGGCATGGTCGTAGGCCAGATCGAGCTTGTTAAAGGACAAGTCTAGATACGTCAGTGTTGGGATCGAGGTGAACTCTGTGCCGTTGAGCGCTGACGAGAATCCATTCCCTGAGAGGTTGAGACATGTGATGTTGACGTAGCCTTCAAACTGCTGTGGCGAGATGAAGAACAGATTATTTGAGCTGAGGCTCAGCACCCGCCCAGAATCGTAACACTCCTGTTTGATAAGGCCGTACGATATCTCAAAGTCCTGCGGATGGTGGGCTGTGAATGTTGAAACCGAATTGTATCCCTCATTCGAATGCATCACACTTCTCACCTTAGTCGGATATAGACGGTTTTCTGCAAGGTATATCATTTTCAGGTTTGAAAATTTGCCCATTATGCTGGAATTGAAATGAATGATAAAGTTGGTCCCCAAGTTTAGTGCAGACAGGTTTTTAAGGTCGTAAAGAGGTTGAAGTGTGTCCGTTCCAATTTCCTGGAAGACTAAACCCGCCATATGCAAAATTCTGAGTGACACTAGATGTGAGAAATACTTGGAAAGTTTTAATGTTTGGGGATAGATCTTTAGTAAAAAGTTGAAGGAGACATCAATTTTTTCAAGTTTCGGAATATGTGTAAGAAATGTAGCGTCCCCGGTAATTACTGTTTCTAAGAAGTTAAATGAAATGAACAGCTCTTTAAGTTGGGATAGGTTCTTGAACCAGGATGGGTTTATGTTGGTCAGTGAGTTTCCTGCCAAACTCAGACTTTGTAGCTGTATTAGATCATTAAAGGCGTTCACATGAATGGCAAGAGACTCGTTTTTACAGGAAACACAAGGATAGGGAGCGTTTTGACATCTCGGACAGTTCCCTTGTAGCTTGAGGACTTTCAGTTGTTCCATGCCACGAAAATCACATTCAGATATGTCCTGGATTTGATTGGACGCCAGCTCCAGCGTGTTCAATGATGAGGGGAGTCCTTTGGGAACTTTGGTTAGGTTGTTAAAGGACAAGTCCAAATTCAGTAGTTTGGTCATTGGCGCAAAACTGCCTTCCGCGATGTTCATATTTGTCCCGCAGGGATTCCAGTAGTAGCAATTCTTGGATAGCCATAGTTTTGTCACATTTGGGAGTCCAATGAGGCTGCTGTTATCCAAAGACAAAATGTTGTTGCTGTTTAGCTCGAGGTCAATCAAACCAAGAGGGAGGGGGACAGGCAGTGCAGTCAGGCAGTTGCCATTCAGCTCCAGCACACGCAGCTTGGTCAAGTTTCTGAACGTATTGTCATCAATCTTCACTGATTGCTTTTGATTTGCCCAGCTCAGGTTGATTTTAGTGAGATTCAGTAGGCCTGAAAATATATTAGATTTAATATGCTTGATTTGATTTTCTGATAAGTTCAGCACTGTTGCGTTACTTGTTATCCCATGTGGTATTTTTTGCAGTCTACGCCTTTGGCAGTCAAATATGACTGCTGAGATATTCTGGGCCCTGACATCACAAGGGAACTGAGGTAACATCCATTCAGGTTTGCTCGCAACTGGACAAAAACAAGCAAAGAGCAGGAGCAAGTGCACCCAACATTTGGCAGCCTGTAGATGAACAACAAAATTAAGTCAGTCAAATATTTTGAACTCATTCCTCACCTTATATATATCCTCACCAGGGCAACTGTTTGTGTAGTACCAAATGTATCCAGAAGATAGCAGTAGTGTTTGCCGTTGTGTTTCGTCTTTGTTATTAACTTCTCAGTAATAATAATTCATGATGGCTCATCACATAGTTAAATGAGGAAACAAGAAAAGTAATGTTCAAATTCAAAAAATTCATTTAACTTGCATTTTAAAATTCTAAGCCTTAAACAAACATTTTAAAATAAAAGTACAGTGTATCCCCTTGAACCGGAGTGGCAGTGCTAGCACACATATAGCAAGTGCAGCATAAATGGACACTACTATCATAATGCACAGTGGAAGCTTCAAAGTTGTACACGATCCATTGAGTAAATGTCTTATTTTGCCCCATAACTTTAAAATGTTTTTAAAAGTACACTTAATATTATCCCTTTCCTTTCTTTCCCCTCTGCAATCCCTTCAATCCCTATGGGACACCTTTTTGAGTTTGTGTAAATCAGGGGTGTCAAACTTATTTTTCCCCACATCATGGGAAATAGTGACAACAAAATATTTAAGTATACAACTGCTGTTAAGCTTATGTTAAGAAGGGGATTTGGTAAAAACAAAAAAATGCTTGAAATGTCTGTTAAAATTGAAGAAGATTTAAAAATTTGGCAGAGATTTTCAGCAAATAATAAAGAAACAAATCCAATCAGCAAGAAACAAAGTTGACTTTATTTGCTTTGCTGGGCGACATAAAAAGATGTGGTGGGTCGAACCTCGCCCCCTCGCCTTCATTTTGACAATTATGGTGTAAGCGGTATCACGCGTGGTAGGGAATGACTAACTACAACTTCTGACTCGTTTTAGCCGGAGCTCCTCAGTTCTGAGCACAGTAACAGATGCATGTGGCCCTTATGCCAAGATTTATTACACAAAGGTCTACAATAGTTAATATAAACAAAGGCATTCACAAAGGTTTCTGCCTGCGTAGTTTTAAGGAAACGTTTAAAGCTTGAAAATGTATCGAGAGAAGTTTGCAACGGTGACACTCACCATTGCGGCTGCGTCACTGATTCCTTTGGATTCCCAAATGCTTTGTTAGATTATTAAGCCGGGAATCACAAGTAAACAATTCTCAACTCTTCTTTTGTATTTATTGTATTCTGTCGATAACCCCCCCCTAATCAAACAGGTGCAAAGCTCAGATGGTCTCCTGCATTAAGTTCTGGGACAGAAGTAGAAAAAGAATTGCAGAAGTGCATTAGAGCATAACTTCCTTGTTTCATAAAATGTTGAACAAATGAGATGTGCATTATGCCTGCTTTTTACACAGAAAAAGAAGCTTTCATGTTACATCAATGTTGTTTTATTTGTATTTTAATCTTAGAACATTCACACAGTAAACTAAAAACCCTTGTATATGTGTAGAGAACTCTACTGGTCTATTTTACAGCATCTCTTCAAAGAAGTAGTTATATTGCTTGTGGCATTCGGTGGCTAAAATAAAACTAGAAGTAGGACTAAGCTGTACGGGCTGTTTGCTACTCGAGAATGGTGGGTTCAGACTGGCTTTTCGAAGCTTCCATTAAAATGCATATACAGTACAGTGGAACATCTTAAGTCCAGCACAGTCAATTCCATGAAGCTGATTGACTTCCAAGTTTCTTAAAAGAAGTAATGAAAAGCGACATAAATATAACCTTGATCAAATGTACTGGAAATGTCTTAAGTAACATTTTAACATTCGGAACTTAAGAGAAGTTAACCACTGTGTAAATTAAAAAAAAAAAAAGAAGTAAAAGAACATTGAACTTATCACACATTGAAGACACATACAAATGAATGTAATGGAGAGGTAGCAGGAAGGTGTTTGCAGAGTGATACTGGTCATACTAGTTTATTTTACAGTGTCTCCTTAAAGAGGTTGTTGTATTGCTTGTGGCTTTCAGTGGCTAAAACGCTTTTCACGCTGAACCAGAAGTATGGCTGAGCTTGAGGGTTTGTTGGCCACTCGAGAATGGAGCGTTTATACAGCCTTTTCCGCAGTCTGAGGTACTTGGAATTGCAAGGCACTTTCTCCAAGAGGATCAGCACGATAACGTCATTTTTTTCATCCATTAACCTTTGGTGGGCCATGTAGAAAGCAGTCTTGAAGTTTCCGCTTTTAATGTATTTATTGGTGAGAATGAACACCGTCCTCTTGCTCTTGTGGATGCTCTGGGAGAGGTTGTCGATCAGCGGATAGCCAGGAATCCAGTCTCGCTCCTCCAGACACAAAGTTAGCCGGCGATCTCCTCGTTCCTCCAGATGGACACACATTTCCTTTGTAAGCCACTCCAACACGGCAGGATCTTCTTTGTCATACAATACAAAGGCGTCATAGAGAGCAGTCTGGGAGTATAAGCGACCATAGCCCTTGAGCTTGGCCTGGCAGAAGTGGTAGATGTACCAGACATCCCACAGGAAGAGATGACTGGAGATGCACAGGATGAGGAAGCTCAGGACCAGAGAAGCGTTGACCATGTAGAGAATGATTGACAAGTCATTGTGTTGACAACCCAGGAGGTCAACCGAGATCACGGCATGACCTCGTTGTGTCTCTGGGGAGGCACAGGTCACATCCGTGGCCAGTTTGGGGATGGGCACCTTGGTGCTGTTGAGCCACGTGACAAAAGAAGTAACGTTGCACGAGCACACAAAATCGTTTTTGTGCAAAAGTAGTTTTTCCATTTGATTGACAACATCATCTGGAAAGCTAGATTTCTCAATGGTTCGTATGTGATTAAAACTAACATCCAAATATGTGAAGTTATGCGCATCCTGGAGGAAATGTGGGGTGAGGGTCAGGATTTGGTTTTGCTGCAAGATGAGCTTCTTGAGAGATTTGGTACACTTTGAGAGGATGCTTGGAACAGTGGATAAACTGTTGCCACTAAGATCCAAGACTTGCAGTGATGGTAAAAGTTTTAGTTTTGACCATGGAAACAATTTCAATCTGTTGTTTTTTATGTAGAGCTCAGACAACTTGTCTGGCAGACCGCTGAACACTTGATGTGGGATAAAATTGAGGTTGTTCTGAGAGATGTCAAGTACCTTCAGGTTAAACAGTTTCTTAAAGTAATTGACAAATCTGGTGTCCCCGTCTCTCCACAACATATCCAGTCGGTTATTTCTGAATTCAAGTCTCTCCAAAGAGTCACTCTCCATCTCAGTGTTTGTCGAAGTAGAAATCTTGTTGTGGTTCATGCGAAGTGTCTTGAGTTTCTTCAGGTTCTTTGTGAAGTTCAGCATGTGAGTGAGGCCCTCGGATTCAAAATAATGGTCGTTGTAGCTGATATCAAGGATTACGAGATTTTTCAGCTCTTGAAAGGCAGTTGCGTAGTGCAAGTCTAGACGATTAAATGAGAAGTCTAAATATTGTAAATGAGTCAGGTAGCTAAATTCTGAACCATTCAGACTTTGGCTCATTGCATTTCCTGACAGATTAAGGCACCGCAGCTCGGATAGATTTAAAAATGATGCATGCAAAAAGAAAATGTTATTCCTGCTTATATCCAGGGTTTTTCCAAACTTAGTGCATTCCCTTTGGGCAAATGATTTAGCAACTCCAAATTCTTTATCTTTATATCTGCAGCTGCGCGCTTCTTCATCATATCGGAAGTACTGCATTTCTCGCAGTTCCTTATTTTGGTAGTCAAAAAGCATGTGAGACCAGAGCAATGGCCTCCCCTCTCCTTCAATATCATTTTGCCCTTCAGGTGAGGCCGATATTTTGTTGTCAGAGAGACTGACCATTTTATAACTTGGCAAACCCATTAAAATACTAAGGTTTGCCATTTTAATAAAGTTTGTACCCAAGTCTATGACTTCTAAATTTAGCAGAGGCTTTAATGGAGCAATGCTCTCGAGTTTCAGATGCTGAAAGACAAAGCCTTTTATATGAAGGGCCTTAAGGGACTTGAGCTTGGAAAAATGTTTGCTCAAAGTTAGAGTTTGGGGATATCGCTGTAGTTCATAGTTAAAGGAAAGGTCCAGTATTTCCAGTTTGCTCAGAAAATGTGGGAACTCTGTAATTCCTATATCCCCGGCTAAAATGTTTGACGAAAGATCAAGGACTCTCAGCTCTCTTGTACCCTGGAACCATTCAGCCATCACAGTTCTCAAAGAGTTACTGTGCAGACGGAGAACCCTTAGTTTAGTCAACATTCTAAAAGCTGACCTGCTAATTCGAAGCGGGGACTCATTCGGGCAAGGGGTGCATGGGAAAGGAACATTGTAACACCGTGGACAGTTTCCACTTAACTCAAGAATCTCCAAGTTCGTTAGGTTTTTTAAATCATTGTCCGTGACCTCCTCAATGTTATTGTTGTATAGATACAACTCCTTCAGACTTGTAGGCAGTTCATGTGGAATAAAAGATAAATTGTTTGACTTCAGAGACAACAGAGTTAAATTGTGAAGCTGTGAAAAGGCGCCATCTTCGATTTGATAGGAAACGTTGCATGGATTTCGATAGTAGCAGTTTTGACCAAGGTAGAGCTTTTCGACACTTTTGATTGTAGACAAATTTTTGTGAGAAATTTGATAGATGTGATTGACTTCTAAGCTCAACAGGATAAGATTGGAAGGCAGTCCTTTAGGTATGCTGCTAAGTTGGTTTCCATCTAAATAGAGTGCTCGTAGTTTCTTAAGGCTACCAAACGTATTTTCCTCTATCATCAAACTCTTGGTGCAGATGTGGTCTTTGGATCCGATTTTAATGGGCACGCAGTTGCACTTCATGTTAAGTTCAGTCAGGTTCTCTAAGTTGCCAAAGGAGGTGGCGTTCAATTTGGGAATATGGTTGATGGTGAGCGTCAGGTTGGTTGTGTCTCTTGGAATGCCATACGGAACGTCTTTGAGGTCTCTTGCGCTGCAGTCCACGAGCACCACGCTCCCATTGTCGACCTCACTCACATCGCATGGCAGAGTTTTGGGGTACGAAGTGATAGCCGCACTTTTATAAGGACAGTAGAAAAGTCCTTGCAGTGCAACACACATCTGTACGGAAACACACGAAGTTATCAGAAAAAAATTTGTACCAATGGGAGGGTTAGGGGCCACTTTATTTGGTACCGCATTATCTAATGACGTCTATCTAATATTTGAGTTTTATCTGATGATTCTTGTGTATATATGGTGACATATTATGCACATACTACACTATAACTACACTTTTACATACATTTTTGAATGCAGTCAATAAAGGTTTTGCGTTGGTAACTTTCTCATTGTGAAGCATGAGAAAAGTTAGTAATATTTCGTCTCTCACATTTTAGATGAATAGATATTCAAAATATTAGAAAACGCTCTTGTTATGATGCAGTGCAGTTCTACACGCCTATGAACTACAGTAACAACAAGAAACATTGCTAAATTAGTATCTCTCGCACAGTGTCAATCAAAACTCAGCAATTTTAGTTTTATAAAGGAGGAACCTTTGTGAGGTGAGTATACAGTAAATATGTCGGTCCAACTGATCCACCTGACTTGCCACTACTTATAATTCCAAACGTTGTACAGAGCAAAAGGAAGAATAAACGCTACTCACCAGATACAAAAACATGATGCCTGCAAGAGATTTCTTTGAGTTGCAAAAATCAATGAGAGATGAAAGTTCCAGGTGCCTGACCTTAGACTGTTTCCCCAGTGTCACTTCCCTATTATCACACGCATATGCAATTGTCCCTTTTCATATTGAACTGTTTGACATGATTTGCTCAATTGACATTTTTTATGTCATGGTTGCCTCAACTATGGGTACGCTTAGATGATGAGAAGTTTTTTTAAAACTTCATGAGCAGACAGTGCTGACAAAGAAATCTTCAATCATAGACACACTTGCATGGTCTTATTCAAAAGAAGAATAAGTTTGTCTGACGTTGGCATGTTCAGTCTCTGTATATAATGAGTGGCCAAAACGATACTGTAAAGAAGGATATCAGAAGAGCAGTTTTTTGCATGCGTTAAGATGAACAATGTGGAGTATCTTGTCAATTTATACTGGGATGTTTAAAAAAATAATGAAATTGTCTTTTGGCACCAACACCTGATATAATTAGTTTGTCTCACTGTTTGTCTATGTTCTGAAGAAAGAAGCCCACAGATATGGAGTGCTAAGCATGCTGGGTCATCATCCAGTAATGCTCATTTATTCATCAGTTATGTTACCTGTTGATTGTACAGAAAGGACTATCAGTTTGGAATTGTATGCCAAGTCTGAGAGAGATGAGGGACTGCTTGACTCAGATGTGTTTGGGGGAATTTTTAAATTCACTTTTGAAATAATTTATTTGCTTGTAAAATTTCAAGGAGTTGTAGTATTATTATCCCTTTTTCTAAAGACTAATGTAATTATCTAAAAAAAAAATGCAACATTAAGAAATAATAAAATAAATACAACACCATAAGACATTACAACTTTTTTTCTCAATTAGATAACTATTTTTGTTAAAAAATATACTTTTCTTATACTCGTTTGTACATTTCTGATCCACCCGCATGGGAAAATGAAATAGACAAAAGTAAACCAACTGATCGCCTGATGAACGAAACAATGATATTAAGTAACAAAACAGTTTTCAATGGCTGACTCTCTTTTTACTATGACAATAATTAATAAGCCATTCGCTTAAAAAGCAATAGGCTAACCTTGTTAGCTTCACAGGCTAAGCTTTCTAGCGCCTATGAAAGTAACTTGGCCTTATGTTACTATCATAATGTTAGCGTTTTGTTACAAATTCATAGTTTATCTTAAAACAGACAAAGGGGTGCCTGTTGATTTTCCGTGGGATTAACACAGTTAATGCTATGTGGATGACTGCGTAGTTTTAACCACTGCCCAAATCTGTCTGGGTTGATTACAATATTTGGAAATGGAACAACAACAACAAAAAATCCCTCCAACTTCTTCCCTTCCCAAGATTATTTAATGATATTTACACGCAAAAATACACAGAATACAAACACGTGTAATTGAATTCAATGAAGCACCATCGTTAAAGTGTACTGGCTTTTAATCTTTTCCATTTCTGATTGCACAAAAGTAAAATATTCAAAATGCTCCCCCAGGTCCTCCGCTTATCATAGCCCTTCCCCCTTTCCCTTTCCCTCATCCAGGCGCATTAACATTATGCAATGTGCTTCTCTGCTCTTACACTTAACTCTGCACACTCATGCTGAAGTAGCCCATCACCATCACTAATTCAAAAGGCATCACCAGTACTCAAGCCAGAGTAAATGGTAAAAGCATGAATTATTTTACATAGTTATGAAATTACCCATGCAACTTTGTGTGAGAGTAATGCAAATTGATCAACAAACTCATCATGCACTCACATTGTGTTATTCAGATGCGACGCCGCAGACAAAACTAATATATTATAAATGTGCATGTGCAAATGCATATTAAATGGAACAATGTGATGGGGTTGTACACAAAAGTAAACATTGGAGTCTTGTTTTGAGGTATTTTAAAGTTTTAATAATGCTGACCAAAAATGACAGGAAAGTGTATACAGTGTCCATGTAATCAAATGAAAAAAGTGCATTATTTTAATTTAATTACATCCTGTGCAATGATTTGTCTATAGCAGGTACAGAGTATTTCTCCAACATATTAGGTATTTTTAGTTTTTACAAAACAACATAACTATGAGAAGTCTTTAATACAACCAATATATCATTTCAATATTTCTTATTATATACTATTAAATACTTGGGTGGAGGTCTGTATGCATCATCTTAGAAGGCTTAAATGTTTTTAAAATTCTGTGATTCCAATATTTTTACATTGTTTAATAAAATATAGTGTATACAAGGCAATATATTTCTTTTTCTCACAGCAGTTCACATTGGTAGTTACACCCATGTCTCTTATGTTATGGCTTTAAAATCAATAATTTGGATACATTATTTGTTGCACAGTGTTGTCATTACGTGGATTAGTGTGTCTATGATGGCAGACATGTTGGCAGAGTGATGCATCAGTGCCTTCACACTTGGGTCTTCTGGGGAGCTGACCAAAGACGCCTCGGCGGCTTTCAGCAGACACACGTAGTTGATGATTACGTCATCCACTTTGGCTACCACCTCGCGCCGCTGTGTGTCGCTGCGCAGGCCTTCCGCGAGGGACATGCAGGCCTGCGTGAGGCAGCAGAGTGTGTGAAAACTGTGCGTCAGCGTGAGAAGCAACTCCTCCGGGCTGCCGTACTCTGCGTCCATCTGACCGCAGGCGCTGCTTAGCACTTTAGCCTGCGTGACGAGCAGCTGAGAGAAGGTCTCCGTGTCGGCATCGCCAGCCACCATGCTCTTACCTTGAGACGTGTTGCTGGAACGCAGCAAGCTAACCATCTCTAAGGCATCCGTCCGTGCGAGTGCAAACCCCGTACGAAGGCTGTAGGTTTTTCCCTTCATTGAATTTACATGAGCCAACCTCTCCTCCAGGCTCATTTCAGCCATGTTACTCTGCACCGCTTTATTGTCGGCTTTCTTATCGCCAGTTGAACTGACAGAGAACATGAGCTGGGAGGCATCCCTTCTATCATGCTCAGTGTTCTTCTGTCTCCAAATGAAGCAGCAAATGACCGGCCTACGCCGTCTCCATGCACCTGTATCCAGCCGTGCTGTTGACTCTGGCGGCCGTCCGCACGCTGTATTGAAGGTGTCCAAACCATGTGACAAACCTTTGGGGACAGTTTTGGCATACAGTATGCGCTGAGCTTTTGAGCGATGTTGTGATTCCAATTTCTGACCGGCGCTCTTCCCTGTGAACGTGGCTTTGGTCCTCTCTAACAATGCCTCAAAGTTCCTGGAGCCTGGCATTATGGCGCTCCAGCTTCTCCTGCGTATCGGAACCCTGCGTGGGTTCCTGAGGCTGCCTTTGAGAAGGTCACATGAGGGTCCGCTAGAGGGGGAAGGCAGGGCATGTGGGTTGGACTCAGGTCTGGCCCGTATTAGCCCACTGGGCTCTGTGCAGCTTGCTAATAACGATGGTGACATGACTGTGTTGGTGTTACTGGTCTCATGACAGAGCACTAAAGATGTCTCTTCTCCAAGCGTCCTCTGCTGTGCGCAGGCTACACTAGGGGGAGGAGGAAAACAGAGAACTGTTAAGCATCCACTTGACAGCATTTGACAAATTCCTATATACTGTTTTTATTTTTAATATATGTTTTACAATGTGTTTTACATTACTTGGGCCAACTAGTAGGGATGCGTCACGTGCTAGGAGCCGCCTGGACCCTTAAAGTAGCACCAAATGCCAAGTAGTTTTTGCCTCACAAGTAACATGCAGTTGTACTATTAGTGTGCAAAAATGTCATACAGTAGTGAGAAAAAAAACTAATCGAGTAGTTGTTCTACTAGTGTGCTGAATTGTCTTGAGGAAAAAGAGCATATTAGCACATGGACCTTTAGTCCTTATCAAGGACATGGAATAAATGCTGAAATGGCTTTCCATATACGCAGCTACGGAAACTAGTTCATTGTGGAGCGTTCGTAAACGATAAACGTCATATATCGGGACTGCTGCAAACCGAGACCCCTTGTAATTTTCAAAAACCTTTTTGAAAGTGTTTGTTCGTGTTTTCAGGTTCCAAAAAATGTTGCTGTCATGTAAAAACGTGCGTCTTGTGTAGAGAGAATGAAATTTATTTGAGCTTGTTTAATACATCTATCTGTATTTTAATTGTTGGAAGTCAGCGAGCGGCATGGCATTACTTAGTTTTACCTGTGGTTTCTTTGATCTTCGATAATCTGTGACCGCTGTCTCGGCTATTTCCAAATCCAGAATCCGCACTGGTCGTTCCCTGGGTCTTCCTCAGTTGCGTGGGTTCCTTATTTTGGCCCGGGGGAACATAGGCCTTTTCCTCAGCACAAGTTACGTAACTCAGCCCCTTCAAAGAGGACTCGGACAGTACATGCGTGTTGTCTGTGACACAAAGGGGAGAGTCCATTGGCGTGACACAGCTGCTGCTACCTGTGCTACATCCGGCATCTATAGAGGAACACTGAGAACTTTGGAGAGAATGAGCCCCCTCACTCTGCAAGGATGACATGCGCTTGCTCAAGTGGTATTCGTATACCCTTGTGACATCTTGCTCCGATGACGTCGTCTTAATTTGCTGCTCACCATCCCGTGAAGTATCAACGCCCTCCGGTCCTTTGGAGGGAGAGCAGAGTTGGGCATTTAACGGTTGGCTTCTTTCATCTGAGTCCTGTTTCCCTCCCTTCACTGTCAACCTGTCTGTGTGGGAGGCCTGTGACTCATTCACATATTCTGGAGAAAGAGTCTCGTCCATTTTGTTTTCTGGAGTTCTGTGCAGCCATTTTTTATCCCGGTCTTTGAGGGAAGTTCGCCCCAGATCAAGCTGATTGACATAAAAGGAATCTCTCACTGTGAAGGTATTATACTTCCCAACAAGATGCAGAGGCTTCTCTTTGGCTAGCTCTTGGGAAGTCACATGCGATCTTTCTGAAGGGTCATAGGTGTCTCGTTGAATTTGGTTCTCTATGTCCCCCTGTTTTGCTCCGTGTCTGCTCATAAGTGAGCCAATATGCATCTTAGTGAAGTATTCACTAACTGATTTTATTTCCATTGTCTCTGGCTCCATCTCACCACCGTCAGAGTGGAAAAGCTGAGAGGAGGCAGTGGCCGCGGATTTCAGCTCCTCACCCTGATGCTCCTGCACAGTCCTGGCTCCACTTTCACCGAGTCCCTCTGTCTTTTCATCATTCGTGGCTTGGTAACCATCCATCACAGCTACATGCATTCTCAAGTGGTGGTCCGAGTGTCTTTGGGCGGTGGCCAGCTCTGAACTTTCCGTCATCTCGGATGAGTTTGTCTCATTGCCAGAATCTGATGACTCCGGACTAAACGCTCGTGATATTTCTACACCTACGTGCCACAGAAAGACACAAAATATAAATTAATAAGCACAGTCATTGTAGGCAACTATAAAACAATCATATCATGAAACAAGTGAAAGGGAAAGATGGTAGTTGACTGATGACTAACTTATTTTAGATAATACTTAATACAAAATGATAGCTTTCTTTATAGCAAGACGTACATTCTTTTTCATGAGTAAAACAATTATTGAAATAAGAATCAAAATAGTAAGTAATAGTAAGGCACCAGATGGGTACAAAGGCTTTTTTTCAGATCCTACTTTGAGATAGCGCTGAAAAATTACTTGGAATAAACATTTTCCAAATGTGAAGACCTTAATCAAGGAAGCTAGCTGCAAAGCTTGAAAGATGTTAATTTACGATTATTTTGGTACAGTAGTAACAAACACCTTATCTTGAGGTGCAAAGGAACAAAAACAACAACCACAAAACTGTCATAAAATAACAACAAATATTCACAAATGAACAGTATGGTAATGAACGTGAATGTGTATGCACAAATGAATGAAGAAACTCACACAAATGGAAATATAGAACGAAATGGACTTTATTGGAAAAAAATGAACAGCAAGAAACAAAAAGTGGATGGCTGGAGTATTTGTGATGTTAATGAATGAATGTTACAATAGTAAATGGGGAACCTGTGCTGTTCTCAGACTGTGCGGGTTCCTCAGATGCAGCAAGGGCCTCGAGTGCTTGCAAAGTGGACACAACAGCTTCATCGAGGGGCTCCCCCTGGTTCTGAGCTCTGTGGACCGGCACTGAATCTATGAGGGACACTGGGATATCATTGCAGCCCCCCTGGGCTTGACTTTCAGCTTCCTGCTGCTCCTCCTCATCAGAGCTGTCCCTGAAGCCGGGCGGAGGAGCGGCAATGGCCAGGTTTAGAGAGTGCAGCACTACGTCACTATCCTCCTCATCGTTACCCTCCGGTGGCGGGGGGAGGGAGGTCAAGTCAATGATGTCATCACTGGACCCAGAGAGGGAGAGCAATGTAGGCTTGTCAATGTCACTCATCACCATGTCCTCTTCGCAGCTGACGTCATCCTCGTCTTCTGCGTCATCCGTTGTCTCTGCATAGCAGATATCATGCAGCAGCGGCTCCTCAAACATTTTGGTGGAATATTGATACCCATCGCCGTCTTCTAAGGCATCCATCATCTTGTAGTCCTCCTCAAGACGCCTGTACATTGGGCTGTTATTGTCTAAAATCTCTGAACTGTCATCCATCAGTCTCTGGTAGCCCAGATTTTGGGGGTTTACGGTGTCTAAGGGAGGATCTCCAAATATGAAAGACACCTTTGCACTCCTACAGGGTTCTTGGCCTTTGGTTCTTGGGACATTAAGGTATGTTTGGGTGGGTGGTACCCTGAAGAACTCCGCCCTTTCAACCATATGTATTGAGTGCTGAGCCTGGTGGATCTCAGCCATGTAGGATGGTTGGCCTTCGCATCTGCTGCGGTCAAGGTATTCACACTCCTGGTCTGAGAAATCCTGGCTGTACCTCTGGTTGTTTCTGTCTTCATATCCCTTTTGAGGTGTGCTATATGTACACTCGATGGCCTGGTAGTTCTGCTTGATCCTTGTTGCATGGCCTGCAAAGAGGAGCACAAATGGAAATAAAGCTATGGAATGCACCAAGATATTCTCTTATAAACATTGTTGACATACTTGTATCCATACTGTCTGTATTCTTGGCCACATTAAAGATGGAACGCCGAGAGTCCACCAGTAATCTGTAGTATCCAGCAGTCAGACACGCCAGATTCATTGCATCAACGGATTCCATTAAAAGAGTGATGGGCTGTGAAAGGGGCAGATAAGTAAACTAATTACAGTTGGAGGAAAAAGGTATGCGAACCCTTTGAAATGTCTTTAATGTCTTCATAAATTGGTCATAAAATGTGGTCTGATCTTCATCTAAATCACACGAATAAACAAACAGTCTGCCTAACTAATACCACACAAACAATAATGTATTCATATTTTTATTGAACATAACGTAAACATTCACAGGACAGGGAGGAAAAAGTCAATGAACCTTTAGGCTAAGGATTCTCCTGATTCTCTTCAGGTGTGAGCCAATCTGGAGTCCAATTAATGAGTCAAGACTGGAGGTGACTTAAAGCTGCTCTGGCCACAAGAAAACACACCAGTTTAGAATTGTCTTTTGTCAAGAAGCATTGCCTGGTGTGTACCATGCCTTGCTCAAAGAGCTCTCAGAAGAGCGACAATTATGAAAGGTTGAAAAATGTCTTAAAAGTATCTCTAAAAGTCTCAATATTCATCAGTCCACAGTTAGACATGTTGTCCATAAATGGAGCAACTTCAGCACTGTTCTCCCCCCAAAAAAACCATTGCTGCACTTTGAAAGTTTGCTAAAGAGCACTTGGATGTTCCACAGCACTACTAGAAAAGTATTCCGTGAACAGATGAAACAGAGTTGAATTGTTTGGGAGGAACACAAAACTCCAAGTGTGGAGTAAAAATGGCAAAGCACATTAACATCACAACCTGATCCCAACTGTGAAGCATGGTGGAGGGAGTATCATGGTGTGGGAATGCGTTCATGCCACAGGGCCTGCTTTTAGTTTAAGCAGACTATGTTTATTCTTGTGATTTGATGAAGATCAGACTTTATTTTATTACCAATTTATGCAGAAATGTAAGAAATTCCAAAGGGTTCACATACGTTTTCCTCCCACTGTAAATAGGTCATTCATAATAATTTATAGTGACAATAAAATTGACTTGTGTTGGTGTAAAGCTGTAGAAAAGATTCCAACCTTAACATCCAGAACATGGAGCTCCACTCGAACTTTGTTTTCATCTTCTGCATACATCTCGATGCGATTGACATGGCTGAAATCAGCCAGAAGTGCCACTAGGTTGGTTTTGGTGTTGATCACATGGCTGATGCCATATTTGGGACCAACCAGCAAGGTCACTTCAGTGTGCTTCTCACCTTGCTGTAAAAAGAATAAGCACTACTATCACTTCCCCATGCATACTGAACAGTAGAATTAATGTTTTCATGGCACATGTTAAAGGTAGTCTGATATACAAGATGGTTTCACTTACAATAAGTGTAGACTTAAACACCCGACCTCCATAAAGCCTCAAGTCGCTCAGATACTTCAGATAATGGACCTTAGCCTGCAAGGCGGTCAGCTGCAATGTGCAACATTAGATACAGTCAGAAATGATTCATATAAGGATTTCTCAGCAATTCCTTTTTCTTAGTCAGAGTAAAACATTTTGTTCCACAACCATATCAGAGGTGTTATGAAACTCCAGGTGGAGAGAAATAATTTTTTCAGGGGCAGAGGGTAAAGGGATAGATGCGGATGACAGAAATACTATGAATGTAATGTCTTTTCGTTTCACCTTTTTACCAGGTGGAACCAGATTCTGGTTGGTTTTGAGGATGTGAGTGAGGGCTTTTTTGATGTTCTTCTCTTTCATACTGGACAGCACTGCAGGAGGCAGGAACAAGGCGAGCCCCCACTCCTTCCTGTGGATGTGCAATTCATAAACATTACAGAAGGTCAATCAATTGTGAGGGAAGAACAGTAGCCGTCATTTATGCTAATCAGCGTATATGGCCCTGGAATGTCAATATTTGGGTTATCAACTCATCAGCAGCTCATGCTGCTTTTGCACTGCACAGCACTGGCTCGGCTCAGGTGGTCGGATTTACACTTCAAATAGTACCTACAATTGGAAACTGAAAACCACGACACAATGAATGCATCAGATGGAATGAGACATGCTAACAAACAACAACAATGAAGGAGAACATTTGTCCACAGCCAAATAAGAGCAACAGGATATGCTGGTGTTAGAATTGCATGTGTTTTGTTTTGTTTTTCCAATTAATTCCCCGCTGTGTATCCTGAAATGTTGTGATGATGACAAATCTGCTTGACCAATCAGGGAGTAGTGGCCAGCAGTGGTTTACCCACATGGTAGTGGCTTGACACATTTGGCTGACCACATACTAGAAATTGTACCATGTAGTATCAATTAAAAAGTAGCAGCAGCGAATCGAGCCAAGAAGATACCGAGCAATGGAAAATGGAGGTATCCACCGAGCACTATATCATTACAGTGCTATTAAAATATATTGGTATGGACATGGACAAGAATAAGTAAATGTAAACAACAAAATGGCTGTATATTTTTCAGACTCTCCCTTTCAATTTCAGCCCCATGTCTCGTGATGTGAAATCCTTTCTACTTACTCAATATACTTGAGGGACACTTTCTGAGACTGCTTGGTATTGATGGTTAGAATATACATTTGCAGGGCCGCCAGACGGAGGGCAGTGTCATATTTCAGCTCTGACCCGAATCGCTCTAGTACCACATCGTTACAGCTCTGTAGATGTCACAGAGGGAGAGGACAAGATGGCACATTACTGACTGAATGATTACAAGGGCACAACTCTTACAATAAACATGCATCTAATTAAACTTGGCAGTACGTACTACCATATCTATAATATTGATCTATTGTTACTCACCTGGACAAAGAGGTACTCAAATGCTATAGCATCTCTCCTCAGCAGCTCTAATGGGTCCTTCGGGACAAAAGTGATGCGAAAAAAACACTTCATCTTGTGTGACCCTGGCCTCTTTGTCACCTAGAGCATTAGTCATAGATAAACAGTGTCACATTAAGTTGAACATTCGTATTTGCATATGCTATGAGAGCGTGTGTAGCATGCATCATCCATTTATTATTGACCTACTACAGGATCAATTGGTATCACAAGATAATGTTTGATGTTGCATGATGGTTTTCTTCCTTGTGGATAATAAATATCACGATGGAGGCATCTTGAAAATAAGTTGTTTCATTGGGTCAGATCATAATAGAACCTTTAAAGTTGAATTTAACAGTCGTGAAATTCAGAATTAGATCAAAATATTTGGAATAAATATGCCTCTGAAGTTATGTTTTGGTGTGATTTCCAATCACAAGATTGGATCGCGACAACTCTGCTCAAGTATAAAATCAAACCGTTTTCTTGGATATTTTTAAAGTACATTCTCTAGAGCAGTAATTTCCCAAGTGCTGTCATTGCTTGTAGGCATCCGATGTAAAAAGAACCCTTAATCTTTTAACTTTAGGATACTACTGAAGTCTGCTGTCTCACCTGAGTTAGCATCTCTTGCTCATGCAGAAGCATCAGTTTGCTGGCCGATCCTTCAGCTCTATGCTCCAGAATCAGAGAGAAATGTTCGATGCTCTTAATGGATAGCTTCTCTTGCAGCGTCAAGATGACATCCTTTCCAAACAGAAATGTGAAGTCATTACAACTTCAAAGTAATGCAGGAAACTGTCGTCTACAGGTGTGTAACACTTAGTCAAATTCAAACGGATAATCTGACTTCAGATACAACCCATAAGGCCACAGTGAACAGTTTTGTTGTTGTTGCATTAAGTTGGTTCAGATCATACAACTATATTTGATAGAGTTGCCACCTACCTTTATAGATGTGTTGCTGTCAAATTTAAACGATTTAGTCTGACCATTCTCCAGGTAGACCTTGAGAACATTTGGCATGAAAAGAAGTGAGTTGTCCTTCACAATTTCCTGAGAGAGGAATGAAAACAAAAGACCATTCAGAGGAAAACATGGAAGAACACAAAAACTCTTTTCAATTTGTGGCTGTTTTTTTTTTTACTGCGGTGTGGAGACATGGGTCAAAAGAGGACTGGAAACAGCTGGCCTGGCTATTTATCATTTTTCACCTAGCCAAGGGATAACAAACAACATAACCCCCTATCAAGATGCCCTCTTACAAACTGAACACACTATTCCATTCTAGTTCTAGGCAGGTAATTAGGAGCTACGAGTCTCCTATTTTTTTTTATATCTCAATTTGTAACAATAGATAGCAAAGTAAAGCAATTTTTCAATAAACCTTCTAATGTAATCAATGCATTTTGCTTTGAATCATAATTCACAGTTGAAAGCCTAATGTAGGCTTTCGAATTTGACCTGTATGCATGCATCAATCAAACTCGGTTTAGCAAAACTGGATCTTTGGTCTTTTTTCTCAATTCAAAACATTACACCAATGCAGCACTGGTTTTACTGAAACAAAGGAACGACTGCATTCTTGATGCTTTTGTTACTCTCACAATCAGTGTTGAAATACATGGAGAAAAAGCAACAGTGTAGATACAGTGTCTCATGCTGGTACATCAATGCTATGTGAGCGATAATACGGTATAATTAATGGGGTTTTTTTGTTTTTTTGTTTTTAGTGGACCTTAGATTTACTTTATGAGCTTGTCTGTTTTGGGGTTTTAATGGTTAAGTTTGGCCCACTATCTCCTGTTTGTAGGTTCCTAGTAATACTCTTTCTGACTCATCACTATAGTACTTTATAACAGTTATTTTTAGTTCTCTTAATGCAAAGTAGAGCGATGTATCGTTCCTTTCCAAATCAGTTCCCTCAGTTAACACACTTTGCAGTTGCTCTCTCTTTGTGACACATTGGATAAACCAGTAAAGTGCTTTGTGAGAGCAAGTGCCTCCATCTGTCAGTCACGCCTACACACTTTCTCTTCCAGATTGACGAAAAGAAATATTTGCTTATCTGCTCTGTGGCAGCTTTGAGAACACAAAAACATTGCGTTGTGCAACTTACAGGAACCTGGCCGTTGATGATGACTTCTTCGGCAAAACGGACTTTCACAGGATTTGTCTTTAACTTGGCCTTTTTGGCTGCACTGATGAACGCTGACTTGGGTGACTTTGAGAGTGAAAGGAGAAAACATGAGATTTTTAAAGGGCAATCAGGTCCTTTTAAAATGAGTTTTATACACTCGTTCCCATCTTTACCCGCATTCAAAATGTATCATTCTTTGAAACATAATAACCCCGCTCAACATCAAGTGTGTCATTGAGACTGCAAAGAAATGTCTGGTAAATGGAAGTAATTACAGACTCAGATAGAAGAGCTGCTTGGTCCTCTTGAGTATTATGAAACTACACAAATCCTTTCCTTTCTGCAATTGAAATCCTTCTATAAATTGAATTGCTTATTGAAGTCAAGAAATTGTTTAATGATAGAAAGCACTATTGATTCATGTCTGATTATTGTAGACAATTAAAATATTCCAGTCTCTCTAACATATAAACTTGTGATTCAAGCTTATTCATTCATTCATTCATTCATCTTCCGTTCCGCTTATCCTCACTAGGGTCGCGGGCGTGCTGGAGCCTATCCCGGCTATCTCCGGGCGAGAGGCGGGGTACACCCTGAACTGGTCGCCAGCCAATCGCCGGGCACATATAGACAAACAACCATTCACACTCACATTCACACCTACGGGCAATTTAGAGTCTTCAATTAACCTACCCTGCATTTGGGATGTGGGAGGAAACCGGAGTATGATTCAAAAAACTACAATTCAACTGACTGACATTTGGCTCAGTTTTGGTCACCATCTGCTGTTTGGTGGCTGGGAAGTGTTGGCTTGTCACTGAGTTCATCTGAGGTCTTACAAAGATACGATGCTACATTTACAGTGGCAGCACATTTGGCCTAGTGACATATTTTTGTGTCAGCACCCAACAAATGAGCATCTAACTGAAACACTTACCGGGTATGGCTGAACAACAGTTAACAATATGGACTCCTTGCAGCTCCTGTAAAAAAAATAACGCATAGATAGATTACATCCTTATGCTTTGGGTCTTAAAGGACTGCTCGTCCAACCAAATATTGTGCTGTTTTGGATTTTTTTTATTGGACTGCAGTACTGCTCTTGGCAGCTCTGTGTTCCTCGCAGAAGACAACAGAAGCTGCGAAGGAGCAGCCACACAGGGCGCTTTTCCCTAGATGAATCTCATCTATGTCACGTGTTGTACTGTGGACACATGCTCACATTCAAGATTTGGATTTCTTTGCCAATCTTTCTGCCCATCATCCCAAACCCATGATAACAGAGTTATTGTTTTGAATCATCATCATCCTCATTCTAATGTGCCACCAGCTGTCATCAGTCAGTCAACTATTACAAGGGCAAATGCAATTCCTTCCGGGACGCTGGTCGAGCTTTGTATTTTGGAACCATTTCCCTGTAAGGACATATAAATAATGTCTTCCAAAAAAAACGTAACATTTTTTTTTTAAATTTTGGATTTGAATATTTTTAACTGCGTTTTTAACTGCTGACATCTCGCGAAATCTGCTGAGGACTTTTGTAAAATGAAGAATTCCACGTTTTGCGCACCTTTGGAGGTGACCTTATTTATCAAATTCCGGTGTACAACGAGGTTCCACTGTACTGTATGTCAAAGTATAAAGAAATATACAAATCATCACACAAAACATCTAATTTGTTAAAGGTGGCTTTTACAGACTGCTTACTCTCTAGGCACGGTGGCCGCCAACTGAATCATTACGCATAGTAGGCTGATTTGAACATTTTGATAATTTGCATGAAAATGTATGAGAACTGCTACATCGTGTTATACAGAGAAGTAAAAGTGTCTCCTTGTGTTCTCCTACCTGACAAGGTCAATAACCCTCTCCCTGGGTGCGGAACTGACTGGCTCATCATTGATCATGATGAGCTCGTCCCCTGGGATGAGCTTGCCTTCTGAGGGACCCCCTGTTCGCACACACCAAACACGTTTAAAAATATAAATCAGGCATCACTTTTTTTCATCATTTCCTGTGTCACAACCTATGAGCGCTTGCTCATCGAGTCTTGTTAAAATCGATTTTTGTTCTTTTTGCTTTTTGGGAGTATTTGCCCTCCTCCAGGGCTAAACTGTTGATAATGGGATGAGTCACTGTTGTAGTACAAGCTGAGTCACTTTACCTGGTGTGACTGAGCGGACCAACACGGGTTTCTCACTGCCTGCCACAAAGCCAAAGCCAAGCACTGGGTCTCTTCTCATCTCCACCTTCCGGGGTGCTGGTGGCACAAACCTGTCTCCATCTAGGCGAACCTCTTCCAGGGAGTTGCTCTGGCTGAATTGGCTGTGAAAATGACATCAAGATTTGGGTCGTTATATTCAATAAATAACTTTTGTTTTACTGCAAAGTAGTCTTTTTGCTCTCTGAGGTGCTTTTGCATGCAGAACAAATACTGATAATATGCCAGCCTGCATCAAAATGTTCCTCAATGTTACTGTCGGAATTACATACTCGGTAATAGGTTGGTGAATTTTTTGTTTTTGTTTGTCTGATTTACTAAAGGTTTGCATGTGCAACAACAAGTGCAAATGTGATTGTGCCCGAAAACAGATGAGCAAGCTGATGTATGAACCTGGCGCAACCAAGGATTGCGTCTGCCAAATGCGCTAAATTGCCGCGCAGTTCATTTGGCTGTGCAAATGTGCTGGTGAATTTCACATCTTAAGTAGTAGGTCTGTGCAGGCATGTGCGCTACAAACCAGGTGTAAAGTAGTGCTAGCGTAGCGCAGGCACGATGAGAGACGGCGGAGAATAACTTTTCGAATTGTTTAAAAGCCAATCAAAATGATAGCATTACAATTTTGGAGCTTCTGAATGATCTAAGGGCTGACTTGAATCGATGACAAAACTAATTTCTCTGCATTTCCTTACATCTGGGTTATTTCAGCGCACGGTTCCAAATGGTGCTGCACTCCCTCAAAGCAGTTTTCCAGGTGTACTGACTCAAGTTTAGAATGCGTACAATTATCTAATCAGAGATTGTTGTGCTTATGTTGTTTCCCTAGAAGATTTCAATTAGTATCTATTGTCTCTCATATCCATTGTTTAGTTTGTAGCCCTTTTTACTGCAACTTTTGCCAACAGAAATCTGTTAGTGAGTGAACAAGCAATTTAGCATCCGATGTTTGCGATATTAGTAAATCAGGCCCTAAGAGTGGATGCTTTTCAAAATGACACCATTATTGCTATGTAAACTCTGAAAATGTTTGTCTGATCTGGTGGACAGTGACAGCTAAACAGAGAAATAGTGACGCTGTTTCTCAGGGTCCATGACTGATGACATGATGAAATAGTAATTTCAATTGGCATTAAAAGGACCCAAAGTGAGCTGTTGTTCCAATGTTCCAACTACTGGCCTGGCATGTACTATATATTGCACCATTCCAGTCATTTGTGGCGGTTCGGGCAACGTTACGAAAACACCTGGTTTTCTTGTAATATAATCTCTACAAGAGGCTATGATAATGGCAGGAACTGTCCTCGCTCATTCTATGGCAATCACAACATTCATAACTGCAAAGCATTTTGTATTTTCCATCCTTAGTTTTTCAGCACAGAAGCACAAGGAGAATCTATATGGTGCCAGCAATGTTGGTTAATTAAAGCCTTTTGCCTTGTCAGACAGTGTGTAATTCACATTTATTCTTGACACACGTGCTAGTCGACAATAATTACTAACAATTAACCGGTCACGACTCAAAGAAAACAGCAAAGTCTGTCGGTCGCCCAAAACAAGAAATGGGGCAAAGGTGCAGGACAATGCTCAACAGCCCTTGGGGCCTTTGTGATTTATGCAATGCCTGGTGTTAAAGTGTAGCATTATTGTATTACGCTTGTTGGAAATGTTTACACTGATTTTAATTAGTATCTTACTATCTTCCGGTAGCACGCTCTGGCTATGAAACAAACAGAGTCAGCTTTTATTGGGCCCCGAGCATGTGTTACGGAGGGCCTCTTGAAATGTGTTTCTTTGTTGTTATTATTATTCATAGGCTAAATAAACCACAAATTTTAGGACTGTTTTCATACTCGAAAATTGACAACATTTGGCAGGTGTGTTCACCATGGTGAAAATGTACATTTAGTAGGAGTCACTGAAGAAATCGCTTCGATACTGTCCCCCTGGGATTTCATTCAGGACAATTTAATTTGTTAGACATGTCTTATCAAGAAAAAAAAAGTATCAAAAAGACACATGAAGTCTGCCATTCGGTATGAAGGGATCATTTTAGGGTAATTTTGGTTATATCCTAAAGTCCTTCAAACACAAATTTATCCTTGAGATTTTGTGTGATTGTGACCACATTTGAACCAACCTTGACCAGGTGGGTTGGTGCTAAGTTGCAAGACTCACGACAAAATACAAAACTCAAATTCACAAGGTCAGAGCCAGATCAAACACCTCATATAAGTGACAAAGGTTCCCGTCCTGAAATGATTCATAGCCCCTGACTTAGTGGCAGAAATGTATAGCTGCAATAATTCAAATCTTGATGCGCTGGTTACCTTCCAACTCTTTATAAGTGCATCGAGTCTAACTGGCGTACCACTTCATTTTCAATTGTCCCTGACGGGCATGGGGCCATTCTGCCCTATAATTGTTCAGTCTCTAAAAGTATTTGACATATTTTGACAACAATAAGCACTTATCATTCATTGTTTTTTTTTTTAATCCTCCAAGTGAGGAACTAAACAGATTGTTAAAACCATATGGACCTGTACCGCCTCTTCCCCAGAATCGGCCACCTGCTAAACATGGCTTCTTTCCCATTGTGTAGACAGCCATGCATGTGACGGCCCCTAATTATACCCATTAGCAGCTAGCATAGCTCCACACTGAAAGGTGTGCGGACAACATTTGCGATTTGTGTGGATTTGCATTTCATTTTGTTTACTGGAGCAGTGCCCCAAAAAAAACAGACAACTGTGGCATCACGCCGACAACATTTGTTCCAGAAGAACAATGTACATTTTGGAAAGGACAGAGCAATGTTTATCCCCGTTCTCTGCTCACACCTGCTTCTCACATTTTCTAGCCACATTCACAAATAATGACTCATGTTCCTTTGCATTTTTGTTTGACGTTTCATCCTTTAATTGTCCACATTTAAGAACAGTATGCTTCAGCCAGAATCATCGATGTACTGAGGGTACAGTAGTGTGGGTAGAGCTCCTTGGGTCTCTCCCACCACCAGGCCAGTCTCCTCTTTGATCCTTTAGGTCCGAAAGTTCAGGGCCACCATAATTGCTGCTCATCTGTGGCAGTGCAAAAGTGTGCTAAACAAGTCTGTGGCATTGCGCATCACTCTCTGTTTCTACACATAATGCAAACGCAGCTAACCTGTGGATCTGCAGTGATCTGTAATGTAAAGACTATACACTCCGTTGGTGAGTTTGTATCTTCTCATTTGTCTGTAACGGTCAGATGAAGTATGGTAGATGGCGCACATTGCATCTCTGAAACCGCTGACTTCCCATACTACAGTACTATTAATTGTTTTTGCGTCCTCCTTCAACATTGAATCCTTGCCATCACCCAGATGGTGGAAAACTACTGTACTGTGATGTGTTTGCAACAGTGCTATTTTGTGTAAGACACCCACTTCGTCTGTAATATAAAGAGTTATCCGCAACTTACAAAAAAGCCTTTGCCATTAGATACACCTCAACCAGGCTACTGGACATTTCAAGCGTATTTTGGAGAATGTGGATTATGCTTTTCTCTGTACCTCATTACTGTTGCAAAACCTGTTTTGACACGACTGACTAGTAAGAGCTGAGGATAGTGTAGATTTTTAATGTCATCAATGCACTAATTTACAACCTAATTGTCAATCCTTTTAAAGACCACTCTATTGACTTTTTATTCAATTACTTATTGAGATGTGACATCCTTGCATTCATTGCATTCAGCAGTACTTAACCAAGACCATCTGATAAGAAGTCTTTGTCAAATCGTATTTGTGATGATTTTCAGCACTCTTCCAGAATCACTCCCTCGACTGCATCACATCCTTTTAATTCTGTGTCATACTGTTAATAATAAATGGCCACTGGTTTATTTACTGTATGCGCCGCTGTCACGCAGACACGTTCCTTCAAGGAATGTTACCAACTTTCATTGCGCCCGGCGGCCTGGACACGCTCAGATGGCCAGTGACAGACATACAAGCGGACATTTGATTATTCATGTGTCTCGCACAAATTTTGATGACCGAGGTCTGACGCCAGAACAGCCTCGGTGAATCTGCCTCATGCAGATGCACTCTCGGGCTGCATCCAGCGCTCTCACTTCTTATATAACACCTCTCCACATCACGCATGCCGGGCTACAACCCTTGTGTGACTAGGCTTCACCTCCTCTTTGGTGCATCACGTAAATACACAAGACAGAGAGGCGAACTGAAAATAAATGCATAGACTATCCGGTACGGGTCCTACAGTACAAGCACTTTCTCTGTAAACAAAATCTCAAGAAGTAGGCAGCACAGTATGTCATAATAAGTCCAGTCTGTAGAAGAACACTTTCACATTATTTGAGGACATGCACAACAAAGGCTCTTTACCTTTACCTGACAATTAATTAAGCCAGAATCCTCTGATGAATGAATCAAGCGGCAGTGCAAAAGCAAATTCCCGCCGAGGTGAATTTGGTTTAAAAAAAAAACAAAAAAAAGTCCTCTTCTGCATTCGGGAGACTGCGTGCAGAGTGTTGTGGGTGTGTGAGAAGGAGTGTGTGGTGTGCAGGGCATAGAAAAAGAGAAAGAAAGAGAGAGAGCGCACAGCAGGGTAGGGAAAGGCGAATCAGTATTCCGAATACACAGATGGAGACGCCGTGGAGGCAGTGACGCTGCTGGAATAATCATAGCTTTGCCAAGTGGCCTGAAACATCTGTGGGTTGAAGCTCCTTTATACACTCACTTGATGTAGAAGTCACGCCCCTCTCTATTGGTGCCCATGTCCCATCCATTGGGGGGTCCCTGCGAGGTACCCCACGTCCCTGAAGGGGGCGGCCAGCCTGACGACTTGGTCCTGTGGCTGCGGAGGATAGAAGAAGAGAGGGATCAAATAGGGATGGTGAAAAACGAGTCGTGGCCTTTAGACAGAATTTTAACTCAGACCCAGAGGAAAAATCTGCATACAAATATTTTTAATAAAAACTTCTCTGTTAAAAACTTCTATCCACCTGGGTAAGTGTGTGTTGTGTAAGCGCTGCGGGACTGCAATGTTGCTCTGTCAGTCACTCTAACTATGCAATGGCATTTTTGCAAAGCGTAACCGCAGTCATGTGTAGGACTATTTCAGCCCACAAACAGCCAAAGACTTGGTTTGAGATGTTTGTGGAAAAACTTTTGAAACACCTCAGAATAAAGCTGCAATATGTAACTTCTGCCACCCCCTAGGCTTGAATTCTGCCTTACAACAGAGCCGTCGCTTCGATACAGTATGACGTAGGCTATGCCTCGGCCCCCGGCTCCCTACCCCTCTGCCACCGTCCGATTCTACAACAGTTTTATTCTGATTTGAAGCACAGCCGACGAAGAAAAAAGATTCTTCAGAAGAGGTCATTGTTGTAAAGTCCCTATTATTGCTGTGTTTTGTGCATGCATTGTTGGGTACTAAACTTTGTGGCTTTTACAACAGGCACCTTGTCAGGCAGCTAAGGGGTCCTTGGGAAGATGTGTGGAGTTGGTTTGCGGCAGTTATTGTTTTCTTTTGAGCCTGTCTCTGTTTGTGATGAACATATCAGCCAGAAATATCCCAGGCAGTACAATGCAGACAGAGTGAGTCACTCATTCCCTATTATTGCTGCTTTTGTGCATGCATCGTTCAGTGCTGAACTTTGTTCATTTCACGTCGGGCACCTTGTCGGGCAGCTAAGGGGTCCTCGGAAAGACATGTTGAGTTTGTTCGCGGCAATTATTGTCTTTGTACTTTCCACAGTAATAAGTGTATGATTATTTTCTGCTACAGAAATTCAGAATAATATGTTTTCTTAGCTTTTTACGAAGATCAAATTTTAAACCCATACATAGTTTCTACCTATTGTGTATCTTAAGAAAGTAACATCACAACATAGGAATGCAAAAAAATATGTATTCTGTATCGAGATATCTGAATTATAATGGGAACGAATGAGCCGTGGACTCAAGCGATAAGAAATTGCAACGTGATGAACTAGACACTGTACAAAATACAGATCAAATTAATTACGTAAGCATGATTCACTCTTGTTCTTATGACAGGCATGAAATTGGCTTTGATTTCTTGAAAGTCAGCACATTCTGACTAAAAGAGGCCTGGACAACTAGTTCTCCACTCAAGAACTTTTAAACTGATGCACACAAAAGCAAAAGCCAAACTCAACAGGATTCAGAAATGTTGATCAGAGAATAAAGGCAACAATTATCCACAAAACAATCAGCCCTAGCTGAGTCTCTGAAGGACAGTGGCTGTCCCAACAGGCCACAGACTGGCACATGGTCCTGTCTTGACACTTCGTGTGTCCTGGGCCCTTACTGTCCTCAGTGACTAGTTGCAGATGAAAAAGGAAGCCCTTTCAAGAGTACTTTTTATGTTTCTTAATGAAAACAAATATTCAAGATCTTGGATGAATAAATGCAATCTGCCATCTGGTTTCCAACTCCTTAACATTTATTTATACTTTTTTTCCCACTTACATTTTGTGATTTTTACAAATGCAAGCCTTAACCTTGTCTTGATCTTGATTTGGTCCAGACCAACGTTGGGCTAGTTCTTGACTGTTTTAGCTCCTCAAAGCCCTGGTTTTATCTTGGTCTCATCTCCTTGAAGTCATGTTCTTTACTTGGTCTAACATTTTCCCAGCCTTGATCATGAATTGGTGTCATCTTCTCAAGGTCTTGGTCTTGAATTTCTCTGCTCTCCTCAAAAACTTGGTCTGTTATTACCTCAGCCTTGGTCATGATTTGATCTCATCTCTTTGAAGTGTTGTTCTTGACTTAGTCTCACATTGTCTCTGTCTTGGTCTTGAATTGGAGTTATCTCCTCAAAATATTGTCAGATCGCCTCCAAGATTTGGTCTCACATTGCCTCAGTCTTGATCTCGATTTGGTCTCGACCAACCTTGGTCTAGTTCTTGACTGAAAGCCTTGATTTGGACTTGTCTTTTTACGTACTCACATTGTCTCATCCTCTCATGCCTTCATCTTGACTTGGTCTCACGTTGCCTTGGTCTTGATTTGGTTTCATGCCCTCAAACTTTATTGTTCTTGATTTGGTCTCAACTCTTAAAATCCTTCGTTTTGACTTCCCTCAGCCTTGGACTCATCTCTTCTTAAACCTGATGTTGACTTAGTCTCACATGGCCTCGACTTTCATCTTGACTTGACATGATTTCTTCAATGTCTTGGTCTTGACTTTGTCTGATCTCCTCATAATCTTGGTCTTAAATCGGTTTTGTCTCCTCGAAATCTTGCTCTTTTGACTTTGTCGACTCACCTCAAAATCTTGTAGTCAGTAACAAGATTTGATTTGATCCTGTCAAAGCCACGGTCTCGACTTAGTCTGATCTTGTCAAATTCTTGGTTTTAACTGGGTTTTGGTTTATGTGATCTTCGCACTACTACTACTACAACTATATATTTCTTCTTTTGAAATTGTACGGCGCCCTAAATTTTGCCTTTCTTTGTGACCACTACCTACCCCCTGATATAAGTTGGCAAAAGAATTCGCACTGGTACCTGTACTTGGATATGTTTTTTCTTGGTTTCTTCCCTGTCTTTGTATCTGCACCCTGACTTCCATATGAAAGCAGTGGCAGTAAGTAATGTCACTTCAAAGGCTTGTCTTCTGTGGAACAGGGCTCTTCACATCCATTATTCAAAGCCTCCCTGTCTCTCCCTCTAAATGCTTCCCTAGTTATTGTAGCGGCCATAATAAGTTGTGTGCAGTGCGCTCGCGTCTGCATGGGTGCGTATGTTAATGCGGGTTGTGTCCGCTGGCATTCACCGCTCGCATGTGTGCACATGCCCGCGACATGAGATGTGAACACTATCACGCCCTCTCATCAGCACCACAGCAGTGTTTTGCAACAAAATGTATGTAGGTGATGAGGTATCAGAAATAATGTTTTTGCCTAGTAGTTCATCTGAGGCAACGTGTTTCCTTTCCCAAAGCAAAAATGTGCTCGCGGTGTATATGAGTTTACAGATGCATGTTTGACACACAGCACATTTGTTGGGAGAAGGCAGCAGTGGTGTATATTTAGAACACATTTCCTGCAGCTCAAATGATGTGTGTGGACACGAGAGCAAGCTGTTGAGGTACAAAAAGTGAGATGGATTTGTATCTTTCATATTTGCACATTTTATTATAAGACAAAAAACAGAAATGTATCAAAAATAATTTCACTTTTATACAGTTGTCCAAGAATGTTGCTAAAATTTTAAAGGTTTTCACGACGACTTCAAAATTTCCATTAGAATGAATGAATACATTTGATTAGCTTAATTATTGTACTTTGGTTTATTTTTGAACGGTCCTAAATCAGTACTTTACTTTAAGTTTGTGACAACAAAAACATACTTATACAAATAGATTCAAAAAGCATTATATTTGGCCCCTTTAAATGACGTCCAAATGTTGCAATTTTGGACATTAAACACATGAATTAAATAGTTAACTGCGGAACTCTTTTGCCAACTTTGTTGCTAAGCAAAACAGCAACATGTAAACAGTCTCTGAGATGAATTTAAGAGTGGAGTCTTACCACATGTTGATAACCAGTTCCCTTTACACTATGATTAGATAATTTTATGTTACGTAGATGAAGCTTTAAAAAACACTTTGGTTCCAGCACTCTGACATATGATCAGCCTGCAATGTTGTGAGGATCCCTGTTTATGTTCCCGGGCATCTACATGCCTTATTCGCCCTGACCGTTCCTCTATTTTAGTTCTTGCATTTCTCTGAATCTCTCCACAATTGTCCCTTTTTTAATTTGGTTTTTAACTTCTCCTTCACTTTCTTTCTGCATCAGTAACATGCTTTGTTATTCCAAAAATGTGTATATCCAAATAAAGGCTTCCCCCTAATTGACACCTCCCCAATCTGAAGTTGAGTAAATAAACGCGTCTGGCCACTATTTGCAGAAATATGTTAGTCCTATTATTGGCCATTAATTTCCCTTATGTATTGAGAGTTTACAACTATGAAAAAAAAAAACAATCCTGGAATTTTGAAACCCTCATTGAACCATTAAAGCAAACAACAAACAAACAACCACTTGATACAGTACTTACAGTTTCAGATGATTTGCCCTCAAAATCTTTCTCCCAATTGACAAAGTGTCTCTTTAAATCCATTTTCCGTTCACATTAGCTGAAGCACAATAGATCCCGTGATCTTTGATTTCTTGTTACTTTTCCTGAGCACGATGCCGTTGAGTTGCAGGACCCAGGTTTGTGTCGACGCTAAATAGGGTTCACCGTGAAAATGATCTTCCCCGCGCTCGCATAAATAAATGATGGCTGCACAGTCGCACCGGACTAAGTAGTCGAGAGCCAAGTGGGTAAACCATGCTGCACAATTCATGAACAGGTTACCCAAGAGTCACAGTGTGGACAATTAAGAAATGTGCGTCCCTCGAGGATGTTTTGATGTCAAATTAACACTGAGTACTTTCAAATGCTTGTTTTTGTTTGCATGTCACTTTTTACAAACTTCTTTTCAAAAGAAGGCAAAAAAGAATAATTAGAAAAGCTGACTCACAATGAATAAAAAGGATTTCTTTCTAAATATGACGGTTCAAGGGGAGCAGTTGATTTAAAATTTGAATGGCAGATCACAATCAAAATGCAGCCAATTAAAGACTTAACTTCCTGCATCTTAATTAGAATGTCTTCCAAAGTTATCAGTAAGTACTTTGAGTTATGCTTTGTAGGAGATGGGAACGGATCACTTTTCAGCCCTTCATCAAATGTGCATGACCAACGTGATCCTTGCTTTTTCACTGTAGTTCACTTTCGCTTTCATCTCTTTTGAATAGCATGAAGGCTTCTAGTGTGTTATGAAACGCTGTAATCCTGTTCATGCGCATGGTGTCTATGCATTATGGAAAAGAAAAGCCATATCCCAAGAGGAGCACATCCCAACACGCACACACATACTCAAACTACTTTGCATAAATCACATTGATTATGCCCAATATGTGTAGCTATATGCAATCAAACCACACAAACACCTGCAAGCATTTGTTCAACTTTTTTGGTAAAATCATTAGGGAAGTGTTACTTTATGGCTCCCTTTTGCGCACATTTTTTTTTCTTCCTGATAGTTATGTGCTGTGTCAGAAGGCTCAACTCTTTTCTTTTGGCTCACGTGGCTTTCCCAGCATGCATCGCGTCAAGCCGGAGCCACATTAATCTCTCTAGTCTTTGTTTTAGAGGTGCCGCCGTCAATCAAAGACCACATTAACTCTTGTCAGTTGTAGCGCAGGTTTGGTGTGGTACATTCTAATATTAGAAGCTACAGTAGATGCAAGTCGAAGGCCCCAAAATTTCGATGGCACAAAGACTCGGAATTCCAACCGATGTCCTTTTTCATGGGGGTGGGACTCATTGAAAAAATAATATAATTAATTGAAAGCTTTGTAATTAACACATATTCTACACATATACACATGCTATAACTTAAGTCACTGTAAAGTGAAAAGTCTTCTAAATTTGACACACCACAGAGAAGAGTTGCTCGGAGCCCTGCCAAATTTGAATGATTAAGAAAATTGCCAAGTGTCTAAAATGAGGCTTCAAAATGATGAAAAATCAAGCCATTCTCTCCACTCTCGAATGCTGTGGGGCGTGTCTGTTGAATGCGCTGAAACCAGGCTCCGCTATTAACTATCAATCAAACTCTACTATTACAACCTGGAAAAATGGATGCTCGTTTGTATAGCATATTTCCTATGCCTACACATAACTTCATGTTTGAGCTGCGAAAGTATACTGCATCCGCTTAAAGGTATGTATTCGGTGGCTGGAATACCGTATATCTCACAGGAGTGTCAAAGGGCTTTTCCACGCTGCGAGAACGAGGTGCCCTAAAAAGGGAAGATGCATTTTTGGGATATAAGCACAGCTAGCTAGCTAATTGTGTAACTAGGAAGAAGGCAAGTTCTTATATAGTGGTGCAGGGGTGACTCATGCAAGGGTTTAAGGGCTTCACTGAGCCACGCCCCCACAAAAATCAGGAAAACTGAACAGTTTGGCGCTATAGCTCCACAGAAGAGTACTACACAGTTCTCAGTCTTTGTACATGCTTTGAGCTATTATCGTCAAACATATATAGTTATTAATAAATCTGCATTCAGGTTATGATGGTTTGATTTCAATCTACAAGATTTGAAAGGATGTTTTATCAATTCGACCACTATCGAGGATTTAGCCGTTGTTTTTTTCTTTTACTTTTTGTAGATTTTTTTTTGCAACATTTAGACCCTGATTTTTTTTCCCCGGGTACTCCAGTGTCCTCCCACCTTCCGAAACCATGCATTTTACGTTGACTAAAGACTCTAAATTGCCCATGAGTGTGACTGTTTTTTTGTTTTTTTTGTCTAGACTGTATGTGCCCTTTGAGTGACAGGCAAACAGTGCAAGGTGTGCCCCACCTCTCGCCCCAAGTCGGCTGGGATGGACTTCAACTTCCTCCCGTGATGAGTATATAGTGTAGCAAATACATGCTTTTTCTCCAAATCGACTGCCTACTGAACACATAGTCTTCATGCTGCTCTTATCTTTGCATGTGCAGTATGAGCGACATGGATAGATGCAGAGCCAGACGTCTAATGCGATTCTGTTTGCGTGTGAAAGCTGCGGAAAGACGGCAGATGAGAGGAGCGCCTCCCGCAAAGCGGCCCGTGGAGAAGTGGCTCAGACCGAGAGGAACCTCGCCGATTAAAGGCTTTATTCCTCTATGACTCGTTTTTAGTTTTGAAGAGCAAAAACAAATTTTTGTTTTGTTTCACAAAATGCCCCCTACCCCCAACCTTTCTGTTCCTCCCACTACTTTGTAGCTAATACCCCCCCCCCCCCCCGGTCAAAATGAGAGCTTGTTAGGACCGGCTTCATTGTGCTCTTGCAGTGCAACCATCGGATTCAGTGATATTGTCTGAATTAAATGAGAGGCTTGTGCTGAAAAGGAGGCCTTAAACCTGCATTCTTTGTTATTTACAGTAGGGGGCGACCACACTGGATTCATTATTCACTTCAACGCTTCCTAGCAGTTAACCTGTCAATCAGTGATCCTCTCCTTCTCCGCCCCTTTCTAATCTGATGATCACTTCAGTTGAAGATGGCAACTACCAGAATGAGACTCATGGCTTCAAAACATTACTAAATTTGACCAAGGAGTTTCCACAAATGACCACCTCTTTGATCCAGTCTGGAGCGTTCGATCACAATAACGGCTCAATTAGACATCAGAAGAAGACCGCTGTGTCATAGCAACGACCTATGGTCACACACACACACTCGATCACACTCATGTTGAAAAGTGTTTCTGCTGAATAACGTTCACTTGATGAGAGCGAGGCCAGTGTATCTCGACTTTACCACATGAAATACTGTGTTTGCCTTTCTTTTATAAGCTCTGCTTTTGTTGCCATGGGCAACCAGGGTATTCTCAGCAGCTCTATGTATAGAAAGAGGTAGTTTTTTTATTTTTGTTTGTTTTTTTGTTTTGGTTAGCTAATCTCATCTGGGTGGGAATAAAACTGCATCAGGGAAGCATCCCACCCACGATGAGCCTCGGATATTGAACTGTGAGTAAGCGAGCCTCCCAAATCCCGCTGCCTCTCTAGGTAGCGAAGAAATGCACAGCGAAGAAATGAAAATTAGGATCAAATTAATCAAATGCATGTCAAACTGATTAATAAAACATTGAATACGAAAAAGGCTAAGTTATTGCAGCACTGTAATAGTATATTGATGTGATAGTTTTACAGGTTTCTAATAAACTGAATTCTCATTGGAACAAATGGTACGTTAATTTTACTTTGTAGTTTTCATTTTCAAGTCTTTAAAAAGATTAAATTAAAGCCATGTTGCATAGCATAGCACAAGAAAGTGGAATGCAAAATGATGAATGAATGAAACAAATAGTGGCTGTCCCTCCAATTAATCACCAGATGCCTCATCCATTTAACCCTCAAATTGACTTCTCCCTTTTCCTATTAGGGGAAAAAAAATGAGTAGTAATAATTTCAGTTCACTGACGCTATTGTTCACACACGAACATTACAGAGCCCAGTTAAACCTCATTGCTAACCAATACAGCAGCACCTACTGCGGCACATGAACAGTCTTTCAGCTGACGGATCTGTTTTTCTGAATTTCACCATTATCAGCATGACATCAATGACAATGTACTAGTAATATTGTTTAGTATTATGCCAAAAATGCATGCAAATAAATACTTTTTTCTCAACATGAATTCCAATAATTGTAAAATATTTCTAGGGGACTGTATGGCTCTACCTTCCTGTTCCCAGTCCATTATGTGTCATCAGGATTCTTTAAAAGGTGAGTAGTTCTACATTATCTTTGTGTTCATTAGACTGTTGTTAACATATTGCACTTATTAATTCCAGCAATACTTATAAAACACCACTAAGTGACAGTATGGCTTTTGCAAACAGCTTCCTGTTCCCACTTCATTTTGTGTTGTCAGCTATCTTCAAAGGGTGAGTAGTATTTTTTTTCATTTTATGCCAAAGAGTTTTGCTTCTCTTTACACCTGACAGTTAAGAACGTGAAAATGTTACTTAAAACATTGCTTGTAAAGTTAACAAAGGTTTTATAAAGGTGAGTGTAGACTGTGTTGTGTGTGTCCATGTTTATGTCTCATTTCTTACTGTTTCTCTGCATTTTCCCCTGTCTTCCACTTGACATGAATTGTAATATACTGGTAATATTGTTTAGTATTATGCCATAAATGTGTACAAATAAATGCATTTTTCTAAACATACAGCACTTATTAATTCATAACTACTGATAATACGCATCGAGTTGACAGTATGGCTTTATTTGTTATATTGTCTTGTAGTTGTATTAGTCAGTGGCAATCTTCTCTTAACACGTATGACAATAAGGAATGTAAAATGTTACTTCAAACTTTGCCAATACTGTTGGTAAAGGTTTTATGAAGGTGACCATTTGAGTCAGTAGTTACGTAATTAGAGACCGTGTACTGATTTTGGAGGTTTGTTTCTAATTGCATTATACTTGTTTGAAGATAATTGCTGAAAACATATGCAAAGACTGAGAACTATGTAGTACTCAATTGTGGAGTTTTTCAGCTTTTCACTTTTCCAGATTTCTTTTGTGGTGTGGCTAAAACGGCTGGCGTGGCTGCTGTAGAGCGCCTCTTTGTCAGTCATGATTGTGTGCACATCAGAGAGAGAAGGTGAAAGAGTGAGCTTAGTGCTGGCGTGGCCACTTTAGAGTGCCTCGTTGTCTCGGTGTGGCGAAGCCCTGTGACAACCCTGCGGGATATATCCCAGTAGTATCCATTTTTCTATGTCATAGAAGTGGTGTTTGATTGGCAATTGACAATTGAGCGGAGCGTGGTTTTAACGTATTCAGTGAACACGCCCACAATGTTCGAGCGCAGAGAGAACGAATTGATTTTTCATAATTGTGAAGCCTTATTTCACATACTTTGTGTCGTGTCAAATTTAGAAGACTTATCTTAACTTTAGAGGGACTTTAATTTAGTTTATTATTGTTGTTCGAAATCTTTCTTCTTATCAAATTTTGCACCTACAGGAATTGTAATCACTCAGTGACCGTCCTAGCCCGAAGCTAGGTCACTGCGTTTATCTATTGTTTCTCCTCGAGATGTCACGGATGCAGCGCAGTGCACCTCATTGTGCTCTTCACTGGCTTTGACACTGAGCGCTAAAGGACAGAACAAACTATAAACAGTTGCCTAAAACCTCAACCATCAGCCAGCTGGCTCCCATTTCTGATCTCCTCCTGCTCCTCCTCCTCTGAGATTCTGCTTTGACTGACAGAGCGTTTAGCCCTTGTGTACGCTCACGAACATTTAGGCTAATCAATTTGAGGCCACACCAGCCAATTATGGATCACACGCACACATGTTGCAGAAAACGGACACGTGAACATGTTTTTAATGATGTGGCAAAACCGACTTGATTTATATCAGGTGACGTAGACTATGAAACGCGAGCAAGCTCACTCACATAATCCCAGTGATTTAGTAGCATGTGACAGTACAGAAATGATTTGCTGATCAGTACAAACCATGGAGACGTCGTGATTAACTGAGCATTTTTTTTTTTTTTGTTCATAGGCCAAACAAAAAAATGGAATCATCCCCATGTATCATGAAATGATCATTCAACAGGAAAACCTAACAGTTTTAGAAGTAGATGTCTAGAATAAATGCAGACATTGCCCATTAAACGCTTCATCAACCTGAGCTAAATAGCTTTCTGCTGACTGAAATTCTAGTTGGCAGCTCAAGGGGGGTTGGGGGTAAGAAAAACAAAACTAAAAATAATGCCGACGTTAAAGGGATCGGTGCTGTGTGGCCCTTATTAACGCTGGCGGTCTGCAGTGACGTCGGGGGTCCACCGAGAGACGCCTTGTAAACGCCACCCACGCTGGCGCACGACATAGAAAGACACCGGCAAAACAAAACAAATGAGAAGTATTGGGACAACTAGGCATGATGCCTATCAGCAAAATTTTGAAGCGTGTGTTTGGGAAGCAGGGGTTTCTCAGGTTCTTCCACATGCCTGAAAAAAAAGGGCTTTTCCCGAACTGTTCTCACAAAGTTGGAAGCATGGAATTGTCCAAAAATGTCTTGTTAAGTGGAAAGAAACAATACAGCGAGTCACTCCAGTTCCACCACTGATTGATTAGCGGTGTTCCTCAATACTGTTGTCCATATGTTGTTCCTACTATGTCCCATCTTTCCACATTCAAATAATAAGCACTTCAGTGATGCACACTAAGATTGTATTGTTTTTTTTTTTTAAGTACTTTTGAACATTATTTCTCTGATAATTCAAGTAAGATCACGTGCCACCAACAGTCTGAGCGAGATGAGTAGAACATTTTTAATAATATTAAAACAGTGGTGTTTCTAATGGAGACAAATCCCATAGGCGGTTTTGATGTACAGTCCGTGGGGGAAGATCAGAAACATTCAAGCCCACCCATGGGAGCGTGTACTCTTTGATAAAGTGTATTGCTTGACAATTCGTTAATTCATCAGAGTTGCTTGTTTCTCATTGCCAATGACATTCAAAGCGTTTTGAATAGTGGTTTTCTCTTGTTGGAAGGTGGTTTAGAGTGCGGTTACCCTGCGTTTTCTGATTGTGTTATTTTTTTTTTACTATATGTGATTATCTTAAAGGGATATGAATGTCACACATAAAATGTTTAAAAATCACATACAATTGTGGTGTGATGCATCCAGTACTTGGTGCAATCATATAGTTCCATCCTTTGCCTCTACAGTAAGTTATTTCAATTTCGTGGTGCATGGCGAATCACAAAAGGCAGCGCCCACATCCTACGGTGTGAACTCAAAACCCTCACAGTTTATACATGGGTCATCCGTCTAGTATCCCTGATTTCCAATAGGGCTCATTGGACTGACTTATTTATTGAGTTTATTTAACCTTTATTTATCCAGGTAAGCAAATTGAGAACAGATTCTCATTAGAAATGCCAACCTGGCAGCTGGCAGCAGAGTGAAACAAAGCCAAATAAAAGCAAACACAAATAAATAGACAACAAACACAGTGTGATTCCCTTGGAGGAGTTGGTTTAAGTACAACCCTGTGGAATTGGCCAACAAGCTGTGCTTTTTGACCAAAAGCTTTTAACCTTCCTGTTCATTTTCGGGCACCTTGGATGCGGGGAAGCGGATTGTGACCAGGATCACTAAAAACATAGCAGAATAAATACTTTTTGAGTATGAGATAGCCTCGCAACATCAAATTGATTCTACAACCCCAATTCCAATGAAGATGGGACGTTGTGTTAAACATAAATAAAAACAGAATACAATGATGTGCAAATCATGTTCAACCTATATTGAATTGAATACACTACAAAGAGAAGATATTTAATGTTCAAACTGATAAATGACGGATTGTTTTTAGCCAATAATCATTCACTTAGAATTTTATGGCTGCAACACGTTCCAAAAAAGCTGGGACAGGTGGCAAAAAAGACAAAGAAAGAAAGTTGAGGAATGCTCATCAAACACCTGTTTGGAACATCCCACAGGTGAACAGGCTAATTGGGAACAGGTGGGTGCCATGATTTGGTATTAAAGGAGCTTCCCTGAATTGCTCAGTCATTCACAAGCAAAGATGGGGCGAGGTTCACCTCTTTGTGAACAAGTGCATGAGAAAAAAGTCGAACAGTTTAATGACAATGTTCCTCAACGTAAAATTGCAAGAAATTTCGGGATTTCATCATCTACGGTCCATAATATCATCAAAAGGTTCAGAGAATCTGGAGAAATCACAGCATATTAGTGGCAAGGCCAAAAACCAACATTGAATGCCCGTGACCTTCGATCCCTCAGGCGGCACTTCATCAAAAACCGACATCAATGTGTAAAGGATATCACCACATTTCACCACACTTCAGAAAACCAATGTCAGTAAATACAGTTCGGCGCTACATCTGTAGTGTAACTTGAAACTCTACTATGCATTTTTTACTATGCATGAATTTAATTCTTATTCCATGAACTCAATATTAATCAGAACACCGTGTTTAGACTAGTGGGGGCGCACACAACGTAAAGCAAAAGCCATTTATCAACAACAAAGTGGAAAAGTGTTCTGTGTTCAGACGAGTCCAGATTTCAAATTGTTTTTGGAAATTGTGGACGTCGTGTGCTCCAGGCCAAAGAGGAAAAGAACCATTCGGACTGTTATGGACATAAAGTTCAAAAGACAGCATCTGTGATGGTATGGGGCTGTGTTAGTGCCAATGGCATGGGTAACTTACACATTTGTGAAGGCACCATTAATGCACAAAGGTACATGCAGGTTTTGGAGAAACATATGGTGCCATCCAAGCAACGTCTTTTTCATGGATGCCCCTGCTTATTTCAGCAAGACAATGCCAAACCACATTCTGCACGTGTTACGACAGCGTGGCTTCATGGTAAAAGAGTGTGGGTACTACACTGGCCTGCCTGCAGTCCAGACCTGTCTCCCATGGAAAATCTGTGGCGCATTATGAAGCGTAAAATACGATGACGGAGGCTCCAGACTGTTGAACAGCTGAAGCTGTGCTCAAGCAAGAATGGGAAAGAATTCCACCTACAAGGCTTCAACAATTAGTGTCCTCAGTTCCCAAACGTTTATTGAATGTTGTTAAAAGAAAAGGTGATGTAACACAGTGGTAAACATGACCCTGTCCCAGCTTTTTTGGAACGTGTTGCAGCCATAAAATTCTAAGTTAATGATTATTTGCTAAAAACAATAAAGTTTATCAGTTTGAACATTAAATATCTTGTCTTTGTCGCGTATTCAATTAAATGTAGGTTGAACATGATTTGCAAATCATTGTATTCTGTTTTTATTTATGTTTAACACAACGTCCCAACGTCATTGGAATTGGGGTTGTAATAAGGTGAGCAAATGTTTAGTATTATATAGATTGCTGAGTTAAATGATTGGCTTTTTTATACCATTCAGGTTTTATTTTGTTTTAGAATTACATTCCAGGCCAAATGGCCACAGGCCGTACGTAGGTTCCCCACCCCTGCTGTCTCACGATATCTTTTTTTGCCACTTTCTTGTGTCATTTTCAACTGAAAGATACTCATTCACAGTTCGAAAATACACTTGAACTCAATAATGGGTCAGGACATGAATAATAATGTTGAGTGTAACTGTATACCACATGTTTTAACTTGCGCTACCATCTCCTGCATCTGCCCCCACGCTTATCTACTAGCTCACCACATCAGTTCCTCATCACTTTCCAGTTTGAGCAACCATGACAAATTACAATTCTTTTTTTTCTAATTCTCTAAAATGATGCCGGTGTTCACGCATAGCACCTAGTGACAAGCGCAGGCACACACAGCATCGTGAGCATCAGCAGTAGCAGCAGACTCACCCTGACAGCTTTGGCATCTTCACAAAGCTGAACACATCCATGTGTGCTGCAGGTCGCAGTCGAGGCGACAAATGTACCAACTGCTTCACTCGTGCTCCATTGTCCGAACACCGTCTTTGACAGCAAAGGGATGAATAATTCAAGAACAACACACACTGAAAAAAAGTGGCGCTTCCACAAGTCAGGTGGAGAGATTATTCGTGTTGTCTGGGCTTCTGCATGGCTGAGTGATTGCTGTGTCCTCGCCTCGCAAATCCACTACAGCGCATGGAAAAGGATCTGGCAGTGTGTGTGGAGCTTCCCCCCGCTGGTTACATCCTTCAAAGCATGCCTGCGTTAAGCCACCTTCATTTAATTTCCATCGCGGCGGAATTATGTGCGGGAGCCGCGCATGAACAACAGCTTTGGAGAGAAGCAGGGAGAGAGAGAGAGAGAGAGATGGATGGATGAGAGGGAGGTACACGGATGTGGGAATGTGAAAGGGTGTGCATAGGAGCCACAGGAATTCCATCTAAAGGATGCAGCCGGCTACGTAGAAGTCCCCGAAGGCTGGTGTCATCAATCAGTTGCGCAGCCACGACGCAGCGTGCCGTGCAATATATTGTTGCTGGAAAAAGCAACAGCTGGAGAGCGAGCATGCACCTAATGTAGACGCCCCCCCCCCCCCCCCCGCCCAACCCCGCCCACCACCCTCCACCCCTCCATCAAACAAACCACCCCCTACTTCTCCAACTGTGCTCACAGCTGCACAGGACAACTCTAGTCTGCATTTATGATTTTGACCTTTCAAAACTGTTAAAGCTTCCTCTCCATTATGCCACATCACGATGGTCGTCCAAACACATTTTTGGGGCCACAGAGATGATAACATCGAGGACTGTTATCTATAGCGTTATAAAGGGCATCAAGCATTTCTAGTGGAACCCTCAAAGTCGAACACAATCCGTTCCCTCTATTCATTTTTTATAGTGCTTGTCCTCATTAGTCAGAATCAGAATCATGTGTCAAAAACACAAGGAATTTGTAGTGTAGTGGATTAGTAGTTGGAGTTGCTCTAGTACAACAAGAGACAGCCATTTCAGATGGTCATGGTCTGTGTTTTAGTTGAGACTAGATTTAGTTTTGTTTCATGTTTTCCTGTGTCCCATGTTGTTCATGTCTTGTGTGTCTGTTGGGTTACGTGTCCACCTGTTCTTGTCAACCCTCTCCCACGTGTCAACCAATCAGCTCCCTCCAGCCACTTGTGTCTTGTCCTGGTATTTCTTGTCGTTTGTATTTAATTCCCTGCTTTCTTTCAGTCTGTGTTGCTGCATTGTCATAGGTCGATCATTATGTGTCGTCATGTCTCCTTTTTCCCGTCATGTTTCTGCTGTGGTCAGTTCTTTGTTCCCTGGTGTTTCTTTGTTATTTTGTGTTTAGATTTTGGACTTTGTTCATTTAGCTTTTTGCCTCAGTGATCCTTGGTTGCCTTTTTTGGTTTTATAAATAAATAATTCCTCCTGCCAATTGGGTCCTCCACTTTCTCGCCTCCAACACCTCGAAAACCCGAACCTGAAAATTTGGATCGCAAGTGAGCTGGGGCCAATCTGACTTTGGATGAGAGACCGGGTACGCCCTAGACTGGTTGCCAGTCAATCATAGGGCAGATATATACAAACAACTATTCACACTCACATCTTCAATAAACTGAACCGATTGCGACATTGACTGATACACTGGAATGGAAAAACTGCTATCACTGATTTTCTTATCGGGGAAAAAAAACTGTTTTGGCGCTCCACATATGGCGCTCGACTGTGTTGATTTTTATTGAACCCCAAACAAGGTAGAAGCAGATTACTCTGTTCGCTGTGGGTGTATTGTGATAATACAAAGAGAGGAAATGAGTGAAAGAGAAAAGAAAAGCATACCATGCTGCTCCCAATCCGTTCTGTGAAGCTAATTTAGTCAATTCAAAACAATATTTCCCACGGAGATCAGTTATATATTTGGAACAATTGCTTGCAAATCCAAAATTGTCACTATACTAAAACATTTGTTTAAAATTCCTGACTATCATACAAGTGTAAACAAAAACAACAACACACAAAGCATGAAATACAGCACAGACTGACTTTGACAAATGAGGAGGCGGAATATGTAAGGCGGAAGTCGTGTTCCAGATGCACCTTACATATCTTTTTTTTTAACTTTAACATAATTTAAAAGGGCGGCACGGTGGACGACTGGTTAGAGCGTCAGCCTCACAGTTCTGAGGACCCGGGTTCAATCCCCGGCCCCGCCTGTGTGGAGTTTGCATGTTCTCCCCGTGCCTGCGTGGGTTTTCTCCGGGCACTCCGGTTTCCTCCCACATCCCAAAAACATGCATTAATTGGAGACTCTAAATTGCCCGTAGGCATGACTGTGAGTGCGAATGGTTGTTTGTTTGTATGTGCCCTGCGATTGGCTGGCAACCAGTTCAGGGTGTACCCCGCCTCCTGCCCGATGACAGCTGGGATAGGCTCCAGCACGCCCGCGACCCTAGTGAGGAGAAGCGGCTCAGAAAATGGATGGATGGATAATTTAAAAGCAAATGCAGCCTGCGGTATATCATCCAAATTGTATGGACTGTAAAACTGGGCATACTGTGCGTAATGTACTGTGTGAATATAACCAGTGTCAACCCTGATTCCCAATGGACGACAATTACAGTCGGCACTCTTGACGTGCACACGAGGAAACAAGAATCATTTGGCTGCTCCCGACCAGTCGTACGGCGATCAGATGAATTTCAGACGTCGCTCCCGACAGTGTTGATATTTCTTTGGGTTTTCGGCACAGATGAAGGCACAACTGATAATGAAACTTGAACCGAACCGGGGACCTTCTTGCTTTGAGGCAGCTGCTACCATTTAACAGTTGCCAACAGTTCGAAACACACGCTGTGAACAGTGTGAAGAGTCAAGTCGTGGCTCTCAGTCAGTCCGTGCTGCGTGAGCACTTCACTCGTTAGCGTTTTGCTTTCGGTCGTGGGCTATTTGCACCGACTTTTAAGCTGCCACTTCTGAAGTTTCCGTCTATGCACAGCTTTAGGCGTTTAAGAGTTGACGAGCGACTGCACTTTCATTTAACATTTCTTCATTTCTCACTGATCTCCATAATTTGGTTGACTTGACTTTCTCATTTGCTTTGGGTGTAGGAGCTAATGCTGGTCATGCACTGTGTATTTTTGCTGTTCCACATTGGCCTCGTAGTTGTTGGTTTTGTGCAATGCAAACTGTTGCGGAGAGTCGGACAAATCAAGAAGAAGAAAGAATGCTAATGCTAAACACAAACAGCAAAGCCAGGGTTTCTCCTATTATTTGTGCATGGATCTGGGCCATAACCTCTGTCGACGCTCTTTACAATGTAGTTTGAGCAGTTAGGAATTTGTCCATTTCGTGCAGTGTGGAAAAGCCCAAGTGTTCAGAGCACAGATTAATACCTTAAGGACATTTCCTGAAAAGGCTTATTAACCACCATGGTAAATCAAGGAAAGGAGAATGATTGTGAAATTAAATTACTGCTGAATAGCACACTTAATTGCTTAGACACGAACTAAATTTCCTAGGTGTAAGGAAATAACTGTACACCTTGAAGTCATGCAATGACACAAGTGGAAAAACAAATGTCAGTTTTAGCCTACGTTTTAGTAGAACTAGCATCCAAAAAACACTCATTAAATCTTGACACCAGATGAAGAATCGCCGTGTGTCTTTTTTCTCAAAGACAAAAAACTAGCCCTCATAAATCAAACCCAATGGATGGGAGTCAATTAGCCTCATCGGTGATCCAAGTAGGGCTGATATTTCCTCATGTACCTCTGACGATTTGTGGGGGGATGAAAGCAGCATCTCTGCTGAAAAGGAAGCCCTCTGCTAGAAATCGCTAATTTCCAATGTCTATCTACTGAGAGCATCTGCCCCGCTGTGGACAGCTAATTAATGTTGGCAATACATTTGCTTCTGTAAAAAAGACATTAGCAGTAGCTCAGTCTGTAAGGACTTTGGGTTGTCCAGTCGGAGGACATGGGTTTGAGTCCCACTATTGGCAAAAATGTAAAAATTGGCAACTAGGTGTTTTATCATCCCCACCACCCCGCTCAAGTGTTTCTTTCACTCTGAAGCTCTCCTTGCATGTCTACATCTGTGTGATTCGTAGCATGCAACACAAAAGTATACATCGGAGTGGGAGTTGGATGAATAAACACCACTAAAAACAAAAAGCGGCAGATGCTAGCAGGCGATTTTCGAACCCCAATTCGTAGCTGCCTTCTTCAAGTCAAGAGGCAACTCTCCTCCTATTAAAATGCCACCACTTGTAAGCTCCTGCAGGCTGACTTGATATGCCTTTGCTGCGACTGATACGCTCAATAAGGAATGTTGTCTCTCTGACTTAGGGTCAGTCTCCCGTTGTTTTGTTTTTTTTCGGGCCAGCATCGCAAAGGCAAGGTTAATGGAAAAATAAGAAGCACACTTGGGTTTTCCCACGTGATGTCTCAGATTGTTGAGGGACAAAAAAAGCAATGTCTTTCCTAGAGCATAGGGTATAGGGAATGGACCCAGTGAATGAAGAGATGAGGTCTGATTTGCTTTAAATATAGCAACAGTGTCCTTTGGCTGTAGCTTTTGAGAGTCTCAGCATATTCTGGACAGTTGTGTTTGCCCATTCGGGCTTGCGGGCCCGAAGCCAACGTGAGCGGCAGCGGATATTAAGGTCAGACGGCAGCGTGATCTAAGGAGAATATGGCTGACGCTTTACACATCCAATCCCGCTGCCCCGCTGATGACGTACTCTAACCTCGGAGTCACTTTCGAATCAGCTGAATTCTGTCGTTTGGGAACACTTGTCCACTTAAAAACCCAACAGTACTTACATTTTGCAAGACCCTGCCTTCGGATCACCGCACGACTCTAAAAGCTGAAAATGCGCAGAGTGCAGCTGTTATGCATGAATTGCTAACCGCGCTAAACAACAGGGGCATGAATGTTTACTTAGATGCAGAGATTTGGCATCATTTGGGAATCGGCACAGCCTTGCATTACGAATTATGTGTTTTATTAAGGTTTTACGGTGTATTGCATTGCTGATTGCTGTTGCTGTCGCATCAGTTTCAACAAAATACGTATTACTAAGCACTGCAAAAAAGGCTTTTAATAGTAGTGACTAGCACCCTTGCAGTACTTATTTGACGATGCTACGATCAAATTTGCTAGTCGAGCCTCTTAAAATGAGGTAAAGCCACAAATAATTGGGAATTAATTGGTCCGAAATGTATTAAATATTTATTACAAAAAATGTATCTTTGTTTATCTATGTATGCCATTGTATAGTGACAGGCAGAACAAGTCAGACTTTTTTTTCCCACCCTATTAGCTCTTCTGCCTTTCTCTGCGTGAGTTACGCGCACTCACGGTGGACAACGAGGCACTCTAAAGCGGCCATGCCAGTGGACTTTCCGAAGGGAAGAGGCAGTTTCGAGTGTAGACATTGCTAGCTGCTAACTGCATGTGGCAATTGTCCCATATGACCGCTGATTCGAACGACGGCGCCTAATGTAAAGATGGGGAGCATGTGGGGCCCGTTTTAGCCACACCCCAAAAATGAGGAAAACTGTAATGATGAAAAACAGTTTAACGCTTTATCTCCACATTTGAGCACTGCGTAGTTTTCAGTCTTTGTAGCTCTTTTCAGCAATTGTCAGCAATTTAGCAATTTAGAAGCAAATCTCTGAATTCACTTTGCGGGGTCTTTAAGGGATCGAAAATCTCTCAGTTCACAACTTCTGTTCCGGTGTACTTTTCATATGTTTCCTACTGAATTGACATGGGAACAGGATAGTTTTGCATTTTTGCCATCGGTCTGCCACCACAGCACCAAAAGCATTGCAATTGACTCACTCATGCGATGATAATTTTTGCTGATGTATTCAGTGTATTAAATGGCTTTTAGGAGTGAAATTAAAGATGGCACGGATAAAATGTTACTCAGTTGAGTAGTAATATTCTCTTCACCTGCTGTTAAATTCATAGTAATACTACTTTGAACGTAATCCTCTGGGTCACTGCCAGGGCAAGTGTGGTCCTTTTTATCGAATGTTTCCAGGAAACTAGCCTCTCCCAGCATGACGTTTAGTGTTTTAGTCCAAACAATACAGTTTAATTCACTCAATACGAGACACATTTGGCAAGTTATGTATTCGAGGCACGGGCGGTGTAGCCTCGAGCTCCAAGCGGTGGCTTGACTAAAGAAGTCTGCTTCTTCTCTTTATCTCCACAGCCCCAAATTTGAACCCTCCACTGCCTCTACTGTCACAGATCTGAAGCCAAACAGGCTCCATACGCAATACTAATCACCAAGTGATGATGACGATAACCCTAACATCACGATACAGCGATTATGCGATAATCCGTACGTTGGAGGAAAGACATCCACAATCAGGACATCTGTGTAATTGAAGAATGCTAGAAACACCCTGCTTGCACTTTAAGCATACATCAAAATGTAATAATGTAAATGGGTGAATACAGTGTAGTTTTTGAGGGAGAAAAAGAATGCTTTATGCACTACAAATATGCAGCACTACATAAGAAGAACACTACATAATAGGATGGGTTTTCATTGGTCTGGTTTACACATGCAGTATTGCCGGTACAACGAAGAAAACAGCAAGATTTATTTAGTGCGAAATTGCATATAGCTGAACATCAGCTAGAAAAAGCTCCGCTGCCGGTTTATCGATTTTGGACTGTGAGCGATAAGAGCAACATCGACGTGCCTGAACTACTGGTAGTCCTGCGATGTTTGTTTCAAACAAAAACCTCTTCTTCGAAGCTGTTGAAAGCAATGCAGTTCTAAAATGATCTCAAGGACAACGCTATCGCAAATTCTACAAGAACTCAACAGGAGTAACACAACACTGATGGTACTTTGGAGAATTTCCAACAAGATTGTGCAACGACAGGCATCTAGTGTGAGCGAGTGATGATCACCTCTGACTGAGTTATATCACAAGACAACACGAGGGCCACCGGGGGACTACTCACTGAATGACAGTGAAGATGCCGAGTTCGTTGTCGTCCGGGTTCATCGTTGCTGACAGGTTCTCGGCACGGGTGCTCCTTCCCGGCGTTTCCCGTCAAGGCATTTAGAGCCCCCCCCCACCCCACCCCCCCCTGCCCCCGCCTCGCACTGAAACGCTCCCGGCCTGCGCTCCCCCGACTCGGCAAAGTTTGCCACCCTCTTGCTTTTTTGTTTGGACTTTTCCTTTCTTGTCTGACTGAGCCCCGTTCACTTCTGATTGCCTACAGTGGCCCCGTCCAAGCGACTGGCACCGTGCCCCCCGGGGAATAGAGCGAGCTTGTCGCTTCTGCCTCGGTAATGAAATAACATCACATTCCAGGCCAGTGCATCAGAAAACAGAGGGATCAATGGCGAACAGCTGGACTCCAATGGGGCGCCGCGCTGGCCCAGGCTGCCTCGATGAGCACGTTGTTGTTTGGGCAAAATTCACCTCCGCTCCACTAGGCCGCTGACAGGGAGGCAACGCAGTTTAGTAGAGGAATAACCGCCGAGGAGCTATTTACCATTTTTCTGCACACCGATTTGCAATAGCTGACATCAAAATCTGATCCCGGTATGGGGCTTTTAAAGATGGCATGCGTTACAGGCAGGAGAGTTTTAAAATTAAGCTGAAAACATAATCCAACTCTATCATTATCTGCCTGCCAACTGTCAACCATAAACGAGCCAAGCCTAAATCCTATATAAACCAGCGAACTGGATCTTAACCTAAATGTGGCATCATTATTTGATCCATAGTTGATCATTTTAATTCTCCGTTTAAAGGCATTCTCCTCATTGGTGTTTTAACATGATGACTGTTCACGCTCAGTCAGCCATGCAAGAATGGCGTACACAGTCTTCCATTAGTTATGAGGGAAGGCACGTGTCTTTGCCTCTGCAAGCAAATGTACGCGCTTGCGTAACACGGCGCGTGCATGTATACACGCAGAAGCCTTTCAGCGCTGAAAGTTTAGCTCGCAACTTGGACTCCAAGAGGCTGGGATTTTTTTTTACATTTTTTTTTTTACTTGTATCCTTTAGGCTGAATATTAGGAGCTCCTTAAAGAGAAATATGAATAATATTAAGAATGGAGTGGTAATTTGTGAGGAAAAAGTCATATTATCACAATAATAATTGTATTAGGAGGGAAAAAAATGAATTGTCATTTTACAACAATAAAGTTGTAATTTACCAGAAATATTTTTCTTATTTTTATGTTTTTTTTAATTTATTTTCAAATAATAAATTTGGAATACTGTATTGCAATAATTAATTAATAATTTGACAAAGATCATTTCAACATTGCTAATGTTAAGTTGGAATATTATTATAATAAAGTTGTATTTTTAGGGGACTGACATCCGTATCTTGTACGGGGAAAAAAAATCTAACATTTTCCAAATCTCACATCATAATGTTACAAGAATCAAGTCAGTACATTATGAGAAAAAAAAGCGACTTATTTTCCAAGACTAAGACAAAAGACATGATATTATAAAAGTTAAGTCAAAATATTATGAGAATAAAGTACGAGAACTTTTAATATTGCAAGAAAAATGTGTAATTATCCAGAAATAGTTCGGAATCAATTCATAATTTTGGAGGAAAAAAACTTTAATGTCACAATAATTAAGTCTTAATATAAGAGAATGAATTTGTAAATCCCTGAGTATGGTTGTATCATTAAGTTAAAATATTGCTATAAAATAATAAAGAATAAAGTCATACTTTTAGGAGAACGAAGTACTGATTTTGTGAGAAAACTATCTTAATTTTCAAAAATGTAAGTCATAATCTACAAACATTAAGTCAGAAGATTGCAAGAATTATTTTTTATAATTTAAAATTTCCACAACGGAAGTCACATTATTATGATAATATATGTAAATATGAATATTAACCTACAAGAATAAAATTGCAACTTAACAAGAATACATTTTAACTTGGTGAGAAAAAGAATACAATATTAGGAGAAAGTCATGAAGCAATTAATTGATAAAATGGCTGTAATTTTTGTTAAAATGTCATAACAATCTGATGAAAAAAACATTTTACAAGAATAAAGTGATATTATCACAAGAATTAAGTTATACATTAAATTACACTGTTACCTTTTCTTTTATGTGCGAATTTTCTTACCATAATCATTTTCATCAATTCAGCAATACAATTTTTTTTTTTTTTTAAAGTCTTTATTATTGCAGCATCACAAACCTATTGTCATAATATTGTGTTTTTTGGGGGGGGGGGGGGGGTTTTCATGTAATTTCACAATTTATTCCTTGCTGGTATCATACAATATACGATTACAGTTCCATTAATTGTAACACAGCTTTCACTGCTCACATATAATTCATGCAGTAGCCGTGCGTGAGCATATGGTCAAAGTGCAAAGCAGACAAAAGCAGACCTTTTTGTGCGAGCAAGATCCAGCACACGAATCCATCCAATCACGGGGCCCGGCACTTACCCCGAGGCCACACTCCATCAGTGGCCTGCTTTTCTATGACACACAGGTCACGGCATTTGGAGTAAGAACAGAGGCTGTGCACTAGCCCTTGTGCCAAACGCACATGAGTAAGACCCGCATTTAGCGTGTTGTCTCGCGGTCATAACGGCAGCAATTGAAGACGAGGTTAATAAGGCTGGAGCGCGTTATGAGATGCGTCGGCTTTCACGGGCTGCTCCTTTATTTTTCGTTACAATGTCATGCTGCAAGCCTCTTGGCAAATTTCTCTAATGGCTTGAAAGAGGCGCCACGGTGGTCGACTGGTTAGCTCATCTGCCTCAGTTCTGAGGACCGGGGTTCAATCCCCGGCCCCGCCTGTGTGGAGTTTGCATGTTCTCCCCGTGCCTGTGTGGGTTTTCTCCGGGTAATCCGCTTTCCTCCCACATCACAAAAACATGCATGCTAGGTTAATTGAAGACTCTAAATTGCCCATAGGTGTGAATGTGAGTGCGAATGGTTGTTTGTTTATGTGCGCTGCGATTGGCTGGCGACCAGTTTAGGGTGTACCCTGCCGCTTGCTTGAAGATAGCTGGGATAGGCTCCAGCACGCCCGCGACCCTAGTGAGGAGAAGCGGTACAGAGAATGGATGGATGGATGGCTTGGATGACAGCATTGCCTTGTTGTGATTAATCTGTAGGATACAATGGAAATACAACCATGATGTCATACTTCTTTGACATTTATAACCTCTCACCTCAAGTCTAGTTTTATTGTACATCAGTTAACTTACTTTAGCAAGAAAATAAAAATGTTTCTCAAAACATTCCCTGTACAGTTGATTAAGGTGTTATGGTTGCAATATTTTGTTTCACTGTAAAAATATAAGCAAATCACATCCAGGCACAAATTGTGAAGGTTCTTCTGTTAAAGCCATCCAACTAGACCAGTGCTGTAAACTAGTTTAAAAATGCATCACAGCTAAAGCAAGCAAACAAACAAAATGTGAAATTAATTCCAATTGTATGTTGTTGTGGGGTGAAGTGCTACACAAATTGATTTTCAGTCTATCGGGAAAGATTTGAGCAGCGGAAAGACTTTTTTTTCTCTCGCTCATTATTTTATGATGCATAGCAAGCAGCAGATGCACTCATTTGCATAAAATGATGAGAGTGGCTCTATGCATAGAGCATAGCAGCAAAATCTCATATTAATACAGTGAGTTATTTTTTTTTCTGTTTGGCTGTTGCTAAAAGGTTGCAGTCGTGTTTAGAAAAGCTGGGATGTAATTTGCATTCTTTGGCAACAACTCCTGCATATATATATAACTCTGCTTTTTTTTCACAAAACAAAGAACAATGCCAAACAGGTCATTAATCAACTCTAATTAGTCAGTAATTAACAGCGCTGGACAAAGAAAGGCAAGCACTAATTTAAGGATGCGCCTTCAACAACTCATCCATGATGATGATTTTTTTTTTTGTAAGCTGACCAATTCTGAAAGGCATCAAAACAACCCCGGGATACGCTGAAAAATATGCAACGTCCATAGACAGGAAGTGCAGAGAAGTCGGTCAGTTTCAGTCAATGAGATGACAGGATATCACATTCCTCAAATCAGTGTCAACACGGCTGCACAAGCCCCTCCCCTTCCTGCAGCCCCCCTGGGAAGATCCGATTCACAGCATCCAGCCATTAGCCGTAATGTGGGAGAAAAAATCAATGTGCCCGTGGAAAGCTTGCAAAGGTCATCGGGCCAATGCTCAAATTCAGTCGCCGCGCGACATTTTGGGTCAGGCTCCGAGCCTGCCGGTCAAGCTTTGTCTCTACTGTCATGCATGAATTAGGGTCGTTATGAACCATATGACCATATGGAGGACAACCGGTTTTAGTTGGTCAAAGGGAAATTAAATATGAACAAAATAGGTCAAAATGGACACATTAGCCTCTTTTTCTTTAAACACTAAATTTTACACAGAACCCAATGAAACTGGATATTGCTGCACCTTTCACGCAGTGACAAATAGGTCTGGTGTGGCATATAAAATACTTGTGACAGTTGCTCACCACATCAGGGAAGTGAGTGTCCGGTGTTAAAATTCGCACCGCTACCTCCTCTGGTGAAAAATTACCACGTTGACTTTGTCGCCCTCATTCTATGCTGTTGTTGTTAATACAGAACAGCCACAAAGAAGGAAGCCAGAGAGTTCTCGATGTACAACAGAGTTCAGTTCCTAAGGCGACGACATAACCTGAATTCAAATGAGCCTTAGTCTATCACTAACCTACAATAACAGAGTGGTAAAGTCATCATTCTAGTAAATATTTGGATGAAAAACACTTTTAGGCCGTAAACCGAGGCGCCGCGACAGAGCAGGCAAACAAGGCAAAGGGGACCCCTGGCGATGGCTGGGTGTTAAGGATGTGTTAAGGCTCAGATGCTAAATACCCAATACTGTACTAAATACCGGATTGACTTCATCACCTGGTAAGGTCTATTCAGGGGTTCTGGAGGTGGGGGGGGGGGGGTCGTCAGGAAGTCAAATTTCAGATTCAGGAGGAGCAGTGTGGTTTTCGTCCTGGCCTTGGAACAGTGGACCAGCTCTACACCCTCGGCAGGGTCCTCGAGGGTGCATGGGAGTTCGCCCAACCATTCTATATGTGTTTTGTGGACTTGGAGAAGGCGTTCGACAGTGTCCCTCAAGAGTTCTGTGTGGAGAGCTTCAGGAGTATGGGGTACCGGACCCCCCGGTACGGGCTGTTCGGTCCCTGTACGACTGGTGTCAGAGTTTGGTCCACATTGCCGGCAGTAAGTCGGATTCGTTACCAGTGAGACTTGGACTCCGCCCTTTGTCACTGATTCTGTTCATTACCTTTATGGACAGAATTTTTTGAAGGCGCAGCCAGGATGTTGAGTGGGTCCAGTTTGGTGATATCAGTATCACGTCTCTGCTTTTTGCAGATGATGTGGGTGATCTCCAACTCTTGCTGGAACACTTCGTATGAGACTGTGAAGCAGCTGGTATGAAAATTAGCACCTCCAAATCTGAGACCATGGTCGGAAAAGGTTGGAGTGGGAGGAGAACCTGCCCCAAGTGGAGGACTTCAAGTATCTAAGGGTCTTGTTCATGAGTGAGGGAAGAATGGAGTGGGAGATCGACAGGTGGATCGGTGCAGCATCTGCACTGGATGCCTCCGTGATGAGGTGTTCCGGGCACATCCACCCAGGAGCACCAGGGACGACCCAGGACACGCTGGAGAGACATCTCTCGCCTGGCCTGGGAACGCCTCGGGATCCCCCCAGAAGAGCTGGACGAAGTGGCTGGGGAGAAACAAGTCTGGACTTCCCTTCTTAAGCTTCTGCCCCTGTGACCCGATCTCGGATAAGCAGAGGAAAATGGATGGATGGATTTTATCACCAAATTCCATGTTTCTGTCGTTCGGACTGTCGTTAAGTTAACCCAAGGGGAAAAAAGTTGGAAAATGTTCACTTCATTAAACCTTTATTAATTGTACAGGGCGTGGTAGAGAAGTGACTGGTATTGCAGAATACCCTTACAACACAGGCACCATTCCACCTCTGTTAAGACTCTGATACTACCACCAAAGGTGGAAATAGCAAGCAAACGCAACATGTAAATATTTAGAATAATGCAGTCTTTTCCAGGCTGTGTGAAAGGAGCTAATGTTTTTGTTTGTTTGTTTTTTTACAGTTGGGCTTCTTATGTATGAAACGTCTTATACTCTACCTCTGGAGGCTAGAAAAATAGCGTGGCAGGTACGTAGCCCTCGTTGCATGTGAATGCTGGAAAAAAGCCTTGACTCGTGTTTTTCACATTTCGGCTTCTTAAGTGTTAAGGTTCCTATACTCCCTCTTGAAAAATGACAGTCTTGACTTCAACTCCACATTCCTTGTCGGTGTCATTAAGACAGGAGAGCGAGGAGAGTATCAAAAAAAGTGGTAACTATTCTTTTATTCAGTTATCTTCATAAAACCTTTATTAAGTGTACAGGGCATTGCAGAAAATGCCGGCTCAAACAGGCAGCGTTGACTCATGCTTTTACAGTTGAGCTTCTAATGTGTTAAGGCAATGATACTTAATACTTAATACTAAATTACTGGGTCGATTCCATTACCCGATTCCATGTTGATGTCTTTAAGACAAAACAACGATACAATATTGATTTATTTATTTATTTTTATTTACCATTGAGTTTTTTATGGGTTAAGGTTCTGAAACTACCTCTGAAGGCAGAAAATTGCCAGGTCGACTTCGTCCACCCCCATTCCGTATCATTGCCATTGATACAGAAAAGCAAACCGGTCTTCTTATTGGGTGTTTGCAAACTTTGAATAGTGGAAAAGTGCACAAGCTACAATCTCTCTAATCTACTTTGATTTGGCATAGGTTCTCACAAGACAATATTTTGAGCCCCCCCAAATATGAATCATCCAACATACCTCACCGTCTCCTGCTTGTTGTCCGGCATGCCACTTTTGTCATTGGCGTCTCCATTATCATCCATGTCTTCTCGGTCATTCATGCAGATACTAAGAACTGCAGCTATTGCACAAGAAGGCAACCGTTCTCTATGTGTTCTTGATCGGAAAGGGAGAGGTAGAGGCCTCCTTGAAACATTTCTAGCCTGGAGTAATTCTATCAACTGCAAGGTGATATGGAGAAAAATGAGAAATCGATACTTTGCGGACGGTCTTGTTTGAGGCGGCGAGCTGAGTGGAAACGCAAGATGGCGTGGCGCTGCGCTGATGCGTACACTGCTGCTGCAAAACTGGTTTAATCAAGTGTTTGTCGGGCAACCATATTGCATTTTCCTCCCTCCATTACTCACCCACATTACTGGACATATGATGTGATAGCAAATACAAGAGACGGCAGGAAAAGAAATGATGTGAAATCGCTGAACTCAACTGGCCAGGACAATGCATTGCATTCAATTGGATCTGCTCAAAGACACCACGCTTCCTTCTGAATCCCAAATGTTACCATCTGCTGGAAATGTGGTGTCAATGCCAGTGATGACTCACTGAGTTGTGCAGATATTCTTGAAAAGGTCAAAAATAGATCCCAAAAGAGGCGAATGCAACATTCCACCAGTCATTTGCTTACATTCTCTCTCTGGTGCTTTGTGAGGTTATTTTGCATCCGTAATGCTTGTTAGTGATGGTTCACAGCACTATGATGACATGGTTGGCTGCTTGCATCATGTATGTGCTTAGTTTAGCTCCTGAGCACACACATGTGGTCTGTAGATAACACTGCATGCGTTCTGCTACCCAAAAGGCAACTTTTCCTTTTTTTCTTTTTCTTTTTTTTTCTTTTTTTTTATGGTTACTCCAGGTTCCTCCCACATTCCAGAGCAAATATCCATAGCTGTAATTGTGAGCAGAAATGGTTGTTGGGATATATACCCTTTGATGGGTTGGCAACCAGTCCAACTCTTGCCATCATACAACCTTGATTAATTGTTCTTACAATGTTTGAAATAACATTTCACCATTCTAAACTGACATAGAAGTGTAATAAGTAGTTAACTTTTTAATTTAGGATGACACTATGAAAAGGTGAGTCATGTTGAACATGCACCTAATACATCTCCTTTAAAAATATATAATAATAAATAAAAAGTATATATATATAAAAGAAAAATAAAGAATTGAAAAATATTGTTACTTCTAATGCAAGTGCTTGAAGAAGTAAATTACTCTAGAATTGCCCTTTGTTTCTAGTGTGTTTTAAATATGTGTGGCAGTGGCTCAAATTTTCTGGTGGGAAATTATTTGTCTTCAAATGAATTCAAATTTAGAGTTTGCAGTAATTGCTGAAACTCTAAATCACCTATTTACACAGTAATGCTTTATTTCCATCAACGATTCGAATGCATGTATCCACAAAATATAAGACGGGATACATTGAGGTCATCTACGGCCATGCATTTCTAATTTTTATATTCTTTTATTTTAGATTATATATTATATTTTTTATATTTGTAAAGCACAAAAAGAACATGAAAATGTGTGAAGGGTTGTATTCACAGAATGGAGCCGGAGGAAATGAGTCATTCGGCTTCATTATTTGACAGAAATGCCTGTTGCTTATTCATTTCCTGTTTAAAGGGGCCATAATTGACAAATGAAGGTCGTGTTGTAATGTAGAGGGACTGTAAACAAAATCTCAAAAGAAAAAAAAAAAAATATATATATATATATATATATATATACGTGTAGGTGGTAGTAATAGTAATAGTGGTCAAGGCTTTCCCACTAAGGCTATATTCACATTTTTATTGAATTATGCCTAGAACTTGAAGCATAAACAGTTGAGTTTTTCCACACCAACTCAGGGTAGTGAATCCTAACTAAACCTTGTTGCATGAACTGATGAAGCCTGCTTGAATGAGAGGGGAAACGTTTTCTAAGACAACCACAACACGTACAGTTACAATGGATTCAATGCCCTGAGAATGTACAATGGTGTATTGACTTTCAGGATAGTGTATTAGCGCCATCTACTGGTCATACCCCTTTTAAATCATTTTTAAAAGAAACTTCTCATGGTGCGATGACTAACATAAAAGGAACACAAAGTCAACAGCATGTCACACACAATCAGACAAAACAACCTTAATATGGCCAGCTATAAAAACATAGTCACTACCTTTACTTCCACTACATAATCTTTGGCATTTGTTGTTGTCATGTAAAAAAAAAAAAAAAAAAAAAAAAAAAAGGAAATGTAACCTCCTACACAGATAAAAATAAGCTCATGTGGAACAATTCAAAGCAGGCTGCCAAAGATAATGCTCCATTATCCTATCATACTGTTGTCAAATTGTTGTTAAAAGCAGAAAATCTCATTGCATTATTGTGGTCATACAATAGAATCTTTGTTTTAAAAATGTCCTTTTTTTCTTTCTTTCTTTGCGTTCCTAATAGTAGCAGTCAAAGCTGCACTTATCCGACTTGATAAGTGACACAGTGGGAAGTGCGGTGAGGATCTGCTGCGAGTCCTCAACATGGCCAGCGCCAAATAAGTGGATCAAACACAAAGCCGACCTCTTATCACCACTTCCCCTGTCTGTTTGGTGGACCCGCATATCTGATGGACCCTTATCGTGGCCGTACAGCGCCGGTTCACATGTCACGTTATCGCACGGGTCCTTTCCCCGGGGCTCCCACAGGAAGACTGCGTTCCCTGGGCACCGCATGCCAGGGATCTGGAGTGCCCTGCAAACCGGCGGGAGTGTTGGGGAGAGAAAAAAAAAATCCAGTGCAGCCAAAGAGGAGTGGGAATGTATACCAGTGGAAGTCTGTCTAACATTCCTGTCATGCTGAGTGGCTAATAGCAAGTCGAGGCCTAATTAGGAGAAAGTCCAACAGAGAAATCCACATACTGCCGATGAAGTACAGCACTTACAGTACCACTTGGTTAATTTCATGAAAAATCTACTTCCAAATGAAATCAGCAGAAATATTACAATCTGAACCTGAATTGTTAAACTCTTGACTCAAAGTGATTGTACTGGTTAAATAGAAATACTTTAAGTAATGTAATGGTGGTTTTAATGTCCATCCATCCATCCATCCATCCATCCATCCGTGTTCCACTTATCCGGGCAGCAGCTTGAGCACAGAAGCCCAGACTTCCCTTTCCCCAGCCACTTCATCCAGCGCCTCCAGGGGGATCCCCAGGCCTTCCCAGGCCAGCCAAGAGACGTAGTCAGTCCAGAATGTCCTGGGTTGTCCGGGGTCACCTCCTGGTAGGACGTGCCCGGAACACCTCACCAGGGAGGCGTCTAAGGGGGATCCACCTCACCTGGCACCACTCGATGCGGAGGAGCAGCAGCTCGACTCTGGGTCCCCTCCCAGATGACCAAGTTGCTCACCCTCTCAAAGAGAGAGAGCCCAGACACAACTTCGAAGGAAACTCATTTCAGCCGCTTGTACTCGCGATCTTGTTCTTTTGGTCACGACCCGCAGCTTGCGACCATAGGTGAGGGTAGGAACGTAGATCGACCGGTAAATCCAGAGCTTTGCCTTTCGGCCCAGGTCCTTGTTAACCACGGCAGACCACAGTGCAGGTGCTGCACCGATCCACCTGTCGGTCTTTCCTCACTCGTGAACAAAACCCTGAGATACTGTACTTGTACTCCTCCACTTGGGGCAGGATGTCATTTCCTGACCCACACAGGGCACTCCACCCTTGTCCAACTGAGTACCAAGGTCTCAGATTTGGAACTTCTGATTCTCATCCTTAACTTTTTATAACAAGTGACGAGGCGTACTGTATTTTGACGTCCATGTATTTTCTCACATTCTTTGCAAAAAAGAAGAAAGAAGGACTTCTCACTGCTGAAGTCCAGTTCAGCTTTATTTCTCTTTTAAGTTCAATACGTTTGCATTTAATCATTTAAAACGGTTTGTTTTTAAATATTTATGGAGGTAATATTTGTAATTAAATTTGATGTGCAATACATTTTCATTGAATCATTATTGAATAATTGTTTCTCCCTATATTTAAGCACAGTGTTAATATACCAACTGTACGTAATGTTACAATGGCTTACAATAATATTCAGTGAAGTATACTTTTTAAGACTAAAACCTCAGACGTGTGTTTAATGAAGGCTTAAGCCTACTATGCTACTGTATTTTAAAATCGGTCATGATGGTGGTACTTGGATTGCATTACACTTCTGTATATGGACAACTAGTCTACACACATACACAAAGGGAACATTGGGAATGCTTGTGTAGTTGCTGGTGCCAGCTATTGCAATATTGTCATGGCACTTTGTCAGGGGAAATAACTGGGATGAAATGATGGATGAGCTTTGTTTATCTGCAGATCTTTGGGGGTTGGGGAGGGAAAGTTCCGCCTCAGGTCCTGAGTCAGACTCAAGGGGTGTGTGTCTGTGTGTGTGAGCGTGGCGAGAGGGGTGATGAGTAGTAGAGCGTCCCTCCAGGCTCTGTTTGGACTTGTGGCAGCAAGATGAAGCCCTGTTCTTGTGCGCTGCTGCTGGTTTGATGATCGTTTAAGACCAACATGTCCGCTCAGGGACTCCTGAGCAGCGTCTTCTCCTGTTCCCTCAGCCCCAGGACCATCTCCAAACGTGGACTGAGGCAGACCAAGAGCCTGGACCCGGCACTGATGAGGCACTATGGAGCGGAGAGCACGTCCTACCAGGTCAGGCGCCTCACTCGAGCTGTAACTTTAACTTAGCTGTTATAAATCGGATTTAACAGTGTTTCTTTTCATGTTGCATTAATGAAGAACAGGTTGAAAAAGAATGGCTACATGTGTCAAAATACCACAAGTGATGGGAAGTCCCTCAGAGAGCACAAATCGGGCTTCTTTTAATCTTTACAGGGAAAGGAATAGAAAACAATTAGGTCTTATTTGGAAAATAAGAACATATTAATGAAGTTAGAATATTGCAATAGTACACCGTAGCAGCACGCCATAATAGTAAATAAAGAAACAAAAATCCAATAGTATTCATGTATATATTTACACCAGCAGCTGTGTGTGGCAACAGAACATGAATAATAAATATTATATCTGCAGATGTGAATGGTGAACTGTACTTGAATGAACAGATACTATGCATTAATATATACGTGGACAGCAGCAACAATATTTGGCAGCATTGTATGTAGCAAAGAAACTACACGTGTATCAATAAGTCGTCTGTTCAAGCAGTTGAGAACAAAATAAACATCAGCAGTACTACCAATAAGCATTGGAGTCAGAACTAAATAAATACTATATATACAGAAGTGTATGTGAACAGAAGCAACAATGGTCAGGAACATTGTATGTCATAAGAAATATCAATAAATAGTTCAGATATAAGCAACAATAAAATAAACACCATAACTCAGCAGTGCGGTGGCAACGCTACATAAATTAGATAATTGATATGCAGGAGTGAATGTGAACAGCAGCAAGAATAGTCAGCAGCAGTGTACATAACAAAAAAAAACAACCTGTGAATTAATAAATGCATGAGTCGTCATATCTAGATAGAATACTAAACACATGCAGATATGTGAATGTGAGCAAAAAAGCAGCAAGAATAGGCAGCAGCATTGTATGTGACAACAATGCTACTACAGTATTTGGAGCTGGTAATCCAACTAGCAATATTAACTATCAACAGTGTTGAATGAATACAATAAAAACCGTTTAAAAAGTAATGCAAGCAACATTCCATGAAATAAGAGGGGATCGTTCCCGGTTAGGTTATTGCAACATTGCCGCATTTTCACAATAGAGCAGACCGAGTTTACGTCAGCAGACACGGATTCAAACCATGTGTGCGAGTGTTTGTCAAAAACGGGCGGGACAGCACGGAAACACACTGACACATTTAGTAACTATTTAGCTGGATGCAACTCAAAATGACCTTCCCATATCACAATCATTTCTGACATAAAAAGTTAACCCTTTGTATGGCTTTTTGTTTATTTACACGCGCACAAAAGGGGCAAGAAGTACTTCAATTGACAGTTCCTTAAACAACTTAAGTTCAACGTTAAGCCCTATTATAATGTAGTATCAGAAAAATACATTACTTTTTTTTCTTATCCTGTAATGTTTTTTGTTGTTGTTTTTTTTACCACAACGAAAATGAAAAAGAAACATACTTTGATTTATGATCCAGCCTGATGGCCACAAGCGCCTCTTTTCATTAGGGCTAAATCTGCTGTGGCAGTAACGCGTGTATAATTTAAGACTGTTTGTTCTGCACAGCCAGTCCTCATGGTTACACTGTTTATTTTGCGCAATGGAACCTTGACATTATAAATAGGCTTGTAATGAAAACCAGATATCTGGACCATCTTATAATCGTCAGCCGGAGAGACATAGCACTTATGTAATACTAATGAAATGAATTAATACAGACGAAAACAACTTATAGACGTGCCTGTTAGGGACCAATTGCTACCGATTAGTTTGAATTACAAAAATAGTTTCACATTGAAAATATCCATCCATCCATTTTCTGTATTGCTTGTCCTTATTAGGGTGGAGTTGGAGCTTGAGAGGTGGTGTGCACCCCAGACTGGTCGCCAACCAATCACACGGCACAGATAGACAGACATCGATTTGAACCCCGAACCTCGGAAGTAGCAGGCAGACCTTTGAGCCACTCTTCCACCGTGCTACACGCATTTAAACAATCGCAACCAGCATAAAAATATTTTAAAAAGGAGTTTAAAAAAAGAAAAAACCTAGCGCAGCCGACCGAGCATGGTAAAGGATTATGTATTTTGCTTTTTCTTTAGCTTTCCTTGTCTTTCTCATGGCACTTATTCCAAAAGCGAGACGACCGTGACGGATGATGTTGTGATCCCTCAGCATATATCTCACGAGAGCCTAGCAAAGAGCAAAGGATCAATTCTGCATTTTTCTTTTGCTTTGGCATTTTGCCACACTTTTTTTTTTTTTTTTCCAAAAAGAAGTACCAGCCTCAGTGTGAGAACAGAACAATATACATCTCCAAGAGGGTTAAGGAAGAGAAAAAAGTGTGCTCAGGAAGGTGCATGTGACATGATAGTCTTTCATCTTTTGATTTAGACAGGTAAGCAGTCCAGTATGCTCGTGTTTAACACGTCTGCGTCACAGTTCTGAGGTTCTGGGGTGCATTCTGGGTTTTCTCCGGGTACTGCGGCTTGCCAAAAACATGCATTTAAGGTTCATTAAAGCCTCCAAAATTGCTGTGAATGTCAATTTGAACGGTCACGCTGAAGTCAGGTGAGATAGGCTCCAGCTCACCCGTGACCCGAATGAGGACGAGGGCTAAAGAAAATAGATGGAAAATTAGGTTATGTTGCTTAAAAGACTGCCACTACCATTACTGAAGATGATGATTGTGATAACTGACTCTGGAACAGATTCATTTAACATCTATGGGAACATTGTTTGAACAATTTGGACCTCTTTCTCGAGCTCGAAAAAAGAATAAGTCACGGATGACTTTAGGCCATACCACGTGATATGTCATGTTGCTGTATGACTAAAAGGAGGATTTCATAATAGGCGGAGTGTCAAAGCATGTAATGGATGGTCTTGTGCATGTAACGGATGGTCTTGTGCTCACTAGCTGGGGGGTTCAGTAGCCTGAGCTGCCGCTAGAACAAAGAGGAGTCATCTGGTTTACATGAGCAGAACCTCAGCTTCCCATAGTGGGCCAGCACATCTTGATCCGCGGCTTCACTTTCCTGCAGGCCCATATTTCTTCCCACAGTAGCTTGCCCTTTTTTTTGCACGGCTTTTCAATTAAGGCCGCTGACTTACCAATGCATCGCTATGGCAACTATTCCTGAGTCGGAGGAGCTGCCGGGTGGAGGGATGCAAGTAAGCATATAGAGGTCATCGGTTCATTGAAATCTCACGTTTGCTTTCAAGAGCTTATTATCTGCGGTGTGTCAAGTGACAGGCCATTAAAGTGACAGCCGGGACCCACATCCAGATCACACTGCGTCTGCTTTGAAAGTGGGAGCATAACTGGGTTAACTTGACAGTGGGTACGTGTATTACCTGTCTTGGATTTATTACGATTTCACTGTACTCTTACCATTTACTCTCTGAGTGTGATCAAACTGTTCCCTTTCTGACGGATATATAGGTACTGCATATATATGTATGAGGCCCATACAGCACATAGTGGTAAACAAAACATGATTTAAAAAACAACAAGAAAACTTGCTATATACACTCAGCTGCCCAATCGAATAATGTACTTTTGACTGACAACCATAGTAGAAAACATATTGTTAAATGTCAAAACTAAGCAACACAATTGATTTTGTTTCATAATATTACTATAAAATTCTGAGATTCATTATTTAATGAATTAACTCATGTTCAGAATTTTAAAAACTCGAAAATGCCCAAGCCATTTAGTTTCTAAATTTGCTTCCCGGTGTTCTTGACTCGAGCTGGGGTTCCTCTCCATAGCAACAGCAGCGGAGGCTGATGGGAATTGGTGCGTTTGCCGCCCAGTCGAACCGCCGTACATTTGAAAATAAAAAGTGAAAATTTCACCAGAACGATGATAACGCGTCAATACGTAGGAGGAATAAGACTTAAAAGTAATTATTACTTGACCTATATCACTATTAACTGTATTTATCCCGCCTTAATCGCAGTATAAACTGTTATTATCGCTGTTTTAATGACGTCCTGCCGCGATGGAGCGCTCAAATCAGTCCGTGAACGCACCGCACCTTACCCTGTTGTCAAGAGACTTCGGACGGTGGCTGCGAACATGTTGACTCTTCTGCTCATTGTGCTGGCCAATTTAGTTCTTAGTCAAATGGCTTTAGGACGCTTCGAGAATATGTTTCAACTTTGAGTCTTCGACATGAGCGAACCTCGTTTGAAGCGAAGCGTCACTTTTCATGTAAGTTAGTTACTATCTTCGTCTCAGCAATTGGCGCTTTGAAACTGTATTGTACTGTTTTACTGTCTGTGGAACTTGGTACACAGGTGGACGTTAACGTTACACATGGATTAATTTAAATGGGTATCATTAATTGTTTTTGTTGTTTTTCGTTACAATAGCAGGGTGAGACACACTAATACATTGTATTGTGGAGCTCGGTTAATAATATTATTTTAGATGCTTTTTTTTTTTTTTTTTAAACACATGTAAAATAATTCTATTTTGGTGAAAGAGTTCAAACCAACCCAAATGAGATCCTCAATGCAGGGAAAAGGAAATAAAAGTCAAGCTGATTTCAATGGCTTCCTGAACACTGGGGACCACTCACCACCCTTCTGCACGCAGTTCAAGTGTGTTTCTTCAGAGTTATCGCATGTTTGGATCTGTCCATATTGTATGAACTACCTCCAAGCTTTCCTGTCTTTGTGTTCCAGGGGAGGGCCAACAAAAGCTTTGCATCTCAACAAAGCCTTTTAATTGGAGTTAAGTGCTCTCTTCTATGCAAGGAGAGGTGCAGCAGTTAGTGTTCAGTGGATTACAAATAGAGGACAGTATGCTTGGCTGCTGTTGTGACACTATGTCGATGAGTAACACAGATAAATGTGTTTGGACTAAATCATAGATGGAAGTTGAAAAGAGTCAAGCACTGATGATTTTTTTTTTATTTTTTTTTTAGTTTGCAAGCCCACGATCAAAACAGAAAAATATAACCAACCGTCAGAAGGCACTCAAGCAAGTGCTGTGACAGTGAATGTTTTATGGTCGAGAAACACATCATGTTTCATAAATCAATCTTTTTTTTTTTTTTTTTTTGCTCCCATAGGAAATAATGGAAGTTGAAATAGTTTGTTCCAGGTACAAATTTATACAGCACTTCTCACAGACAGGACTCATAAACTGCATTGCATGGTTAAAATACAATCTTCACGAACATACAGCTAATACTCGAAAAAAGCAATCAGGTCATAATAGAATGCCTGCCTAAACATGTTTTTTTTTTACCTGCTTTTCAAATCTAATGATAGGACAAGAAAATGTAATTGCAATATCCATTTTTACCCTGCCCCAAAATGAAAATAGGTCGACTGTTATCTGTCTATTCCTAACATCTTAACATGTTTGTCCAGGAACAGTTTACAACAAAGTTCTGCACCCCTGGGGGCGACAAAACTGAATTTGTACGTATTAATTCAGGACGCGCCATAGTCTATCACTAATCTACGCTAACGCATTAATCAGCCAGAATTTCAGCAAATATTTGTACAAGAACGATGCTGCAACGATTATTCGAATAACTTGAACAGTTCTATTACAAATAAAAAGCTCAAAGCAAATTCTCTGCATCAAAGTTTCGCAGGGATTATTTTTCCACATGGACTAACGTTACTGCAGTTCCAAACACCATTCAGTGTAGAAATAAGTTGCCACGGTGCTGGCAAGACAGAAGGAGAGTCCATAAAAGACAGAAAATGTCCAAAGTTTGGGATCATTGCACACTTCAAAATGAAGATAAAGAGCAATGTGTTCAACACAGATGTGATAAACGATACAGTCCAGTCATCTGACATCTTCCTCTGTACTGTATTTTTGAGTTTGGCTTGTCGACTTATTAGAGTATGTTGTGTTTTAAAACGCATTCACTGCCATTGACGGACTTAGAATCCAAATATCCATGTTGGGAGGGCTGACAGTGAATGTTTTAATGACAAGATGTTATTGATGCACCAGGAGTTGACTGACTGATAGCAGGACAGAGATAGCGTTTCGTCCTTTGTTTTTGTATGTGCGTCACTGACGGTGTAGTGGTGCACTCACCTGAATTTGTGCCTGACTCAAGGCAGGGTGGGTGACGGTATGAATGGTGTTTTGTCGATATGCAGCCCGACCCTGAACAACATAAGCGGTATAGAAAATGAATGGTTGGATCAATGTTTGTGTGCACCATCTACTGCCTTTTTCTTGCCAAAGTGCATGCTGTGGATAGCAGAATGTCGCTAAGCCAAACGAGCGCTTTCCCTTGCTTACCTTTCTTTTTTTATCAACAGTTCAATCCTAGTAGAGGTCTGCGATCGGTCGAGAGCTAGTCTAATTGTTTTGGCGATTTTGTTTGATTAATGGCAGAAAAAGAGGCTTCCCTACTGAATGAATCTCGAGAGCGTAGATATGGTTGTTTGTTGAATATCGATTTAGTGGCTTAAAGTCACAATAACAATATGTTAATTAACTGCTACTATACCTACCCCTAATTGAATAATTACATTTGGGTCCAGTAAAGGTAAGATGAGGATGTCTAGTCCAAAATTAAAAAGTAAGAGTTTGTCGAAAAGTCTCATCTGTAACTAACACTTCAGATAGACATTGTCATTGAACAATAACGGTAGGAATGCTAGTGACAACACCTGTGAGAAACTTCCTTGCTCTTGCGTCACAAGTGCTTCCATGCGGGGAATATGATGTCAAATTGAGTCACTCACATAAAGGACTTGTGCAACACTCCCCAGCCAAACCATTAGACACACTTGCACAAGCTCATGAAATCCAATACAAGATTTTGACTCATACTGCAAGAGAGGTTATTAATTCAACAGTAGAGTTTTCCCTCACTATATCACATCTTTTTTAAGCAATTGTGTTTTTACAGTAAACTTAACGTAACCCCCTCGCATGTGGTAAAGGAGCGCCAAAGTCAAAGGCACATATCTAACACACACACCGTAAATTATTTTCTTTACATTAAACGCTTGTAATTATTTGTGTGTGCAGATAGGTTTACAATGTGTTTTAATAGCATGTTTTATTCATTTCACATCTGTTTAAAGTGTGTGTTTGGGGTGAAACTATTAAGTGTGGTAAGTTGTATTGGTTTAAATCTGTGTAAAAATGTGTCTATATCGCGGCTCTTCAACTGTTGTGGGTGGGTCTCAAGCGTATCCCCTGCGATAAATTGGGACTCACTGTATGTGTATTATTGTGGCTATCGGAGAACCTTCGGCAACAGTCTCATAATAGTTCTAGATCCCTGCTACCGTAGCAGGAACCTAATTCTCATTTAATGGAAGCGAGCCACTTTAATTTAAGCCTTATCCTGATAATGAGTAGCAAAGCCTCTTTAGAACACGGCTCATATGATTATCTTGACTCGCGCTGGATGGATCAAGGCGGCCGTAATCTGCAGCACGGTGATGCTCGACAAATTTGAGGATCGCGCACCAGATTATCGGAGTAGTCACTAGCGCAGAAATGCCGCGTTTGCCTTTTTAAGTGTGGGCATTTTTCACTAAAACGTTGACGTTTGAAGTCACATCTTTGAACGTGTGTTTTGAGATGTACGCTTCTGTGAACACTTCTGTTTGAGTAAGATGTCAGTCTTCATCTGTGACGCAGGAAAATGATTAATCCTGTCGTCATATTCACGGACCGTCACATCCTTTTCAAGCTCTTCATAGCGTGTGATAGGTAATTATAACTCAGAGGGTAAATAATTGAAGGTTAGGCAATTGGTGGTTACGGGAAAATATTTTAACAAGATTTTTTTTTTCTTTTTACGCCACTGTAGTTTTCAAATGCGTGCACTTCCAGCTTTGAAGAAGAAATGAATGTATGATTAAAATACACACAGAATAAAGATTGTAGTACAGTTAATGTCCACTTTTCACACTCTGATATAAATTATTCAGTTTTGTGGGGCGGTTTTGTAACATGCAAATGACAACTGATGGCAGAACCGGGCCATGCGACAAATCAAGCACCGACTATCCAGCCATCCATTTTCTGAGCCGCTTCTCCTCATTAGGGTCGCGGGCGTGCTGGAGCCTATCCCAGCTGTCATCGGGCAAGAGGCGGGGTACACCTTGAACTGGTTGCCAGCCAATCGCAGGGCACATACAAACGAACAACCAGTCGCACTCTCATTCACACCTACGGGCAATTTAGAGTCGTCAATTAATCTAGCATGCATGTTTTTGGGATGTGGGAGGAAACCGGAGTCCCCGGAGAAAACCCACGCAGGCACGGAGAGAACATGCAAACTCCACACTGGCGGGGCCGGGCATTGAACCCCGAGGCAGTCGTCCACCGTGCCGCCAAGCACCGACCCAGTATTACCAATTTAGCAGGTTTGTTGCTGTAGTTGCTTGAAAAGTCGCTCGATTTTTCTAGCAACTATTTTTCACAGTCCAAAGAACAAGGACAACAAATGTAGCAACTTGTGGCATTGTTGAAGACTTCTGGAGACTCTGAGGTTCCAATTGAGTGCAGCATGTATGAAACCACCACTGGCTAGTCTTTATATGCTCAATCATGGGCAGAGAAACTGTGCAGGTGGCAGTTCCTTTGTGAATTTGCCCTGCTGTTGTGTAACAGTGGGGCGCGCGTGCAGAATGTGTCACTTACAGACACATTTTCAGATATAGGCAGCTAAAACACTTGGTTCTGGTTGTGTAGTTATACTCTTGATGGGTGGGCAGGTACTCCTATGACACAACTATTTGTATACAAGGAATTCAAAAGGGGCGGCACGACTGGTTGGAGCGTCTGCCTCACAGTTCTGAAGACCGGGGGTTCAATCCCCAGCCCCGCCTGTGTGGGGTTTGCATGTTCTCCCCGTGCCTGCGTGGGTTTTCTCCGGGCACTCTGGTTTCCTCCCACATCCCAAAAACATGCATGCTAGGTTAATTGAAGAGTCTAAACTGGCCGTAGGTGTGAATGTGAATGCGAATGGTTGTTTGATTATATGTGCCCTGCGATTGGCCGGCAACCAGTCCAGGGTGTATCCCGCCTCCTGCCCGATAATAGCTGGGAGAGGCTCCAGCGCGCCCGCGCCCCTTGTGAGGAGAAGCGGCTCAGAAAATGGATGGATGGAATTAAAAAGTAGATTTTCATCATGCTTCCTTCATGTTACACAAAACTTTGGCATTTACCATTTAGGAATCACTGCACTTTTGTGTTTGTAAGTACTATGGCCTCCATTTCAAATGCCTCAAAAGTGTTTAGTCGTAGTGCTTTTTGATAGTAATTGCAGTCAAGCACTTCCTGAAGTCTGGAGTACATGGACATCAAATTCTGAGTTTCCTCCCTGGAGATTCTTTGCCACAGGCCTTTCTTGACTGTATTTTTCTCATTTTCTTACTGAGGAGATGAAAATACTAACCTGCAATTGGCTGGCAAACGGCCCAAAGTCAGCTGGGATAGGCTCCAGCTCACCTGCAGCCCAAATGAAGAAAAACAGAGAAAATGGGTGGATGGATGAAATACTTAGCAAGTCAATGACCAACATCCTCTGTCCTCACAAATTTCCTTCGGCTTGAATGACAATGTTATATCTTCCTGTAAGTGTAATGGCTAGGAGTCCAAATACTTTGGTCCATATTTAATATTTCATGTTGCTCCAGTGGATTCATTAACACCATTAGTAAAGGCTCAGCCCCCTGCTACACATCGCCTCTTGAAGAACAAAGTGCTGTCACGCCACTGTACTGTGCCTCTATCCAGTTAAGCTAAAATTATCTCCGTACAAATTGTATAATTGAGTCTTCGGGAAATTAATTTCAGTTCCTTTTAATGTCCTCTAATTTGTGTGTGTGTGTGTGTGTCCTCAGGGAGGCTTCACATGGAACAGCGTGTCAGGACGCTCCGTGGGTCTGAAGCCCGTCCCACTGCAAAGCCTCTCCGAGCTGGAGAGGGTTCGTCTGCAGGACGTTGCCTTCAGGCGACTCCTTCGCAATTGCAACCTGGGCTGCCACATCACCATCCCCAAATGTACACACACACATATTATATATATATACATACACCTTTTTTTTGTTGTAATTTTTTTATAATTATTATCTGCATCTCCTTCTTTTTAGATGGTCACAAATACAAGAAGTCGCTCAGGCGTAAGCTGGATTCCCTTTCTAAGGAGAAGAGTAAAGACAAAGGTAATACATGTGAAGTACTTTTCTGGGTCCGCTATTGAAGGTACTGCTTTTGCTTCAGGCATTCATGACTTGCTGCCAGTTGGCTAAAGCAGTGGTGTCCAAACTATGGCACCCGGTCCATTTGCATTTGACCGCTGTCCATTTATCTGCGGCTCAAGGCATGTACTAAAAATAACATTTAACATGGCATGCATTCCTAATTTGTTTAAAGCAAAATGAACAGTGTGAACCATCTTGTCAGTCCTCCAGTCTCTTTGTCTCTGTGGAGCTGGAGGCAAGACCAATAACATACAGATGGAGTCTCAGCAGTCTTGGCAACATCATTCCCAGTGAGATAGATAGAGATAGATCTTGCTCCAAATTGCTCTTGTTTTGGTTCTGAATGTGGAGATCTGCAGGGGTGGATATATTCTGGTGGAATACAGGGCAGCCTCACAGCCCCCACATAATTCTGATAAATCCCAATCTATTTGCCTCATCACCTTCAACATAAAGCTTTGATGTAGCAGCTTTTCAAAAATAACTGTGCAGTAATATACAGTATGTAAAGATATTATTATTACTTCATGGAATAGTTTCAGCGTGCTTAATAAATAAAAGTTGAAGAATTTCAAAGTGGCCCTTGCATCCTTAGATTTTTCTTGGGGAAAATGTTTGAAGACCCCAGGGCTCTTGTCGCAGGGTTGCACAATATCCTACCACTGTTCTGCTAAAAGATTGTTCACTTCTGTCACTCCATGCTCCTTTTGCAGCCTTCTTTTTTGTAGCATCCCAGTGTCACACTTTTAATGTAACTGGCGGTAGCATTGAACGCACCTGATTTGGCTCTAATGGACTCCTCTCTCCATGTTTGGGTCACCACCAGTTGACAGCATTTAAAAGCCTGAAAAAGAAGCACACAGTGAGCTGCCAGTCTCTTGATTTTAACACCATGTAGCTTGAACAGGGAAAGGTACCTACAATTACATTGTAAAGCAATAATTAGCCCAAGTTGTACTCCTGCTGTCAGTGGCAGCATAGTGAACTAGCACAATAAGCAAGCACTATAGAAAATGGATTGGTGGATATACTCCTACTGCCCTGTTGTATGCATACTGGTATGTCTCACAGTGTATGTTAAATGTGCACATTGCAGTTATATCCCAACTACAGTACCTGTTTTGAGTTTATTTTTGGTTTCTGATTGCATCATGATGTTGAAGCATGTTTCCCCCCCCCAGAGAGGAATGCCATTTACTTCAAGCTCCTCCTCCTCCTCCACCCTCCACTTAAGAGCCCACCCGGCCTCTGACACTTGAAAAGAAGGTCTATAAATGTACTCAAGTTCATGAAAGATAAACAAAAACAGTCTTAAATGATCGCTCCTTGGTTGCAGCACATCCTCTGACAAAGCCACACCCCCTCCTCCCCTTTTTTATTTATTTATTTTTTTTAATTTTTATTTTTTTTACCCATTCTGTTTACCCATGCACTAAGTGCTCTCAAACTCTGAATATTGAATGTCTTCCGCCCGTAGTCCACACTTGTTTAATACACTTTGCAATGTAAAGTATGACAATTAATACATTCTGAAGAACAAGTACCACTTACTCAGAAATGAAAGAAAATGTCGCATTGAACAACGTTAAATACATTTTTTACATTCCTGGATTCAGAAATTCATTTTTTTGGAGTCACACTAAAATATGTGTTCTTACTAGTGCCAAAAAATATTTTAAGAAATTATGAGTTTTTACATAATTCTTACCATTTACCATAATTTGGTGGAGTAACAACAAATTGCAATGAAAACATGATCCGTTTGGCTGTGTTAGAAATCTGCTCTATTTGAAAATAATATTCAACTTAATGATAATTTATAATCAAATTATCAATACTAGAGTGATACATATGTATTAAAGATATAACAAAATGTGAATTAAAAAAAAAAATGTTTCGTGCAATATTAGCATTTGGATTGTTACCCCGCCTTAAAGTTTCAGAGAAATCTGGTAAATAGTGTTTGCCTAATCCTGATGACTAACAAACAATCTAAATTGTTCTCTAATGGAAAATATGGTGAAATACAATTTATAATTAAAAAAATATACAAATTATTCAATTATTAAAATAGTCTGTGATTGGGTGGCCTCCCTGTGTCCCCTATGTATGAGTAGACGGAATTAACATTACATAATTAAATGATTGTATTATTACCTCAATATTAATTTTTGTAAATATATATAAATTCATATATGTATACATTATTATTATATATTTTTATTTGTATTTACAATCTAAATTATTTTGTTGATTATACGTACATAACAGAGGTATCGGCATCCACTTCCATGAACTTGTGGGCTCTGTCTGTCCCACAGAGGCGACGCCCCAGGCCTTTAGCATCCCGCTGGCGCAGGTCATCTGCAACGACCGCACGCACAAGCAGCGTCACGACGCGCCGCACGAGCAGCACTGCGACCCCACCGAGCTGGTGCTGTCCTTCCTCCACTTCACCTCCACGTTCAAGAGGGCCAACAAGGAGCTGTCGAGCAGCAACTCGTCACTCAGCTCCAACTCGGAGAGTCCCAATAAGTCGCCGTTTGCTCGAGCGGCCGACGCAGCTCCACGGACGCGTAGAAGGGTACGGTTAAACCGTAGTAACCGCACAATCATCCTGTACTGTATGCCCTCAAATAGGATCCTCTGCTCTCATAGAATGCATCCACTTGAATGTTTAAAAAATAATAATAATGCAGTCGCCATATACAGAATGTCACGTGACCGAACACAGTAAAACGGGATAGCAGTTGTGTACGTTCAGTAATGTACCATATAGACACCTACCCCATCTGCAGTTGAGTAAATAAATGTCGGAAATTGCAGAAATACATTATATTTTATTATATATTGTTTAAAAAAAACTGCAAATACAAATCTCGAATAAATGTCTTTTATTAAATGGTTGAGTAAATAAATGCCCCAGATTTATTACAAGAAATATTATTATTATTATTGTTATTTTTAATGCTAACTAAAACATTATGGTTGTCACCCATCCCCTTTTAAAGGGCGGCGTGTCGGTGGACTGCATCACCGACCTGGACGATAACCAGTCGCAGCTCTTGGAGGCCCTCCAGCTGTCTCTACCAGTGGAGGCGGCGGGCAAAAACAGGAAGAAGAGGCACGACAAAAAGCTGAGCCTCAACCCCATGTACCCTCAAGTGCCCAAGGTGGTGGAGCTCTGCTGCCAGCACCTGGAAAACCACGGTACTCATGAACCAAATGTAAAGCGCTGTGGAAGATGGAGGGGTCATTTCTGCATATTCACAGTTCACTATTCAAAAATTCACTTATTCACATTTTATCTTGTGGAACTAATCCCCAGCTATTTGCTGAAAATCTCATCTATTCGTGTTTTTTGTGTGCTCTTGCTGAAACTGAAACACCCTGAAATGACACAAGATGTCGCCAAAGGCCTCTCTAAAGAGGAATGTAAGACAATAATTGGTGTCAAGGAAGTATGTCACAGGGTGCTTAATGAAGTCTTCATTTTTTTTTTTTAAATATCCATTTTCACATTCCATGTTTCCTAAAACCTGCTCACTTTGGCCACGAATCATGTCTAAGATTACTATCATCTCTTTGTAGGTTTACAGACTGTGGGCATTTTCCGTGTGGGGAGTTCCAAAAAGAGGGTGAGGCAGGTAAGAAGTCAGTAATAAATGGATCACACACCACTCCAGCAGCAGCAGGACCAATACACATACTTATTGTTTTCCCTTTATCCAGATGCGTGAAGAGCTAGATCAGGGATGGGAGCTACATTTGGACGAGCAGTACAGCGTTCACGATGTGGCGGCGTTGCTGAAAGAATTCCTCCGCGACATGCCAGACCCTCTGTTGACAAGAGAGCTCTACACGGCGTTCATCAACACAACGTGTGAGGCACACGCACACGCATGAACAAATGGGCCGAAAACACAGGTGGCAGTCATTGAAGCCATTTCCTGTAATGATGATGCAGTGTTGGAGCGGGCTGAGCAACAGAAGGCCATCCAGCTCTTGATGTTCTTGCTTCCTCCCTGCAACTGTGACACGCTGCAGCGCCTCCTCTGCTTGCTCTCCGCCGTGGCCGCGCATGCCGAAGACATGCTGGACGTGGACGGACGCAAGGTAAAAGAGGCGCTCCTGGTTTCGGATTCGTAGTCCTGGTGAAGCTGCAGGTATTACAAAAAAAGAGTGATCAGCTCTTTCTAGATTTACAAACCAACGATTATTTCTCTTGATGTAGGCCTTGAGTTTGAAACCAGAAACTTGCTGGAAATCTTGCTTGAAACCCTAACAAAGGCTTCAAACCCTAAACCTGTCTTAAAACCATTATTTTGAAATTTTTTCCAAGGTTTTGGTTAGCTTATTTATCAAAATGACAAGAAAGTGTGCATTTTGTGTATTGATTGTACTGGTGTACCTTGTGGAAGGTGAGTATACATTTAATCATGACTTTACTTCAAATCTGTGCTTCCTCTTGTTTGCCTCAACGAAGGTCAATGTCACAGCTCCTGATTAGAAGTAAATGAACGGTGGCAGAGCAGTGCAGAGTTGTTACATTGTCTGTAATTAACCTCTTATGAAGATGTCACAATGATGTGTGCGTGTGAATAGAATATCATGGTTAATTAATCGCTCCGGATGGAGGAAATGTTCCCTCTTAAGTGGGAAGGTCCAAGTTGCCTTGTCATTGATAATAACCAGTCATTACACACTATTATTCGGGTCTCCTGTTAATGTTTAAAAGTGCAGTAATCAAACTTAATAGTGGTGTATAAACCCTGTTGTTAATGTGTTCAGAAAGCAGGCAACAAGATGACCTCATTAAATTTAGCCACCATCCTGGGACCCAATCTCTTGCGGAAGCAAAAAAACCCCGACAAGGAGTTTGCAGTCCAGAGTTTAGCCCGCGCCGAGGAGAGCAGCGCCATCATCAGCGTACTCCAAAGCATGATCAATGCGTGTGACTCTCTGTTTCTGGTAAGTCACAGACTCACTGTAAACTGTTTACCATCAAGCTAGTGGATTTTTTTTTTTTTTTTTTTTACTGGAGCAGAAATGCCTAATGAAATGTAAACATTAACATTATAAATTTTCATTAGTACACTTTTATAGTCACTGATAAACAAAGTAGAACCTTGGTGAAGACTCAGAGTCTCTTCAATGGTGTAAAGTTGAATTCTGTTGCAGTAAAAATGAGAAGCCTGGAAGGTTAATACAGTACTTGTTATTGTATAATAATGTTCAATTATCAATCAAATCATTGCAAACCTTTGACGTTTGATTGGATAGCTGGAACCTGATTGCTTTGTTGAGCAACTTGTTATGGTACCTACCCGACAGATATTGCTGCTGTCCAATACAAAGCATGTATAGTAGTATCAGTAGCATAATATTTTTTTACAGTCTGTTTGTTGATGCATGCTTTTTAATGGGATGGTGCCCAGAGAAATATGTTGCACAGTTTGTGCCATTCAATTTTTTTTTTTTTTTTTTTTTTTCCCCCAAGCCATTTGGACTGTGTTGAACGTATATACATTGAATTTACCAGAGAATACAAAATAAAATTTAAGTCAATGTTGCCAGTCACAATTGATCCATTGCAGGGAATATTTACAATAATCAAATACTAGAGAGATCTTTTTTTTTTTTTTCCCAATAATCTGTGGTGTTATGTAAACATGCTGGCATTTAAAAAACATTAAAAAAAAACATTTGATATGTATAATAAGGCTGAAGTAGTTCTTTTTAAAGTGAAAATCAATCTTAAAATGCAATATTTGTGCAGTGGTTTTTAGGAAGTTGAGAACTTTTAAAACGTCCAACATGCTATCTCAGTTGCACAACCGTTTGGCCAATAACTAATGGAAAGCCTGCCCACTCAAATAAACAATTTAGTATAACATGATAACGTTGATACTGTATGATAAACAACCCGTCCACCTTCAGGTTCCTGCCGAGCTACAGAATGAGGTGTTGCTCAGTCTCCTAGAAACCGATCCTGATGTTGTGGACTACTTACTGAGGCGGAAGGATACACAATACATGTGAGTTTTGACCATGCTCCGGTCTTATCTCATGGTGACCTAATCAATGACATATTATATAGCTTTCACTGGTGTTTTTTTAGCAATTCAGGCCTAGTCAGACCGCATGATTCCTCCCTGATGGAGAGGTGCTCCTCCAATGACTCCATGTCCAGCGGCGAGGCGTCTCCATACGACAACAGCTCTCCCGTCCTGTCCGAGCGACTCCTGGTCCTGGAGGACGACGAGGCGCTCTCGCACAGCGGCACCGAGCACGCGTCTGAAAGCTCGCCAACTACTGGTAAAGTTGAACTAAAGTGTGCCGCTGTGAGCACTTCTCCATTGTGAGCTGTGAATTCGTTTTGTTTTGTTTTTTCTTCTACTACATATTTGTAAAAGCAAGTTCCCATTAGGCTCTGACAGAATTTTTATAACTGAGATTAATGGCATTGTGTCATGCGTCATCAAGAATGACTCTGCTCCTAACATGCTGTGAAGTAAGCCATAATTATGCCCTCGTGTAGAATAATTAGTGGCACACTAGAAGTATTTATTTTTCACTTAGCCAAAGTCATTAGTCTTGTTCCCTCTTTTGTCTATGTGCTTAGAAGAGGCCTTGGAGGATCACTTCTGGGACACCTGGCATCCACTTTTCAGCAAGAATGTTATTGACCTTAACATCAATGGTAATACAGTCATGGCCTAAACATTTCCATTGGCTCATTGCACCAAGGCTAATTGAACAAATACAGTGGAACTTTCAAACGTGCGTACAATTCAGAAAAACGTGACGTTGCACAAAGCATCAGATTTCTGCCATCACATTACATTTTTGCGACACTTGAAACGAAGGATAGTTACAGGAAGTTGTGTGAAGTAAGCTGACTCACGTTCGAAGCAGTAAGCCCTTGTCCTTATGGTGTCCCAGTGACACATTTTAGCAAAGGGCATTTTCTTTTTTTTTACGATGTTTAACTGTCCTTCACATTGCACCTTTCTTCTTACAGTTAAGACTGGCTGTTTTATTGTTTTTGTTATGACTTAATATTGGCAGTGGTTAACTTTTGCACTTGTATGACAGTTAAAAATGTTAACAAATACTACTTAAAACATTGCCTGTGAAGTTATTTTTAAGAGTTTCTTTATAGTGTGTTTATTTTTCTGTCACTTCCAAGAGGGAAATGAGGTTCCACTGTGTTTGTAGTCATCAAAGTACAAGAAAGATGCAACCTTCAAATGTCCACTGCCTGTTTTCACTCAGGCTCCCTCGGAGACATGTCTGAATGGAAGTCGTTTGGATCGTCGGAGGGGCTGAGCTGTCACCAAGGTAACAGCCCGACACAAACCTCATTGGATGCTTCAGAACGCACGCCACACCTCCCCGTGGCTCGCGGCAGCAGCAGCGACGGCCCTCGCGACCAGACGGAACCCCGGCAACCATTACCTTCATTACATCGGGTACCCATCAGCCAATCCGGAGCCATCAGCTCGGACGACCTGGCGGACAGGATGATACGCCCTGTTGATCCAATCCCTACAGATAGAAGAGATTGTTTGTTTCGACCTCTCAGTGAGATGCATGTTTCTCATTCCGCACCTTCCATCAGTCTGACACGCCAAGCCCAGACTCACAGCGGAAACACCAGAACTGCACCAGAACGGGCCTCTGGTAAAGCAAACGGCCATATATGGCAGATCCTGTCGACAAACAATGGAGATGCACTGCCTGAAACCCTGGTGTGACGAATACATCAAAACTTGCTGAGATGCTGCCATTAGCTAACTCTCAGTGGTAGTTCAAAGTGTTTCCCTTATTGTACTATATACTATGTGTGTGTGTGTATATATATATATATATATATACACACAGTGCATAAATGTAAGATTATTATATGTTCATGCATTTATCGTCAATTTATATATGACACGTTTTTTCTCTTTTCTAAATCATAATAAAATGCATAAATTTATTTTATATTTAATAACTTAATTCTCAGCTATGAAGGTTCTCATTAAACATTTTAAAAACTCATGTCCCTTGTTATAGTTAATAATTTGGCATGGGAAACAATACAAAAAGTCTTGTCTTGCATAAAATATTGCATTATAATTTTGTAGAAATCCAACTAAAAGACTCACTGGGGTTACAAATTCTACTACAATGTGTTTTTAAACTAATATATTGAATGTCGATGTGCTAAACTTTGTTGTTAACCACATTTCTATTCTTTTTAAGTGTTTTTCCAGCTATTTTTATGCATTAAACAAACACAATATCCTCAATCCACCACATATCCCAAGTGTGTATTTCGTGCATCTGTTAATTTGTTCACATAATAAGATACATCTAATCTCTCCTCTGAGTAGCAGTGCCAGGTAATCTTTTTTTATTTTATTTAATATGCTATGTAATGTGCTTTGTTTTACATCATTATTGTAGTGTCACAGTGTAAATTACTAAATACAAAAGATTAGTGCACTACTGCATTTGCAATAAGAGGATGGATTTTTTTTTGTAGACATAACCACGTGTTTTTATTCTAGTAGGAAGGCAGCATGAATGGAAATGATGCAACAAATTAACCGCTGTGCTTATTTAATTGTAGGCAAGGAGGCATCACAGTCACACGGGGTTTAACAGTTCCTGATTTTGACCACACGGAGGCAGCATAAGACCAGAGGTAAAAACACCATGAAATTGTTCCTTCAACTTCAAAGCATTTCAACTATAGTATTCATTGTTATTGCTAAAGGCCAATAAGTATTTTTGCAGCCTGGTAATATTTGACATCCCCCCCCCACTCCCAAAAAAATAAAAAATCCCCACAGTGAGTGAAAAGGTGACAAATGTTATGAGTGAAAGTCATGAAAACGTGTCACATGGGTGTTTTACTGATGTATGTTTGTCTATTGTTCCTGCAAAAGAGACATGGAAGGATGTTTCTTTGGGTTGTTACTGTGTCTCTAGCCTCCTGCGGTGTCCTTTCAGTGATCTAATAGGCTGCGGTACCTCTGTCATCTTAATGTGAGCGACCTCTTCACAAGACGTGAATGTTTCATTTCTAAAATCTTATCTCGTCGCAGCGCCTTGATAGACAATCAAGGAGATGATCCTTTTGGCCCGAGAGTTGCCACTGTTCCCAGCAGGCGTGCCATGCACTGGCTGGCAGGCTGGCATCAGGAGCAGCTGGATGCGAGGAGATGTCCAAGGTCACCCCCTGCATTAAAAAAAAAAAGAAAAGAAAAAAAGAATGGAGGGGGTGGCTGAGAGTCCAATAAGGAAGTGAGTCACCATGCCATGTTGTCTCAAGGTCAAGTGTGACAGGAGCTCCAATTGAGCCGTGGTATGTATGCAAAATCTTTGAACCTTCAAATCCCTTGAACATCTCAATTGTTTATCTAATCATTGTAAGTGCCAATTCATCCTCACTTTGATTTCGTTGCTGTCATTGTGAGATCAGTTTATCCAAACGGTGGTCTCTCTCACAAATGATATGCTGGTATAATATACATATTTTCTAGGGCTCCCACTCGTCCTCTAAATCTCAATTCATTATTCGCGTTGACAGTAACGAATTACTTATGAATCAGAATCTAATCGTTACTTTCTTGTGCTGTTCTGGAAAAAAAAAAGTTTTTTTAATGGCTTGCTCGAACCAGGATCCCTCGCTGTGCCGTGGCCGTCACCAGTTGCCTACTCTCTAGCTAGCTAGCCGGTTCTCGTCGTCTGCCACGCTGTGTTGGATCAACTTTCTCACATTCATTCTGCCGCGGTCGCCATCCACCTTGGCGCTGCCATGAATATCCGTGCAGCTCCTCGGGCTAAGCTATTGGACACCTTCTGCAAAAATCTATTCATCGTTTACGCTGACCACATTGAGTACGATCATTGTCCTGGATTGTGTGCGAGGAGCACACATGGTTTTTGTTGTTCCAAACATACAACAGCTTTGTGCTAGGAGGTTTTTGTTTTGTTTTTTTCCTCCCCCCGATGCTCATATAAACACGTGCAGATGTGCAGTGTGGATTCAGGGGATGTGTCGAGGGGCAGGCAGCAGATCAATGTCGCTCGATTGGAAAGTGTCACAGGCTGCATAGTGAATGATTCACTGCATTCGATTGTATTAGCAGCACAACCCTGCACAGTCAAAAACAGGACACGTTACTTTGCGTTATTTGTCCAATATATCATAACATCCAGATGTTACTTTATAAGACAGCTACAGATTATGCTCCATGTTTTTATTTGCTATGTAGTCAATTAGCATATAGCTCAAATATATTCACTCACATTAAACATGGTTTAATTTTTCAGGACACACATTTTTTTCTGTGGCAGAACTTTCACTTTAAAACAAGAGTATCACAAAAAAAAATTCATAACGACTCTTAATTATTTTGAGCATGATACTATTATTAACTTAAACAATTTTAAGATGTGTACACTCACTGGACTATTATTTGGTTATACATCTATCTACAACAAGATCTAGCTAAGATTTTCTGTTCACTATTATAATAATGTAATGTAATGTTTTTATATTAATGTTGAGTTCAGTCTTAAACAAGTCAGACAACATGTTTAACATGTTTAGGTACAGATTTGCAGTAAATCATCCAACTTTGCCACCATGCTCTGCCCACCACTTGCAGAGAATGAAAATGCAAAAATAGGGCAAAGATGCTGAGATTCAAACCCAGAACCTCAGAATTGTGATGCGGGAGTGCTAACCACTCCACTACAACATGATAAACGTGTACTCAGTTTTGCCTTGATCGGAGATACTGAGAGACCAATAAATACTACAAAAATACAAAAGCCTTTTAATTTTGGTGAAAAAAAAATATTACGGAAAATATAATAATAATAATAATAATAGCCTTATTACAAAGGGGGGGTGCGGGGTGAGCCTTTTCCTGTCCTGGGGCTTGGGCCCGAAAAAGATGAAAGTTCTAAACAAAAAAGCCTGCAGTTAATAATGAGGCCTCCTTTGGCAATGATTACAGCTGAGCGCATTCCTGTGGAAAAAAAAAAAAAGAAGCAAACGTTGCTCCAGTTGTTGTTTAGGACAGATGACGGATGAACTTAAATTACACTCCCGCCTCTTCTATTCCTCTCGGCATTAAGGAATTTGGTGAATCAGCAAAAATTCCCGGCAAAGCCACCTGCACATTTTAAAGTGAGCACAAGTTCAGGCAGATTGAGTGAACATGTGCTGTGTGTGTATGCATCAAAACCCAAGCGGCCCGAGTAGGAACATCATCAGCGTCCCATCTAAACAAACTAACATTAAAACGTGTTGATTTCATGATGGAATCCTGCAGTGGGAGCAAACAAACTGCTCATTCATCTTCTTCCACAAAGGCAGGACTGTGAAAAAGTCCCTCCAATTTCCAAAACTGCTTTCCTCTCTTGGATTGTTCGCAAAAACAAAAAAGAACAACCCATTGTTCCCACAGAACTGGAATGGGATCGTACTGATGGTTCCAAATAGGCGTACAGTATTGATTGTTATGACTGGAACGCTCAGTTGTTGTTACTGGAGATGCTGACAAATTGCGTTTGCCAGTCTTCAAGCACATTAGTTCACTTCGACTTCACTAGCACCTCGCCAAGCCTCAGACCTCCACGAACATTCTCATTGGCTTCGAAAGAACTCTTCTGACCGCAAAGCTGAATAATGCACGTCGTACCGATTTGCAAGAGCTTTTCTAACTAACTTTGCTCACCCTCAGTGGGCCATAGAATGTGGACGTGAGTGTGAATGGTTGGTTGTCTACATGTGCTTGGTGATTGGCTGGCAACCAGACAGGTTATATAGAGAATGGCTAGACACAAGTACAAAATCAAAATTGAGCACTTCCATAACACATCAATGCATTTGTACTACTTACTGTAGTAACGTCTTCTCAAACTCCTCTCCAGTTCTCCATTCATTTCATTCACTTCTCCATACCGGGTCATGTCAAAAAAATGTTCTCCATGAGTCATAATGGTCCGCCTTCCGCCGTGACCTGCGGCAGGTCATCTCCGGTTACGCCGCCCACCGTCTCTCTCCGCTCGCCCACGCCGTGTCAAAAGCCCCGAGTCAGCACAGCTAGCTAGCCTGAGCCGCCGCGTGCGCTGCAATCGCGGTTCAGGGAAAAAGTGCTCATCAAGCCCGCCGACTCTCCAGGCGGCCATTATGTTACCTGATGGATGTCTGAGAGTGAAGGGAGATCTGCCTCAGTACTCTCTTTAGAGCAATGTGTCTGCACAACAATAGCGGTATTGAGATTAAAGAAGATGGACGGACTTAATTACGACGCATAGGTGCTTCAAAAGAATACTTCCAAATGTCAGCCTGCTTGACTACAACAAGGCTTCCTCGCACTTGGCTTCCTTTCCGAGGACATTCAGTCAAACGTTCCCTTTAATTAAACGCCCATGTGTTCCTGTGCAGGCAGCACGGTAGACTAGCGGTTAGCACGTCTGCTTCACAGTTTCTTGGCTCCGAGGGCCGGAGTATGCCTGTTATTCCCGCGCTGGTACCCAGGATTCCTCCCACGTTTGTCAAGGTTAGCGCGGTTAAGTGGTGTTTAAAATGTCTCCCATGCAGTCAGAAGAATCTGGTTCGAATCTCCGTAGGAACATCTCTGTGTGAAGTTTTTACGTTCCCTTGCTTGAGTGCATTTTCTCCAGGTACTCCCGACTTCCTTCCACTTTGAAAAAAACATGCATCTTAGGTTCATTCAAGACTCTATATTTGCCCAAAATCAACCGGGATAGGCTCCAACTCACCTAAGCTCAGTAGTAAATGCAAATAGTGTTCCTTGGCAGCAGACCATGCAGCGATATCGCCCCAAAGCGCCAAAATCCTCCGCCTTGATTGATAAGAACTAAAGACTGCGGTGCATTTGATATGATTGCGTTGGTGTATTCCCATTCGGCAACTGGATAAATGGGAAAAAAAATAAATAAATCCAGATAAGCGTACCCCCCAAGTGGCAGTCACAAACACCGCAGAAGGAACATGTGCGGCTAACGCGGTGACGGCTTCACATTTCATGAAGTGTGGTTATTCATTTTCATGCCTGCGCTATGCGTTGCAGCACCCGTGTCCAAAACTAACATGGATCCAGACGGTTCTGTAGGAGGGAGCTTACAGACCACACAGAACATAATATTTTCACGAGATGATGATCTCAAATATAATAGAGTGGACAGACCACTGTCAATTTAAAAAAAAATAATAATAATTTCCCATTGGAAATCAACTGTGAGATGTTTTATTTTTATTTTGTGTGCATCTGATAAAAATATGCTTCTGTCCTTTAGAAATAAATATAGTATCCCTCAGACTATTTTCCTTCATTCCCTTACTAATTTTGAACAAGATTCCATAGCTGTTACTAAAAAAAAAAAAAAAAAGATCAGACGGACTAATTGGTGAGTGCATCGTTTGTGAGTCTACAATTATGGTCTGTGACCGTTGGAACGCTCGCTCTGACTTTCCAATCTTGAGGGATGAACAGCAGATTCCTTAAATGTGATGTCATTATTGCAAGCGTGGGATTTGTGCGCGCGTGTCTGTTTGTGTGTGTGTGTGTGTGTGTGTCTGCCAAAACTGCTGGCTACTAGCGGTTTCTCGGCTTGAGCTTCATTTTCCTCTACCTATTTAGCCTCTGTTTCTTTCCTGTGCTCTTTAGGACATTATATTAGTATCTGACATCAACAACGGGTAATAAGAAGAATGAAGAAGACAAGAAAATGCATTAAGAATATGGAAGCTGTGTGTTGCAAGCAGTAAGACTTCATCTTAATTTCATTTTAAATACTTAATCATAGATATTATTTGTTATAAAAGTTACCTTTTTTATGTATTTTTTTTTTACATGTCACAGGTTTGGCATACTGGAGTTTCACAAGTATGTTTTCATCAATATCACACACACACATACACACCATTAGTAATAACACATTTATAAAGGTTATCTCTATGTTTCTCACAGGTATTGAGCTAATGCTCCAACATTTTCGACTGATGTGCTTGGTCATGTTTAGGTTGTGATAGCCTGCTGTTCTTCCCCACCAAAGACTTAAAGCATTTCACCCCCTTCGGCGGCTCTTCATGCTCCTGTGTAAACCTGCAGCAGAGATGACAGCCAAGTATGTGTGCACACCCCCCCCCGATAATGGGAGTGTGCAACAGCGAAGGCAGAACACCTTCCACCTCCCGCCTTGTTTACCTCCGGGAATCACAGCAGCTGCTGCCTACCGCCTGCACTCTCGCAGCTCGCTATCCACCAGGGAGGAACACTTAGCACCGCAACCATGGGGAAGCAGGTAAGATCTGATAGAGAGCGAGAGGGAACGAGTGAGGGAGTGAGCACGAGCGAGAGAGCGAGAGCGAAATACCCACTGGCAGCAAGTTTATACAAATTAAGAGCAGGTCTTTTATCTCCACTTTACAGACTAACCAAGCTAGTGAGGCTGAGGTGACTGTGAGGACATAAATCCTCATGCATAAACCCAAATACAGCTGCAGCCACACTTCAACTCTTTTTATATCCCCTAATGCTTGAATGCTAATTTATGGAAATGATGACAGCCTACATATAAACACTTTGGATGCACAAATGCATTGATGCACAGTTCTGGCTCTGCTCTGGCTTGAAAATGTTCTGCAAAGTATTAATCGTAAGTGTTGTGTGAGGAGGGGAGGAATCGATTTGAAGTGAAGGAAACAGGATGTGGAGGGGGGGGAAAAAAACAAGCTCAGTCTTGTTTGTACCTTTACTGACTTCTGCTTTGCAGTAACAAATTTGCAGCATTAGTGAAGAAGTTTTGCTTTGGTCAGATCTATACAAAATAGCATTGGAATACAAGTATTAATACTGGATTATCACGGGATTTCAAACAGATTATGACTTCAACTGTTTGAATTGTCTGAAATGAGTTGTGGAAGAGTTAAAGCATAAATAGAAAAATCCCCACGGGAATTTGAAATTGGCCCGCAACCTGTTGGTAAAGCGATTTCTCAACAACCCCCCCCCCCCCCCCCCCCCCAAAAAAAACAAGGATTACCTTGCGCGAAACAATGAGAAACGAGATTTTGGTGGACTGCCGCTAAATCCAAGTGCGGGAAATCCGGTAAAGCGAAATGGAAAGAAAATGGCAGGCTGTTATCTAGATTTAGTTCCATACCTACATTAGTCAAGAAGCTTTGTTCTGGGCACATGCAGTTAGTATAATGTCGTAAGAAATTCAGTATTATGCAAAGTAACCGAACTATTGTGCGCGTCACTTCTTTACTCCAGCATCTGCTTTTGCAGTTGCTCGGACTCACCCTCCTATACTTCTGTTTTTTTTTTTTTTTTTTTTTTTTTTTTTTACGACATCACAATTCTTGGCAACACCGTTTGTAGCTCTGGAATGATATTTATAAGCTATATGCACTCACGACTTACTCCATTGGTTACACCTGCGCAGTGTAGTGCAGACCTACATTAAAGCTGGAAAAGATTGTGGTGTGCGTATCAATACAGAATATTTTTGTACAAATGTATAAAAGTGCAAATGTATTCATGATGAAAACTCTCATAAGCTAAGGTAACACAAGCTGACCCAGTATGAAGTGACTTCAATGTGAGCACTTTATAAGAAAAAACATTTCTACATGTTTGAGTGATTGTATTTACATGCTATAATGATGAAGCTGTCAATTTGAAATGGGAGGATTATTATCAGTTATCGTTTACGCAATGTTTTCAACTATTTTGTCAGTAATGTAAAAAAAATAGATATAATATCATTGGCAATGATATTGTTTCATCTTCTTTTACTCAACATGTATTTGTATTGATACTAGTATTGATATCAGCAACATCAGCCTCTATTTGACTTGGTATCATCGCTAGTCATGTTCGATACCAGCGATTTCCTTTCCTATTTGATACTCAGTAAAACTCGAGATGGTTCTCGACGATACAGATCCCATACCGACACTTTGTCCAAATACACCTAATTATTACATGCGTACGCATTATACACACTTCCCCAAGCGGATAGAAATGTAGTCACCATCAACTGCGCAGATCATTTAGATAAGATCTCAATAGTTTAGTTCCTTTCCACTGTGTTCTTGTTAATGATACACTGCGCAATACTGTGTTGACATTTTGACTAGAGAATCGATTCTGGTATCAGAGGCATCGATAATTCAGTATTGAGCCGCACATCACTAATCATAGCGTTTAGGGAATTGCCCAACACAGTTTTAATAAATATGTAAGTATTGGTATCTATATCTGTATCTTCAACACCAGCCACCATTTGGTTTGTATCGTATCGGTAAGGAGACTGACCAGTCCTAGTTTAAAAAGGTTTACTTCATTATTTATTGATCTCAGTATTGGTATTGATATTTATTTGGGTGACAACAGCCTGCAGTATGTTTTACTTGGTTTCTAATGGGTAAGGAAAACAGATTTTTTAAAATATCAATAGTAGTATTTACATCTAGATCAGCGTCTGTTATTAGTTAGTTTTTTTTTTCTTTTTTTTTAAAAAGTATAGTTAGTGAGATCAGTATTTTTATCTACATCATTTTTGTTGATTCAAGTCTTTTTTAGTTGGTTTCGTATCGGTAAGTGAAATGTCAATGACTAATTAAAATGTAAGTATCAGTATTGGTACCGAGAGCAGTATCAACGATACTTGCCTCTATTTTACTTGATATCATCTCGCTAAGAAAACCGCCTAATTGTAGTGTTTTGGTTTCGTATGTAATTATTGGTATCAATATCGGCAATATCAGACCCTTGTTTTACATGGTATCGTATCGTTGAGGAAACTTGTGGTGCCGCCCGTCATGAGGCAGTAGCCCGATAGTGTACATTCGTGTATATTGTACGATGAAATAGAGTCCTGAAGTACTATACCTAATTGTCGGTACAGTAGAGTGAAGACGTTCCATTTGAATACACAAACATTTGCGTGAGTGTGTCATTTTTCATTTAACGTCTCCACCTCTCGCTCCTAAATTCCAATTAATGGACAAAGAGCATCTCCGTCAGCAGCTGTCGGCTCTCCGGGAGCGGATGTTCGCTCGCCCTCATTGTCGAAGCCAAGAAGCGTGGATGGAAACGGGCCGCCCGTGTGCGTGTGTGTTTGCCGAATCGCCAGCTGTCCTCCTCGAGAACATTCTTTTATCAATAACACCGCTGCTGCAAGCGCTCATGCTTAATCCATTTGAAATGCCAGATAATTCCTCACAAGCCGAGGCCAAGGTGTCCTGAACCGCCTTGACGGAATAGTTTGTCGCCACGGAGACGGTCTTTGTTTATGTTTATACATGCAGGGATAATCCACAACACAACATAGATCAGCTCGACGGCCATTTCACCTTCAAGGAGCCATTTTTAGTCACCACCACGCTCCCATATAAGGCTTTCTCCAAACTCACTGATGTCGCCCGCTCTATATGGCAACATCTGGAATTGTGCTTTCGTACACGACTGCTCTGTTTTGATGTTTTTGCGCCTGACGACGGCAGAACACAACAGATGGTCGCGCCGCTTTCTTTTGGTTGTCGGAGGTTCGGCGTAGGTCACACGCAAAAGCAACAACAGCAGCGGTTCACATAGGGAACCGCATTTGGCACCGTTCACATCATAAGATGCCATACTTGGTACAATTGCCATCATAAAGGAATCATGTTTAGTACCATTCAGTCAAATGGCTAGTGGAGTCACCGTCATGTATTTGTTAGCACTATAGTGATGTACATTTTTATATAATGTATTGCGATGATATGCTGGGGTTTCAATGAACACCAGTGATTTATCACTAATAGAACCATAAGGCAGTAGAAGAATTTCTCTAAAGTGTCTCTGAATAGAGCGCAGACCTCGTCCAATTCTAAACTTTTAGCAAAAGTGGGGAAGAAAAAAAATGTCACTGATAAATAAAATATAAAGTGAAAACAGCCTGCAAAGGTTTGCTTGCATACACAGCTTATAAATATGCCGTGTACAGTATATGAATGTACTGTATAAATGTTTAATTATATAAATTATTATATATATAAACAATTTAATAATTTGAAGAAGTGATAGAAAGAAAGAGAGAAATGATAGAAATGATGATATTAAATCATTGGATAAAATAAAATAAACTTAAAAAAAAAAACAGCAACAGTATTATAAAATGTATCATTGTATAAATTAAAATAAGTTAAAGTAAATAAAAATCTTTGAAAAAGTTATTGGAAAAATTAACAAGTCTATAATTATATAAAATAGCAAATAAAAAACAGTTTAAAGTAAAATGTAACACAGTTTTCGGTTTAACATGATATAAATAAAAAAAATGAAATACAATTGGAATACGAACTTTGGAAAAGTCTGAAAGGCCACCAAAATCTTGTGATTTACTTTTGGAAGGTTGAGATTTAGAAATGTCCTTGCATTTTAATGAGAGCCCTGTAACCATTTCAAGTCTACTGTAATTTGCTATAATCACAAGTAATTGTGGATGCATTTATCGCACTGCTTCGCCTTCCCTACCAACTCGTGCGATGAGTTCATCTCGCTCGTGGGAAGAGTTCCGATAAAGGCATCACTCTTCTTCTTCTTCTTCTTCTCTTTTAAACACCCCTGAGAAGCTGCTGGAACCAATTAGAAAGTTCTCCAAGCAGCAAAGAATGCGGCAGGCGCCTTTCAAAAAGAACACGTCTTCTTTCCCCCCCCCCTCGCTGTGTTGTCAAGCAGTGTAATAATACACCCGAGTCGCTTTCACTCTAATTAGGCGTACAACTGCTTTTCTTTGTCCATACAAACAAATGAGGAAATTTGGCTTTGTTTGTTTCTCTTTGCTCTCTGCTCCTCAATCTGACCTTGAAGGCTGACAGTAAAACTAAATGCGTCTGCTACACTGCCCTTTTTAAGGCAAATTCCCCACATAAATGGATTTATTAACACTCCCGGGCAACTCTATAAGATTTATACATGGGTTTTCTGTGTGCCAGCAGTAGTTCATAAAAACTAATGTACTGAGTGGGATGACACAAAAACGACTTAACTTTGTGATGCATGGACAGGAGCAACCCATTTAATTTTAGAGCAGATTTAGGAGGTTGTTTCCCCCATTTTTTATTTTTTTTTTTAAGACTGAATTACTCATGAGTCCTAATGAAAAAAGTATGTACTTCAGGCATATGTGGAAGATTCGATTGGTAGCCATCCTACGAGATGACTTCTCAGTTGTTCTAATTTCAAAACAAATTTCTCATTGGGGCTAATGTAAAGTAAATTAATTTGGCTTTCAGGCTTCAACATTTTAGCATTCCTATAACTTTTATACAAGTATAAAGAGGAGAATTTTGAATATACAACCCCAATTCCAATGAAGATGGGACGTTGTGTTAAACATGAATAAAAACAGAATACGATTTGCAAATCATGTTCAACCTATATTTAATTGAATACACTACAAAGACAAGATATTTAATGTTCAAACTGATAAACTTGATTGTTTTTAGCAAAAAAAACATTCACTTAGAATTTTATGGCTGCAACACGTTCCAAAAAAGCTGGGACAGGTGGCAAAAAAGACAAAGAAAGAAAGTTGAGGAATGCTCATCAAACACCTGTTTGGAACATCCCACAGGTGAACAGGCTAATTGGGATCAGGTGGGTGCCATGATTGGTTATAAAAGGAGCTTCCCTGAATTGCTCAGTCATTCACAAGCGAAGATGGTGCGAGGTTCACCTCTTTGTGAACAAGTGTGTGAGAAAATAGTCGAACAGTTTAAGGACAATGTTCCTCAATGTGCAATTGCAAGGAATTGAAGGATTTCATCATCTCCGGTCCATAATATCATCAAAAGGTTCAGAGAATCTGGAGAAAATTGTAAGTGGCAAGGCCGAAAACCAACATTGAATGCCCGTGACATTCGATCCCTCAGCTGCATCAAAAACTGACATCATTGTGTCAAGGGTATCATCACGTGGGCTCAGGGACACTTCAAAAAACCAATGTCAGTAAATACAGTTGGGCGCTACATCCGTAAGTGCAACTTGAAACTCTACTATGCAAAGCTATGATTCATTGTAACTAAATACATTTGAAAGAAAATACAATTTTGAAAATCTTGAGTTATTTTTTTTTTTTTTAATTACACATTTAAACTTTGACAAAGAATTGGTTGAATATGGAATTAGAATTCAATTATTATATATGCTACTGTTCAGAAAATGAGATACATTTATTTTAGATTTTTTTAAATTAACTTTAGTTAAATTTAATATGAATAATGCAATTTAAGAATGAGAACAAATGAAAAGAAACACTATTCTGATATGAAAACTATGGAGCTCCTCCGTACAGAAGCCCTTCAGAAGAAACGTGCTTTAGATGCCCACCGAGCTGAAGTCTCGAGTGACCTCTTACATGATGAGGCTTTGAACTCCAAAGTTGGGGCATATTTTTCCAGAACATTTTGGTTCAACTCCCTATAGTGTGAAATTCGGGGCCTTTGACTTTAGAGGTTCCAATGTATCACACCCAGCACACGTCACTAAGACTCGCTGTCGCGTCTCCTCTCTCCTCTCTCTCTGGCTAACGGCACCTTTAATGTCATCAAAGCGTCTCGCTTCTGCTCGCTGCAGGCGAAAAGTCAATTACGGTGTGTGTAAATTGGCTCGGCTTTGATCACCCTCATTTATTTGGGATTGTTTGCTTTGATTGCATCTTGTTGATGCCGAACCCCACCTTTCCTCCGGAGGCAAGAAAGCAATTAAAATGTTGAACCTCAGTTACAGAGGAGGAGGAGAGGAAGAAGGGCGCGTCTTCTTCTCATTACTTAATATCAAGAGGAGGGGGCGGCTCTTGTTAAACACCCGGCGTCTGGGCTTAAAAGGACATCCTTGATAGCTAAAAGTCAATTAGGCTTCTGAGCATGTGCGAGATTCTGCCCCCCCCCCCCCCCCCCATGCTCTGATGATGATGATGATGATGGCGTTTCCCATATGATGCACACATGCGACAGCGCATCCCGAGCCCTGGAGACCGAGCCCATCTGTTTGTGAGGCTTATGCATCCCCCACCCCCCTTCTTCCCCCCTCCCTGCAATAGCATTATGTTCCCATTTGCTACCTCTTTGTCTTACCCCTGCGAAGAGGGCGTGGGGGGTTACGGGTGCAGAATCCGTGAAGCTAGCCCCACGGAAGTGACGCTTCCAAGGCCACATTTTCCGCTTGCGTGAGCCTCCGGCTGTGGCCCGGGTCAGGTTCAGGGTGGGGCATCGGTGGCGTACGTGTGTGCGTGTTTTGTTTAGTCTGTCATCCATGTGCTCTTGGAGTCGATGCTGAAGCTGAGCCCGCACATCACTTCCTCTGTGGATCACACCCATTACAGTAAGTCGGGCTTGCTTTTTGGCTCAAGAACAATGATGGCTTTTATGTGTGGGTGCAATTCTGCTCAATTGAATGTGACTCTTGCGATGGTGATTGTGAGGCCTGCGCCGTGTAATGTGAACTGTTTATACAAGGACGGTGCAAAAGTCAAGCTATGTTGTTTTAATGAGCATGGCTGGAGGGCTTTATTTGCATTTTGGGGAATAATATTAAAGACAGCTATGGGTATATTACAATGTATGTCAAGTGAAAGTGGAGTTCCCAACAAAATATAATTCACGCTTATGCAGAATTACAGAGAAACGGTGAAGAACCCACGCAGAGTGGGCAGAATAGAAAACTCTCACAGCTCCTCGGAACAGAAACAACGGCGCGCACAACGTTGTGGAGCGACCACGTCAGAGTGTTCTGGAACGCTAATCTCCATTAAAGACGCGTCTACGGCTGTGGCTAGCGAACATTTTTCGAATCGAATATTCCACTGATTATCCCATTGATTAATCAAGTAATCGAATAAAAATGTAGTTTGCATAATTAAACGCAATAATGTGCTTGTGATTCAAAGATATTATTTTCCCATTATTATTCATCGTGTAGCTATCAGAAGCCGGTCTGATCCCTTGTGATATCTTTATTTCTCCTTAACCCACATGGATCAAAGTTCACGTAGTTTTGTATTTTCTTTTTAAAAACATATTTTTCTTCTTCTCCTTCTTATCAGCTCCTTTCTAGGCAAATTTTCTGGCTTCTTTCCATTCTTGGTGTGCCAACTGGCAAGCGCAGCGTTTTGCTTGAGGCTGCGAATGGCCTTATTTAAGCTCTATGAATATTCATTTGTTTTCAACACTTTGACAGCCATGTTACTTATTGATTAGGGAGTATTTTTTTTTAATTTCTGTTTCTCCGTCTTTATAGGGATTATGATAACAAGCGTGTCAGCGCCCGTGATTGCGGCTCTTATGAATAAAAGACAGAATTGTTTTTGTCAGCTTTGCAACCTCTGGACTTGATTAGGAGTGAAAGTATGAGGCCTGAGCTCGCTCACGGTGACTCAAGCAAGAAAAAAAAACTATTTCTTCTGTGTCAAGACTTGATCGAATGTGACACAGTCAATGTCAAATGTTTGGTTTTACGGAGTATATCATATTTGTTTTGGTTTGGACATGTAATTGCTGCCTGGGCGCAGGAATGCACAAGAATAAAAGTTCTCTAGCCAGAGAAACCTGGCGTCGGACCACGTCGGGTTTCTACAGGGTGAGGTGGGGACAGCTCCCAAAACCGCAAAATGTAGGCGATCCCTTTTCCTTTTTTGAAAGTAGAAGCAGACATTTTTTTATGTTAGTCCAAAGACCTCCCCAGATACCCCTCGGGCGTCAAAGGCCACCGTGGTCCAATTGTAAATGTCAGCGGTCCAATTGCACTTTATTGCACTAAGATGAATCTGCCAATGAGATTCTGCTAGTCAATTCTTCACAGACAATTTATGGATGTTTATAGCTGCAGGGCGGCAATAGTGACACTTTCAAGGCAATTTCCTGGCTGTAAATTATTGGTGGTGACATGAATGAGAAGTGACTAACGTGTGTGGGGTTGTTTTTATATTGGCAAATTAGTGGGGCATCGACCACTTAGGAAGGAAAAACTACAGCACTCTTTCCACTGAGCATCTTGGTTCAGTTTGGTACAGTATGCATTTTTTTTTTTTTTTTTTTTTTTTTTGTATTTCCATTGGAAAATATCCAACCTGTACCATTTCACTTTTCAGGACGGCTCTCCTGGCTCCTATGGCTCAGAAGACGCCATAGCCCATCACTAGCCTATGCTAATGCATCATTACAGTAATTATTTGTATGAAAAACACTTTCAGGCCATAAATTTAAAACAATCAAATTGGAAAACCAGTAAGTATGGCTGATTTTCTTTCACCGCAACATAAAGTAGTTAATTCTGCGCCATTCCAAACCTCATTTGTCAGATCCTTCTGCACCACACAGCGGACGGCAACTCAGTCAGACACAAGCGGGTAGAACTCGGACTTGCCCTCTAAATCCCATCCACTGTAAAGAAAAACTTCTGAATCAGAATCAAATGGGTACACCTTGTACTATTCCAAAATAAATATGTCATAGTCCAACAAATTAAACACGCAATTCGATCATTTGAAAACTATCTATTGTACCAGAATGAGTACATTGGCGTGTTTTGGCTGCCGTTTTTCACTCTCCAAAAATGTTCTTTCTCGTTTAAAATGGCTTACTTTAACCAGGATCCCTCGCTCTACCATGGCCAAAGGTAGAACTGCGCCCGTCTCTGTGCCCTAAAATGTATAAATCCACACAGCTACCTCCTTTCTAGCTAGCTAGCCTGCTAACTCTCGTCATCTGACACGCTGTGTTGGATCAACTTTTTCCCATTCGTTCTGACGGGATCCCCCCTCCAGCGATGGCTCCTTTCCGGTTTTGGTTGTAGAGCTGCCAGGAATATCCGTGCAGCTCCTCATGCTTGGCAATCGGACGTCTAATTCCGCAGAGATCATCGTCTCGGTGGACCCGCGATAGACTTCGTCGTCGTCCCTACTGCGTACATGCGTAGAAACTATGCGCAGTAAGTCAAAATGTCGTCGGCCGAAAAAAACAGGCAAATAATTGTGAATTTTTTTTTTTTTTTTAAATAAATGTGGTGCGGCAGCAGCTAAAAAAAAAGGCCTCAGATTGATACTCTCACATGTTGGCACTACTTTTCCGAAAAAGGATTTTTCTCGACCGTGCCATCTGCTCGATGTGGAGGTGCACTGCACCATTTGTCCCCCCAACCGGGATATTTGGATGTTTTTGCTACTCCTGCTGCTTAAAAATCCACAAACGTGCTAGGATGTTTAAGGAGTCACATCACCGGAGGCCCTTCCTTAATTCATTCATTGTTTCCACAGGGGGAATTTCACTGCGGTCACTGGGAGCCGAGTGACCCCTCTTCAGGTATTGTGCTCCCCCTCCTAAAAGTGTCTTTGCAAACGTGTTTTAGCGAGCTCAAATTGGCCTGGTATGCTGCAAGGAGCCTGCCAGTGACAGACAGCAGGAGGCTGCGCCGAGAAACAAACAGCCCGCCGCGACGGAGCGCAAAGGTCCGCCAGTGAAAAGATCAGAGTGGCGTTTGGCTGCGGCTCCGAGATGCGTCGTCGCTCTCGCGGCGACACCATGGCAACGGGAGCTTTATGCGCTCTGCTCTCGCTCCCCCCGCTGAGTGTCCAGACTGCACTCAAAACCACTAAAAGAAGATGAATTCTTTAAAAAGGCACATTTGACATTTTTACTCACTAGTCCCTCTTTAGTGCATACAAGGCTATTATAAATGTTGGCGCAGGAGGCTCAGCTGTGTGTGTGTGTCCCCCACACACAACCCCGTGCCCACCCATCCCATTTATCATGTCGGGTCCCTCAGTGGCCAATCCCTGCTCCTCATCTTCACGTGTGATTGACAGCCTCCCACGGGAAGGAGGTTCTTTTAACACGTTCTCATGGGACAAAGTTAATGATCCCGGCCACCAAAATAATAGCAAAAAAAGAAAAAAAGCCTGAGAAGTCTGGTTGAAGCATTTGGAGCGGCCCTGGCTTCCTTGAGAGAGGATTAGAGGCAGTGTGAGGAGGCTTTTTTTTTTGGGGGGGGGGGGAGATAGAGCTGAGACTGAGGAAGCAGTTTGCGCAAAGAGGAAGCTTCGAAAGGCAATCTGGTGTCTTGTGAGGAGGAATCTCACTTTTCTGTGCTCATCTGTGGCCTGGCTACACGACTGACTCACAGAGAGGTAAGGGACCGTCTCACTTTTCCTCTGTGTGTCACAGTTAGAGTGCATTGTAAAGACTTTGCGGTCACCTTTTGCACTCTGCCGTCGTCGTTATGGTGCCAGCCGTTTTTGTGCAAAAACTGACACACTGCCATAGCATTCCACGAAATCGCACTTGTTTTGAGTGCACTCGCATATGTTTTCATACTTCGCTCGACCCCGCAGGCTACGGCAGGGTTTTTATTACACGTCACTCGCAGTGCACGGATGCAGTCGGCTGACATGACAAGGTCATTCTGAGTTGTTCCGTCCTAACTCCAAAAGTTACACAGAGAGCGAGTGAGCGAGAGAGAGAGAGAGAGTTATGCACGGGCTTCAAGCCAGAGTTGAGAAACCTCTCCAAAAACTATCTCCGTGCCAGTCTTGTTTGATTTGGGTACTTCTTTCCACGCCGCCAAGACATGGTGAACGGCTGCCAATGACTGGAGACAACTTTCAGACAGTGTGTCTGCTGTAATGGATTGCTGCGTGCAGTGATTACAGTGGGAACATGCACGGTTGCTGGATAAGTTCTATTCTATCCTCTATTGCTTTGTCACTCGTGATATACTGTAGCTTGTGCTCGCTCTATAGCGGAGGCCTGTTCACATGTGAATGTCATATTTTACATTAATGTACATCAGATTGCACTTTTCTGGGTTCATTTCTTTATTTTTTTTTCAATGCAATTATAATGGCCGTCAATTATCTGTGGATTTTCCCTATTCGCCGCGGTCCTTCATGGGCCTGTCATCACTAATGGTAATACAACAGCAAGCATAAAACAGCTGTTATGGCTATTCTATCCATCAGTAATGAATACGGGTCACCCCGCGCAAGGTCACATTGCGCTCAGGCCACTTGACGATTGGCCGAGAGGCGGGGCTCACCCTGGACACCGATCAATCACAGAGCTGACGCTTCTAATCAATAATACGTTAATCAACGTCAACAGCGTCCAGTGGCTTTTATAGAACAGACTGAGCTAGAATTTAAATGCGACGCTAGTCAGACCTATCAATGTTATTGTCGCAGTCACACGAATGTCTGTGCGTGTCTGAAATATTTTCTTGGATGATTTTTCTGATGAAATAATTGTTTTACGGGCGCGTCAGTGTGTCTGAAAACTCACCATCTTTTGTCGGCGTATGTATTTTTGTGAAAAGTTATGTATTTTGCGGGTCCCGAACGCGACCCCCAAAACTCACTCGTAACACACTGTAAAAAGTTAGTTTAGTTTAGTAGTTTGCGTACCGTGTCTAATGTGGGCAGAGCATGACGTCAAAGTTTGGTAGTCAGTCGGAGGATTTGCCATGAAGAAGTGGTGTGAGGGCCCGTTCGTAGCTGCTTGCGGCTTTCATTCTACTCATGTTTCCATCACATTTAAAAACTTTTAATATTCCAAATATGCAGCTCCATCCAGGATAAACAAATGCTTCTCACTTTCAAAATATTTGACCTTTTCTGTTCTGGCGACCACGGACAGAAAAGTACTGTAGCCTACTTAGGGATGGTCCAATCAGATTGTTGTGATGTCATCCCGACACTACTCACATCCAAGGGTGGGGGCGAGTGGTTACCAAGTCTGCCACCCAGTTGAGAGGTCCCGGGTTCCAATTCCCCCCATGCTCGCGTGGGTTTTCTGCGGGTGCTCCTGCTTCCTCCCACACTCCAAGAAACATCGCATGAGGTTCATTGAAGATTCAATTGTTCAGAAGGGTGAACGTAAGTGTGAATGGTTCTTTGTCTATACGAGCCCTGCAATTGGCCCCGCCCAAATAGAGCAGGATTAATCTTACAGCAACAATCAAACGTGACCATAAAAACAGTTGAGGTGGTTAAACCGATAGATGACATTACGCATGCCAACACGTCAAGCTCTATTACTGAAAATGATCAAATACTCGCGTCTGCTGATCAGGCTCAGTGCACAGCCATTGACTCAAGTACCCTATAATTTCCAAGCGCAACGATCAAGGCGATAAATACTTTGCAATTTAAAGTCTATCATCAGTGTCATCGTACACGTCTAGACAAATGTGCCCCCTAATGCACTCAACGGTGATGTCGATTTGGTTTATTTGAATATGACATAAGCATGCTCGTGGAGAGTTATGGCCTCCTTCCATGCTCTGCCCCCTCCTCTCTACTATTGGCCGGCGCTCCGATTCTCAGGCCCGCGTGCCTAAAAGCGGGCTGACAAGATCGAGAGGACTGAGAAGGCTGGCTGGAAACTTTCGATCCTCCTGCTTGTCACGGGAAGAGGAGTGGACAAAGTTCACTCAGTCGTCACTCATCTTGGCTCTGCGTGTGCGAGACCCTTTTGCAGCTGCTCTTCCTCGCTTATTGATGGATGCAATCATGAGTCGGGTAAGTCGTTTGTGTGCATTCATGCGTGATTTAAAGAAGAAAGAAAAAACATTGAGTCATCATCAGCTTGTGTTTAACCACGGGAGGGCCAGGTGGTGTTTACTGATTCCTCTGTGTTTTTGATCGGAACGCTTCCCAAAGGGGATGCGATGATTAAGCAGGAAGGCCGACGGGGGAGTTTTGGAGCATCAAAGCGAGGTGGAACTTTTCCACACAGTCAAAGCATCTATTTCTGGAGCAGCCTGCTTGTTAAAAAGAGCACATGCAGTCCCTTCCCATACGCAATGGAGCTTGTAAATATGTGAAGGCTTCCCCTTCTGTTGGTGACCGCCATAAAAGTTGCTTTATTGCCTTTTACTCCAAAAGCCACAAAGCAACCTTTCATGCATTATCTGCTGACCCACTAAATGCCGCTCGCTGATAAGACACCTTTGATTGGCACAGTGCCAGGGAGGAACGTCTTAATTTATTGACGATGACTTATAAGCTTGACGTGAACACAAGTGGGACGCATCGGTTGGTGCGCGCACTTTGTCCTGCTAATTGGTTACTTATCTCGTTTCTGTAAGGAGGAATGTTTGACCACAAGAGTGTGTTGTTCCCTTTGGTCGCCTCCGGGACAGGCGTTGCCATGGAAATGCACAAGGGGGTTGGTTTCTTTAAGGGTTATAATTAGGGTTAGGTCCGAATCTGTGAGAGCTGCAGGATTGGGATTTTTGTGCTGTTCAGATGCAATAGGTTAACACGTCTGCCTCACAGTTCTGATGTTCTGGGTTGGAATCTCAGCTCAGGCCCTCGTGTGTGTAGTTTGCATGTTCTCGCTGTGCTCGCGTGGGTTTTCTCCAGCTACTCCGGCTTCCTCTTAGGTTCCAAAAATCATTGAAAATCATCCACAGGTGTGCGTGCGAACGTGGATATGTGTTTGCATGTGCCCTGACGTTGGCCGGTGACGAGTCCAGGGTGTGCGCCGCTTTTCTCCCAAAAATCGGATGACTCCAGCTCACCCGCCACCCTAATGTGACAAGCGCCATAAATAATCGATGGAAATCGACCAGACTGCTATGTTGTCAGATACTAATGTATTTGTCTTTAGGCACTGTCAAGTAGCATATGGCTCATTTATCCGAGCTTATTTTGAATGCCCTGTTCCCACAATTGTATGTTTGTGATCAAGAGGCAGCTCAAGGTTTCGTACATCTAATCCAATTTCTTTTTTATTTCTGCTGTGTCATCTCCCTTCTTTATCATAAAAAAAATTGGTTAGGACAACTCTTGCTGTTTCCAACATTTATGACACTACGATACATTTGAAAACTATCGCAGCCTATTTTCAGGAGCATAAATGTCGCGAGTCGCGATCAAGTCAACACGCCAAAGAAATGGATGAATCGAGGACTGCAATGTGGTTTTAACCTGCAGTTGTTTTACTCGCGTATCCTAACCATCCACAGATGCCGCGCAAATGTGCGCCCAGTGCTAGTGGATGAGATCAGAGCGATGTATTTGGATGTTTAATAAGTACTGCTCTCATCTGATCTATCCCAGCTGAGTTTGGGCGGGAGGCGGTTTCCACCACCTGGTCTTCAGCCAATCGAAGGTCACATGTAGACAAACAATCATTCACACCCACATTCGCACCTATGGGCAATTTAAAAGTCTTCGATGAATCTAGCATGCGTGGTTTTTGAAATGTGAGAGGAAGTGGGAGAAAACCTACAAAAGCACACAGAGAACGGGCAAACGTTTGCAAATGTTTTAATTCAAACCCGGATCTCCTGACTGTGAGGCAGAAGTTCTAGTCACAGTTTCATCCAAATAATAAAAGTAATGGTCATATTTGCACCCCTCTAATAGTTGCTGTGCCCTTGGAATGGCAATCTGGAAAATAAATGCTTCCCTCAAATAAACTTTGAGGCCGAGGTGCTCGCCACTAAACCACAATTACAGTCACAATAATCATTTTATTTATTATTCTAAGCATTATTATTGGAATCTTTGTTAAATTACTTCTATTCATGTACATGTAAGTTATTGGTTTATTTCTATTAATTCAACATTTTATGGAATTAAATGTAGTATTTTATTGGATAATATTTGAAATTAAAGTACTTTTTATTTTACTTGTAACTGAAGTTTATAATAATAATAATAATAATAATGATTTATTATTATTGTTATTCAATAAACTCACAAGTGTAGTTGGGCTATACAATAGTTGCAGTTATTAAATGAGCCACATAGTGGCGCACTTTGATTATTTTCCTTTGCTCGCCGATGTTTGCCTTGTCCAAATTTCAGTGTGTTGCTCTTACAACAACTACACGTTGGAAGTCTCATTGTTGAGAGAAAGAGAAAAAAAAAAAAAAAGAAAAAGTTCCTTATGGTCTGGTGCACACGTGGTGTTTTCACATTGCTGGCACGTGCCAGGTCACGCAGAGGAAGTTTATGCAGTTGACCTCAACGACTCACAAAGAAGGCAGAACAAAGAATATGAAAGCTGTGTTTGGACATCAAATATTAACTACTGTATAATAGTTTTCAGATGAGGTGTTGTGGCTTGTTTTAGTTTTGTTCTTTCAATTGTACAGAGCATACACACAGTGTGCACTGAGTGCACTTTTGTCTTCTTCCTAACAAGCGCTGAGCTGACTCGTCATCACAAACATACAATTGTTTACAGTTACTTGGAACTGGGCCTTCAAAAATGACGAGTCACATGCTGCTTCACCAAGTCTAAAGACTTTGTTATCGGATCACCTGTTCTGGTAAATTTCCATTACAAGATCGTAAACATATTTAACGGTGAAGTATACTGTTTATCTTTTGCATCATTTCAAACCAGGACGCTTTGGTACAATGTGCATTTTATTGTGTTTCCTTTGTAAAGAGTCCAAAAATGTGTGAGGAAGCCAGAGTACCCGCAGAAAACCCACACAAGCACGAGGAGAACATGCAAACTCCACACAGGAAGGTAAGAACGCAGATTCGAACCTCAGAACTGTGAGGTACACGCGCTAACCACTAGACCACCGTGCCGCCTTGTTATTTTCACAGTCCTTCTTTTGTTCTATTCCCATATCGCAGCTTCCACAGAAGTTTAGTGGAAAGCAGGAAAGTGGTTTCTAAGTTATGCTTGCAATTTGAAAAACATAATCCCCTACGTACGTCTCGTTTTGAGTTTGGTGGAGGTATAAATTCCTGATATGCACCCATACCCACTTTTAAAGTTGTTTTTACACCATCTTTCTCGTCCAGCTACAAAAGGTTAGTGGCAACTGGTTAAGACGTTTTGGAGGTTTTGCTTTCCCACAACGTTTAATGCTGATCCACTTGATCCACAATTGTATGTTTTGCCCCTACTTTTCTTGTCCGTGGTCCGTATCACAACCATATTTGTTTTTTTGAGGTGCTTGCAACTCAGAACCTTTGTCCAGATAATCACCACATTTTTATGGGGGTTTTTTTTCTTCTCATTTTTGGTCCACAGCAAAATCTTCCAAAAGGTTTTGTGGAAATTGCCGTTGTTTAATTTTGATCGATGCGTGTTACTTACTGTTTTTCTTATCCTTGGTACAAATTGCAACCCTCCAAAACGTTTTGGGGAAATGGTAGATGTTTTTTTTTTTTTTTTTAAGAGCTATGTGTAACATCTAATCCTTGCATAAATCTTCATCCTGATCTACAGCACAATTGTATATTTTTCTCTCAGTTTCCTTGTCCTTAGTCCATACCACAGCCTTTCAAAGGGTTTTGTGGAAATGTAATTGCTATATTTTTCTAGCTATGCTTGTAACTTCTAATCCTTGGATGAACCTTTATCCAGACATGCATCACAATTTTATGTTTCCCCCTTACTTTTCTCACCATTGGTTTCAGATCAACCTTCCAATTTCTTTATTTTTTGGGTGGAAATTGTAGTTGTTTTCTTGAGGATTGTAACGTGTAATCATCGTTTGCACCTCTATCGCCCTTTGTCTGTGTCACAATTGTATGTCCTTCCCCTACTTTTCTCATCTTTGGTCAACATCGCCAGCCTCCAAAAGGTTTAATGGAAATTGCGGTTGTTTTTTTTTCGTATGCACGTTTATCTAGAGCTCGGTCACAATTGTATGTTTCCCCCCCCCATTTTGCTCATCGTTGGCCCGTATCGCAATCTTCCAAAAGGTTTTGTGCAAATCATAGTTGCTTTTTGAACGACGCTCGTAACTAATAATCATATTCATCTTTATCCAGATGGCACAATTTTATGTTTTTCCCCTACTTCTTGTTCGGGTAACCTTTTTTTTTTTTTTTTTTTTTTCTTCTTCTTCTTCCAGATATCCTCCCACTGTGTTTAGGTTGAACAGATTTTGCAAAATGTAGCAAATAACCAAACTGCAATGCAAGCATAGGATCCTCGGTGGCGGTAACAATGAGGCACGCCGGTCAGGAAGCAGGAAGCGCTCGTCTAATCTCAGCATTGCGTCGGGCTGCAGATCAGCGTACATTTGTCGGTCTAATGAAGCGCTGTGCCGGGCTAAAGCCGTAAATCACATTACAGGCCTGAGCGGGCTGCGGCGGAGCGTGGCGGCTTCACGACGTACCAGCAGGCCGGCGCGTTGGTCACGGCCGCGCTCATTACCCATTACATTAATGACGTTAGGTGTCTTCCCCAGGAAAAAAAAAAAAAAAAAAAGCAGCAGTGGAGCCCCTTCACTCTATGCTTTGCGGCCGTCATTAAAGCCTGATAAAAGGCCGCGTCCAAGCGGATTACGAAGTGCTTGAGCGAGAAATTGTCCCCCTATCTTTTGACATTGCCGTCGTTTCATCTCTAAACGAGCCATTACTTGCTAATCAAATCAACGTGCTAGAGATAAAGTTCATTTCTTGACAAAGCCCCCGCGCATTTGCAGCGAGCACTGCGTCACCACTGCAATGGCAGTCACGCTTAATTATATGCCAAAACATGTTAGCGCTACGGCTGCACGTTATATCCTCATTAAACAACGATGTAATAATTGTGTTGCTACAATGGCAATACGGAGGGCAAGTGTTTAGCCAGCCTGTCTCACTGTTGAGAGGTCCAGGGTTCGAGTCTTGGCTCAGGCATTCCTGTCTGTATGTTCTTTACACACATAAAGACAAGCGGGCTTTTTTTTGTCCTGATTTTGCTCCTTTTCGACCAAGGGCATCAAATGCCAGACTACTTATGTCTCATAACATTATCCTGTAAGATTATCCGGAGATCTGAGGTGCGTTAAGAGTGGATTTGTCGGGTCAGGCCAACCATCATAAATATTGAACGCGTGCAGTATTTACGAGCAAAAATCTTCATGTGTTTGGGGGAAGCTGACGTTCCACCGAGTCATGACGCCGTCAATTGTGATGTGAAAACAGAATGTAACCAATCAAAGAAGTGACCTTATTGACTGACAATAAAGCTGTCATAAATAAAAACAAACATATCTTACCCAGTGTTGTCTTTTTCTTGTACGTATAAAATTGGGCTCCCCAGATGGCAAGAAGTATTTTCCGCTTCCGAATAGTCAACTGGGATAGACTCCAGCTCACAAATGAGGACAAGTGCTTTTGAAAATGAATAAATCACAGATGTCTTTTCTTCCTTATCCACTGAGCGCTTCCTAAAAAAGAGGTACCATTTCTAGTACCGAGTCGGCCAGAGTTCCAAGCATTACCGAGCGAGATACCATATGGTTGTCGTAAAGTAGCGGTCTCTCTTTGGTCGAGCAAGTTTGTCATCACGGCGACACTGTAACGCTTCAAAATATACGGATATGAGCGTTCACTTTCACGCTTGCTGTGCCTTAGCTCTGGAGAGTGCAGTATTGTACTCCACAGTCTCCACTTGGTTGCGCCTCTTGAATAAAGTATGTCTGCTTACCAACAGCCACATGCTAAGAAGTTAAAACAGGAGAGCCTCATTCGCTTCCTTTGTTGTTGTTATTTGTTAGCTCGTCTCTTCCAAATGATGTGTTTAATGCAGTGGGTTTTTTTTTTTTCAAATTTACTGTGGTGGAAAACCGACTGCTGCCCCAAACTGAGGTGATGATAGCTAAGTGGGTACTGAAAAGTGGAAAACTGGCATTTTTCTGCTTCCGCATCCTCCTGTTTGAAGGCTGTTAGACATTATATACTTTTTATTTGGTACCTTTCTTTGTCTTTGGATTGAACATTTGTTAATAATTGTAACTATCTAACAGTCAATGTCTTTTCATGATTAAAGAACTTCACCTTGGCAAGCTTGCCATTCAGGCTGCAAAAGGGGCAGAAGATTTGATGTATATTTCCAGACATTTTCTGCACTTTATCCTCTACTGCGCAGACATTTTATTTAAAAAAAAAAAAAAAAAAAAAAAGTCTGGAAAACATTACAACCCTCATAGGGAAACAGGAGTTGATAACAACCATCCATTTTTGAAAGCACTCGTCCTCACTAGGATGGCGAGTGAGCTGGAGCCCAATCCCAGCTGACTTTAAGTGAGAGGTCGACCCTGGACTGGTCGTTAGTCAATTACAGGGCGCACCGAACAACCATTGGCTCTCACAGTCGCACCTACGGACAATTTAGTCTTCCATTAACCTAACATGCGTGCTTTTGGAATGTGGGAGGAAGCCCCACCGAGTTTCAAACCCAGAACCTCTCGACCGTAGAACTGTGGATCAAGGAAATTTAGTCAAGGGCTCATCCGTAGTTCCTATGGAATGGCAGTAACAACATTCACACGTTGGTCTCTCAGAATTGCTCACGTTTTGTTGAAAAAGAGAGTAGTTTTTAATATTGACTGTGACTGCGAGAGAGAGCGTGTGTGTGTGTTTCACGCCGGAAGAGGAGTCACTCAGAGGACCCCCGATGAGTGACGGCGGGCCGCGGGACACGGAAAGCTGACGGCACCTCCACTGGCGGGCCGACTGGGATGTGGCAGACGATGTCATGTCGTGTCAGCTTTGGCTCGGTGTCGATCACGGGGGAGAGCAGCTGGCTGGAGCTCGATGTTCCAATGTTGTGTTTTCAAGCCGTTTGTTTCGGTTGTTACGCTGCTCCAGATTGTGTTTTGGATTTGTCGGACATCGCTGTGTTTGCTGTGTGGATCCCGAGGGCGTTTTGTCCTACTTTAGACGTGACTCAGGTCCTTGTCTAAGCCTCCCTGGTGAGTCACGCGACATTGCGTTGGGTGGTATGCGGACCATTTACAGACACCAGCAAAAACATGGGACCTCCAGTGTCTCGTTTTGTACTTGTAATGCACAGTCTCCACTTTGCTGCAGTGGCACTTAGTCTCCTCTTGAGTACTAATCCAAAATAACAAAAATGAACACATGTGCTAACATTAGTTTACCCTGTAGCTGTGCCTTAGCTTCTGGACACTGGCGTATTGTAGTCTACGTTTCTGTTGAAGCCCATATTCTCCTCTTGAATAAAATCCAAAATAAAAATAAACACACATGCTAATGTTAGCGTACTCTGTTGCTGTGCCTTAGGTCTGGACAGTGCGGTAGCGTAACTCCATAGTCTCCACTTTGCTGCTGGAGTAGCCCTTAATGTCCTTTTGAATAACATCCCAAATAACAAAATAAACACACATGCCAACGTTAGCTTACTGTGTGGCTATGCCTTAGCTCTAGACTCGCAGTATTGTAATCCACAGTCTCCTATTTGCTGCTGCAACGACACTTAGTCTCTTGAGTAAAATCCCAAATAACAAAAATAAGCACACATGCTAGCATTAGCTTACCCTTGCCGCTGTGCCTTAGCTCTGGACGCTGTAATATTGTAGACTATGGTGTTCACTTGGTTGCAGCAGCCCACAGTCTCCTCTTGAATGTCACCCAAAATTAAACAAATAAATCAACATGCTAAGGTGAGCTTACCCTCTGGCTGTGCCTGTCACCACAATTCCACCACAAGTTTTTCCTCTACTTTTCTCAGGACTGGTCTGCAGCAAAACCCCACAAGACATTTTGTGGGAATTGTAGTTTTATGTTTTTGTTTTTGTAGCTATGCCTGCAACTTGTAATCACCGTGTGCACTTTTATCCAGGTCAAGACCACAATTTTATGTTTGCCCCTACTTTTCTCCACCTCGGTCCATTTGACATCCCTCGGAAGGGTTTTGTGGCACTTAAGCGTTGTTGTTTTTGTAGCTATGCTTGTAACTTGTAATCACTGTGTGCACCTTTATCCCTTGTTCTTGGACCACATCGCAACCCTCCAAAAGGTTTTTTCTAGCTATCCCTGTTACTTATTATTATACAAAAGTTGAATGGAAATCTATGAAGTAATATTTGAGGTTTGCTTCTAACTTTGTGGTTGGATACTCCCCGTATTTATTTACTGCGTGGATCCTGGGGGAATGTTTGTCCTCATCTCGCCTCTTTTGAGTCCATAGTGAAACACGAGGCATTGTTGTGCGAGGGTCAAAGGGACACCCACAGACGCACACAATGGAAAGCATGACACTGATATGGGCTGATATCACATAAATGTACCTGTGAGCCACTCTTTCTCACTCTTGCTCACTCTCTCTCATACACACACATACAGGCACACACTCCTCTTCCAGTGCCGGCCATCCCTCCGGCTGTAGGTGGAGCTGGAGCTTTCCTGGAATTGTCGGGCAACTTTTCCTGTTGTGCTGGCTCCAGTCTCGCTCGTTCGGCTCTGCGGCGGGTTTAAGGGGAATGTCGTTCTCGGGAATCGCAGGCGTGCTTCCCAGCTCGCCGACGATGCCTCCTCCGCTCTGGTGGTTGTGATTTTTTTTATTAGATTTTTTTTTTTCTTCCATTGTGGTCAAAGGTCTTCTTCCTTCTTCAAAAATGAATCGGCGGTGCACACCGGGGCGGAATCCATCGGTGGGTCAGTGGAGAAGCGTGGCACGGATTTGTGGCTTTTTCGGATCTTGTCAATCAGATACTCTAAAGATTCTTCATATAATTTATTATTGTCTGTATTTAGGGCAGCAGAAACCTGTTTGACAAATTATGGCACAGTTGTGCCATAATTTGACTTTTTATGCTGTAAAAATTGAAGTTGACTAGATGTCACCTGGGCATGCTTCAGCTTTGACTGTAGGCAGGAAAGTGACATCACTAGTGTAACAATTGCACACTTGTCTGCTAAAGTGCCTTTGTGTGTGTGTGTGCGTTAAAGAAACCAAACTGCTCCGAGGTAATTGCTGTCTCCTTCCCTAATGACAAGCTTTCGCCTTATTCGCACTTAATGAACGGGTATGTCAAGGGTTCACACCCGTGGAGAGTGGGTGTGAATGGTGGTGGTGGGGGTCAAAGTGCGCTATGTCCACTCACAGCTGGAGCGTCTGACCCGGCCCGGGAACAAAGGCTTTAGTGTGTGTGTGTGTGTGTGATAGTGTGGAGTGCACGGAGGCCCGAGCCGTCAGTAAAGCGGGCCAATCGGCTTCTGCTTGGCTGAGCTGTCAGTCCTCAACTGCGGCATATGGAGAAGGGTGAGAGGGGTGAAAGTACTTTATCTGGGCCAAATTTAAAGAGCAGATGATACAGTCTGGGGGGACTCTAAGAGGTTTTGGAGTGCTGAGGTCACGGCCAGGCAAGATCAATTTGACTGGTTTGGACATTTTAATTGCAATTTCATTCCCATATTTCTGGGGGGGAAAAAAGCATAACACTTTTCAAATAAATGCGATAAAGGTTCTTGAAATGCTGGGCCACAGCAAACAAAACGGTGTTACTGTCTGCCCACCTGAATCGTTGCCCAGCTTGGAAAAATGTGGGCTGACTCCTACCTAATAACATAAGCAGTGAGCTACGATTAAGTGTGGCAAAAATGAGGACTATCATCATAGTGTTTTTGGTATTGAGTGGTTGAAGTTAAGAAATGTGCATATATATACATTAGCAATCACGTGTGAAGTTCAAGGTCGTTGTAGTTTCTAAATGTGTGCTTTCCCGCGCTGTTACTGAATGTGTGCAGATAGCTGAGCGGCTTCCCTGGATTTCGCTGCCCTCTCCGCTTAGTTTGGCCTGAAGATGGAAACACTGGAATCCGAGCTGACATGCCCAATTTGTCTGGAGCTCTTTGAGGACCCGCTTCTCCTGCCCTGCGCTCACAGCCTTTGTGCCAACTGCGCCCACCGCATCCTGGTTTCGCATTGCACCCCCAGCGAGCCCGTCCAGTCCATCCGCGCCTTCCAGTGCCCCACCTGCCGCTATGTCATCAACCTTAACCAGAGAGGCCTAGAAGGACTCAAGCGCAACGTTACCCTGCAGAACATCATCGACCGCTACCAGAAGGCTTCCCTCAGCGGACCCAACTCGCCCAGCCAGCCCCGGCGGGAGCGAGCCGCCCCCGACGGCGGCGCCATGACGCAGCCCGGCGGAGAGCGGGTGCTGTGTCAGTTCTGCGAGCGGGAGCCGCCCCAGGACGCCGTGAAGACCTGCGTCACGTGCGAGGTGTCCTACTGCGACGACTGCCTTAAGGCCACCCACCCCAACAAGAAGCCCTTCACCGGCCACCGCCTCGTGGAGCCCCTGCTGGACTCCCACATGCGAGGGGTTATGTGCGTGGAGCACGAGGACGAGAAGGTCAACATGTACTGTTTGACGGACGAGCAGTTGATCTGCGCCTTGTGCAAGCTGGTTGGACGGCACAGGGACCACCAAGTCGCCGGGCTGGGGGACCGATACGACAAACTCAAGGTAAGACACTTTTTAGTCCAAAAAAAAAATCACGGGAAGCAGCTTTTCCTGCGATTTCCCCCCCCCAAAAATTTTTTTTTAAATTATTATTTTTTTTTTAGCCACGCAAAGCTACTTTCACTTAGTACAAACCATCTTTATACTCAGCCACAGTTTTATAGACAAGCAGTCAGTAAATGTGTTTTAAGTTGTATTGTAGTAAACTTTGCAGTTTACTTTAAAAAATATGTTGGTTTTTTTTAAATAACAAACCCCTAACATTATGATAAAATATTGTTTTCATAGTAAATATTGTGCTTTCCTTGTAAAATATGTAATAGCAAAATATTTAAATAATAAATGCAAAGTATTGCATTTTAATATAAACGTATATACCGTCATTTTAATATGCCTGTTAAAATATACGATTTTCGAGGGGAAATATTTTGTCTTTATTGCAAGCTATGTTTTCTTGGCAAATATGTTTACTTGTCAGAGTATACAATTTTGGTGGTAAAATATTACATCTTTATGGCAAACTATAGTGTTTTACATGGCACAATATCTTTTTTAACAAATTATAGAATCTTCAAAATAAAAAATATAGTGCTTTCATGGCAAAAAGCTATACTGTGCTGTCATGATTTTGTTTTCATATTAAAATATAGTGTTTTGACCATAAATAACATATTTCAATGGCCAAATGGTGTTTTCCAATCAAAATATTGTGTTTTCATGGTAAAATCTAGTGTTTCCATCACAAATATTTTTTTGCAATCGCAAAATATACTATTTATGTTGCAAATGTATTGTTTTCATGACAAAATGTTTTTTTTTGGTGGAAAGGTGTAGTGTTTGTATGGTAAAACATAAACATTCATGCCAAAATATACTGTTTTATTAGAAAATTCAATGTTATTTTCTGGCAAAAGTTTTCATAGCCAAAGTATCACGCTCCCATTGCAAAATATGTTTTTGTTCCAAAATATAGTGTTTTATTGGTAACTATTATATTCATCCATCCACTCACTGTATGGCTTATCCTCACATTTTCATGGTGAAATATTTAGTTTACATGCAAAAGTTTTTACAATTTTCTGCTTTAAAAATAAATGACTAAGTGACCAAGTGTTTGCAGTTTTGCTGTGGCATAACTCGCCGTCTTTTCAGAGTGCGTCACTTGGCTACGGGGGTCAGCTGTCAGCTGCAAGAGATGATGCACTCCCAATGATGCGCACCCTCTTGGACAAAAGTCCATTTTTAAATGTCAAAGCTTCATGCACTCATCAGACACTTGATTAGGTACGCTTGCATTTAATGAGATCTAATACAAAAACTGTCAAATCTATTCTGCCTTTACTAAGATGAAAATGCTGAAATTAAAAGTGTACAACTGCATTGTATCATCATAAATATTTTATGTAGCCCATTAGATTGTTCAGGTGTGCCTAATGTTATGACCAGTGTACGTATAATATCCGTGCTTCTGTGCTGAACTCCATCATTTAACATTGACAATGGTTAAAAAAAAAAAATAAAAAAAATTAAAGAAAAAATCCATATGTTGACATGAGATAAAATTCCGGGGCAGGACGGCGACACGTCAGGCCACATAGGAAGGAAGGAAGACCAGCCGCAATGAAGGTGTGGACCACAAAGCCCTGGCTTGTTTTAAAAAAAAAAAAAAAAAAAAAAAAAAAAGACATTCTTTCCGCTCATCAGTATGAAATGATTTTAGGAAAAGAGATGTCCATGTCAGGCGGCTGTTCAAACAAAACTAAGGAATTGCATTAGCGGGAGAGGTCGTATTGTAGGCTCACTAGGAAGAGGAAATGCTTGGACGTACTCTATCCGCCATGTTTTTTGTGTGTTTTTCTTTCCTATTGGCTGCCATTCTCTCTGTTTATTTGAATTGTATGATACTTCCACATGGCATTTAGTCTCATATGTTGGAAACAATCAGCATCACTTTGATGGACGTTGTTGTTGTTGTTTTTTTTGTCATATTCATCTTTTCTTCGCTCAGCCTCCTTTTCGTTGTACACATTAATAAATCATATGTAGTGAATATAAAGCCAATTTTAGATCACGCTCACCAGCACTCTCCGTATGAAGGCATAATGTGCATTTCAGGTTTACTTTATAGTTTATAGGCCGTTGATACCCTGGCCTGGATTGGTTCCCATCACAGAGCACATATAGTGGATATGAAAAGTCTACACACCCCTGTTCAAATTTCAGGTTTTGGTGATATAACAAAATTAGACCAAGATAAATAATAAACCTTTAAAACATGTTCTACGTTAAAGTGACCTATAACCTCTGTTACTCGATCGTAAAAGCGAAATGGGGTGGAAAAAAACCCCACTAAAATAATGTGGTTGCATAAGTGTGCACACCCTCTTATAACTGCAATGTGGCAAGAATTAAAGAATTACATTCAAACTCATGTCGCCATTTGAAGTGCATCTGATTAAACCCCAAAAAATCCAGCTGGTCTTGTAGACTCTTCCTGACTTTTACTTTTTTTTTTTTTTTTTTTTTTTTTTTTCCTTTCTAGCAAAAAAAAATGAAGGTTTTGTGTTAACATTGACTATTATTTTGAACTGTTCATAATTCCCCCGACCTTGTCTCAGGTCGCAGCTCCAGCTAACGAAAAACAACGCCAAAGCTTGATACTGCCAGCGCCATGTGTAACTGTCAGTATGGTGTTATTTTGTTAATGAGCAGTGTTGTGTTTGCTCCAAACATTTTGGAATTATGGCCATTGTACAAGCATCCATTTCTCCTTTAATTTATTTGTTTATTATTGCGGTTAAAGTGTGCGGTAGTGCAGAACTGAGCACCATATTTTCACAGTCACGTAGCTGACTGAATAAGGGAAAAATACTTTATATCAACTATTATTTTTCTCATAGGAAATCCTGTGAGAAAAAGTCCAACTGTGACCATCCCAAGTGTATCTGTCATACAAGTGTCAAAATAAATAAAGTGTCCAACAACTGTGTCACAGTTGACAAGCAATCATAGGGAGATTATTGTGTATGCCCGTGAGGTGAGTCTCTTTTCATACAAATGTAACATAATTTTGAGTTGTGCGTTGGCTGCTTTTATTGTTGATACTGAGCAGCCAGGACTGAGATGTGTGTAAGTGCTCTCATGTCTACGTCGTCGCAATACCTTCCATTTTTTTTTTTTTTTTGTTCGATGGTCATCATCACATTTTTTTTTTCATTTGCCATCCTGGTGACAAAAAAAAACCAGACAAACCAAGAAAAAAATGTACATAAATCAAACCTATCTGAAATCCTGCTCAATCTACGTTCAGCGTAATCCTCAGGTGTCTATTTCAACACTTATCACTCTGTCTGCGAGTCGCACCTTATTACCATTTGAATCTTACTGTACAATATATCGCTCCATTTAATTTTATGTAATGACACGTAATAAATCTTTAATTCAGTGGCGATCATGTTTCATAACGGGAGGAGAGTCATTATGGCAGCCAATTACAGCCGGAGATGAAGTTGGAGACACAAGCCTTTGATCGGCGGCGGCGATTAACAGGGCCAGGGTTTGGTCAGACAGATGCTCGGATAAGCTTGGCGGCCTCAGCAGGCGGCGTGATTGGCTTCTTTGGCACGCCCGGCCGTCGCGCCCATCGGCAGCCAAATGTGGTCATTCCTGGTCTCTCTCGCTTAACTCCGCTCCGGCATGTATTGCATTCAAAGCATAGCGTGGGGCCAGTGTGTGATTAAATATTCTCTTTAATGCTTTTGTTTCCGTGGCTTCCCCCCCACCCTCAGCATGCCTTGGACACCAACCTCAGCAATCTCATCAAGAGGACCAGCGAGTTGGAAACTCTGATGGGCAAACTCATCCAGACGTGCCAACACGTGGAGGTGAGACCATCAACGGTCAGGAAATAGTGTCTGAAGGCGGCGCTACATCATCATCATCATCATCATCATCAAACACTCATTAGCCTGTAAATCTATAATAACCTCCATCAAGGGCTCAAGGCTCATTTTCATATTTAGTTAGCCTGTCAGTTTTTTAGTCAGTCACTCAACGAGTTAGTCAGTTTGTCAGTTTGTTTTTTAGATAGTCAGTAGGTTAGGCTTTTTTGTCAGATTGTCTGTTATTCTGTTAGTCAGTCAGTACTTAGTAGTCATTTAGATTGTTTGTCAGTCAGCCAGTCAGTTTGTTCATATAATTGTCTCTTATTGTGTTTTTTAGTTAGTTACAATAGTCAGTTAGTTTGTCAGCCAGTTTGTTTGTTCATTCGATCATATGTTAGTCCCTTTGTTTGTGATATTGTCTCTTATTCTGTTAGTCAGGGCTATGTAGTCATCCAGCTAGTTAGTTAGTCAGTTTGTTCATCAGTCAGTCCATTTGTTAGCGAGATTCTCTGTTATTCTGTTAGTTAGAGAGTCAATTAGTCAGTCAATCAGTCAGTCAACTACACAGTCATGTTAGTTAGTTAGTCAGTCAGCTATTAAGTAAGTTGGTTAGTCAGTCGTTCGGCTGGCCAGTTGGTTAATCGGGCAGTTAGATCACCAGTCAGTCATTTTGTTTGTCAGAGTCAATTAGTGAGTTAATCAAATCAGTCAACCAGTTACTTAGCCAGCCTGTTAGTTAGCTGGTTGGTTGGTCAGTCGGTCAATTGTTAGTTGGTTAGTTAGTTAGTCCACTAGGTTGTCAGTGCATCAGTTGGTTAATTGGTTAATTTCCTATTAATTGTGATGAGAACACGTCGTCATGTGTAATGTTCCCAAAAATATTCAATGTTTCCGACATTTGGTTCACTTAACAACAGGGATGGCCATTTGACAAGGTTGACGAGGTCTGCGTGGATGTAGCTCAACTTCCCAGAGCTGACGTCATGTTGTGCTTCTTCAGACAGCAAACCAGTTCAGTGTGACAAAACGGCGCATCTACTGGTCGCAAAGTAGTGCACTCCTTTTTTGCCCCAGTTAGTTGCCTCGCTCAAAACAAGCTTCATTAAGAGTCGATTCCACACAACCCACAAATTTGGTTTATGTTAATCTCCCTTGTGTTTATCTGAGCCTTGTTTTGTTTCCCCATGAAATCAAATTGCATGATTTGTAGTCTGAGTGAGTCAACCCTCTTGTGTGGGATTTGTATAGGCTTAAACTACACTTGACTTGATGACACTCCATTATTGACTGGCGATTATCTGGACTTGTCTCCCGTGTCCAGGTAAATGCATCCAGGCAAGAAAACAAGCTGCTGGAAGAGTGTGACCTCCTGATCAATATCATACAGCAGAGAAGGCAAATCATCGGTACCAAGATAAAGGAGGGAAAGGTACTGTTTGTCGCCTTTTAAATCTTGATAACCTTGCCAACCCTCACTGCTGATATCCTGGAACCCAACAGTTGGATCGCTGCAGTGACACATGCCGGGTGTGCGGTTGCAACCTGGAAAACCTCCAGACTCCACTAGTTGTCATTTATACGCAGTCAGAATTTCTTTCCAGTCGTAAAGATACCGACATCATGAGTGACAGATGTGGAAATTGGACAAACTAAGGGCTTCAAAAAAAGGTTGAACACAAGCTTTTCTGGGATTTTGGTCAACCTCAGAGTTGTAGAAGTCAATTGGAAGCAATGCAAATGATTTCCAAATAATAATGAACAAATAATTTGCAGGCGATTAACATTAACATTTTAATATTCTTAACTGTCAGTCAGTTAGTTGACCCATCAGTCAGTCCTGTCGTTAGTCAGTTAGTTGGTCAGTCAGTCAATTACTCAGCTTGGTAATCAGTCAGTTAGTCACCTTGTCAGTTATCAACCACAGTCAGTCAGTCAGTTAGTCAACTAGGTTGTCAGTCGCTTAAATAAGTCAGTCGCTTAGTTAGTCAGTCAGTCTGTTTGTGATATTTTCTACTATTCTGTCATACGGTTAATTAGTTAGCTAGCTAGGTAATTCGGCTGTTAGTTTATCCACCAGTAAGTCAGTCAGTTAGTTTGTTTGTCAGTCAGCCCATCTTTTGGGTGAGATTATCGGGTATTCTGTCAGTCGGTCAGTTAGTGAGTTTGCTAGTTAATTGGGTAGATAGTTTAGCCACCAGTCAATCTGTCAGTTATTTTTTCAAATTGTTAGTGTGAAAATAAGTTTCACACTTTTTCATAAGTGGTTGAACCCTGACAGTCACACGCTTAATTTTTTTACAATCTTAATTGTCACACAAGTAAACTGTCAAATGTAAAAATAAATAACAATAATAATTTAAAAAAAAAACATTTTCTTAAAGGCTCCTTTTCAAATAACTACAAATAATAATAAATAATATTTTGTTGCAAATAAGCTACAAAAAGCCAAAGAAAAAAGCAAAACCCCATGTTTGTTGCATGGTTCAATTAAAAAAAATAAAATAAAAAATACAAATTTTGGTTCAGCTCCAGATAAAGCTCTGGGTCGAAACAAAAACGTTCACTTTCGAATTTTCACTTTTTTAATCGTTGCAGTCCACTAGCATTGGGGCAGTAAAGCGATGCGCCCCACGCGTTTGGTCAGGCCAGTGCTACTTTTGGAATAACCTTTGCAAAAATCCAAAGAAAAGCAAAACACTTGGAGAGTATCTCCTTTGATGCTCTCTGAACAAATATGTTGTGAGAGTTTTAAACAACTTTCGGGGTGAATTTGGTGAAAATTATGATTGAATTCCAAATTGTCCAAAACTTGTGAATTCAACTTTAAAGGTTCCACCATATATACAGTAATTTACCACATTAGTAACATGCTTGGGAAATTATTATGAGTGCTTCAAAGTGCTCAGAGAAGTACAGGAACCAATCCAATGGAAATGTGTTTTCATTCTTGCTGACCGACCCTCATTTGGCATATTTTTCACCTATGGATTCCCTTGGGTGGGTCAAGACCGTGCGCCTGAGGAAGCTCGCCCAGCAAATCGGCAGCTGCAAGCAGTGCGTCGAGAGGGCGACCGCGCTCATCGCTCAAGCCGACCACACCCTGAAAGAGACGGACCCCTCTCGCTTCCTTCAGTCGGCCAAAAGCATCTGCGAGAGGCGAGCATCCCGGCTAAAAGTGTCGATGAAAAAATGTCAACGCCTTATAGTGCATTCTTTGACCCACGACAGAGTCTCCATGGCAACGGCGTCCTCTCAGATCTTGCTGCCGGAAATAAACCTGAACGACACCTTTGATTCTTTTGTTCTGGATTTCACAAGGGAGAAGAAAATGTTAGAAAGCTTGGATTATCTCACAGGTAAGTGTTTTGACTTTATTTTGCTTGTATGTGGAATTGAGGTTTTTGTATAGATTCTTTTTGCAGATTTTTTATTTATTTATGTATTTTTTTTTTAATTATATTTTGGGTTTCACCATTGTGTGTGTTCATAACAGTATAATATTAAAAAGTGGTGTCTTGCTCAATTTTCATAAATTGTTGCCATATTTTTCATCAATGAGTGGACGCGAGGTAATAGGTCATCGTAGTAGTAGTAGCTAGGTAGAGCAACTAATGAAAAGCATGTCTCAATTCAACAATTATTTCACATTTTTTAATCTATTGATAAAATATTTGCAATTTTTGGAGGTTTATACATAAAAAAAAATCCCACAACTAAATATTATACACAAAGTAGTTATACACTACTACTACTATTACAAAGTAGTAGTAGTAGCAATACTAGTTGTAGTGGTAGTATTAGGTAGAGCGACTACACTCATTGTGCTTGTTTCTACATCCAACACATTTTTCTTTTTTTTTTTGTTCTTTTTTTATAGAACGTAAAACAAAACAACCAATAATCATTTATTTGGTTACTATATTCCACTTAATTGTTTTAATCGGAAATACAGTACATGCTTTTCATTGGGCACGGTGCTGTAGTGGTTAGTACGTCTGATTCATAGTTCAGAGGTTCAGAATTACAGTTTCATTGCATTTTATTTGAAGAAAAAAAAAAAGTGAGGTGGGATGCATTGCGGTTGTCTACAACCATGCATTTCGAGTTCCATAATCCAACTTTTTACTTTGCCAAGTGCTAAACGTCACCAAACAAGGTCATACGCGCAAAACAAAACATGTTTGTGTCTGTATGAATTTAGCTAGTGGGGTTGCGACTGCATCTGAATTACACTTGTTCGGTGTTAAACAAATCACAAAGACCTGATGCTAATAAGCGCTCGCTAATCCCCGCGACAAATTGTTTTTTGTTTGTTATTTTTACCCTTGCGCAGAGCGGAGCCTTTGATGATAATCTCTAAACAACATTTATTGTTTTTTTTGTTGTTTTTTTTCTCCCTTGCCGCAGCGCCAAATCCACCCGTAATCCGCGAGGAATTATGCACGGCTTCATACGACACCATCACAGTCCACTGGACGTCAGACGACGAGTTCACCGTCGTGTCCTATGAACTCCAGTACGCCATCTTCACCAGCCACGCCAATGTCGTCAGTAAGTTGTTGTTTTTTTTTTGCTTGTCGCTCGTGCACTTTTGGGCTTTATATTTTGTGTCGTGTGATTTCCTATTAACGGGTGTTTTGCAGGTTAAAGGTTTGTTTGTTAGTAAACAGGATTACGCTTATGCTGTCCTCGCCGACAACATACAGAAGGATATATTTTTCAGATCTGTCGTTCACTAAACGGGTGCAAAACATTGTTGTTGATAGGATTTAACAGAGAAAATTAGAAAATAAATAAATATTTCCTCAAATAACGGCCCTACTCTCATGTAACCTTGCGTGTCACAATTTTGAACAAAGAAACACTTTGACCTAAATAGATGCCTCTCTTTTTTTTGTCCAGACAAAATACGGGTATCAAACAGCTATGATCTCTGATTGATGAGCGCTACTAAAGGTTTAAAGGCAAATTGTATTCATTCAACGACTCCAATTGAGTGAAGCCGGTGTCTGACAAGAATATTTTACGGGAATTAGGTTGTCACCAGATTGTTTTTGCCAGAGCAACTTTCTGCTGTTCTGCAGGTTTGTGCAATTCGGCTGACAGCTGGATGATCGTGCCAAACATCAAGCAAAATCACTACACGGTGCACGGGCTGCAGTGCGGCACCAAGTACGTCTTCATCGTTAAAGCCATCAACCAGGCCGGAAACCGAAGTAGCGAACCAGGAAAGCTCAAGACCAACAGTCAGTCACTTGTCAACATGTTTTTCACACCAAAGATTCTCAGATCTCATTAATCAATGTCTCCATTTTGTTTTTTTCAAGGTCAGCCGTTCAAACTGGATCCAAAGTCCGCTCACCGGAAGTTGCGGGTGTCCCACGACAACCTGACGGTGGAGAGGGATGAGACGTCGTCCAAGAAGAGTCACGGCCAGGACCGCTTCAGCAGCAACAGCAGCTACGGCGTGACGGGGAACACTTACATCGACAGCGGCCGCCATTACTGGGAGGCGCTCATCGGAGGAAGCACGTGGTGAATACTCTCGGCTCGCTCGCCTTTGGAAAAACATGACATTTTTCAGTCAAAGATCTTTCGTTATGAGGAATACATTTTGCATCATATAAATAATGTCAAATGCCCCAACACATTTAAAAAATGTAATTCAACACATTTCAGAACGTCTGTAATTTTAAATTCAAATATTTCTGTGAGAACAACTAGGGAACAAAATTTACACAATCCCTTAAAAAATCAAATATTTTCAATTGAAATGTTTTTTGTTAGGAGGCTTAAGCAAAAAAAATAAAAATTATAAAAATAAGCCCACGTGCTAATGTTAGCTTACTTTCTTGTGTCTTGGCTCAGGACACTGACGTCATCGTACTCCACAGTCTCCACTTTGCTGCAGCGTTCCATTCTCTTGCTGCCCTTAATGTTCTCTCAAATAAAATCCAAAATGTCATAACAAAAGGACACACATGCTAATGCCTACCTTACCCTGTTGCTGTGCCTTAGCTCTGGCCACTGCAGTATTGTAGTCCACAGTCTCCACTTTGCTGCAGCACTCCAGACACTTGCTGCCCTCAGTCACTTCCCCTTTATTCTGTCCCTGTGTCTTGGCTCTCGAAATGGCTGTATTGTCAGTCTTAACTTTGCTGCAGTGGCCCTTAGTCTCCTCTTGAATGAGATCCCAACTAAAAAAAAAAAAAAAAAAAAAGTTTATATATAAATGTATTTACATGCTAATGATATCTTACCTTGTTGCTTTGCCTTTGCTATCAACACTGCAGTATTCCAGTACACAATCTCTACTTTGCTGCAGCGGCCCTTAGTCTCCTCTTGAATAAACCCCCCCTGCCCCCCAAATAAAAATAAAATAAAATCACACATGCTAATGTTAGCTTACCCTGATGCTGGGCCTTAGTACTGCACTCAGCAGTATTGACGTCACTTTGCTGCAGCGGCCCTTGGTCCCCAATTGAATAAAACGTTTCTCCTTGCCCTGGCCAACAGACACGTCGAAAACTGTATCCGGGAGACCTTCATTCTCCTCCATTGTTATTGTTTTTGAGTCTCTGACTGATGCGTTCAATGTGGCGTGCTTTTTTGCAGTTTCCTGCCATACTATTTTCAAGTGGACAAGCAAGATGCAGTGGGAAAGCGCCATAAGTGCTATTCCAGTTTCAGATATAGTCATTATTTTTCTTTTCTCTCTTCCGTCACGGAGGTTTGCGGTAGGTATCGCTTACAAGTCGGCACCAAAGCACGAGTGGGTGGGCAAGAACTCTGCTTCCTGGGTACTGTCCCGCTGTAACACCTCGTGGGCGGCGCGTCACAACAGCAAGGAGACGCCCTTGGAGCCCTCGCCCCACCTGCGGCGACTCGGCGTGCTGCTGGACTACGACTCGGGCTTCCTGTCGTTCTACGACGCCGTGGGCTCTCAGCACTTGCACACGTTCGACATCGCCTTCGCGCAGCCCGTCTGCCCCGTGTTCAACGTGTGGAACCGATGCGTCACCATCCTCACCGGACTGCCCATCCCGGACCACTTGGAAGGAAGCGAGTCCGCCAACTGACATGCGGAACGTTTGTGTGGACTTTGATTTTAGACACAATAAATGACTGTGTGTTTATTCCTCGTCAAACCTTTTCATGAATTGAACTTTAACAATTTGCATTTCTGAAATGATTTGCAAGCTTTTTACTTTGCACGTCTGTACATTATTCTGCTGGATCGTTCCAAAAGGGTATACCAACTGTTTTAAATTGCTGAAATATTTGAAATAGGCTGCATTTTTTTTTCTTAATCTTAATTTGTGCATTTGTATCCATGTGATGTAAAAATGTTTAGTTTTTTTTTAGAGGAATCATTATATGTCACTGTTCAAAAGTTTCTTGAGGGCTGTGTGGTAAATGTCTATTTTAATACTGTATGTGGTTGCAAACTTTTTAGCACTTTGAGAAGACATAAAGAGACCGTTACAATAAAATGCATTTTTAAGCCATTTGTACAAAATACTTTCCTTCTCTATTTTCAACAAATTAATTTGTCTACTTCAACGTGCTCGGGTTTTCCTGTAGAAAATAATGGGATTAACCTGCACGTATAAACTGTCGCCATCAGAAATCATTTATTACAGGCAATGTGTAAAGTGACATTTAATCACTCTTCACTGACATACCTGTATAAACAGAAGTTAACCACTGGTAATAGTGTGCCAAATCAATAAAACACTCTTTAAAGTCCTTTTAAGGTCAAAATAAATGTCTTTTCAAGTTGACACACCAACAGAAAAGAATGTTGTTAAAACCCTGCCAAATTTGTGTGAGTGGGGGGGGGGGAAATCAATGAAAACAAGGCTATGAAAATTATGAGACTCAATCCATTGTCTCTGCTCTCAAACACTGTGGAGTTGTCAGATGAATGCGGGAAGCCGCACCCCGCTGAAAAGTGGATGCTACTTCGTCCAGCAGCTTTATTGCGACTACACACGTTTGAGCTGTGATAATATACATACATACATGTACAACCTTTTAAAGTGAGTCTGACTAATTTATGCGTCTTACTGTGTATATCGTCATCCCCCCGCCCCATTTGTTTTTCTTCCCTCCTTGATGCTGATAAAAGCCAAAGAAAAAGCAATACCATTGCATTGTTAATCCTGAGCTGAGCACTGCTGAAGTAGGCTCATTATTATGATCGGTCAATCTGGGGGGAGGGAATTAAACAAAACAAAACAGAAAAGTGTGTGTGTGTGTGTGTGTGTGTGTGCGTGCAACTGGATGTGATGTGCTCTGACACGTCTTTTTCACACTGAACTCCACGTGACCTCCCCACGAGACCCCCGGCCGCCTCTTACGAGCTTGCCACCAGCATGCTTTTGGTACATTATCGAGCAATTATCAAGACTATACACATTTTCATTGCATTTTTTTGTGTGTGATGAACCTCCACCTTAAATGACGGCATTTGTCAACAGCAGCTTTGTGTACGTAAAAGCATATACAAATGAAACCAAATGACTCGTAATAACATAACTGCAAAGCTTTTATGATAAAAAAAAAAAAGAACAAATGTCTTGCCTACTAACGTTTATGTTCTTTCACCGCTTTCTCGTGTCATCTTGCACACCAATATCCTATTATTTTTAGAATTGGCAGTAAATAGCAATGTGCTGCGTCTTCAAAATGAGGACTGTTTGCACACACACACACAGCAGAAAATCTCACATGAAAACACGCCGCAAGGCTCCATTTATTCATTTGTATTTCGCTTAGAGATTCATTTGTTGGTTTGAACAATTCATTGTGAACTGACATGATTTAGTATTATGTGTAGCACAAAAATGAAGGATTAGAGGGCGTGTATGTGTGTTTCCATATTTCATTCATATCATATCCTCTACACTATTTGTCTAGTGCAACCCCACCCGAATTCCAAAATATTTGGACTTCATCCAAGGAGTTTTCAGATTTCCCAGTAGTTCAGATAGGTTACACCCAAATGTAGCAAGGAAAACTTAAAACAGCCAACATTCACCTCATCCATCCATCCTCCATTTTCGATGCCACTTATCCTCATTAGGACCACCAGCCTATCACAAAATTTATGAATGAATGTTTTTGGCAATGTGGGAGGAAGCCGGATCCACACATGATAGTTATCTGTCAGTGTCAATCAAAAGTGAGCATTATTATCTTGTAAAGGCTGAATTGGAATAAGGCATCCCCAATATCCCCCAAATATGTAGTGAATATCGGTTAGTCCTATATAGCGTCGTCATTGTATTCCACAATGCATCTTGAAGTGGTGAACAACCGATGTTATTATAATGTATTTATTTGTTCAATGATGATTAAAGAAGGTCCACAGCTGACAGTGATCAGCGTTATTATTTATTTGACTGGTAAAAAAAAAAAAATAGATGGTCGACTATGTATAAATATCCTTGTAGTGATTAGGGAGTAGGTAATAACTGAATAATTCCAAACACAGCCTTATGGTGTATATGTAATGTTTTGGCCACTGAGTGTGAAATAATTTCACAAATTCATAAAATGTGTTTTGCATTTAGATATATTTTGTGATTTCATATTTAATGATCTTTGGATACCGATGACGAACCGTAAACTGTTATGCGATTGGTTCACCCGAGCCTTCCTTCGCTAAGCCCGCCCACCAGCCGCACGAAACAGGAAGTAGCTTTCTTGTCGTTTGGTGACGTTCACGCTTCCGAGTGGCGTTATTTGGAATCCCACTCGTGTTCTTGGCAGGACGCGACCCGCTAAAATAAAAAAACTTTGTTATGGTTGGGTTTAGGCTAGGTTGGGGTTAGCTTGGGTTTATAAATTAGTGGGATTCATATAAATGCCAGTCACATACGTTTTCCCCGTCTGTAAATAGTAGGGCATGTCCGTCCGGGATACAGCAGCCAATCATATTGCAGCAGCGAGTGTCCTGCAGCCAATTATATCAGAGCAGGGCGTGTCGTGCCTAGAACACGGTGGGATTCCTAATAGTGACGATGGCGTCCACTGAGCAGCAGTCCCTGCTCGACTTGACAGATAAGGAGACCCGTGAGAAGCTGTCACAGTGGGACCGCCGCCCGGACGCCATGGCTCCCCTCACGGGCAAGCAGACGGACTCCGTTCTGGAGATACGAACCGCCGCCGAGACGCCCGCTCTCCCCACCGAGGTGAGCTCCGGAGCTAGCTCGCTAGCATTGAAGCTAAGTCCCTTTCTCATGACAGCCAGGTGCACTGAAGCCACTCTAATTGCCATATATTAACATTAATACATCACACAAGTGGAGCCTTTTACCTTCAACTTTTTCTAACTTTTATTTTATTCATTTATTTATTTTTAAAAGAGAACTTGAAATTAGTATTTATTGCGACTGTGTTACTGTGTAGTTACCCATCGAGGACCTGGGCAGTCTTTCGTCTCGCTCCCTTCAGTCTTCCTTCACCGCCACCATACCCCAGTCACCAGAGGACGTCCTCCACAAAGGCTTCCAGATGCTCCGAATGGACAACGACCGGATAGAAACTGCTCAACAGGTGAGCTAATATCGATTTTATACACGCAACGTGTCGCTACATACGTGCTGTATAAATAAGCATCACGACGCTCTGATTTGTGTTGCAGTTTTTTGCCTGGTTTGCCAAGTTACAAGCGAACATGGACCAGGAAGAGAGTGCAAAATACAGGTGTGACAATATATTGCATGCTCTTATACCGCGTGTCACTGTTTATTTTCATTGCGGGCCACTTCAGATGTTGCACAGTACACCGATTAACCTGATGCACACATAAGAGCTCGGCTGCCAAAATTAAGGAATTTAATGAAACAGCGTTGCTAGGATTGATGGGAGTCAAATTTCATAAAAAAAAAAAAAAACTACTCAAGGGAAGCGTTGATAGTGTGGTTTTGTGAAAATTGTGCAAAAAGGGGTTTTCATACCATTGAAGGCCTCCAATATGTGAGCCGACTTTTCCACTGCCACGCAGAATCCATTAAAAGGCAAGACTGGTCTAAAGTAAAACTGTCCTAAAATGTTAATTTTGGCCAGGTTCCTATTAGTTTTTCAACCTTTTTGTATTGAAATGCAATTAAAAGCATTTTTTCCCCAGAGTTAACAATATTCCTGTCTGTGTCATTTATTTGGTTCAGTCGTCCACTAAAATCCATTAAAATTAAACCATGTTACTTTTTAGGACAAATATTGTTCTATGATTTTAAAATGTGATTAATCATGACTAATTAATTCCAAAGGCTATGATTAATTAGATTTTTTTTTTTTTTTTTACTGTAGTCGAGTCTTACCCTGATTTATACACAACAAATAGATGGATAAATAGTTTTGAAATAAGTAAATCAAAATGGTTTGTTCAACTATTGTTTAATTTTAAAGGGGTGCTATATCTCAGTGTTATTAAAATTGCAGACAATTTGCAATCTTGGTACAGATTTTAGCACAAAAAAATGAAGTAGACAATGAAAGTACATGATTTGCTTTAGCAGGCCACATAAAATGATGTCACAGGCTGGTTTTACACCTCTGCTCTAAATTTTCCATGGGTGTAATTTTTTTTGTGTGTATATCTGCCCCACGATTGCCTGGCGACCAGTCCAGGGTTTACCCAGCCTGTCGCCCAAAGTCAGCTGGGACAGTGTCCATCTCACCTGTGAACTAAATGAGGACAAGAGTTCTAGAAAGTTGATGGATGAATAAATGTAACACACATTGCAAACCAGTAAGCAGTGTCTTTCCGTCACAATTCTGTTTGAATTGCAGGCAAACACGAGACGATCTGAACTGCTACCAGGAGCAATGTGATGCCATTTTGAAAGATGTCAGTGCTGCTCTGGAGCAGCTGGATTCCCTGCAGAAACAGTACCTGTTTGTGTCCAACAAGACGGGCACTTTACACGAGGCTTGTGAACAACTTTTAAAAGAACAAGTGAGCAGATAAACCAACAATTAGTTACTTCAAATAAAGTTGTCAAGTGGGGAAAATAGTAATATAATGCCTCCCCTTTTCCGCAATACTTGGACTAGTCTCACTACTTGAGATCCTGATATTGTGGTCAGTTTTTTTTTTTTTTTTTTTCTGTGCAGGCAGAGCTTGTTGACCTTGCAGAGAACATACAACAGAAACTCTCCTATTTCAATGAGCTGGAACACATAAACACGGTTGGCTCTGTTTATTCTTCTTAAAATATGATTTTATTATTGTAGTATTTTGGTATAGTTTTTGCCCAGGCGGCCACATGGCAAATTGTCTTTTTGTGTGTTTTTCCAGAAACTGAACTCTCCTACCTTGTCTGTAAACAATGAAGGCTTTATACCGATGCTGTCCAAACTAGACGACTGCATTGATTACGTTTCTTCACATGTAAGTACTTTGTTGCTTTTGTTCTTGTCTCATCATTTAAAACACAGTCATTTAGGTGGAAAACATGAACGCCTGCTGAAAATTGGATGTTCCTTATTGAATTGCATGTGTTCGCTATGAAGTTGGCAATTGACTATTTATTGACTACTGACTTTTGTGTTTTTTTTGTTTTGTTTTTTTTTTAAAGCGAAATTTCAAAGACTACCCTGTTTACCTGGCCAAGTTTAAACGGTGTCTCTCCAAAGCCATGCACTTGATGAAAGTCCACATTGTAAACAGTATGCAAAACCTCTCAAGCGCTTTAACAAAAAGGGTAAGACACTGCCATAGTTATATGATGTTTCTATATTCAGGGTGTTCCATTGTCTAAAAGCGGTTTTGTGCTTGTTACTCAGGATCCAATGGGTTTGGCAAACGCAGACAACGCCTTTACACTTTACTACGTTAGATTTAGAGCAGCTGCACCAAAAGTTCGAGTAAGTATTTTACTTGTTTCATGAACTTTCATATTAGGTAGGCTGCAGTCAATTATTATTATTATTATTATTTTTTCCTTCCAGTCGTTAATTGAACAGATAGAACAGCGGGCAGCCAAGATTCCAGAGTGAGTTCCCTCTGTATTTAACGGTATATTTCCATGCAATGATGTCAGTCCCATACTCTGAATGAACTCCCTTCCTCCTCCTTTTGCAGGTACCATCACTTGTTGGATGAAATCCACCAGTGCTACCTGGACCAGAGAGAGCAGCTCCTCAGTCCAAGCATTACTTCCACCATCACAGATCTGACCCAACAGAACAGCAAAGACCACTGCGCCCTGGTGAGGCACGACCAAGCTCAAAGCACATCTGCTCTTTTTAAAAGCACTCGCGTGACATTTTGCATCAGACGAGAATGCACCGAGACCTGAACCCTAACATATTTCCCGGCATGTCGATGAGTTGGCGCACATGATAAATGGCTCCAACCTGCCGACATTTGTGTCATCCGCCATGTTGTAGTGTGGTTCAAATGAACTTTTCCCCTTTATATGCAGGTCCGCAGTGGCTGTGCCTTCATGGTTCATGTGTGCCAGGATGAGCATCAGCTTTACAATGAGTTCTTCTCCAAGCCCACACCCAAACTGGAGTGAGTAGGGCCACCCCTTTATCCAGATTTCTTCTGAATAAACTTTGTTGTGCTTTGAAATACAGTAGAACTGGAGTTGTACAGATTTACAATCACGTGATCGGAAATCGGGGTCAATCACCTCATTTTCAGTTGATCCGTATCAGGTGAAAAATATCAGATTTTTAACAAAATTTCTTAATTTCAGAGGTCACAAAGCCACAGAATAATCCTGAGGTATGAAGACATTGCCGAATGGAACATCAATAGCTTAGTTTTATACTCCACAATGTAACGTTTCGAGTTTGTGTGTTTCTTTTTACGTTTGCTAATTAGCTACGGAGCACATTCAATGGAAAAAAGTTATTTGCACAAAGATTTCAAAATAATAAGTTTTACAACTGTAATATATTTCAAAAATGGTGGCATGATCAATTAATTATATTTTTAGTAAATACGTTTTAAGAGTTCACAGAATGTAACTCCAGACTTCTGTGTAACAAAGCAGCTAAAAAGATGTTTTAATGTTCGACAGCGAGCTGCTGGAGAAGTTGTGTTTGTCTTTGTACGACGTTCTGCGCCCTCTAATCATCCACGTCATCCACCTGGAAACTCTGTCGGAGCTCTGCGGCATCCTCAAGACTGAGATGCTGGAAGACCACGTTCACCACAACGGTGGGTGGAAACGCCAGTCCTCCTCGAACACACTCTGTTGTGGTGATAGACTCACCAACCACATTATGAGACACACCTTTATTTTTATCTTTTTTATTTTTACCTTCTGTCTCTGATAGGTTGTTTTTCCTCAGGCGTAGTGCTTTCTGAGGGGGGGAAAAGAAACTCCCCTTTATAAGTATTTTTTTTTTTTTTTTATAAATGTGTTTTAGACAAAATCCCTAGGAACCGGACTAATTTGTTTCCAACATTCAAGCACAAATAGACAGAGCTGCATCTGACATAATAAAAAATGTAGAAAAGTTAAAATTTAGTTAAATAATCATTAAACACAAATGAAAATACTTTTCAGAAGGCCCATTCTTTCCTAATTTCTATACAGGAGGTCCTCGATTTACGAACGAGTTCCGTTTCTACGCTGGCGACGAAACCCGAATTTCCGCATCAGTCGGATTTCACCGTTAGTCGAAATTTACGTCGAAATACTTCTGTTACGGGTATTGTCCCACGTCATTGTGACAGGAAGCTCAGTGTGTGTGGACGTGTGCGTCGATGTGTGAGTGAGATGGGACTGTGAAGGAGGAAGGAGTGCGCGCAGGTGCGAGTGTGTACAGTGGCAAGTGTAGTGACGGCGACTGGGGAAGAGTAGCAATTAGCGGAGGACCCGTTGACGTTGAATGTGCAGAGGACCTAATAAAGCCATTAAAGCAGCAAATCGGTGGTTCGTGCCTTTATTGTTGCCGCCACCCAGCTCGGCTGTGCAAAGAGAGAAGGGAGTTAACCCAGAGGAGGACAACCTCGGCCCTGGAGAAGGCGTCTCCCGACCACGTTCAGGTGACCGTAGCAGGAAAGGTTAACACTTCGTATAGAGAAACTAAAATACATTAAAATAAAAAATAAAAATAAGATTCTGTACTTACCATTACTGCTGAGAGTGTGGGAAAAAAGGAGGGCGAAAAAGGCAAAGATAATCCCGGTGCACAAACACAGACAAGCACTATGCACTAGCTAAGCAGAAATATTATGGTGCTGGGGACAAAATGGCGGACGAGGCACGGGCGTCGTAAAGTCGAAACGTCGTAGGTAGAGTACGTCGTAACTCGAGGACTTCCTGTACATGATATTTGAATTTCTTTCGGCTGAGAATTTTGGGTTTTATTAGCTGCATAATATATCGTCATTAAAATGATAAATTCAATCATTAAACATTTGTCTCTGTAATGAATCCATTTAATATTTGACTTTCACTTTTTGAATTGAACCACTGAAATAAATGAAATATTCCACATTGTTGTAATTTTAAATGCACTTGTTTGTGTTTTGAAACAGCTGGGCAGCTGGGAGCATTTGATGCCGTGGTCAAGCAGATGCTGGAGGACGTGCAGGAGAGACTCGTCTACAGGACGCACATTTACATCCAGACAGACATCACGGGCTACAAGCCTGCCCCGGGGGATTTGGCCTATCCTGAAAAACTGGAGATGATGGAGGTGAGGCCAGACAAGGAAGCTATCACTCTCTGGTTGTAAATTGTGCTCGTAACACTCCATGCTTCTAAAGTATGGAGCATCCTGTCACTCCTGTGTGTACTTCTCACCAGAGAATCGCTCAGAGCTTGAAGGAAGAGCAGATGAAGCAAATGTCCCAAGCGACCGTCTTTTCCGATGTTCAGCTGGAGGATCCGGACGGGAGAAGAAACAGTAATGCCGGTGCGTGTTGACGCATTAATTGAACACCTGGCGTCGTAGTCACGTGTCTGACCTTCTTTTACATTTACATAAGGACTTGCAGGGAAACCAGAAGCATCCCGTCTGCAGGCATCCGTCTCACCCGCCGATTTACACGGCATGTGGTACCCTACGGTCAGACGGACGCTGGTATGCCTGTCCAAGCTGTACAGATGTATAGACGTGAGTACCCTGTAGATACAATAGCAGAGATACTCTCGAGTTCCTGGAAGGCTCAAGAGATGCCGCAAAAGATCCTTCCGCTTCCGGTACAACAATCTACTCATTATTATCATGTCTCCTTGTGTTCTCTAGCCCCTATGGGCCTGATCTGCCTGTTACATTAGCACTGCTGTGTGTGCTGCCTTTCAAACGCAGTATTCAATAATGCAAAATCAGTCATAAAAGTTGGTGCTAAATTCATCTATTTGCATATCATCCTCCCAGAAGAGTTAACTCACAATTTACATTAGAATGCACCCGCAGTGAATTGAAAGAACACACCAAAACATGCCAAAAGGCCTTTAAAAAAAAATTTTTTTTTTAAAGCTATTAGATGTTCATAATGTTGTACTGATTTCCGCCTCCAGGGTCTCGCTGGGAAATCGGGAGGGTTGCGTATCTGTGCAATAGGATATCCCTGCATCTTTGTTTTTTTTCATCTTAATTCTCTTCCCCATTATGTTGTTTTTTTTCCCAGAGAGCTGTCTTCCAGGGCTTATCTCAAGAAGCCTTATCTGCCTGCATCCAGTCCCTGCTGAGTGCTTCTGATAGCATCCTTAAGAATAAGGTTTGGCGCATTCACTCGCTGAAGAGAAGTTTTGTACTTCCCCCCCCATTTTTCTATTATTTTAAAAACAGCTGGAAACTGCGCCGGTCTTTTGGATGCCGTCGCCGACCTCCCTCCTAATTCTATTTCATTGGAACTTCCCGCGGCAATGGGGTACTTAACTCAAGCAGCTGGGATGTCATTTAAAGTTTATTGTAATGGCGGCGTTATGATGCTCCGCAGACTGTTCAGTGAAACGTCCTCATATTTATGGGACGCTCTCACCTTCAAATTTGGTGTTAATATCTGCGCTGACTGGCCCGTTTCAACCTACCATTTAGAATTAATGCGGCAACATCAATTTCAAATGACGAGTGTCCTCCCCATGGCTCTTATTTTCATCTGCCAATCTTTAATAACAAGCTGAGCAATAAATGGCTTCAGATATACACCCCCCCCGGCCCCCCACACACAGACAGAATCTTATCCCTTTCCAGCTCTGATTATGCACAAGTTATTAATTAGCCGAATTTCCTTATCATCTCCAAGGCTGCATGCACTCTCCATGTTCTTGATTGCCTGGAAAGTCAGATGATGCTTTTTTTCGTTTTCTCTGGCAGTGTGGATTTTTTACGCCAGTGCTCTCTGTCTCTCTCTCGCTCATCTTCCACAGACACAAATAGACGGGCAGCTTTTCCTGATCAAGCACCTGCTGATCATGCGTGAACAGATTGCTCCATTTCACACCGATTTCGCCATCAAGGAGATCTCGCTGGACTTGAAGAAAACTCGAGGTAAGATAATTAAACGTTGGTGTTCAGCTCCATAAAGCCCGTCATTACATTCCCATGCTCATGAAGCAACTTGTGCCTCTCAGATGCACCGGTGGCAACAATTAATTTGAAAATCACACTGTCATCCAACACCTTACGCTAACTGCTGCCTCTCTGGGGCACATTTGCCCCACCCACCACCTACAGCCAAGGTCATATTTGATTTACGCCACTAGAGGGCACTCCAATGCTGCACCCTGATTTTCCTCATCTCTGCTCTTTGTCAAGACGCTGCCTTCAAAATCCTGAACCCGAAGGCTGTTCCCAAATTCTTCCAGTTTAACAGTCACAACGCCCTTCTCGAATTCCTGTTGGAGGTTTTTATTTATTTCCCCTTTTGTCCTTCCTTTAATTTAACATGTCATTCACTGTCTGCCAAGGGAGCTCGAGCTTGAAAGCATCATTTTCTCTGCTCCCCAGGGAACCCCTGAGATAAAGGAGCACTACATTGACTCCAAGAAAGATGTGGACCGACACCTGAAGTTCAGCTGCGAGCAGTTCATTCAGCAACAGACTCAGATCTTCACGGGGAACCTTGAGGAGTTTCTCACCAAGGTAACCGCTAGACGTGGCCTCAGGCAGAGACGGCACGTCCTGACCTTCAGCTCTCAGCTTTTAACTTTATTGCAATCCATTTGGACTGACACCTTTCTCACTTCACTGCAGACAAATTTCTTCCCTTCAGCTGGGATGTGCACTTGTGATGATCCTCTATTGTTTTCTTTCAACACAATTCTCTTCAAATCATCTGCGGCCCCCTCTCCCCACCCACCCAACTAATTTCCATTGTCCTCTTTTTTTTGCAAACAACACCAATTGTTCAATTGTCAAACTAACAAAATAGTATTTGTTTCGGCCCTAATCAGTTTGACTCGGTGAAGACAAATAATTGTGTACTTATTTCCAGTGCTGTCACTAACTCTGTTGTTTATGATGGACACAGGTTGCATCACTGAAAACCATGGCCATCGAGGGCGGCCCCACGTACATGCTGTTTAAGCAGCCGTGGGCTCAACCCGGTAGGTTGCTCGGGGAAAGGACACTGCCATCTCGCTGTGGCTCGTCTCAACGTGTACCTAGCGCGCTCCAGGCTGTCTGTATTTTCGTCCTTATTTTATTTCTCCTTTCCTTTCAGCAAAGCTCAACGATCTAGTGATGGCAACCTATCGGGTGATGAAGAACAAGCTGCCGAGCACGCTGCAGAGCATGTCCTTGTACTTGGCCAACAGAGACACAGAGTTCATTCTTTTCAAGCCTGTGCGGGTGCGTGCCTCAAAACAGCAGGAGCCCCCTTTTTTTTTTTTTTTTTTTTTTTTTTTTTTTTAACCTTTAATCATCAACAATTTAAAAGTGTTATATTCGGAGATGGAGTCGGCTTGAATTTGTCTGTGGCGGAGCATTAGCATATTTCAGTTAATCACATTAGTCCCACTGCTGTAAATACTGTAGTGAAAAGAGCCACTAATGACTGGCAAAGATGAAGGAGCATTGCTCTTCAGGTGTATAGTTCACTGGCAGAGTCATAATATGATTAATGAGAGGATATTCTTTTTTTTTTTTTAAATGATATATGACCTAACGTAACTATGTTTAAAGGTCAGTCTGGAAGGTACGTCTCGTCCTTTTTGAACCGATATTCAAACCTGTGTCAAAGCAACATATGTTTTTTTAAATATGTCAAATCCATGCGGTAACATTGACATTTGTCCTATTCATACATGTCATCCATTTTCATTTAGACTTGGGTTATAAAGCTTAGCAAGGTTGAAGGATCTAACCTGACCCTCTATTTCAAAGCAACTTACTGATTTGGAACGATATTGGACACAAGGAATCCAAAGTGGCTAAGATCAGATCAGGACATGGGAAGTGTCCTCTCTCATTCGGTGATCATTTTGAGGATTACAAACTTGGTGTGTCAATGGTTATCTGTCTATATGTGCCTTGCGATTAGCTGGCGACCAGTCCAAGGTAAACGCTGCCTCTCGACCAAACGTTGTATAGAAAATGGATGGATGAATAATACATGGTCTGATCAGTACAGGAATCTTATCTGTAGTCTATAGTGTACATGAAATTCTTAATGGTTTGTTCGCTGGGCATCCTGATACATTTGTCTTTATTAATATTTCAACTTGTGTGATGTTTTTCTGTACAGAATAATATCCAGCAGGTATTCCAAAGGCTACACACTTTGCTCCAGGAGGAGTACAGTGGGGAGGACCTCCAAATCATCGCATGTCCATCAATGGAGCAGGTACACACTGCTGTGAACAGAAGAGAAGCCACACCAGACGAGTTTTTAAATAATGCAGCTGCAACTCTCATTTGTGCTGAGAGCAGGTTGACTTACAGCCGCCTTAAATAGGCTACACAAACAAGTCTTCTTTCTTTTCCCAGATTAACCTGCTGCTGTCTGTGAATAAGTAATGATCTGAAGTCTTCTGCTTGTGATGTCGCACATTGAGCCGCGGGACTAAGAGGGGGCGACAGGAGCCGCACTCGGAGCTGCTACGAGCCTATAGAGCCAAAGATGTAGTCGGCAGTGTGCTGAGCCATGCGGCACGAGTCAAGATCTCTCCTTTTTGCTTTGTTTGAAACACGGGGGTGTGAAAGAACCGGGCTGCATCTCACTTAACACAGGGCTCTTGACTAACTTTTTTTGCACTGGTTGAACTGGTGCGCCTCACTTTTTTTATTTTATTTCCCCCCCCCCCCTTCCTCCCCCCTCTTTTTCAACCACATCACATTTAACACTGCAATTTTACAGGTTGACTTAAAAATAAATAAATAAATAAATAAAATAAAAATAAAAATTGCAGCCTATCTTTTCAGGCGATATTGAATGGTAAATGATGAACTAATAATCTGGTCAACAAAGTTTTTTATTTGAAGCACAATTCCACAAGACTGGTAACTTAATGCTTAAAGTGCTCCGTGTCAGAGCATTGGTTGGGAGTTTCCACCCTAAATCTGATAGGCCTACTAGGTCACTCACCAAGGCCTGTCACTATGAAAAAAAAAATTGGAGGGCAGTACATTTTCCCAAAAATTATCACAAAGTACGCTAGCAGCTCTTTCTGTTTGACAGCAGTGCGCACAGCCACGACCAATCAGATGTGGGTCCTGCCCTTCACTGTCTCTGATTGGTTTGGAGACCACAATGGGTTTAATGTGTGTCTGCTTTCAAAGTCGCAGAGATGTATTCCCCCCCCCCCCCCCCTCCATCAAATGGCTGGGCGTACCTGTGTGACCTCTTCTTTTTAATTTTTTTTAGATTTCTTTTTTTTTTTTTAGGCGCACCGTTGAGAAATTAGGGCCTATGTGCCACCAAATTAGTTACACTCTAGAGCCCCGTAGCAGCAAAAATGGTGAACGATAATGCGGACTTGCCCACAGTAATGGTACGTGGCCAGCAGGATGAATATATTGGAGTGTTCAGACAAGGACTCTTTGGGTGTGTGAATAGCAGAGCTGGAGGGCTGTTCATCAGTCATTCAGCTAACGGCCAGTAAGGCAGCTTGGCTTCTGATTCCCTTGATGGCAATTGGGAGGATAACGAGAAAAATACTGCAAAATCTTTTATTTGCATATTTTAGCACAGTGCTTGCAATGTGTAATAACTTTTTACCTGTGCTATCAAATGCTCAGGTTTGTGATCATAGTCAATTATGTTCAGATCTTCTGTTGCAAGGATGTAAAAAGGACAAATGCTATGTTTTATACTTGATTTTCTTTTATACCTAGTTTAAAATTAATACAAGTTGATGGGAAATGATGTATGGCGCTACAATGATGTGTACAGTTGTACTATTTATGAACATTCTGATTAAAACTTTCTTGACGAATGTGACTTACTTTGAACATTATGTCGCTAATTAGACTCTACCCTTTAGGGAGTGTACTTGTCAAACATGCTGTTTCCATCTTTGCACCCGTGCCATGACCTGTGGATTAACAGTCCGGAATCTGTCCGGTGGGAGACCAAGTGGTCAGGAGCGAGACATTGATCTCTGCACGTGTCTGCGCTCCAGCCCCCCGACTGAAGCGTGTCAGGTCTTTGCAGTGTCACACTTTTGATTCAAAAGACATATTAACATGATAAAACAAGTCAATGATTTATCCTGCCCTTTGCATCCACAGAAAACCTGCAACAGTGTCTTAAGGAATGTAAAGCTCAGGTATTTAATCAATTCAAATATGACTCCTGTATTGGGATCCTGTCTCACTTATGTATTTTATTGATTAAGTATTTAGTGGATTTTGTGATATTGACCGCTGGCATAACAACATGAGTTCAGAACATTCAGAAATGTCCTTCCATCCATTAATTTTCTATAGCTTTAGTCCTCATTAGGGTCGCGGGAAAGCCGGAGTCTATCCCAGCTCAAATTCCAAAATACAGTATTTGGACTTCTTTCAAAGTATTTCCAGGTTTCCTAACACGAGTTCAGATATCGGTTGCTGACCACTAGTGCACTGTGCTGCAGGTGTTTGCCATCCCATTAAAATGTTTAGAATATTGTTGATGAAAGAAATATCATAGTGATTGGAAGCTGTTGGAGATGATCTTCTCCAGCTTCCAGTTGCATTGCTCTGATTCCCTGTATAGCACAACAACGCCTGTGGGGCATATTTAAATCATATCAACGTATTGCTTTGATTTATTAACCAGTTTTATTTTTTTTTTTGGGGGGGGGGGGGGGGTTCTTCCTCGGCATGCATTCAATTTCTCAGAAAATTGCAATCACTATTAGAGCGCTGCTCCTGTGTTCTGTCAATCATGCTCCAATGAGAATATCCTTGGACAGGATGTTGGCTGGCAATTTACATAGCGTTTCCAATTTTTGAACACTGGCACCGCAATTGTTGCCTGGGAGATGGACATATTTGTCTTGTATTCCAGATTCTGGAACTAATTTGGCCACACACAACCTCTCAGCTCCTTAACAATTACGCTGTTGCAGGACGGCCCAAAAAAATGCAGCCTACGTAAGAAAACATAACGCAGGCTTCCTCCTGTCAGGTGACAATTGTCAATTTGTTATTCTTGGAAAATATCTTACCATCTGCCAAGGCTTCAATTAATATCGCTTTTCAAATTACGATAAAATAATGAATTATACAGCCGAGTAAAACAGAATTGTGATGCAGGGATGGAAAACTCAGTAATCGTCATTTTGATTCTCAAGCAAAATCACTTTGGGAATACTAATAAAAGAGGACAATGTCTCGCCAATTAGCAAGCATGCAGTAACCAAACGAGCGTTCATTAAATTAATTGAAGATAGAAGTCGGAGGACATGATATTACTAGCAGACAATCATCCTACAAAATGAGCCATTAAAACGGCTAAAGGGGAAAAAAGTTTGTTTTTAGCATCGTTATTGACCAGGATGAATAGTAAATTACACTGAACAGAAGAGTGCGGTCTTATGTGCAGCGCACTATTTTGGTTTCTATTAAAATTACAACATAACAAGAAAGAGTGCATACTTGTCGCTATAACCCTTTTATGCCTGCTTAATTGCGGTCTAAAAATAAGCAGCACAGCATTAGTCATAAGAGTAAAAACATCCATAAAGCAGCTAATCCATGCTGACATGCCCTCGGTTAAAATGTAAACAGTCATCTAGTGACAGTTGTCTCATTAACACATTTATTTTAAAAGCACTACTAAAGCATTTCATAGTCACTTTTATATCTCTGCAGATGACACTACACAACATTCCTTTTACAATAAGCTAACGTATTATTAGATGACCTACTATTACTTTTTCCATCATGCTTTTGTTGTAAGCTTTAGCCCTTGCACTGTATTCACCCCGTCATAAAAATGTTTAAAAAATCCTTCCTTCATTTGCGGCCACAAGATACACATCTTTCCCACGCTTGATTAGCTCTTTATCATAGCTAATTAATGCATGGCCATGAGATAAGAAGAGAAAGACACACACACCGACCGACTTAGTGACTCCCAGTGCAAGTAGGATGAAGCCCGCTTGTAGCGTCTAAGGATGTGCTCCTGACTAAATGTACTTGTACAACTATGTGCGAAAATGAATGTCCAATTAATTTTGTAATTAATTAATGGGCAAAAATCTCTATGAATGTTCTTATCTGCTGTTTCAATGCCAGTGTCATAATGAGCAGAATTATGTAAGCCACTACGGTAGTTTAACGTAACTCATAGTCGACTTCCCTTTCCCTCCATCGCGTTAGACGTGAATCATCAGCAATCGATTCTTAACGATCAATTAACCGACTATTACTTCCAACCATTATGAAGGATTGTCAGGGCCACCTTGAATAGAAAAATATTCACACTATGAGAATAGTCTTTTTTCTTTTAGAGAATACATTTGTTTTTTCAAGACAAATTTGTATTAGAAACTTTTTTTTTTTTTAATGTGTGACTTAATTTTCCAAGATTCTGACTTTTTTCCCCTCTAAAAAATGCAATTTTATTGTAAGATTGTCTTTTTATCTCAAAAAATGCGCTTTGTTTTTCATAAGATTAAAACACTTTTGTAAAAAAATATATGCATATATATATTCCCATCAGATTACAACTTTTTATCACAAAACCATACAATTGAAGTCTCATAACATCCCGACTTTTGTCTCAGAAAAATTTTACTTTATTCTGAAAGATTGTCTTTCACTCTCTTTTAAGATTACACTTTTTTCCCCCTCATATTGTGAAAATTAAGACTTTTTCTCGGAAAAAAATTAAACGCCATTCTTGTAGCATTATGAGTTTTGTCTCTGAAAAAAATGCAACTTAATTCTTGTAAAATTCTGAGTTTTTTTTATTTTTTATTTATTTTACTTTATTCTCACAAGAGTACAATTTTTTGTTTCTGAAAACAATATAACTTCATCCTGGTAAGATGACCACTTTCTCTTGGGAAAGTAATACAACTTCATTATCATCAGATTGTAACTTTTCTACCTGGAAAAAAAGACTTCATCCAACCTTTTTCTCAAAATTTACTTTTTTACTCTTAACCCCCCCCCCCCCCCCCCCCCCCACACACACACACACACACACACACACTTCATTCTTGCAAGATTATGGCTATTTTTCTTGAAAAGTTCAATCTCGTAGCATTGACTTTTTTTCCTGAGAAAATGTGACTTAATTTTCACAAGATTCTGACATTTTCTCTCTGAAAGTAGGTCTGTATTCTCGCAAGATTGTAACCTTTTGTTTATTTAGTTTTTTAAAGTGCAGCTTCATATTGATGACAACAAAAAAACATTTTTTAACCCCCCCCACACCCCTCTTCTCTTCATTGGTACGGCACTGCAATCTACAACCACAATAATAACTATACTTGAAATGAATATTTCTCTGACGGTGTCAAGGGTGAATATTATTCTTTTCCTCTGAGGATTGACACAAACACATTGAACGGAGATGTTTTAAGCACTATAACCTTTTATTATAAGTTTCTCCTTGAGAGACTCTGCGGACCAAGGACTTCCTTTTTGGAGGATATACAGTAAGTGTTGTACTATATCCTACTCGCCTCTGCCTGTGAATGCTCCAAGGAGACGAAACTTGCAAACTTTTGCCAAAGCCATCTTTCAAACTTAAGTTTAAATTGCTATTAATTTGTCATTGTGAATATATCTGCGGTATTTCAAGTTATTTTCTTGCTAGATTTCTGAGCCGTAATGCCGTTTTCCATGGAAAAGCTGCTCTCCCGCTCTGTGAAAATGGTAAATAGAGCCTCACGTTGATGAGACATGACAGATCCCACTGGTCTTTCGCTTGTGATCCGACCACTCTGAGGTCTTTGCACATATGATAACATTCACACGCATCAGGAAAATTTAGTTGCCTGACTTCTGCTAGAAATAGATCCAGGTAGCTTACAGGCCCTCTGAATTTCTTCTGAAACACTCATGAGCCAGGTGCCAAAGCCTGGTTCTATTTTGTCCTGATGCATAACTCCAACATTAAATCTGCAGAGGAATTGAACCATCAACTGACCTAATGGCTATTTGCACTCTGTGGCTAATTGACCAACTAATCCTGAATATTTATTTGAAGATTAATCCCATTATGACCCAAATGTGATACCAAGCATCTCATACTAATGCCATTCATTTGTTTCTTGTCCCGTGCAAGTCAAAGACCCCGATTGAGCTACAGAACACACAAGTCATTTTATAATATTAAATTACAGACAATGCTGCTGTGTGATTGGACAAGCTAACACAAATGTGATGCTCCATGATTTTTCGTTCACTTTTTATTATTATATTATTATTATAATATATATATATATATATATATATATATAATTTCTCTCCCAGTTCTGGTCTGCACTGTACTTAATGCTTTTCTCGTTAACTTGTTAAATCATCATTTTGATTGCAACACTTGTATTCGATCACATTAGCTCGTGCTGGTGCGCGCATGTGTGTGTACATTGCGTGTGTGTATACACAAGACTTCCAGCACATTCTTCCGTGTGCACATCTCCTGACCCTGAGGCGTGTACGCTCATGCCTTACGTGACCTCTCGTGTGTTTAAACGCCTCAACGGTAAAGTCCACGCGAGCCCATTGACCCCGCAGTCACGAGCCGCAATGATGTGCGAGAGCTGCCAAAGTCATTCAGGAAATCTTTGTCCCACGTGTAATGCTGTGTAATGTACATTGAATTAATGAACAACCTGGCGTTGATGTGCGACCACTTCAGTGAGCACATCATGATGTCATATGTGAAGTGGTGGTGATTTGTGGCAACGCCTTTGGTGCTAAGCACTCCGTCCTTGTCCTGCAAGACGCCTTTGTCGAGGATAATATGATGGCCACGTCCTCGGAGGGATAACATCATCTATTAAGATCATTAACATTGTACAAACCTTTGAAAGGGGAACAAACGTTTACCCCCATTAAACAGCTCGACCTTGTCCTTGATCGCGAGCTTTCAAAAGAAAACCCTCCGTGCACACAATTCTGGAGGGCAAAAACATGGCCGCCCTTCATGTAGAACGTTTTAACGCGCCGAGGAATGTTTTCATCAAATATCTGGTAAATACAACGATAAATCACTCGTCTGGAGGCATTATGAAAGCATGAGCGCTCCTCGGCTTCCCAGTCTGACTCTTCATGAAACATTCCAGTCATATTTTTGATATTGATCTGAGCCAAGTGAGTCTCGTCACTCCAGTCTGAGGGAGGATTTTCATTTTGATCACAATTTGACCCGCGCAGACAGATGAAAATGTCCTCCTATTGATGTTTTGTCTGGGAGAGGCTGCACACCTTAAAGAAACACTGCGGAGTAACTGAGTGTTTGTTTGTTTGTTTGTTTTTCTCCTTCCCTCCCCCTACACTTGTGACATTTACATTGCGTTTAAGCCACTGTGGTGTGTGCACATCGTGGAAAACATGCTACAGATGCTTTGCGCTCAATTGGACCCAATTTAGTTTCCCGCTTGAAGATACTCCCAGAGAAAACACAGCTCATTTTATTGCATATTAGTGTTTCATTCATTAATAATTCACTACACTAATTGCTATTATCTGTTGTATGTGTATTTTCACTAACTAATGAGTATCTGAAGGAAATGTGCGCAAGTAAGACATGGGTAGAAGCGAAAATAGTTAAGCTAACAAATGTACGTCCGGTTATGTTACTGTGCAATGGAAATAAATGGTGCCACTATTCTGCAATAGTGGAACCTTAAAGAGGAAGTTTGCAGTGTTCAAACTGTTAGCAAGACTTGAATGTAGCCTCACTTTACCAGTCCGACCCGAGTCTGACCAAACCTGTGCCCCTCATGAGCATGTGTGAGCACGACACTCAAACATTGCCATTCATAATGGCGTGCAAGTATGAAAGAGTGCATAAATAATCACAGGGAACACATGCAGGTTCAACAAAATAGCAGCGCTAGCAATGCTAAGCTAGTGTTAGCGCTGTAAACAAGCTGACGTTAGCCACGGCCGCTACATTGGTGGTATGACTTTTGTCAAAATGGAGTGTTACTATAACTGTTATCGGTTTAACGGTTTATATTTAAGCTTGTAACAATTCAAAATCAAAAAGAGGGGACACATTTATGTACCTGTCGAGCAGAAATGTTGCTAAATCTACTTCGCTTCTGAATCTTCACCTGCCTGAGGTCTCTTTGCCAGGCTTCTGTTCGCTAGTCTTATACCCAGTTGTTGGAAAATGAGGGATAACACTTTTTTTTTTGAGATTACCACTATTTGGTGGAGCAGTATGTGGTTTTCCAGGTCACTGTCTGGATTGACAGAATTTTGTCTCTTTTGGCCAGTTACAGAGACAAACAAGCCTTGTGCATACTTGAACGGTTGGCGCCATCATTAGCGCTAGTGTCCCTGCTCGCTGCAACATGTTTTCCTTTCAAGGAAACTACCCAATTTTGAATGACAATTTAGAACAGGTTCCAGGTGTCATAATAAAAAGGCTGTCATTCTTCCACAAAAATGCTCAAAGAATAAAAACGAATGGCAGACTTAAAATCTTGTCACACACTGGTTCAAATTACTTGGTATTGGGGTGTTGTTATGTCTCATGCAAAAGTCCAGGTTTTGCTGCTATGATGACCGGGGCAGAGCTAGGACGAAGTTTTGTGTGTGTGTGTGTGTGTGAAAACTTTGCCTTACAAAAAATACAACAGAGAAAAATGAGTGAATAAAAAAAAAAAAAAGTGAAACCAGGCTTTAAAATGGTCAAGAATGGAAACTTTCTTTCATCTTCCATGTGCTGTGGGCGTGTCGCTGAATGCTCTGAAAACCCCGCCCTGCGGAACTTTCAGTTGTAATTCGAATACGTGCCTTTTGTCCTAGCTCCTAAGCCAGGAGAGGAGAATTCTCTGGGATGCACACTGTAGACGCTCTCACAGGCTGCAGAGAGCCACAGTGTGGCGGCCAGGCGGCCTGGAGCCCCGGCGTAATGACCGGCAGCCACGCTGGGACAATTTTCCCTCCTTTGCCTCCACTGAAATTCAGCGGTCCGTGCATCACGCTGCCATGGCCGCCGAAAGGTGGACCATATGCAGCCACAGCAGTTGGAAGCCTGGATAATTTGTTTCTCCTTCTCCTCGCCCCGCGACGTCGCGGTTGGCAGCCTAAAGCCGTTGTGCCACATCGCCGGCGGCTACTCTAACCACTGGCAGGCTGGCGCTGGGCCGCCGGGCGGCGAAGACGTGCGGTTCGCCGCTGCCTCGCTACGCGCGGTGCGTGGGAGCGGCAGAGACACTGTAGCCCAAATAACATAAAACACAGGGAAGATGTTGTTGTTATAGGCCTAGTTTGATGGCGAACTGCATACTGTAGTGATAGAAGTGGGCCAAGTTATGAATTTTGACAAAACAATGTTTCATAATGGCTTGTTCATAGACATTTTGAGAAATGGGCACCTAGCAAAAATATTTGGTTGTGTGATTTCACGCTTGATGAGTCGGCAGATGCTCCAGACACCCAACCGTTCGTATCCAAGCAATTAAAAAGTCACTTCTCACAATAAGACACCGTTAAGGTGTGAGTGTAGGCCTGAAGCGCTGTGGTTTGTTGCACGATGCTCGTCTTCACGCTTCCTCGGGGCACCTTTGTTTTAACTGACTCAATGAATCAGACTTATCGGTGTGCCTTAATTATGACAATGGGAAAAGCTTTGAGCCGCTCGGAGTGTAGAAATAGACATTCAATGTGTCATTTTCCTCCTGGGATTAATTAATTAAAACTGACATGTTAAAGTCCCATATATACATGGTGCCAATGGAGAAAAAAAAGAGAATAATTACCCCTCCCACCCCCTGAAATGTTTACAATTGACTTTGATAATTCTAAACCATAACTATACCACACAGTTTGATCCCAAACAGTTTCATTTCAAACTCATTTTACAAGATTACCTTTTAAAATAAATGGCTTACCGCTTATTTGATTTAAACAAAAATTTTTTTTTAAAATGCACCTAAAGTGCGAAGGCTTTCCGTGACAACCCAGGCTGCACTTGGCTCCTCTCCAACATACTTCTTTCAGTTGAAATGTATCGCTTCAACATACTTCCTTGCATTACAGTAGTTGCATGTATAGTCCAGTCAGTTGACAAGTGCGACCTTCCCAGCAAGATAGAGAAACGAATGTGGGCTGATTTCTTCTCTTTTCTCCCTGTAAATGGAACATACATTCCTCTCGTCTCAAGTGCAGCAGGCATCTTGTGTCTCTGCATGTGCAACAAGCACCGGCCTTCACGTCAGCCTTTCTATCAAACGCCCTCTTCTCCTGCCAGAAGAAGGGCCCTATCATTTGTCTGGCTCGCTCACCGCCCCAGCGGCTCAATGCAAGGAAGCATGATCACACGTGCCCATGAACTATCCCTCAACCACAGCCCTCCTTATTTTCTCCCGAATTGATTTTTACATTTGAGTTTGCTGTTATTTCCTGATAGATTGCTGTCTTTGGGGGGGCTGACAGAGCTGCAGGCGAGATTATTTGGGTTGCAACTCTGAGAAATGAGATTCCCAATCACTGCTGCAGCCCGCACACACACACACACACACACACACACACACACACACGGGCTTTTACAGTGACGGAGATGAGAAAGGCCTTTGCTGCCATTTCCAGACTTCACAGGCACTTTGGACTATATAAATGCGACGTGACACTGAAGACGCAATCAGGGAATGGTGGCCGTGCGCGTCGTTTCCCTTTTGATCTTTCGTGTCTTTTTTGGGCCACGGAGAGAAATAATTAAGCAGGTGGCAGATGTGCTCGTCCTGAGTGGCGAAAGTGTGGCAGGCGAGAGTGGCCCCCGCACACCGAAAAGCGATGACATGGCGATGTGTGACAGCTGAGATAGGGGGTCTGCTCCACCCACTTCGATCTATAATCCAGCATGTCCATTAAATCCGCCGAGACCGCAATCAAGCATGAGCAAGAATATCTCCTCCTGGCCAGCTCCACGTCCACGTATCGATGCCTCGTGGAGAAGAGGAACGTATCAACGAGATTTTATTGGGCGAGCTGACAAATTTAAAGAGTCGACACATGATTTTCAACTCAGGAGGCTTGTGTCAAAATAGCTGGGGGTGTTTATTTGACAGGAGCAAAACCACACAGTGGACTTCCTGTGCTCTGCGCTGACCTATCAAATCACTGCAGCCACCTCCTGCGGCTAAGTAAATACAGTCCAACATTTGGATTCCTAGGTTGGAGTTATACTGCAGGTAAAAGTCAACAATTACTGTCTATATATGATGTTTTTACATGTAAGTTGTGTGGAAATGATATTGACCTTGATATGAACATTTCAAATCATGGTTACAAGTGACCAAAAAACAACATTGCTAAAAGAAATGTCTTGAAATTGTAAATGGCTACAGCTGAAATGAATTTGCATAGACCACACAAATTCAACTTGAAATTACCAAGATTGCCCCTTTCGCGCTTGACTTTTTGGATTCCCTTCGTTCATGGTAATTATCTTGAATACATTTTTCATCTGCAGTCTTACAAATGCCAAAATGCGCCCACACTGCTTTAGTCCTCTTAAAGGAAAAAATATCGCCGCATCACCTTTCTGTCATGTAGACTGAAAACATTTGGCTTTGACATCAAAAGATGATTATGAGACGTGACGAGCTTTTTTTAAATTGTATTTTTGAATGTAAAGTGCCGTGGAAAAGTATTGGCCCCCTTCTCAAATTCTTAGATTTTTGCAAAGTTTCCCTTAGTGATTTAATTTATGAAGGAAAACATATAATCAAAGTTAACTGGACATGTGAAAAAGTAACTACCTCCTTGTCAAATCATGAATTAATTGTGAGTAATCACAACTTTTGGTTGATTTTCACTGATCACACCCAAGCCAGAATACCTTCAGACCTGTTCAATCAAGAAATCACTTTAAAAAAAAAACCTGTCCCGACAATATAAAGTCGAACAAAAGATCTAAAAAAGCTGCAACAAAATGACACAATCTACAGGAATTCCAAAACAGTCGTGAAATAAAGTAATTCCAGCAAATCATAGGGAGATTTTTTGCACAATTTGCTGACTGGCTCACTAATCATTATTTACGTAACACATGATGGAAGCGGCAAAACAAACTCTTAAAAGCCTACATAAAACCTTGTCTGCCAGTTTTACGAAAGATGCAACAAAAACTGATTGGTGATTGATGCAGCAAGATAATGACCCTCAACACAAATGAAACTAAAACAAATGAGTTGATCAGGGGTGAGAAGTTCTAAACTGGCCAAGTCAATCTCCAGACTAAAACCCTACAGAACATTTTAGCTACTGCACACTGCCTAAGGAACAAAAAAGTTTGTCAAGGGAAAGAAATGCAGTTTTTTAGTTAATACCCAGAATGAAACCCCCACAGCATTTATTTTAATGACTGAATGAAATGAAAGAGCTGCTGCGAAAAGTCTGAAAATGTAAATGTTTAAAAAAAAAAAAAAAAAAAAAGTTTGGCAATTAACACAGCATTGATGCAGTTATTGCGAGCAAAGTCTTTGCAACAAAAATATGAAGTCTTATTCACCTTCATCTATTTTAAGTCTGTGTCCAAGATTAAAGACAGTAAATCTGTTTCATTGCTTTTGCTGACCTAAAAATGTTTTATTACAAACAATGCTATCTCGTAAATTCCAATCCAGATGTAAATAGCTGGGAATAAAACGTCGAATGGTTCATCTTTTGACATCAAACCCAAATGTATTAAATCTACAGCCGAACTAAAGGATTTTCAAATACTTTGAAGGGGATCTTATTTTCTTCAGGCATTACATTTGTGTGTTGTACTTTTTATTGTTTGAATGGTAAAGCAGAGAATCATTTTCCAGGCATCCCTTCTGCTTTTGACACTCCGTCCTCCCGAGTTATTTTGGTCTATGTCACGAGACAAACGGGGCATAAATTGTAAGGATCAGGGAGAACGTGAGGAGCTCCGTGATCACGTTCCCTTGCACTGTCAACACGGATAGAAACACTGATGTATGCGCGGATGATCTCTTCCCACATCTTCTGCTGTGGGACGCTTGGCGAGGCTTTCATTGAAAATGAATGACTACCAGCTGCTTCTGTCGCTTGCGAATGTTTGCATGCGCAGTAAACATTGTGGAGGGGTGGGGACATGAATTTATGCGGCTGAATGTGATATTCTTTAGGGGGTGTTGTGGTATTTAAACATGTATTAAGGCTGTGGAACTAGAACTGACAGAAGGGCTGAGGGTTCCAAAAGTTACCAAGTTTGGAGTTTGACATCAGAACACACAAGCCTGCAAAGCCCCTCTGTGGACCTCATTTGAGCCAGCATCAAAGGATCAACTACGTACTGTACATGTCTTTTGCCTCTTCCTTTGGCTTTGTGTGACAGTTATTCCAAAAAGAGAGAACCCATCCACTGGAAGTTACCATGAAGTAAGGGACTCCCATTCTTTGTAGAAACTTGCAGTGTCCAAGTACTTTTGTCCAAGCAGTGTTTTATCCATCTTGAGCTTATTCAGGGTCGGGTCGCGGGAAGCAGGGGAGCCCAAACTTTCCCTCTCCCCAGCCACTTCGTCCAGCACTTCCGGGGGTATCCCGAGGCATTCTCGGGCCAGCTGGGAGATATAGTCCCCTCAACGTGTCCTGGGTCGTTTTCGGGGCGGTGGGACGTGCCGGGATGGATAAGAACAAGATGCCCGAGCCACCTCATCTGGCTCCTCTCAATGCGGAGGAGCAGGGGCTCAACTCTGAGCCCCTCCCGATTGACTCAGTTTCCCACCCTATCTCTAAGGTGGAGCTGTCTGTCACTTAAAACTAAAATTTGAGCTACAAGACAGTTCTAGAGAGGGCTTATTTCTTTCACAGATCATTTTACTAATGTGATGCTGTCAGGTTTATACTGACAGTTTTAATAAATATGACAAAAAGTGATGGTGTTTTATTATATATAAAAAGTTCAATTAAATAATTTCCCGAGGCACACCTGATGGTCTCTCATGAGTCACGAGGCACTAATGTTCTGAGGGTCGGTGGTTGGAAATCTCCGATTGGGGCTCAAATTCGAAGTTGCAGGAAGAAAAAAAGAAAGAAATCCCTCGTTGCAGTTTGTCAAAGAACGAGCACTGGAATTTGCTTAAAATGACTGCATCAAACCAAAATAAACATCTTCATCTTCAATTTTGGGCATGGGTCCTTGAGACTTTCTTGCTTCGGTTCATGAGAGATGTACTGGCCTAATTTTGTGTGGATTTGTGAAAGTGGTGCAATTATTTCTTTCTTTCTTGATTTCTACTCAATCAATCAGTCACGCTTAATGCCTCTGGTTAACTGCGTCCTCTTTCTCCTTCCTTGATGCTGTCGTGTGTGGGAGGGGACAGACAGCATGTTGGTGCCTCATTAAAACATGTTAAACGACGCAAACAAATCATGTCAAACCGCTGACCCAGTAAACAGCGGACGCTTTTGTGGTCGGCTGAGCGTGACGGTTTGAACCAGCGACATAATGAGAGTCGAAGACAAGTGCGTGCACGTGGACAAGTTCCCTCCACTCATTTTAAGCGGTGAACAAGCTACCGTTGTCTCTTTAGGGCCATCATGCAGCAAACATCATAAATGTGGTTAAAACGCAAACGAGAGATTTAAGCGGAACAATTCAGGTCAATGATAAAAACACTTTAAAGGCTTAATGTGGAATCGCAGGGGATTATTTTATTCTTCTTTATTACTCTTTCAGACAGGAAAATGTTCCTCGCAGCTTTGTTTTTTTTCTCTTTTTTTTTTAATAGGCCATGAAGTGTCTTGGCGCTCTCCAGTGACCTATATAGAGAAACACTCGCAATAACATTGTATGTCAGCCGCCTAACTGAGAATATTCTTCGTGTGCTCGCGCAGTCCACTCAAGCAATTCTTCTGCCTTAATCGCTTGTTTTCGTGGACGCGCGCCAACACATTCCTAGCCAAGGTCATTCCTCGCCGGCCAAGTACAAGTCGGAGTTTTCAAAAGAGAGCCGGATGCAATTAACAATGGACTGCTTCTGCTCGCTGTGTGTCTATTGTTCCTCGGGGTGCTTCAGCTTGTCTGCCGTGGCGCAGCTAGCAACCTACGGTGCACTCACACACTACAACATTACCTACACCTACACAATCCAATAACATCCAATCCAAGAACTGTGTGAAGAAAAACTACACGTGCGTGATGGTAGATGACCGCGGCGAGCAACTGACAATTGCTTGTGGCAGTACTGTAACATCCCACCACTGTGAAATTATCCAATTAAAAATAATTGGTCCAAAGATTACAACCTATTTACTACAAATAACATATCTCTGTTCATCTATCTATGCCAGTGATGTATAGTGACAAGCAGAGCAAGTAACTGCTCTTCCACTAGATGGCAGAAGGTACAGTTAACCTGTGCATCTGCCGCCATTCATACAACAGAATAACAGCTTTGTGTTCAACTAAACAAGGCTGCATTCCACACTAAAAGCGGCAGAGAGCACAATGCACTTAAATAGAGCGGCTTCAAGATCCAGAAATGCGCACCAGGAGTATCTTTGACCCCAGCTAGCTGCGGTTTGTTACTTGGAGCATTTGGTGCGAAAATTGGAAAGTTTGAAGATCAAGATAAAAGACTTTGGAAGTAACTAAAGTATCTAGAACAGGGATCACCAACTTCTTTGAAACTACAAATTACTTATATTTACATTTTTTCGACACAGTTGGCAACGCAGTCCCCCCCCCCCCCCCCCCCCCCCCACGCACTATTCCAAAAATTTCAAAGCAAATTTGTACATCAAATACCAGCAAAATTAAACTCAGACACCACATTAAAGTTTTACTATAGTCCTTGTAAAAGGAGACAGGCCTACTGGGAGTAGCTGAAGTTATTATTATTATATTTTTTTTGTACCAAAATGTTATTTTCCGAGTAAATACATTTTATAGAGGAAATACTTATTTTGTGATAAAAAATATGCCCTGGTCAGAAAACAATGTAACTCTTTAACCATTCTTACAGACCAAAATACGTAGATTTTTATTCTCGCACACCCTCCACAATCATAACCCTGATCTAGAGGACTGTTGCTTTCCAAAAGGCTTGCATAATTTAAAAGTTTTTGCCATTGACACAAGGACAAGGAATTATGTACGACTAAATTCTTGTTGTTTAACTTAATGTAGATAACCGAAGCAGTGAATAAAATGAGCCCATTCAAGACTGCAACACATTGATTCAGGTGTGGTGTCTTCCATGGATCTGGTGTCCACCTTAAAACAATCTTAATTGACATTTTAATTATCGCCTCCAACAGAAGAAGCTCTAGTCGATCTTATGCTGACAACCTGCGGAACAGCCGTAGCCTGCGGTGTGGTTCGGTTCACTTTAAAGACAAACATTTGAGAGTTTTTCATGACTTCTCAGCTGGTCGAAAGGCTATTGTATAAAATAAGTTCATCACACAATACAGTGGTTTTTCGAGATACGATCTTTTTTTTTTTTGCTTTGACTTACGAGCAAAACTTTGACGTACTAGCGCTGTATGGTGGCAGTGAACGCAACTCGCTTCACAACAAGCAGAAGTTTGGCAGATGGTGAACGATTCTTCAAGAAAGAGGCTTCAAGTTGTTTATTGCCACTCCCAGTTCAAGTTTACTGTCAAACTAAACACAAAACAAAGCAAATGACATGCTTATTTAAAACAGCTTTGCCTTAGTAAAGTCCGTTTAGCTTAATGCTAACAAACAAAGCAAAACGCCATAGCCGGGCTAATGGATAGCATAGGTGTTGCGGTGTTATAACCCTTCGAGCAATGGATATTTGAGCAACGGTGGAGCAACACATCAAGACAGGGAGTATAACAATACTCACAGACATATATTCTTTGTCTTCTGCGATGAATGACTAATATTTCTGTAGCTTACTGAAGAATTATGACCATCTACATGTATAGTGATTTCCTGAGGATTGCTATCATTTTAGCCCTGGTCTGTGTCTCTGGTCCGTGGTCCAGCTCCCGTTTACATTTGAGCTGATCTAACCTCTTCAAGCAGTTGCAAAGGGGCTCGTTTGGTATGCAGCAGAGTTCTGATGACGGTGTTGACACTTGGATCAAAACAAAGGAACTGCAGCCTGTGAAGTGTAAACACTAAGTGAGTTCACTATTTTAGTATTTCCGGATGTTTGCATGTGATGTGATGAGGGTATCCACTCTAGCCAGATGAAAGTGTTTCCATAAGATTCCGTGATGTTGCCATTTGTGAAGGTTGAGACATATTACTACTGTAGTAAGCCAGAACATGTTCTCACTCTTAACAACAGACACTTGGACGGCGTCCTTTTACCGAGGGCGATTCATCATAGGTGGTAATTACAGTCACCGGTGACACATTGATGGATAATGACGACAGCGGCACCTTCGTCTATAAAAATCTTCCGACCGCTGAGCTGCAATATTTACTGCAGGCTCTCACAAGGCGACTTTGCTCCCAGCCGTATTGTGCGGCATTTCCGATCAAAAGGTAAGCTGGGACAATTCATTTTATAATTGCCTTGTGATCACCGGAGCAAGTTTCTTTGCTCCCAAACTCCCCGACGCTCTGATGCTAATTACTCCCGTTCCTAACCCAGCGCTGGCAAACGCATCTGAAGGCCGTAGACAATGTGGGCCATCGCGCTACTTCTTTGTCTGGGAAATGTTCTCATTAGCGGCGAGGCCGGTGATCAACATTCTCAGCCTGCCGCTGGTGTACAACTCTCCGAGATGGACAAACACAGATCCAAGAGCTGTGCGAGACCCCCTCCTATGTGCGCCCACTCGGCGGGAATCCGGGATACCTTCAAGTACCTCAATACGGCCATCTCTTTAGTGGTTTTTGTGCTGGGAATTGTGGGAAATTCGCTTCTGCTGAGCATCATTCACAGGAACAAATGCATGAGGAGCTGTGGTGATGCCCTGATTGCAAGTCTAGCTCTAGGAGACCTCCTCCATATTGTGGTGGACGTCCCAGTCAACACCTACAGGGTGAGTTATTCGCCTCACGACATGCAATTACAAGGCCGACATAATGCGACGCCTTATCGGCCTTCTCCGCACACGTTCTATTCATCCCAGGCTTATCTCAAATTGATTGTTATTACAGCGAACACATATTGTGTGCTCTTTTTTTTTTTCTCTCTCCCATATGTAGCTCATGGCAAAAGATTGGCCCTTTGGCTCGGTGCTGTGCAAGCTGGTGCCCTTCATCCAGAACACCTCAGTTGGGGTTATCGTGTTGAGTTTGTGTGCGCTGAGTGCTGACAGGTGAGGAGATAAGAATGTGCTGTGGTTAGGGTTGATAAAAAAATCATGTTTAAAAAAAAAAAAAAAAAGTTTTAATTCAAGTTCATTCGGTAATGTCAATGAATTAGTCAATGGAATTCCTGTGCAGTTTTACTAGTATATATACAGTACTACATACCAGAACGAGTTGTAATACAAGCAGTGGCGTGCAGAGAGGAGGGGCATCCAATCAGGCAGGTAAACAAAATACTGTTTTCCAAATTCCAGCGTAGATCATGAAATCAATTTTGGGAGGCTCACCACACAACCGAGCCAGTGGTTAGCCAATTCTGTCCAGAGAAAATGGTATCTTCCAATTAGGGATGTAGAAGTATTTCTACTCTATATTATTCAGCTGTGAGAAGTTTATTTCATGCTGCTGTAATGTTTGGTGAACTATTCACACCACCGGAAGTAGTCGGGTAAAAAAATCATAGACTGTGACCAGGCAGGAATAAACCCCGATGAAGTGTGCAAAGAATTTATCATTGATCATTTATAGCACAAGATTGAATGTATTTTATCACAATGGCTGCTACCACCGTTGAAGTGGATAAGTGACCGCTTTTGCAATGTATAAACGAGCAACGTTCAGCACCATCGACTCCGTGATTGCCTTCGACTGGGCTCCTTTCTTGTCACAAGGAAAACTGTGAAATAATTCTAATAAATTGTCTGTGTCTTAGCGAGAATTTTTCCTTCTGTGCTACTCGCTTTGGTTTCAACAATCTTGCAACATACTTTGCAGCGGAATGTCTGTTGCTATTTGTCGGACACTGCAAACCCAAACCAATTCCAAATGACTGACCAAACTGTGCCTCTTTCGTATACATGTACTAACTAACCCCTCTCTTTTTGCCGCCATGTCTTCAGTGTAAAAAGTGCGCGGAGAATCCATTTTTACAAAAATTAAAAACCATTTATCAAAGAAATCGATTCATCGGCCAGCGCTTCGTCACACTACATTTTGCTAGTTTTTAATGCAATATGTCCGTGGGAACGCATAACTTTCCAATCCATACAGGCCTACTAATAATGTGCAGGTCAATTGCACGGAATTACCGGTGGGAATCAGTGTAAAATACTTTCATGATATGAAGATGTAACAGAAATGAAATATGGTTTATCCATCTGTCACCGGGCTTGGGATCATATTACATCATACGTGTCCTTTGCTTGCTTTTTGGTCACGACTGTACTTGGATGTGCCTCCGTCAGTCTTTACTCTGTATTTCCGTTAACGTTGTCAGCCAAATTGAACGATAGTGACTGTATACAGGATGCTATTGTACGGACTAAAATCACTAAATACAACTGAAATATTGTGATATTATTATGAGGCCATACTACTGAGCCCAAATCACAACATCGGATGTGCTTTCAACCTCTAAATTGTTGGTAGTGTATAAAGTTGGAAGAAACCACATTAAATGTCTTTTTTTCATTTCGCAAGTTGTGAAAGGTCATTTTCAAAAGCGAAACTAATAAAAACGTATCTGAGGTCTTCAATGTCACAGGAGCAACTCACCAACCTGGATTTAATAAGCACTGAAAAAGAATTTCTTACCGTTGTGGAAATTGGAAATCACAGTTGAAGTGACAGGAGAAAGTATCATTTGGATTTAAGAACCTAATCAAACGTAATTGAATGATATTTAAGTTGAATAACTTGTTTATTTAAAGGTTCATCTTTTCTCATATTTCTCAAGAGATAGGCACCAAGCCCTGCAAACAAGTAGCAGCAATATGTGTTTATCATTTATGCCCACACAAACATGTTTGTAAATGCCTTTAGATGCCAAAAGGTGGCAGTAAAACAGTTTTTTTCTTCTTCTTTCGATTAGACAAGGTCAGGGCCTGAACAAAAATAAGCTTCTCCCCTCGATGTAACATTGTTGCTCGGCACCAAGATGACATCAGATGATGCCAGAGGAATATTTTCATTATAGACATGTTTTTGGCCTGAGCATAAAAACAGCGAATAGCTGAATATAGGTTGCCCCCCCCCCTACAAAATCATGAATTTGCGACTGCCGAAACACGATATACTGTACTTCGCTATATGAGTCTACGGGCTGTTCAAACGAGCTTTGACGTATCACTGAACATGTTATCAAACGTTATAAGGCCTTCCCCTAAAAGGGCTGAAAGCAGAAAAATGCGTGTCGTAGGTACTTCGCTATTGTTTGTCGGCAACGGCTCAAAGACCCCCGAGCGTACGTGTGGACGTCCCTCATATGGCTCCCCTCCATCACGCTGGCCGCACCCGAGCTTGTTGGCTTCGGCGTGATAAATGTGGACTACAAAGAGCGACATCTGAGGATTTGCCTGCTCCATCCGGTGCAGAGCACACCGTTTATGCAGGTGACCTGATGCAAGCCGCCAGTAACAAGCCGCCTTTGATGTTACTTCCTAATCCATTCATGTACTACATTACTGTGAAAAACCACTGGCTTTGCTTTTTTAATGATACTTCTCACAGCAGGTATTTGGTCAATAGTAACAGTAACTAGCAACATTTATTTCCCCTGTTTAAATCAAAAGCAAACAAAACGTCCCATTTCACAGTTTTAAGATATACGTAGGAGATGTAATTAAAAAAAAGCATTTACTTGGTTCAAGCACTGCACACAACTCTGAAAAGTAAAATTTGCACTTCAATAGATCCTTAACTTATGTGATTTATGGTGCTGATGGCAATGGCACAGCTGTTATTTTCCTTATGAAATCATTTAATTATTCTTTACTCTGTTCAAGCCATGCACAAAACTCTGAACAGTAACAGGAGCACAAGTGCTATTGTAAACCTTAACTTAAGCACACAATCCAGAAAAGTAAAAGTAGCATAAACCAAATACTGGTATGCTGACTGGTCTACCAATATTTGAAATCCTTGGATTAGGTGATTTAGGGCCACTATTTTAGGAATACTTAAACAATGTGGTTTATAGCCACTGACAATTGCAGAGCTGTTATGCTCTTTATTATAAGCACTTCCGGCCCGTTTTCCTGCAGGTTAAATAAAGTACAGCACGCAACTCTGAACAGTAATGTTAGCACAACTGGTAGTGCTCCGGGGAACATTTACTTTCTTAAGTTAGGTGATTTATGGTCACTTTGGGAATGGCCTAACTATTATTCTCCTGATCATAAACACATCAACGCAAGTGCTAAGTGGTAAGATGGCCTGTCCTGGCTGGTCCACTGATATTATGCATCTCAGTTCTCCTCGTTTCAAACTTTCCCGTTCACGCAATAGACACAAGTCTGAACGGTGACATTAGTACAACTACTCGTGCTGACATGAGGCTTGGCATCGCTTTTCTGGAGCCTTCCTTACATTATGTGATTTATAGTCACTATAGGAAACGCAAGTCTGCCTTCGTCCTCACTAGAAGCAAAAATACTTCAGCAATATGATTATATGATACCGTTTCTAGTTAAAGTATAACATGTTTGATCTTCACTGCTCGAGTATGCTCATTTCCTGCCTCGTTTGATGAGCAGTTGTATAAAGCTGTGAAGGACTGGTGGCTCTTCAGCTTCTACTTCTGCATGCCACTGGCTTTGACCGCCATCTTCTACGTGCTAATGGCCCGGACGATGCTGAAAAACAAAGACAAAGCATTGATACACGGGTATGTGCGTATTTACTCCTGTCAACTTTACTATCGATTCTTAAAAAAAAAAAAGTTGTGTTTTCAGAGGCGAGGCGTGTCAAGGACCGTTTTGTGCTTGGTTCTTATGTTTGCCGTCTGCTGGTTGCCACTCTACCTCAGCAGAATCTTGACGTCAAGCATATACGATGAGAACGATCCAAACAGGTGCCAGCTACTAAGGTGAGTTTAAACCAGATACCATTTTATATCGTGATCGTTGGCTATACTGTACTCTGAATCTTCACTGTTTCAGTGTCTTTCTTGTGCTGAATTATGTTGGCATCAATCTGGCGTCCCTCAACTCATGCCTCACCCCCGTGGCCTTGTTCGTAGTCCGCGAAAGATTTCAAACCTGTTTTAAGGTGACATACTATCTTCTTCCTCCAACTGATGTGCCTGGAAAGATTTCTTTCTACGTAGACTGCAACAAAAAACAAAACAAAACAAAAAACCACTGGGGGAAAAACAGTCAAAAATGTATTGCACTTTTGGTTAAATTAAATATGGTTTTTATTAGCTTGCAACTCTTTTCTTGGAATGTTTTATTAGTACTATTGATTTGGCAGAATTTTTTTTCATATTTTTCATAATACTGCATAAAGACTTTATTCTAAAAAAAAGTCCAACTTTACCCTTTTAGTGTTACAACTATTATATATTCGCATTTTATTTTCACAGTAGGCTTATAAGACTTCATTCTTGTAAAATTGCTACTTTGTCATATACAACTTTGTGCTCATAACATTAAAATCTTTTTCTCATAATATTGCAACTTTATTCCGTTAAGGCATTATTGTTGTAAAATCACAATTTTATTTTGATAAAATGAAAACTTTTTCTGAGTGAAATTGTTACTTTAATTTCATAATGTTATTACTTTTTGTGAATTTCAACTTTTTTTCTTGTGCTATTACCACATTCATTTTGAGACTTCATTCTGAAAATGTTTTTATTCTTCTTAGATTATTCTTGTAAAAGTTATTCTAAAAATTACAACTTTTTTTCTGATTAAATTATTTATTCTTATCATATTATGACTTCTTTCCCTTTGTAAAATAATCTGCTTAAGTGATTGATTCATTGATTTATTTATTCTCATTTCATAAGTAATACACACACACACACACACACACACACATACATATACTGTGTGTGTATATATTCTTATAATTAAGACTATTTTCGTAGTGTTAATATTTTAACTGCAACTTTATTGATTTTAGAATATTACTTTATTCTCAAAGAAATGGCAGCTTTATTCTTCTATGACAATTTATATCAGAATATTACATAATTTTTGTAATATTAAGCCTTTAAAAATAGCAATATCATTCTTCAAATTCTATGTCTATTTGTTGCACTTTTAATTGGAATATTTTGTCAATTAAATGGTTCTAATTGATCCCAAAATGTCTTTAAATATCTGAGAGATGTTTAGTGTTTCTCAGCATCGTGAAAGGAAAAACATTTGTTGCTAGGGAACATAAATTCTGTCTGATTCTTTGCGCGCTGTCGTTCAATGTCAGCCATGTTTCTGTGTGCTTCTTTGTATCTTTGTTTGGATCGGATTTATAAGGCCTTTTTTATATGGCGCTGTGATATAAAACTGCTTTTGATTTATGCAGCTTTTTCGCACAAAGAAGTCCGGCAAGCATTAAAAGTGCTTTGAAAATGTGAAATGCAGCACTTTGGATTGTAAATCCAGTGTGAACTGTCGTCGCCTTTTGCCTTTATTTGATATTTGATTCATGGATGTTTACCATCGGAGTAGAACAGAAACGCATCACACCGAGGGTCGTTTCTGATATGTTGTCCTAAATAAGGTGAGAAAAATAATACAAACACATTTGTTGTAGTGCAGCACTAAACCTGTGCATCAGTTTCATACATCCTCTGTATTGTACTAGCTCTCATTAGACAGCCCAGACGTGCCTGAAGAAGTGGCCGCTGAGTGTACATTCCTCCTCTCAGCCTGTACACATTGAGTCATGTCCATAAAATGGACTGCAGACAGCAGTGAGCAAGCACCCAGGGGTGCAATAAGTGAAAATGGTCTGGAAAACCATTGTGAGAGGGAAGATGAAAAAAAACATCAGCAGATAGCCTCACAGCAATTTTCAAGGGACATATTTTCAAAGCTTTTATTTTATATAGCTTTAAAAAAAAAAAAAAGGAAAAAGGAATTCACGTGTTATGATACTTTTTACTGGCTGAAGATGCTCGCTTCCTGCTAGTAGTCTCCAATGATGTACACTCAACATTAGGTGTACATTATAAACACCTCTCAGTATTAAGTAGTGCAAAATACAAACTGGATTTACTCTGCAGGTCCAAGTGCCCAATTCCTATATCCAACATATTTTACTTTATAATTATGACTCTGTATTTCCATGTCTATTTTAAGTGTCACAAATGCAATACAACTGCATGTGTACACCCCTTACTGCACGGAAGTACCTTCTCAAGCGTCAACAGCAGGCTCGGACAACATGGGCATGCTAATGGAAGTTGCTCGACACACCATGGGCACTTCATTCAAAATGATTTTCTTTTGTGTCTCCTCTTCCTTCGTCTCATCAGATTTCCTCTTGTTTCTTTTCTTTCGACATCAGCAAAAAGTGAATGGACCAATGAGCAAACACTGCGTGAAGGCAGTGCTCGTGGGAGTTTTAGTGTTGTTTTGTCAAGCCCTGGTTGATATTAAAAGTGGTGAACTTCTTTTACACTAAAGAATGCTTTTAAGAAATGTGTTGGACATTGGACTCACAGTGCGAAACAAAAGATAAATGTTCCACCACAGCCAATTCGATTAGCTTTGCATTACGACGATTTTGTCAAAGCGCCTTCATGAGACTCAGACTTGGAATGATTCAATCAGCAATCATTCCTCACTCAGCTATGGAAGGGCCTCAGCTCTATGTCATTTCTATCTGCAATCATGGAAGAAGATTATTGGCCATGTCATCAACCATAGGCTGGCATTCCGGGAGGCTGCCAGTATCACCGTGTGCGCCGGCATTTCCAACGACGAGGTCCACTGTACATCTCCGTCATTGGTCCCTACAACACGCAAAGCCTCATCAGCTTCCTAAATTCACTGCGGCACAGGCTGATTCCACCTAGAGAGTATTTCATCATTTGGGGCAATGTTGCATTCCACTGTTCCCGCCTTGTGAACAAATGGTCCATCCAGTATGACATTGCAGTTGCTGCCTGCATTCACCTCTTTCCCGAATCCCATTGAAGAATTCTTCTCACCACTATCCTTACCAGGAGATCTCTCTGCTGGCTGCAAAAAAAAAATGCAGGTTGTCTGACAATAGATGCGGAAGCCTGTCGGGGATGGATAAGACATGCCAGAAGAGTCTTTCCAAGGCGGATCGGAAAAGAGGACATCCAATGCGATGTGGATAAAAACCTGTAGCATCACGCTCAGTTGCTGGTGGGCTAGTTGTTGTTTAGTTTTTCTACTGGATATTTCCAGCCATAGCTTGGTTTTGATTTTATGTTTGATTGTTTTTAATTTACAGTTTTGCATTTGTGAGTTGGAGTTTGCCAAAAGCAAGCAATAAATATACAGTACTTGCTATCAAAAATGTGTTTCTGTGTCTGGATTCCATTTTCCACATTACAGTATTACCTCGTTTATTGCGGCGGGTTAGGTTACGGACCAAGTCCAAACCTTAGGCAGTGGTCCTCAGTCGGAAAAGGGTGGAGTGTCCTGTCCAGGTCGGCCAGGAGATTCTGTCCCAAGTGGAGGAGTTGATGTATCTCGGGGTCTTGAAAATGGTGGGAGATTGACACATGTATTGCTGCGCTCTGCATTGTGGTGTGTTGTGGTAAAGAAGGAGCTAAACTGAAAAGCGAATGTCTGAATTTGTTTTTCAATCCATGTTCCCACCCTCACACAAGAAGAAAATAACAGATAGTGTACAAGCGGCCAAAATGAGATTCCTCCACTCGGAGTAGCGCCACTGCTCCTCCACATCGAGAGAAGCCAGAAGCGGTGCCTCAGGCATCAGGTTAGGGTGCCCCCTGACCGCCTCCCTAGCGAGGTGTTTCGGGCATGTCTCACTGGGATTAGACCCCGGTGACGACCCAGGACGTCTCCTGGCCGGCCTGGGAACGCCTCGGGAGGCGGGAAGTCCGGGTTTCCCTGCTTAGACTGCTGCCCCCTGTGATCCTACCACGGATAAGCGGAAGACAATTGATAGATGGAAATATATTTGGTATATTATTTGATTGTTAAAATGAACTATTTTACATACATCATTAACCTCATTTACACGGATCATGCCCATGTTTGTCTGTTTTAAAAACAAATTTGTTTTTGTCGCGTGTGGTTCTCCAGGCGTGCCTTTGTAGCTGGCGTCAGCCTCTGGACGAAGTTCTTCCTGACGACCCTCGGAAAAGTCTGAGGGATCGAACCGCCGAGTAGAGCGGCTGATTGCCTGGCCGAGAGGACGCCTCGCTGTGCCAACAACTCGCACAAGACACTGCAAGCGGGCATCGCGTGTACTCTCGTATTCCTCTCAGTATACGGAGGCTATTCAAGGCATTTATCAGGGCTGCGTTGCAAATTTATGGATGACAGCTACAACTACAACTGTCTGGGCTATCTTGATACCATCAGATACCATCGAAATCATTAGGGCACTCGCAATCCAAGAGTGGAATAAAATGGAATCTGAAAAAAAAGTTTATTACAAGACCAAAGTCTGCGATTGGCTGGCAACCAGTTCAGGGTGTACCCCGCCTCCTGCCCGATGACGGCTGGGATAGTCTCCAGCACGCCCGCGACCCTAGTGAGGAAAAGCGGCTCAGAAAATGGATGGATGGATGGATGGATGGATGGACAAGACCAAAGTTTGCAATTTCACAAGAATAAAATAGATTTTCTCTCTCTCTCTCTCTCTCTCTCTCTCTCTCTCTCTCTCTCTTGAGAGAGAATAACGTCCTACGTTTAGGTAATAAGTCACAATTCTTAATGAGAATGGTTGTAGTTAAGAAAGATTAAAAAATGTGATATAACAAGAATAGGTTTGTTATTCGGAGAAAAAGGTTGTAATTTTAAAAGAATAAAGTTGTAATATTACCAGAAAAAAATGCAATTTTAGAATAGCTCTTCCTTTTTCTATAGAATAGTAATAGTTGTAATATGCAAAAAAAATAGTAATAGGTTTGTGAGGAATTATTTTAGTAGTTTCAGTGGCTACAAAAAAGTCGTCACACCCCTGTTCAAATGCCATTTTTTTGTGATCTAAAAAATAAGGCGGCACGGTGTACGACTGGTTAGAGCGTCTGCCTCACAGTTCTGAGGTCCGGGGTTCAATCCCCGGCCCCGCCTGTGTGGAGTTTGCATGTTCTCCCCGTGCCTGCGTGGGTTTTCTCCGGGCACTCCGGTTTCCTCCCACATCCCAAAAACATGCATGCTAGGTTAATTGAAGACTCTAAATTGCCCGTAGGTGTGAAGGTGAGTACGAATGGTTGTTTGTTTCTATGTGCCCTGCGATTGGCTGGTAACCAGTTTGGGTGTACCCGCCTGCTGCCCGATGATAGCTGGGATAGGCTGCAGCTCGCTCGCGACCCTTGTGAGGATAAGCGGCTCAGAAAATGGATGGATGGAAAAAAATAATAAGATAAATAATTTCAAAACCTTTTTCCACCAATAATGAGACCTTTAATCTGTACAACTTCATTGGAGGGGAAGCATCATTTTGAAGGGGAAATGAAAAACAAATAAACAACTGAGATGCAGTTGCACAAGTGTGCACGCCCTCTTGTTACTGGGGAATGTCGCCATGTTCAGAATTAGCCGATCACATTCAAACTCATGTTAGATGGTAGTCAGCACACGCCTGCCGCCATTTATCGTGTTTCTCATGAACCCTAAATGAAGTTCAGATGTTCTAGTAGGCGTTTCCTTACATTTCTGTTGTCATGGTTTACAGTTCACGCCGTTTTGCAGAGAACTACCACAACATCGTCATCAGTCAGAAAAAGGATACGAGATAATTATCGAGGCCTTAAATAAAGACAGTCATCATTGAGGGGGGGAAAAGTAAATAAAATACATTTGGAATATTTATTTATTTATTTTTAGGGAAGGTTATTAGAATTCAATATGACCTCAGCTTCCTGGTCCATCTTATGTCAGACACCATCCAAAGTCAATCGTTGACTTGCTTTCCTCCCTGAGAGTTTGCCAATAACCCTCTAAATGCAAAGACTGGGCATTCACGAAAAGTGTCAGCTGTGGCAGGGAGGATAAATGAGAGCATTTTGCAGCATTGATACAATACAGGGCAAACAATAACAGAAAACACGGCGCGATTAGAATCAGCAATTTAATTCTCCTTCCCTTTTGTCGACTCCTGGCGAGCACGCTGGCGGAATGCGAGAATCTTTTCAAAGGGCTCAACTTTTAATTGCCGTGGTGACTGACTGACACAGCATTAACGCTCTTATTTGCGCTCACCCCGTCTGTGACAGCGAGACCTATCAGGTGCTGACGTCTAACCCCCCCACCTACCCATCCTCAAACCCCCCTGCACACATCCATCTCTGCTCCTGACCTCATTCTGTCATCTGCGCTCTCCCTCCCCCCTTTCCACTCGCAGGTCTTTCATAAAGTGTCTCCCAGCATTACACATTTAACAATGCATTAAAAATAGGACGCCATCAATCAGTCATTGCGCGGCGGGCGGAGACGCCATCGACTTGTGCGGCACAACAACGTGAAGGGGCCGTCAGGGACATAATTCAGGATTTCCTGTCTTGCATACTACTGAAACGCTCCCATACACTACTGAAACGCCTTAATAAACACAACTGAAATGCTCTCATATACACTTCTGAAACGCTTTCACACACGACTGAAATGCTTGTACACACCCTACTGAATTTTTGTGCTCACATACACAATTGAAACACTCATGCACACTACTGAGAATTTCTTATACACATTACGTACATTAAGTATAAAGTATATTGATATGAGTGTGAGCATTTCAGGACATGTGTGAGAATGTTAGCGTGTAAGTGAGTGAAAAAAAAAATCAGTTTATGCCCGTGAGAGCTTTTCAGTTGTGTGGGTGAGGAAAAAAAATCAGTAGGTTGTGAGAGCATTTCATTAGTATTTATAATATTGTTTCAGTAGTGTATGATAGTGTTTCAATAGTGTGTGAGAGCATTTCAGTAGTGTGTTAGCGCAAAAAAAAAAAAAAGTAGCGTAGCGTATATCAGGGCATTTCAGTCCTGTTATGGGAGCATTTTAACTCTTTATGTGTGCACAAAATATACAAAAAAAAAGGTGTGTGTGAACGGCAATCCTGAATTATGCCTCTAACGACCCCTCATAACAACGCATGCTCTTGCCCTTGCATCGCCACGTACATAAAGCAGGAATAATATTCACATAGGTGGTCGAGGGCGTGACGAGATTAACGGTGATGGGTGCCAGGCTAACGTCGCGGCCAAACGAGTGATATGAGAGTCGTGGCGCCTGATATACGATTGAGACTCGCTCCGATATGATATAATGGCTGCAAGTGAGTCGAGGGCCAACGTCAGGGCACGCCGTGTGAACACCGATTCCAGGTTGCTCGCTGCCAAAGCACGTCGCCGTATAAGAAAGACTGCCTATTTGACATTGTTATTGTGTGTGGGAGCTGGATGCATGCTTAATACGGAATAATGGCTAGCTACATGGATACAAGAGGTAGTGAATGAACGACTGCTTTTACCATTTTACATGCATCAATCCTATATACAGTAGAACCTTGACTTATGATTTTAATATGTTCCATGATTAAGCCGGTAACTGAATTTCTAATCAATCAATCCTTAATGTTTGACTGTCTTTGCTGGATGGATCACAGAATCGGCTTGATTCTTGATCTTTTGGTGAATTAAGAAGCGAAAATAGATGTGCGCCATAAAAATGTGTAATTGAATGTTGCTAACCTCCCTGCTGGTGCCAAATGAAAGCGTCTACTGTTGTTGTTTGTGAATGCAGCCCAATGGGGGGCACAAGCCAATGCAAACTGTAGGCCGGTCCCAAGCCCGGATAAATGCAGAGGGTTGCGTCAGGAAGAGCATCCGGCTTAAAACTTTGCCAAACAAATATGAGCATTCATCCAAAGAATTCCATACCGGATCGGTCATGGCCCGGGTTAACAATGTCCGCCACCGGCGGCGTCAACCTGCAGGGCGCTGGTGGAAATTCAGCTACTGTGGGTCAAAGTCGAAGAAGAAGAGGTGGAAAGCGGGTTCTTCGTCAGAAAGAGAAGAGGAAAGCACAGATCCTAGAACTGAATGTGGGGATTTTGAATGTTGGGACTATGACAGGAAACTCTCGGGCGTTGGTTGACATGATGATTAGGAGAGAGGTTGATATATTGTGTGTCCAGGAGACCAGGTGGAAAGGCAGTAAGGCTAGACGTTTATGGGCGGGGTTTAAATTATTTTACCATGGTGTAGATTGGAAGAGAAATGGAGTCGGGGTTATTTTAAAAGAAGAGTTGGCTAAGAATGTCTTGGAGGTGAAAAGAGTATCAGATCGAGTGATGAGGCTGAAACTTGAAATTGAGGGTGTTATGTATCATGTGAGTAGTGGTTATGCCCCACAGGTAGGATGTGACCTAGAGGTGAAAGAGAAATTCTGGAAGGAGCAAGACGAAGTAGTTCTGAGCATCGAGAGAGTCGTGATTGGTGCAGATTGTAATGGACATGTTGGTGAAGGAAATAGGGGTGATGAAGAAGTGATCCAAGAAGTACGGCATCCAGGAAAGGAACTTGGAGGGACAGATGGTGGGAGACTTTGCAAAAAGGATGAAAATGGCTGTAGTGAATGCTTTTTTCCAGAAGAGGCAGGAACATAGGGTGACCTACAAGAGCGGAGGTAGAAGCACGCAGGTGGATTACATCTTGTGCAGACGATGTAATCTGAAGGAGGTTACCAACTGTAAGGTAGTGGTAGGGGAGAGTGTGGCTAGACAGCATAGGATGGTGGTGTGTAAGATGACTCTGGTGGTGGGGAGGAAAATTAGGAAGACAAAGGCAGAGCAGAGAACCATGTGGTGGAAGCTGAGACAGGATGAGTGTTGTGCGGCTTTTTGCGTGAGACAGGCTCTCGGTGGACAGGAGGAGCTTCCAGAAGACTGGACCACTGCAGCCAAGGTGATCAGAGAGGCAGGCAGGAGAGTACTTGGTGGTGGCAGGAAAGGAGAGAAGGAGACTTGGTGGTGGAAGCTCACAGTACAGGAAATCATTCAAGGAAAAAGGTTAGCTAAGAACAAGTGGGACACTGAGAGGACCAAGGAGAGGCGAAAGGAATACATTGAGATGCGACATAGGGCAAAGGTAGAGGTGGCAAAGGCCAAACAAGAGGCATATGATGACATGTATGCCAGGTTGGACAATAAAGAAGGAGAAAATGATCTATACAGGTTGGCCAGACAGAGGGATGGAGATGGGAAGGATGTGTAGCAGGTTAGGGTGATTAAGGATAGAGATGGAAATATGTTGACTGGTGCCAGTAGTGTGCTAGATAGATGGAAAGAATACTTCAAGGAGTTGATGAATGAGGAAAATGAGAGAGAAGGGAGAGTAGAAGAGGCAAGTGTGGTGGACCAAGAAGTGGCAATGATTAGTAAGGGGGAAGTTAGAAAGCCATTAAAGAGGATGAAAAATGGAAAGGCAGTTGGTCCTGATGACATTCCTGTGGAGGTATGGAAGCATCTAGGAGAGGTGGCTGTGGAGTTTTTGACCAGCTTGTTCAATATAATTCTAGCGCGTGAGAAGATCCCTGAGGAGGGATGGGGTGATGTGCAGAGCTGTGGGAACTATAGAGGAATAAAGTTGATGAGCCACACAATGAAGTTATGGGAAAGAGTAGTGGAGGCTAGACTCAGGACACAAGTGAGTACTTGCGAGCAACAGTATGGCTTCATGCCTGGAAAGAGTACCACAGATGCATTATTTGCCTTGAGGATGTTGATGGAAAAGTACAGAGAAGGTCAGAAGCAGCTACATTGTGTCTTTGTAGATCTAGAGAAAGCCTATGACAGAGTACCCAGAGAGGAACTGTGGTACTGCATGCAGAAGTCTGGAGTGGCAGAGAAGTATGTTAGAATAATGCAGGACATGTACGAGGGCAGCAGAACAGTGGTGAGGTGTGCTGTAAGTGTGATGGACGAATTTAAGGTGGAGGTGGGACTGCATCAGGGATCATCCTTGAGCCCTTCCTGTTTGCAGTGGTGATGGATAGGCTGACAGATGAGGTTAGACTGGAATCCCCGTGGACGTTGATGTTTGCAGATGACATTGTGATCTGCAGTGAAAGCAGGGAGCAGGTGGAGGAACAGTTAGAACGATGGATGAATGAAGATTAGCCAAAGTAAGACAATATATGTGCATGAATGAGAGGGGTGGTGGGGGAAGAGTGAGGCTACAGGGAGAAGAGAAAGCAAGGGTGGAGGACTTTACATACTTGGGGTTAACCGTCCAGAGCAATGGTGAGTGTGGTCAGGAAGTGAAGAAACGTGTCCAAGCAGGTTGGAACGGGTGGAGGAAGGTGTGAGGTGTGTTATGTGACAGAAGAGTCTCTGCTAGGATGAAGGGCAAAGTTTATAAAACAGTGGTGAGGCCAGCCATGATGTACGGATTAGAGACAGTGGCACTGAAGAGACAACAGGAAGTAGAGGTGAAGGTGGCGGAAATGAAGATGTTGAGGTTTGCTCTCGGAGTGACCAGGTTGGATAAAATTAGAAATGAGCTCATCAGTGGGACAGCCAAGGTTCGATGTTTTGTAGACAAAGTGAGAGAGACCAGACTTGGATGATTTGGACACGTCCAGAGGAGAAATAGTGAGTATACTGGTAGAAGGATGATGAGGATGGAGCTGCCAGGCAAGAGAGCTAGAGGAAGACCAAAAAGAAGGTTGATGGATGTCGTGACGGAAGACATGAGGGCAGTTGGTGTGGGACAACCCCAAAGGAAAAGAAGAAGACTGTTGTTGTTTGTGATTTAAAGATCCAAAAATATGTTCCAAAAATCCGTTTCAAGAGAACAGAGACAGTGCATCGCACATTGCGGCCCACACACGCGTCTTTCCCGCTGCGCCACAAAAGGCGCGCACCTCGTTGCTGTCTACAAGGCACGACATCACTGCGACTTTGAGCCTTTGACTCAACAAAATCGGCGGGCGTAATAGTGACTTCTATTGTCTCGTTCACTTTGATGTCAGTTTGTGCCACTGAACATGAGGATTGTTTTACAAGCATATCTGTCAATCATGGACTTACAAATAGATAGCATAATACACACACAAAACAACTGAAGTTGAAAGAATTGTTTTCATAGGTTAAACATCAGATAATGTTAGAAGTAGCTCTGAAATACTCACAGCAAACGACACACTAGCCCAGGGGTCCATAACATGTGGCTCCAGAGCCACAATTCTAAATTTGAAGGGGGGGGGGGGGGGGGGGGGGGGTGTTCAAAATATGCGCCCATGTGCAACAACTAGTGCCAAGATTTGAGCTATTCGACCTCCAGTAGGCAAACCATTGATAAAGCCAAGTAAAGAAAAGTTTCTGAAGAAAACACGTTTAATGCTTCGTGCAACATGAACGCTAGTAAAAACAAACGTCGCTCACGCCTCAAGGGTAACAATTTATACTCAATCGTGTGTGAAAATGAAGATGACTACAAACCCTGACGTGCCGATGCAGTACACTGGGGTTCAGGAGTAAAAAATAGCATGGTAAAACCAGGTAAAACTAATGTTTTAATTGGCTATTATTGTGAAAATATATTTTTTGTATTGTTAGCCTCAGGTAAATAGTCCTTTTTTTTAAATACAAGTTGAAGAACTATAAAAGAATCAGGTGCCATTCTTGTTTTGCATTTTTGCTTGGATAATTTAAGTTTGCTTTTATTTTCATGAATATGAGAAGGACTCAAATAGACATTGACTTTTTTTTTTTTAAGTTAGCTTTAACCATGTCTTTTTTTCAGCGTTCCAAAAGGTTTTGTTACATGAAGAAATAAAATTTCAAATTCTCTTTAGCAGTTATTTGGTTTCATAAATGCAGCACACTATCGTGTTTTATACATACAGGAAACGCAACTAAATATGCAGTGTTATCCTGACTTTAAATGTCAAAAGGGTTTTGTGGCTCCTGTGCTAGAGCTGCTGCGAACAATGCCCAAGCCATTCAACCTGTAGCTAACAATTACAGCTAACAGTAGCATTGCCACTAAAAATACTCAATCGAGCAACTAATAACGTGATATCCAGCTAACCTCCATTACTTTCACAGGCAAAAACACACTAGACAGTACACCTGTGGCTAGCCCTGGGTGCTAATTTTAGCGGTGGGACCAAAATACTAATTATGAACTAGCCAGTCAGCTTTTGCTAGACACACTGCAATACACTGCAACATAGCGTCGCTGTTTACCTGTTTACTATTGCTAGCTGCTAACTGTAGCATTGACACTAAAATACTCAGTTCTCACAACTAATGAGAAACTCGCCAGTCAATTTATGCCAGCCCTTGTGTCATAAGCTAAACAGTGTTGAATGACGTTAAACATTGCACATGCTAATGTACTGTAAATGCAGGCAGATAAGCTTCAAACGGCAGTGACACAATGATGCTGCAGTGACGTATAGCGCACCACTGTGGGGAGGGCGCGACAGTCTCAGACCCCCTTTGGTAATCTGGAGGCTCCCCTACGGTGCTGCCCAGACTGTGGATTTAATTAAACAGTGTGAAATTAATTAATCAGCAGGGTGTCAGGTAAAAGAACTCATCACTGAAACGGCTCGCAAAAGCGCGACAAGCATTTAAAGTGTGCTGACGGTTATTAATTTGCAGCACGCGTCGTATGATAGTTTTCCTATAGTGAGATTAAAATGCTTGGTGGGGGGGAAAAAAATAGTCCACCATAAAAATCAAAGTGTAAACCTGTGTTTGATCTGTTCTATCAATTAATTAAAAAATGGGGAGTTGTGTATAATAATGTGGTGCAAATGAGATGGAGATGAGATAAAATATTCATTTTGTTATCAGGGAATCAGCCTGCAGGGATTTTTTTTTGGCTCCACTCCTGCTCAAAATGGTGTCCATATGGCAATGTTGTACGTATAGTTTTTGCAGGGAGATTGGTGCGATGCCTCGTGGCGTTGGAGGAGGCTGCCTGGCTGTGACAAACTGTTGCAGGGATGTGACGTGAGATAATGAGGCTGTTGTAAGCCTTAAGAATGGAGCCGGCCCCCGGGGCGACCCATCTACAAGTAAGCGCCCGAGCTTGCTCACTATATATTTATATTAAAAAAAAACAATTAAATGCATTGACTTCACAAACTCCATCACAACTTTTGCTTTCATGTGACAAAACCTCTTGACATTGCTTCCCACCCCTTCTCCACGAAACTTTTGCAGTTGTGTCGTCTCAAGGCAGCTCCACTTTGAGGTATTTGTAGCCTCTTCCAAGCACCCCACTGGAGGATCATGTGATCTTGGGTTCTGACGGCGTATTTGATGGCGAACCTGTGCTGCACTTCCTGTAGCGACGCCGAGGTCTTTGGAAAATAAATTAATGGAAATGCACAGGGAGGTTTTTCCTCTTTTTTTTTTAATCGTTTCATGCCAATGATCTTGTGGTGCTTTGTTAATACTGTAAAAAAAAAAAAAAAAAAAGTGGTCTAGTTATACTAAAACCCGAAATGAATCATTCCCTGGACACATTTTGAGTTACAAAAGACTATGAGGACCACGCTAAAATAAATTTTACTGCTACAATAAAATCATGAGGTTCAAATCCTATCCTATGTTAATTTTGGCCAATTTCACATTTTTTCACTAATTGATGCTGTTGGTAGGTCAGTCCTCACGGGTTCTGTTATTTTGACCAGTTTAAAATGTTAAATGGCTTGGTCTATTTGCAATGTTATCGGCTCAACAAACATGGTGGTTTTTTTTTTGGTTTCCTGAAAAGTGATGGTCTTGGAGACGCAAGGATTTCTGAGACCAGCAGTATGTTCCTGTGGCGTGGCGTCTTTGCGCCGAAATGCACAAGTGCAGTCAGTGAAAGAGGTGATCAATCTTTGCCGGAAACCTCTCAAAATGTCCACACTCAATTTCACTTATGTCTATAATTATCTTCACGGCAATTACTGTAGCCTCTTCCTAGACAATCACACCATGTTTTTGTGGTTCAATTAAAAAATAAATAAATAAATACAGTACTGTGTAACGTATGTGGAGCCACAAAATCCAATACAGGTTCTCAGGTACTCATTTGCTTGGTGTGCTTCCTTTCGCTCAACGTCAGCTGGGATAGGCACAAGCTCACCCATGACCCAAATGAGAACAAGCGCTATAGAAAATGGATAGAAGGATTGTACGTTGACATCTGCCGTTGTTTGGCTGAAGCCTCTGCCACTTTACTCAATGAAAAGCATGTGTTAAAAAAAAAAAAAAAACTTTGCACGTCCAATGTAGAGCAACAGCACACTACACATTTTCTATTTATGTGGAGCTGATTGGAGCACATGAAGCAAAACAATCCCGCTGTGGCTGCTGCACACAGAGAATTGCTATAATGTTTCATTACACAGGGAGCGTAATCCCACTACCACTACTCCGACTACTGCTAATGCCACAGTTTAATTGGAGAGCGCTTTGTGTTTGTTTGCATGTTGCCAACGTGCTTGATGATTTTTGGCGCGGATACTCATACTGCGACCTCTCGGGCAATTATTTTTGGAAGGCAACCTTTCTTTCTCTCTGTCTTTGCCCTCAAACAAATATGCCAAACAATAAGTTTACCTGACATTTATACTGCTGTAGCATACAAGATTTTATGTAATAGTTGCAAAATTATCAGAATCAGAATCATCTTTATTTGCCAAGTATGTCCAAAACACACAAGGAATTTGTCTCCGGTAGTTGGAGCCGCTCTAGTACAACAGTACTAGAGCACTCCGGCTCCCACCTTTCAATTTACAGAACACTTTGGAGACATAAAGACATTGACAAAAAACAACAACAAACAACAATTGTGCAAAAAGATGCAGAGTCCTCTAGCACTTAGAGCAGTTCGAATGGCTAATATCGCAATAGTCCGGTGCAATGACCATTGTGCAAAGGGCACTGAGACTTCAAGGAGTGTATGCGGTTTAAAGTGACGAGTAGTGCGATAATCTGGGACAATGGTTGTGCAAATGTTACAGATACTCCTCAATCAGTGTGCAAATGGAGCAGATGCTATATGAAACCTTTGGAATTTTGATCTAAGTCACAACAACAGACAAACAGTCTGCTAAAATCACACAAACAATTTTATTTTTCATTGGACAAACTACGTCAACATTCAGAGTGCAAGGTAGAAAAATGTGAACCCCTGGGCCAGTGTCTCCCAACCTTTATTGAGCCAAGGCAATCATTTCACATTTGGGAAAAACTTACAACTCCCCACCAAACCAAAATGTCACAAAAAGTATAGATATTGAAAGAATGATGAACTCATCTCTCACAAATGTACTTACATTGTGTCCTGTTTAATTGAATGCTGATAGAATTGCAAGAAGCCACGACTCATTCTTTTGTGTGAATGGCAACAGTAGACACAGAAGTTTATTGAACCTTTTGCCATTTCATGGAAGAGCATTTTCTGCCTGTCACTATACATCGCCAGTAGAGATAGATGAACAAAAATGTTTGCAATTAATAATGATTTTCAGACAAATCTATTCAATTTGGCTAGTTTCCTGTGGTACCGCCAATGCTCTCTCACGACACAATAATCTGCCACGGAAGCCTGGTTAGTAAAAACTGGCTTTGGTTTTTTGGACTTCTTTAACAGCTAATGAAAGTCAGGAGTCAGCCAAACTAGAGTCCAATCAATGTGACAAGATTGCAGGTGCTGGTTAAAGTCACACTGCCCTATAAAAAATATGCACAAGGAGGGAAGAGTGCTTAAACGAAAGACATTTTCAAAGTTTGGGATCATTTCACACAAAATAAAAGTGGCTAACGGCTTAGCCAGTTAACAGCCAGCCAACACCCTCAACAGACGAGGCACCGCCTTTTAAAGACACATGCAATCAGTCAAAGTTGGCAACAGATACTACAATACTGTAGAACGTGAGGATGGTGAGCCAAAGTGGACAAAAATATGACCTGTATGAGCGGCCATTAGGGACATTATTCAGGATTAGCTCTCACACTTACTATTCAAATGGTTTCACACACACACAAACTACTGAAAGGCTCTCATAAACACAACTCAAACACTCTCATACGCACGGGTCCTGCCCTCATAAGGACTACTCAAACACTCTCATTAACACTACTCAAACACTCTCATTAACACTACTCATATGCGTTCACACAAGCACGTCAATCACTTTCTCGCACACATCACTGGCATTCACGAGGTCATGTCAATCATGCTCACACACACGTCGATTATGCTCAGACATGAATAGTGTGAATCTTTTATTAGGTAGTTCAATTCAAAAAGTGAAATTATAGAGATGAACTGCACACTGCACACACTCAGAGTGAAGTATTTTGATGATTATAGCGCATAGCAAATAAAAAAAATCCCCCCCAAATTGAGAAACTAAAATGTAACGTCAAACGAAATAGTGAATTAATTCAAGAAATAAAGTCATTTTTAAGTTAGAAATTAGGCTGGAATTTGTCCTCTGAAAAGTACTTCAGTGTTTAATCACTCTATGAGTACTGAAGAAAAACTTTTCAACTATATTCTAATTTATTGAGATGTACCTATATTAAAAAAAGTTATGAAATATTTGACTCTGAGTGTGTGTAGTCTGGAGTGCATATCTATGACACGAGTTTCACTACGACAATTAAATTCCTTCATTCCCTTTGGCCACCTCATTAGGTACACCGGCGCAGGGGATCTTAAACGCGACAATCTGGCTATCCTGCCTGCAATGAACTGTATACGTTTCAGATTGTAAAACAGCGGTGTTGAAACTCTGTCTTGAGTCCAGGAGTAAACTGTTGTACTTTATGGCTGTTGGTCAATGCCATATTTTATTTTGAAACCACTTCCTTTTCAACTCCTATAAATACACGCTCACATATATATGTCAAACGTCTGCACACATACAGCTCAAATAAACTCGCATAAACCTGTCAAATCTATTCACATACCATCCTCAAATCCATTCATAAAATATGCTCAGATCCTTTCACATTTCCATCTCAAATGTTCGCATACATGCTTGTGAAAAAAACAAATCTTGGGAGATTTAATTTAAGATAGATAGATAGACAGACAGACAGATAGATAGGTAGATAGATAGACAGACAGACAGACAGACAGACAGATAGACAGATAGATGGATAGATAGATAGATAGATAGATAGATAGATAGATAGATAGATAGATAGGATAAGCAGTATATAAATTGGATGGATACAACCAGCTGATATTTATAATGGGTTAAATAGTACATATTATTATTACTGTATAGTAATTGGTTAAAGTACATTATGCTTAGAAGAGCACAAAGTGCTTCCAACTCAATAAGACATTCACCTTGATGTAAAGCAGTCTTCCAGTATGTACAAGGAAGTCTTGTCTGTGACAAGAAGAATTAAGAATTAATCTATCTATCTCTCTATCTCTCTATCTATCTATCTATCTATCTATCTATCTATCTATCTATCTATCTATCTATCTATCTATCAAATCTTAAAATAAATCTCCCAAGATTTTTTTTTTTTCCCACAAGCATGTATGCGAACATTTGAGATGGAAATGTGAAAGGATCTGAGTATATTTTATGAATGGATTTGAGGATGGTATGTGAATAGATTTGACATGTTTATGCGAGCTTATTTGAGCTGTATGTGTGCAGACGTTTGACATGAGTATGTCAGCGTGTATTTATAGGAGTTGAAAAGGAAGTGGTTTCAAAATAAATTATGGCATTGACCAACAGCCATAAAGTACAATAGTAAGCCTAACTTAAGCAGTAGCATTACATAGCATTATACTGTATAGTCCATACATATATATTTTTAATGTATATATGTCATATACTTGTTGATTATTGTGTTACAATAACGCTTTTCCTCATTGATTTAAAATTGCTGCTTTTAATGTGTAAGTGCTGTAGGATATGACATAATGGTCGGCCAATCAGAAGCCGTGTCGTGTATGATTTAGGGCTAGGCTGGCTCGTCTATCAAGAGCGAGACGCCATTAATTGGACGCGGATGCTGCCGAACAAATGGGCCTTTCAGGCTAAAGCGCAGTGGACGTGTGTTTAATCCTGGACTCAAGACAGAGGTTCAACACCGCTGCGTTACAATCTGAAACGTACACGGTTCGTTGCAGGCAGGTTGGCCGGATAGTCGCGTTTAAGATCCTCTGCACCGGTATACCTAATGAGGTGGCCAAAGGCAATGAAGGAATTTAATTGTCGTAATCAAACTCGTGTCATAGATATGCACTCCAGACTACACACACTCAGTGTCAAATATTTCATGACTTTTTTAAATATAGGTTCATCTCAATAAATTAGAATATAGTTGAAAAGTTTTTCTTCAGTACTTATAGTGATTAAACACTGTGAAGTACTTTTCAGAGCGCAAATTCCAGCCTAATTTGTACATTAAAAAGCACTTTATTTCTTGAATTAATTCACTATTTCATTTGACGTTATATTTTAGTTTCTCAATATGGGGATTTTTAAAAAACTTGCTATGTACTATAATCATCAAAATAATACATGCTTTAAATATGAAATACTTCACTCTGAGTGTGTGCAGTGTGCAGTTCAGCTCTATAATTTCCCTTTTTGAATTGAACTACCTAATAAAAGACTTACACTATTCACGAGTGAGCATAATCGACGTGTGCGTGAGCATGATTGACATGAACTTGTGAATGCCAGTGATGTGTGCGAGAATGTGATTGACGTGCTCGCGTGAACACATTTGAGGAGTGTTAATGAAAGTGTTTGAGTAGTCCTTATGAGAGCAAGATTCGTGCGTATGGGAGTGTTTGAGCAGTGTTAATGAGAGTGTTTGAGCAGTGTTAATGAGAGTATTTGAGTAGTGTTAATAAGAGTGTTTGAGTTGTCCTTATGAGAGCAAGACTTGTGCATATGAGAGTGTTTGAGTTGTGTTTTATGTTTAAGTAGTTTGTGTGTGTGTGAAAGCATTTGAATGGTAAGTGTGATAGCTAATCCTGAATAATGTCCCTAACAGCCCCTCATAACCTGCACCTCACATGCATATACAGTATTTTGCTACTACCTGTATATACATGAAGCTTAAAACATAAAATAATAATAAATAATTTAACAAATATATGGTTGCTACTTTGCGGCTTTTGTTTATCATTGGGGTGATCTGGAACGTAACCCTCACGATAAAGGATGGCTAACTGTAACTGTAAACAATTGCATTGTTTGTCGTAGTGAGGCGGCTCAGTGTTAAGCATTAGCGTGACAGCAGTTGTCACACAGGACCTTGTATACTGCACTCCGTGCTTTTGCTGTGTGCAATTTCTCTTGCAAGGTTAAAGAACACTTTTTGTGTTTCCCACTAATGTTGAAAAACATTGAGACAACAGTGCACTTAAACTGTATTTGCACATGCGACAAAAACAATCATATAGCATATACAACCTGTACATACAGTGTATATATTGTATAATCTATAATCCTGTATGAATGTGTATGCCGCATTATACCCAAGGTGCAGATGTATACTGTATATCCAGGCAACAATTGTGTTACGTGGCTGAGCAGCATTATTGCCTTCACCGCGTGAAGAAGACATTATTGACACTTGGCTCCAACGTGCCCAAAAGTTTGCATACTAATTGTCGAGCATGAGAGAAAACTGAAGGGAGGAAAGGGGAGAATGAGAGTCTCGAGTGGGCTCTGCTGCAGATGTTCTCGAAAGTACAAAGAGCTGCAAATGTCAGACTCATTGGCTGGGCGGCAAGCGGTCACTCAACCATGGGATTAAAAGCATTTAAGCCTTGTATCACCCCCATCTCCTTTTTTTTCATTTTGGCCCATTCAGGGGAGAAGGAAATGGAACAATCACTCGTGTTTGGGTGTTTATTGGTGGTGCATGCGCGTGTGCATGCGTGTGTGTGTGTTGCCGGCATCTCTGAATGTACCGCAGAGCTTTCTTGCAAAAAAAGATAACATAATGAGAAAAGCCTAAAAGGGTTTCTGTGTTGTAGTTAAGGTGCAAAATGGACTGTCAGTAGTGTTTTTTTTTTCCATTCATGTCTGGATGTAATGGAAAACATGCAATCAAATGTCGTCCGTCGTGACTAGCAGAGTGCTTCACTTCACACTTCTAATGCCTCCTGGTCAACAGCAGGCATATTTATGGGCAGCTATTGACGTTTTTATGGGGACCTCAAGGGAGCGTAGGGGGACCTTGATTAGAGCGTGGCACAAAATAAATCCAGCACAAGAGGCATTCCGAGTGGCTTTTTAATTCAGTTGTCACAGCGGCAGCGTCCCCCGCCTGCGTTTTCTTGTTTCACAGTGATGAAAACGCAGGTGGAGAGTTGAGCAAATTCCGCCCGCCGCCACAGACTATTTTTCCTTTTTTTCTTTTTTTTTTTTTTGCTTCTGCTCAATTCGCACACAAGTGGAGGTTTGCAGTGTGGCCGCTGGGCACAGTGGGTCAGTGCTCACAAAGCTCTGTTTGTTCGGCGGGCCTGCGGGGCTGCCTGGGTAAGCTTGGCTCCAGAGGGAAGCACCGTCTCACACGCTGAGCACGCTCTCTAACGCATTCATCTCCTCTCCTCAATAGGGGTTTATATGTCTCCTCTTATGAGGCGAAGAAGGGAAAACAAGACTTTTTGCAAACAAGGCCTCGGGATAACAGATTCCACTGTTGTTGCTCCCTCTTTTGTTTGAATGCCATTTTTCACTCGTTGCTAGTGGTGAAATGGTGGGCTTTTTGTGTGTTGTTGTTGTTGGTTTTGTTCCGTCTTTCTTTGTGCTTTTCATCTGCTTTTGTCTTGTGCAGACGTGCGGCTTTGTCTTGTGCCGCCGTATCAACATATTCCGAGAAGGCGGGAGACAGTGCCGAGATGAGGAAAATAGCTGACAGCAACAGGCACCAAACGCGACATGAGACCTGAGAGGTGCCGATGGATTGTTCATTTAGTTTTTAGAAGCGGTGAGCAGATCTTTTTCACGGACAAGTCTACCTTTAGAGATTTTCAAATTATTATTCAGTCAGGGCAGCACGGACGCCTAGTGATCAGCAATCCTGCCTCACAGTTGTCAGGTTCTGAGTTCGAAGCTCTGCTCAGGCCTTTGTTTGTACTGTTTGCATCTTCTGCCTGACACTTTACGTGGGCACTCCGGCTCCCACCTTTCAAAAACATGCATGTTAATTAAAGACTAACTTAGTGCGAATGTGGGCGTGAGTGAATGATTTTTTTGTCTGTATGTTCCCTGCGATTGTTTGGTGACCAGTCCAGGGTCGACCCTCCCTCCTGCCTAATGGCAGCTAGGATTGGCTCCAGCCCACTCGCTACCCTAAGGAGGGCAAGTCTCATACAAAAATGGATGAATGTATACCTCAGTAAGCATGTAGTCTTCCATCTGTTTGTGCTTTTTGACCATAAGGGGTACTGCCTAAAGATGTAGACTTCTATTTTAGCCTCTTATGCTAGCTGCTAGGTAGACACCACCTAGCTAGCTGCCATATGCTTATCACCTTATTATTGTCTATAGGTGTGAATGTGAATGGTTGTTCGTCTAAGTGTACTCTGTGATTGGCCGGCTGTAATACTACGTAGCTACAGTTTGGGGCCTGCACTTTCAGGACTGCACTTTCAGAAACCTTGAGGCATCAGGACCCTCTTTTTAGCCACATTGCCAACTAGTGACTGGAGGGTGCAATAAACTAACATTCTATTTATCCAACTTAAAATGTTTAAAAGGTTAATTTCACCCAAATATGACTAACTACTGTATGTTTACCACAGTTCTTTCCATAGGGTTAGGTTAGAGTTCGGGTTTAGGCCATCAAAGTGGTCACCCAATCGGTAGGTGACGGTGTTTTGAGAAAAAAAAAAGGGTTCTGAAACTGCGGTCCTGAAAGTCCGGTTATGAAACGGTGGTCTTGAAAGTCCGGTCTTGAAAGTACGGTCCTGAAAGTGCAGCTCTGAAAGTACGGTCCTGAAATTGCGGTCCTGAAGGTACAGTCCCGAACGTGTGGTCCTGAACATGCGGTCCTGAGCGTGCGGTCCTGAAAGTGCGGCCCTGAAAGGGTGGTCCTGAAAGGGCGGTCTTGAAAGTGTGGTCCTCAAAGTGCGGTCCTAAACATACAGTCCTGAAAGTGTGGTTCTGAAATTGCGGTGCTGAAAGTGCAGAATCCGGCCTGCAGCTCTACCTTACTCAGCTGGTGACCAGTCCAGGGTGTACGCCGGCTCTTGCCCAAAGTCATCTGGGAAAGGCTCCAGCTCACCCGTGTCCCTAATGGGAACAAGCACTATAGAAAATGAATGTATTGATACCTCAGTCAGCATGTAGTATTCCGTCTGTCTGTGCTGTTTGAAAAGAATGAGCTGTGAGTCAAGCTGTAGACTGCTCTGTTAGCTCCTTGCATGAACTTCGAGCTGTCCTCTTGTGATGAAAATGTTGAGTGTTTTGTGACTGTGATTGTTCTTCAACACTACAATAGAGCAACCCTCAAGTTCAGATTGCCCTCGTTTGGCCATGGCATGTCTTCACATTCTTGAACACCTCTCAGTGCGATCCCCTCGCATCACTCAGGTCCGAAAGGCACTGTTGTCGTGGCCGACTGCAATCTGCAGTCCACATATAAGTCGGTGATTGAAGGGAGCAGTGTGACACGCAGCGGGATGATTTAGTTTAATGACCATGGCAGTGACAGTGCTGTGATGGAAATTGGACTCCCCCTGCAAATTTACAAGACTGGAGGCTACTTCAGGGGGCTCTTTTGGCGGCTGCCATCCGGCGCACGAGCCATCAGGAGGTCCTGGATATGTCACGCTTGTCACCTTCCTTTAAGTGCATGTGCAGACGTGGGAGAGGGATTAATATTATATAGCCTACGGAAGCACAGAGGATGTCTTATCAGCGGCGCAGATGTGATAAGCACCTCTTCCCCCATGAAAAAACCTGCACAAATCTCCCGCAGAAGAGACAAGCATCTCTTTGTACCGTTTCCTCACACTGCTGAGTTTCAATGCGCCTCTACGTGTTGGCAGATATGATGCAATTTCACATCTGTTGTAGTTTGATGTGTCTGGTTCACACTGTGTAAAATCATCCTGATCGCAACACGGCTTCCCTCAATTATTTAGAGAGGTGGCATATGGCTTTAGAGATAGTAATCAGATTTGTTTTGATTTTTTTTTTTTTTTTTTTTGTCGCAGCTTTTCAGAATACCCTAAAAGCTCCAATAACGGCGATGCAATAAAAGCCTGTGATCACATTAATCGGCCACTCAGCATCCACACCCTCTTCTCCTTTCACCGGAGCGAAGAACAGGAAAAGGTTTAATCAAAATGTCATTCGTATAGAAATATTTTCCATCATCGCCGCAACACTCATCTCACATTAGTTCACATCAATACAGATGTCAGCGTGCACAAATTGCATTGCCTTCAAACACATTGGGAGCTGTGAATGCAAGACGCGGCAGACCTTGCTGTCACTTTAGTTTTATCAGAGGAGCATAGAGTGGAACGATGGAAACATGTGACACACAAAAACACATTAAGGGCAGCCAAAACTCAAATGACAATTTATTGAAGATGCTGCACTCACAAAAGCTACACGATGCTACACAGATGCCTTCCAGTGTGCTGCATAGTACATTAAGGCTCTACAATAATACATACAATGGCGAATTGTGGGCACTGTTCACTGTGTGTCGATTAGTGCATACAAAAAAGAACTACTGCTTCCATCTGCTGACATTAAAATAGATTTTAGAAATGGTGTTTCCCTCAAGTTGCGCATGAATGCTGAGAGATGCTACGGCTAAGCTAAAATGTTACAAAAATAAATGACGGTGGTTAGTACATCATGGCATATCACAGCCAACACTGGTCTCGGTCTTAAATGTGATTATTCAAAATTAAACCTTAATTCCTCTTCAAATTCCTCATTATTTCATTTTTTATTGTTTTATTTCAGTGTCACACATACTAAACATTGAACAGCCATCCTGTTGTTTACAGTTACTTGAAATAGGCCGCACAAAAATAACCAGGGGGCAGTGAACCACCTGGCGCTTCATCAAGTCATTATTATCTGATCACAGGTAGCAGACTGCTCTGGTAAATTTCCATTAAAAGTATAGATACAGGTACATTTTATGCTGCTGCTTGCAAGCTGCAATTACTTTGAAAAATGTTTAATACTTTGGGGAAACAAATAAGGCAAATTCACTGAAGGAGAGGTCATAAAAAGTCTTTAATTTGACTCCTTACACCAGCGGATACCCTGATATCGGCTAAGACCAGCATAGGCATGACATCGCACTAAAGTGATTGGACGCTTTGTAAATGCAATGATTTTCCGATGATGCTTTGACATCTTTGCTTGTTTGCATTCATTGCTTGCCGAAATTATTTGGCCCAAACCCCTGGAAGCGAACCAGTGCACTAAGACATTAAATAGTTACTAAAATTTGATGTTGAAAATAACTTTCTAGAAAATGTGCTCGAAGGAACAAGCTGTTTTTTTAAAAAAAAAACAATATTAGAATGACTCGTCCTAATGGCACAATGATGAATTGTATATTTATTCATTTATTTTTATTTGTTTCTATGCAGGTCCACGAAAATATGTTTATCTTAAAATGACTCCATGGTGCAAAAGAGTTGAGGACCGGTGATCTAGAAAATGGCTCCAAATATGTATACATTCATAAGCACAGTATTCTGAGTAATTTACTTTTATTGGATTTTTTTTCATACAGAATAAAAATAAATAAATAAATAAAATAAAAAATAAAAACAAGCATGATCCCACATTAGATGGCGCAGCAATTTAGTGTCAGTGATCAGGACACACACGCTTGTATAAAATTATTTGGCCTTTATGCACGCATATAAATGATTGTTTCTCAGCATTCACACAATTACTATCACATTATGCTTCCCAGTTAACGCGCCGTCATTCTTTGCATGTCCTGCTTGCAAGTAGTTCTCTGCTAGTAAGTTGACAGTCTAAGTGAAAAAGAAAGTGGAGCTGCAGACAAGCGAAAGGTTTCGAGACCTTTAGGGTCTTTGGTGCATTGCGTGTGCGCCTACACGATGCCCAAGATGCGTGCCACCCACCAGCGACAGGGCATAATGACTCTGCAAGCTACCTGGCACCCTCTGTAGTTGTACGGCCAGGGCCAGTGGCCGCGCAGAGGCTCGCATATTCTCTGACAGTGCGTGTAGCCGCGTTGGCATTCGGCGCAGCAGATCCCCTGGTGGTCCAGCATGGAGTCAAAGGTCACAGCGCCTCCGTCGCCGTCGCCGGCGCCAGCGACGGGCCCGGTGCCTCCGCCGCGCTGCAAGTTTTGCAAGCGGTGTTAATTTTGATGAGCGATCTCTTTTAAAATTCATGCTCATTTGCAATTTAGATCGTCTGAAGAAAAAAAAAAAAAGTCCAAAGCTCTCATCCGGCCAAACATGTGACTGGGGTTCTCTTAGGCAATATGAATTTTTATAAGCAATGGGAGTTTTGGCCTCACTTTTATAAGTTCAACAACTTAGGGTGAGCAGCTTTTGTCCGGCTGACCTGCGTTTATGGCTGCTGACGCCACACCCTCACCTACTCCGTGCTAACTTAAGATACTAAACACCACACTTTTATGCTCTATAAAACTGTCCTTAGTTTTTTCCTTGTCAGCACTACTTTCTGTTGTTAATATTTTTCTGTCTACTGATTATCTCCATCCTACGGGCTTATTTTCTTTCCACCTACCTACCAAGCATCCATCCATTCCATCTTCTCATTCTGTATCCAAGGTTGTTTCAATAACACAGTTATTTCTTTTACGACATTCTTTGTAACAAGACAAAACACGTGCAAAGCAATCATGTGTAAAAGAGTTGAAGTTTTAAAGGTTGGTGTTGCTGCAGGGCTCGGTAAACGCCTCTTGATGGCTCATGTAAAATTCAGGAGCGTCGAAGCTTCGTTTTCATTACGACGTGCTCTACTCACATGGTAAGGGTTCTCGGGGTTGAATCCCGATCCCACATCTGACTGAAGCCCTTCCTCTCCTCCATGTTCCCCCAATTTGGAGGAGTCCTCCTTTCCCGTCACCTCCAACACCTCCACGCGGGACTGCCGCTTGGCCCGCTGCGAGTCCCTCCTCCTCCTCTTCCTCTTCATCCCATCTGTCAGGGCAGCCACAAGAGGCGAGAGTATTGGGTCAGTGTTCACGAGACGCCCGCCGTGTCCTACCGAGTGCAATCCTACATGGGCCCGAACCTCCTCAGATGTGGTGAATTATTTAATTAGCAGCAGTGATATGAAGTGTCCCTGCATATTTCATAAATATTCTTTATTTTTTTTTCATACAATACATAAGGCTTTGTTAGTATTCAGTTGACATGTGTTTCACTCATTTCTGTGACTGGCACAAGTGTGTTGACATATAGCGTAAGCAAGGCAGTACAACAACTGAGACCTGAGTAAACCACTGGCAGCTTCAAAATGGTGAGCTGCCAACCACTTATGTAGGCCTTCAAACCACCAACAATGCTACAGTACAAACACATAAATTGTTTGTGATTCCATTGATTCCATTTCAGCAGACGACGCAAGATAGATCACCACAAATGTGCATAATATTATTGCTGGTTGACATTTGAGTCAATTAGTGAGATTCACATCATACTAAAAAGTCACGTCAGTCATTGCGTATATGAATGCGCATCATTTATCACACTTCGGATAGTGTCAGTTGTCAATATCTGATGTCGCTACTGTACTAAGAGATAACGATGTGATATGTTGTATTACAGTATGTAGCGTTCACAGCACATATTCCGAAAAGCCAGTACAAGATTGGTCATGATTTACATAAAGAAATTAAAAGACGGATTTTTAATTACAGACTGCTTTAATTATAGTGTTACCTTGAAGTCAGTAAGTATGCCGTCCATAATGCCATTCATTGTTTACAGACTCTATTGCTATTGTCCCGACTGAGACAGTTAATTGTTTTATTAGGATAGAATTGATGTTTCTAAACTGGGTTAATAAATGTTTTTTTTTTTTATCAGGAAGATCAAATGGATTTATAACGTTTGGGAAAAGAGTTCTTCTGTGCCGCGAAGTTCAAAGACGTGGTAATGTGTGAGGTTGGCATATTGTGAGCAATCGATGCACCTGGGTCAACCTCTTTTCACACAGGATTAATGCCGCATCTTTGGCTTTTTCCCTTGACGTCTGAAAAGACGATGATGTTTTGGACGAGCAGTACAGTCGGAACAAAAAAATATCCACCAAAAGTTACTGTGAAATGAGCAGACTACATTCGAAGCAGCGTCCAAGTACTTTTTTCCAGCGTTACCGAGCTCCGTTCTTGATTTTATTTCGGTAAGTTGTTATTTCCTATTTTTGTTCAATTGTCTTGACAGAGTGGTTATTGACCAACTTGAAGATATGATTTCATTTGGATTTTTTTATTTTTATAACTCGTGTCTTACATTTGAGCCAATCTGTTATTGTTTGACAAGAACTGAGTGACTATGTCGACTTCTAAGTCAGTTTCTTGCGCTACCCACCGAGTCACTTTACAGATTGGAAGGTGGTCTGACTTATTAAATGCCAAATAATATAACGATTTAGTGGGACACTTCCCTCAATGCAGACTTCCACTGGGATAAACTATGAAAGACTTTTGAAATAGACCAAAGTGTGCCACATCAGGTCAGTTTTTCCCCAGACTTTGGAATGCTGTGTGTCACTTTATGAAAGCAAACCTTTGGGAATGAGCGGTTGGAGCCAGTAAATAGGTAGCTCTCCGCACAGAGCCAAAATCTTGCGGCTCAAGAAAGCGATGTCCTTCAGCGGCTGCTCTGAAGAAACCCAGACGAGGAGCTCATCATCAAACCTCACTGGCATGCCTTCGTCAGTCTGCCAGGAGAAGCAGAAGCGCTCTCTGGGAAAAGCCGGCAGGACTGAAAAGTGACTGATAAAAAGTGGAAACTGTGACATTCAGGAGAAAACAGTGTGCATATACCAGGTCAGACATCAGCGAGTCTTTGTTGTCAGCTCCCAGAGGAGGAAGGTTGCCTTTGATTTGGGATTTTATATAACACTTGTCTCCCCCGAAGAATCGGATTGCAGTTATTCCCTGCGCCAAATCACAGAGACGCCATGTTTACACTCACAGCTGCGCGAAAGCACACAGACTGAACGTCGGCTCAACCTTTTTCACAACGGGACAAAAGTCGCTCACGCTTTGAAAGTCCCGAATCTCCACGGCCTCCTCGTCTCCGCTGCCCGTTTTGAACCTCTCCACGTTGTCGCCGGAATCGATTTCCACGAAGCCCTCCGTCACCTCCCCGTTGATGTTCATGCTGTAATGAGCGCTGTACACCTGTGAGCGTTCCGCACAGGACGTTAAACGACTCATTAGTCGAGTGGGAAGCTGGTAAAAGTGCAACGGGGCAGGGAAACAAGCGCGGTGCCGCTTTTACTTTCATCACGTTGGCTTCATTCAAGAAGTCCTGTTTGCTTTGTGCTCAGCAGGAAGCGAGCGCGGGGTGCCGCGGGGGGATCTTTGCCTTACAGGTGAGCTCATTAAGAAGCGAGTCAATACGGAAATATGCGGTGGGCTCGGAAGCATTTGATGTGCTTTCATAAACACGTTTGCATTAAGGTGATTGACAGGCCGGCCTCATTATATTTTTCCTCATAACACAACGTTGCAATGATAAAAATTCTATTCTGTCTGTCATTGTTGGCCTGGGACACGCGCTTCACAACCGAAGCGCCAATAGATGATTACAAGGCCGTTGTCGTGTCTTTGCAGCAGCGCGTACGTTTAGGCTACTACAACGCTACTGCGTCCAGCTGAGTGGCATTGCTTGAATACGACATCAGTCCGGAACGGTGATCTTAGTGGTTAGCGCGTCTGCCACACAGTCGAGCGGTCCTGGATTCAAATCTCGGTTTCGGCCATGCTGTGGGGAGTTTGCGCGTTCTCTCCGTGCTTGGGTTATCTACGGGTACTTTGGCCACTTCCCATATTCCCCCCCAAAAAAAAACATGCATTTTAAGTTTTTTGAAGACGCTAAAATGTATTTACCTGTGAATGTGAGTGTATGCGGGTGTTTGCCGACATGCGCACTGTGACTGGCCGGCAACCAATCAGAGTGAGCCCCGCCTCTCGGACAAAGTCACTTGTTATAGGCTCTGCCTCACCCACAAGGAGAAGCGCGACAGAATGGATGGATATTTTTTTTTCTCCCTTTGTGGTTTAGGAACATTTTGTTTTCAGTCACTTAATTTGGAAATGTTCCGATATGTCCTTGCAGTTTGTGGGGATGCTTGCATATTTCAGTGTTGTTTTTGCGAGTCAAACGCGAAAGCAACGATTAACGGGTCCTTTCAACCCTTTTCCAAATTCTGAGAATGAACATCACATTTTAATGCAATCCTCCACCCAGATTAGATGGCGTTGCAATTTCACGGCACCCATCTGTCTAGGATAAATATTTCTGATTCATTTGGGCCAATCGCGCCTAGTAGGAGTTCGTCAAAGTATGAGGCCTGGGACTGGCCCAAAATGGCTGCTTTAAACCAAAATGGCTGACTTCCTGTTCATTTTCAGTACTTGTCCACCAAATTTTGTGTCAATCTATGAAACTAGTGTCAGTGGCACTAGAATCCACTCATTTTCACCAGGATACATGTGCTTGCAAGAATTTTTGACATATGCTTGCATGAATGTTGGAGTTTTTGGGCATGTTTTGGCCAAATCCCTTCATCGAAAGAATAAAAATAAACAGAAATTCGGTAGCTTGGTGCCCTAAAAAGCTTCTAGCTCCTCATAAACAGACCTTAAGACTTGAGTCATTGTAGTGGTTTAGAGTGGGCTGGCAGCACCCGCGAAAAGTCAAGGATTTGCCCCCGAACAAAAAGATTCGCGTGTCGCTTCTGTTTGCTTTTTTTTTTCTTCACACTCTTCGAGCTTTGAGCAGAGTTGAAGTGGATGAAAACAAGACTGGCGTGTTTGCGTGTCGTGCGTCACGTCAACGTCATTTCACGTGGAAAATTCTCATCGCTGGATTCTGTTTTTTCTGTGACCCTAACATGCATGTTTTTTGAAAACTAGGAGAAAACCCAAGTGAGCAGTCAAACTTCCAAAATACGCATACAGCGGTCAGTTTTCAAATTCAATCCAAGAACCTCAGAAATGTGCGTCAAGGGTGCTAACTACAAACTCATTGTGCAAACTCACTGAAATAATGATTTAAAAAATAAAAATAAAAATCCGAATACTACTACACTATTAAGTCAATGCAAACACATTTGATATCCAATGGGCTCACATATGGTTGAATGTTTTCTAATGTAAGCATACTTTAATGGTTTCCCAACCTTTACTCAGCCAGGACATATATTTTACATTAGAAAAATCTCCCGTAACACCAAACAAAATTGTCATAAAAGGGAATACACGGGTAATCATCTACTTACATAGATGAACAAAGATACTACAGTTTTACTAAATAATTACCTTAATTATAATAACATTAGTGAAACTGAATCATTTAAGAATCACCACTTTAAACTACAATTACAGTCGCCGTTGTTAAGATATTTGTCCCCCTCCCCCAATGCAAAGCACCTTCCTCGAGTATTCCGGTTTCGGGTCTTACCTTAACTTTGTCATGATAGAAATCACACTTACGTTCCTCTCGTTTTCCTTCCTGAGGAGGAGAGAGGCCACGGAGGCGCAGAGCATCAACACGGCGCCGACGGAGAGAGCCACAGCTCCATATCGCAGCAGCCCACCGCTCACTGTGGGAGTTTTGACCTTTGCAGAATTCAAAAGAACCAAGTGAGACACATTAGTCAGTGCCCAACACCTGCAGCGTAATACCCCCCAAAACTCCAGTTTGTCTTACCTGATGTGTGAAAGGCTCAAAACGACCACTTTGTTGAGTTTTTTGGTGTTCTTCCATTGCCACCCTGCAATTCGTTCACCCTGAAAACTCTTCTGCTTCTCTTTGGAGACTCCCACTGTGCTCCAAGGTTCTTTTTTGACGGGTCAGTGTGAATGACGTGCAAAGGAATTCTTTCCCTCTTGATGTTACCTGTGGGGGTGTCATGCAGTGGTGCCAAACCAAAACCACTTTTTGTGTGTGTGTGTGTGTGTGGGGAAAAAAAGGTCTGAACTGAGTGATAAATATCAGCACTGTGGAGATGGAAAGCCTGTTTTAGTTTGTGTGCTCCAGTGTGATTAATGCTGCCTTTATCCTCTTAATAGTTTAATGAGCTCCGTGATCCGCAGCGCTGTGTCGTCGCGTCGGCACGCACAATCAAACACAAGCGCGGGGCTTAATTCATGAAGGTTGCGCTGGGAAAGCCAGCTCGGTGGTTGGGGCGAGTCACATGATCTCAAATGATCTTCAAATGGAAAAAAAGCACGGGGTGGGGGAGGTGGGGGAAACAAACAAGCTAAGAGAGTCAAATATGCAGTGCTGCTGTTGCTTGGAAACAGATTGAACCTCATTTTCTGGATAATTGGTATGCTGGAAGGCAATCCGAAAGGTGATGGAGTTATTTGACCTTTGGAGGAAAAAAAAAAGTATGCAATTGTGAAGCGCATTTGATCAACAACGCAGTATTTGCATGCAAATTGAAGGCAGCACACAGAATGACTATGACACTGTCTTATATGCATGTTATCAGTTTAGCACAAGGCCTCATTTTGGACGCAGATGAGGTTATTTAGCCGCTTCTCACAGCCATTTTCTAGGGTTGCACACCAAAAGTAATGAACTGCAATGATTGGGAAATGGGCATATTGAAAATGAATAAATAAAGAATTCTATGAATGAGTTATTACAGAAATAAAACATTATAGCATTTGTCATGACTCATCAGTTGAGAATTCAGTAGGATATTTTTTTTAATTACAAAAATATAATGTGCATGTTGAGTAGAGATGAAGTTTCTTTCAAGGTCTCTATCGCCTTGGAACTTTTGGCAAATTATCGCATTTTTGCAGTAAATTATATACTTTTAAGAATGCATGTCAGCAATATTTGTGAAATCAAATTATTTTGGTGGGGTCTCTTCCCACTATGGTTTAGTAGGATTCTGTGCAAAAAGTAATGTAGAGTAATGATTGAGAAATTGACATATTTGAGGAGTTTGGGGTTTCTATTGTCATTCGGGGTTTGAGACTTTCATGTCTAATAAAAAAGAAAATAACAATAATGATCTGAATTTGAGGCGGCACGGTGGCCGACTGGTTAGAGCGTTAGCCTCACTGTTCTGAGGACCCGGGTTCAATCCCTGGCCCCGCCTGTGTGGAGTTTGCATGTTCTCCCCGTGCCTGCGTGGGTTTTCTCCGGGCACTCTGGTTTCCTCCCACATCCCAAAAACATGCATTAATTGGAGACTCTAAATTGCCCGTAGGTGTGAATGTGTGCGTGAATGGTTGTTTGTTTCTATGTGCCCTGCGATTGGCTGGCAACCAGTTCAGGGTGTACCCCGCCTCCTGCCCGATGACAGCTGGGATAGGCTCCAGCACGCCCGCGACCCTAGTGAGGAGAAGCGGCTCAGAAAATGGATGGATGGATGGATCTGAATTTGAATTAATGGCAAATTACAGCATTTTTGTAGCAAAATGTATTTTTTAGAGCAGCGTCTCTGCTTTCTATTGGTCATTTAAATGTAGAACATTAAGTGAATGAATGCTTGCTATGGACTTTTTGCATCAATATGTATGGTTTGTGACAGCCATGTTTGTGGAATGAGATGAGGTTATTTAGATGGAGCCTCTTCTCACTATAATTTAGTAGCTTTATGTACAAAAAGTAGTTAATAGGGCTGATTAGGTCCACCATCCGGCGTCTCAGGAGGGGGAAGCAGTGCACCACAAACACTGTGTATAGTGGGGATGGGGCGCTGCTGACATTGACTCGGGACGTTGTGAGTCGGTGGGGAGAATACTTCGAAGACCTCCTCAATTCCACCGACACGCCTTCCCATGAGGAAGCAGAGTCTGGGGTCTCTGAGGTGGGCTCTCCTATCTCTGGGGTTGAGGTCACCGAGGTGGTTAAAAAGCTCCTCGGTGGCAAGGCCCTGGGGGTGGATGAGATTCGCCCGGAGTTCCTAAAGGCTCTGGATGTTGTGGGGCTGTCCTGGTTGACACACCTCTGCAAGATCACGTGGACATCGGGGACAGTGCCTCTGGATTGACAGACTGGGGTGGTGTTCCCCCTTTTTAAGAAGGGGAACCTCAGGGTGTGTTCCAACTACAGGGGGATCACACTCCTCAGTCTCCCTGGTAAGGTCTATTCAGGGGTGCTGGAGAGGAGGGTCGGTCGGGAAGTCAAATCTCAGATTCAGGAGGAGCAGTATGGTTTTCGTCCTGGCCGTGGAACAGTGGACCAGCTCTACACCCTCGGCAGGGTCTTCTAGGGTGCATGGGAGTTTGCGCAACCAGTCTACATGTGTTTTGTGGACTTGGAGAAGGTGTTCGACCGTGTCCCTCGGGGGGGGGGGGGGGGGGGGGGGGTATGGGCTGTTTGGTCCCTGTACGACCTGAGTCAGAGTTTGGTCTGCATATCCGGTAATAGGTCGGACTCGTTTCCGGTGAGGGTTGGACTCTGCCAAGGCTGCCCTTTGTCACAGATTATGTTCATAACTTTTATGGTCAGAATTTCAAGGCGCAGCTGAGGCGTAGAGGGGGTCCGGTTTGGTGGCCTCAGTGTGAAGCGGCTGGAATGAGAATCAGCACCTCCAAATCTGAGACCATGGTCCTCAGTCGGAAAAGGGTTGCGTGTCCTCTCCAGGTCAGGGATGAGATCCTGCCCCAAGTGGAGGAGTTCAAGTATCTTGGGGTCTTGTTCACGAGTCAGGGAAGAATGGAACGGGAGATCGACAGGCAGATCGGTGCAGCGTCTGCAGTGATGCGGACTTTGTATCGATCCGTTGTGGTAAAGAAGGAGCTAAGCCCAAAGGAAAAACGTAAACAGTGATATACACCTTTTAAGGTTTGGGATTGTATTTATCAATTCAATGTAATTTTTCGTGCAACATGTCAGGAAAACGGCAGCCCACTGTGCTAACCGACTGGTTAGCACACATCTGCCTCACAATTCGAAAACTACTACACCATTGCACATCAATTGCCTCACAATTCTGAGGACCGGGCTTCAAATCCGGGCTTCTCCTGTGTGGAGTTTGCATGTTGTCCCCGTGCCTGCGTGGGTTTTCTTCGTGGGTTTTCCTCCCACATCCCAAAAACATGCAGGGTAGGTTAATTGACGACTCTAAATTGCCCGTAGGTGTGAATGTGAGTGTGAATGGTTGTTTGTTACTATGTGACCTGCGATTGGCTGGCAACCGGTTCAGGGTGTATGATAGCTGGGATAGGCTCCAGCACCGATATATATATATATATATATATATATATATATATATATATATATATATATATATAAGCGAATAAATAATTATATAATTGAATGTTGCCAGAGCAGCATGTCCATCACTCCAGATGATAATTTTGAAGGATTTTGTACAAAATGTAATGTACTAAATTTTAAATGAATGTTTTTTTGTTAATTAAAAAAAAAATATATAGATTTTATTTTTACTGCAGTGGGGCAGCCATATTTGTAGAATATTTTTGTGGCATTTTAAACAAGTTCAATGATCCGCTTGTTCTTCTATTTCTGAAATCCATCAGATAAAATGATATCCCGGAAGAAGAAAAATTATTGAACACTAAGACAACATTCTTTTTCACTCTTTATTTGTGCAACAACGTGAACAAGAAAGAAAGAAAATAATACCACTAACATTGTTCATATTGATTGTTTTTCACAGCAGAAGAGCCCCTCGATGCCCCATGTCCCTTTTAAATAACACATGCTCTTGAAAAGTCTTAATAAAAGTCATCATTTACACTGAAGCCTTATGAAAAATATATTATTAATGTACAAAATCTTGCATATTACACATGATCTTACACGTAAGATAGGCCAACAGACAAATGACGTAGAACCACTCACAACACAGTCGAGTCAGTTAAGAGGTACTGTACAATGCAACGTTTTTAAGAGTTTGTATACTCTGGGATGGAGATCTCGTCTGTTTCCTGTATTCTGGCCGGTGTGGGCGGCCCGACGAGGATGTAATCGAACTCCTGGTGTTGGACCTTTTCGTACACGCTTTGCAGGCCGTTGCCTTTGGGCACGTGCGACGGATAGTAGTGTTCCCTCCTGCCGTCCCGAGGAAGCGAAGCCGTCTTGGAGAAGGTCGAGAGGTTGGACCCGGACGCCATGCTGGTGTTGGGCCTGCTGGCCGACGGGCTCCAGCATCTATCCGAGTGCCCCAGCACTTTGCACTCGCTGGTGCAAGCCCACAGAGCTGCGGGGACAACCACATTCATTGTTTGACCTTGACGCAAGATAACTGCCGCGTCGCTGTGATGCTCACCGTTTGTGGGGGGCGAGTCTTTTTTGTGCACGTCCCCGCTTATGTCGGAATCGCTGTCGTTAAAGTCGCTGTCCCCTTTGCCGCTGTCCTTGCCGCTGATGTGCGGATCCCTCGCTGAGATGGTTGTGAACGAATTACCCTTCCATATTGTTATCGGTCGCACTGCTTCCTTCCCGTAGCCGGGTAGAGTGGAGTAGCCCTGAAAGTCACAAGAGGGAAGAAATGAGGCGAGATAAATGGCAAGAAACACTTTCACCAGGTTAGAAATGCAAAGACGCTGGTGAGCTGGAGTTGAACCCAGCTGTGGTGCACCGTGGACTGGTTGCCAGCCAATCACAATCAATTAGTGTGGCTAATGAACCGCGACGCTATTAGTGACAATATCCAATGATCCATCCATCTATTTTCATTACAGCTTGGGGAGCGTTCAGCCTATCCCGGCTGACCCTGAAAGACAGACTACACCGTGGTTGGGTGAATGTGACTTGCTTATCCCATGACTGACTCACCTTTAATTTGCCCTCCATGACCCCGTTGTTCGGCTCAAAGGCGCCCGCCGCCGGGTGCCCGTCCTCGCAAGTCATCTCTACTGCGTTGTTGGCGGCCACGGGCGGCTGCTCGGGGAAGGGGCGTGGCTCGAAGGCTTTGCCCGCGTGGCCTCCGATCAACGCGTCCACGCGAGCGCTCTCGGCGCTCTCGGCCTTTTTGGGCGCCTCCTCTCGCTCGTCGTAGCCCTCCCTCGTCTCCTTCCTGCGGCGGCTGCAAATGGTTGTGATGAGAATGATAGCCAGCAGGAGAAGGGAGCAGCTCCCCGCCAGGACGATGATGACGGCGACGGACGTGTCCCACTCAAATAAATACTCGCTGCCGTCCTGGGCGGACGAGGGCAGGCTGGGCACGGTGCCCTCGATGAAATTGAAGTGTATGATGGCCGTGGAGGTCAGCGAAGGGGAGCCGTTGTCACTGACCGACACCACCACTTTGACATTGTCAGCGAGGTCGTACGTCAGCTGTCGGCTCACGTGCACCTTCCCTGTGTCTTTGTCTACAGAGAAGCCCAGGAGCCCCCCTTCCGTTATCTTGTAGGACAACTGCGCGTTCAGGCCCTCGTCCGCGTCTGTGGCCTTGATGTGCGTAACCACGTAACCCGCAGGGGCGTCTTTCGGCAGGAAAACATCCGCGGAGCCTTTGTAAAGAGGCGGCTCGACGATAGAAGGCTCGTTGTCGTTCTGATCGACTATTTTTAAGCGGATGACAGCCGTGCTCTGCAGCTGCGGGAAGCCGCCGTCGCTGGCTTGAACGTGTACGTCCAGCTGCCTCATGACCTCGTAGTTGAAACTGCGTAGCGCGTAGATGGACCCCGACACCGAATTGAGCGAGACAAAAGTGTTCACGGGGGACCCCATGATCAGACTGTCCACGAGTCTGTAGGTGATTTTGCCATTGTGGGCCAAATCGGCGTCCGCGGCCTCCACGGTGGCGAGGTAGGCGCCGGGGGCGTTGTTCTCCGCCACAGACACCTCGTACACGGGCTTGGTGAAGTGCGGGGCGTTGTCGTTCTCGTCGCTGATTCGGATGGTGTACTGGGTGATCTTTCTGAGAGGGGGTGACCCGAAGTCCTCGGCCATGACCGTCAGGTTGTACTCGCTGATCTTCTCGCGGTCTAAGGGGGCCGCCGTCACGATCACGTAGCTGTCCTCGTAGGCTTGCCGTAGTTTAAAGTGGTCGTGGCCGTACAGGGTGCAGTGGACTTGGCTGTTCACCCCGGAGTCCCTGTCCGAGGTGGTGACCAGAGCCACCAGGCTGTCCTTTTCCGCCGCCTCGCTGATGTGTGCTGTGCCCGTGGTGATGGAGGTCATGGGCGTGATGCTGATGCCCGGCGAGTTGTCGTTGACGTCACTGACGTGAATGACGATTTTGCACGCCGAGGGGGTCGGGTTGGGGCCCAGGTCGCTGGCCTGCACGTCCAGCTCGTACGTACGCTTGTCCTCAAAGTCCACCGGGCTCCTGAGCGTCAGGCGGCCTGATTTGTTATCCACGTGGAAAAGATCCCGGATCTGGTGAGAAACCTGCTTCCCGAAACCGTACACCACCTCGCCGTTGGGACCCTCGTCGGCATCCACGGCGTTCAGGTCCAGGATCACGCTGCCGACCGGCGCGTCCTCCGGCAAACTCACCGAGAAACTGTTCTGATCGAAAACCGGACTGTTGTCGTTAAAGTCCGTCACTCGGACAGTTATCTCGGTTGAGCCGGACCTGGACGGGTTCCCGCCGTCTACGGCCGTCAGATCCAAGGAAAAAGAGGCCTGGGTCTCTCTGTCGAGCTCCTTCATCAGTACCAATTCTGCATATTTAACCCCGTCCGCTCTCAGGAGGACATCGATGGTGAAGTGACTGTTGACCGAAATCTGATAGCTTTGGATGTAGTTGGAGCCCACATCGGCGTCCGCGGCCGGGTCCAGGGGAACACGAGAGCCCACGGCTGCCTTCTCGGAGATCTCCACCACAGACTCGGCGCTGGGAAACGCCGGCGAGTTGTCGTTGACGTCTTTTACTTCCACCTCGACGTGGATCAATCTGTACCGCTCTTTGGAGAAATTCACCACATCGAAAGTGACGAGACACTGTGGAGTGTGTCGGCACATTCTCTCGCGGTCCATCCGCTCGCCGACGCTCAGCTGCCCGTCGCTCTCCCTCACCCGGATGAACGAGTCGTTAAACTGCCTCATCATCCTAAAATTGGTCCTGGAGGAGTGGGGCAGGCTCAAGGACATGTCCTTGGCCAGGTTTCCGATCACCGTTCCCGCCGCCTCCTCCTCGTTGCACTGGTAGCGGATCGTATTCCCCTCGGTCCGGCCCAGAGAGGCGCAGAGAAAAGGATGAAAGGAGAGCACAAATATCCACCAGTGGCAATAAGTCATCAACAGCATCTTGATAGCATCCATCCAGACGGCGGAGAGAGAGCGAGAGAGAGAGAGAGAGAAAGAAAGAAAGAAAGAAAGAAAGAAAGAAAGAAAGAAAGAAAGAGAAAGAAAGAGAAAGAAAGAAAGCGGTCCGCGTCTGGAGCCAACTGGCCGCGCACTGAGACTGAGAGCGGGGGGGGGACGAAAGTAACTTTGCGCCTTTACGCACACGCAGCAGACAGTCGCGCACACGCGTGGCGACGCGCCTCCGACACCTCTGGATTCTGCACTGGCGGGGTTGGGAGCACTCGGCGCGCTAATAACACCAAGTGTGGCCAATCCGCGTCTTTAGAATTATATATTTATATGCGAGGAAGGCACACGCGCACGCGCACGCGCGCGCGAGCCTCTTGTTGGGGCGCACACGGAGGCAATTTGAAGACGAGCGCAATCGTGCTTTGTGATACTTTCTAGCGCCGTTTATCGCCATGTTGCAGCCTTTGTTTACCGGGGAAAAAGGCATTTCTTCTCTCTTTTGATGTGCACTTATTGTTTTCAGCACCACAATGTGTGTGCGCGCGCGCGCTTGTTTATTGACGACTGATGCTCTGGAGATGTTTTTTTTTCTCACTTCTCTCTAAAATGATAACATTAGCTGCAGATTGCCAAAGAAAAAGGAATCATTGGAGAGCAAGTTAATACATTGCAACATATCATATCAACAACCTCCGGGCACCGTACACATTTTAAGCCACTTTGAGCACTTTGAAAAGTGATATATAGTGACTATAACGAATGCCTTAACTTAGGAGTTATTTTTTTATTATTATTTTTTTTTTTTTAGTTATGAGCTGTTGCTGGGTCAATTTTGCCAAAATTTGAGTTTCGAGCGAGCTTCATATATGCCAAGGCTCCAGTGAAGTGGAAAAAAAAAAAGGAGGATCCACATTCAACATGCACTTGCAGCCTATTGAACAGGACAAACCGTCACTCACTAGGCCACGCCTCTTAAAGGCACATGTCACACACAAATACTACAGTGCGTGTGTGTGTGTCACTTTCAGATTCATAGTACTTTCTAAAAGTAGTTTTTAATACAGTGCTATTTGTCTTTGTCAATTCAAAACATAAATTATTTTTATTGGTGCTGGAACGGATTAATGGCATTTTGACTCTTGTCAATGGGGAAAATTGTAATTAAAAAGCCCATTATTACGAAGTAGTGGTTCAATTCCAAAATCAATATTGTATGACCGAACTTCATCCAATTCAATTCTTCAATCCTAAAATTTTAGTTTTATTGAGTTAGTCATTCGTTGGGTGTGCGTCTGACTTTATAATTCCTGCTCACTCTCCTCATCCTGTCAAGTCAAGTTTATTTGTGTAGCCCTTAATTACAAAAGAGTCTCAAAGGGATTCGCAGGCCTACAGGCCCCTGATCTAAACCCCCAGGCGGGCAAGGAAAAACTCAAAAACCCAAAGCAAGAAACGTTGACACAGGGTCTTGAGGGTTGTGAGGCATCAGTGCCAAACACACAACGCCTGCGATGATCCCCTCGCACAGTAAAATCTTTCTCGGCCTTCTTATGGCGGGGGGAGAGGTTGACTTCTACTGCGTTATGTTCTTAAATAAAGAAAATATGTGCATTTGATTAGAGCGTCAGCCTCACAGTTCTGAGGACCCGGGTTCAATCCCCGGCCCCGCCTGTGTGGAGTTTGCATGTTCTCCCCGTGCCTGCGTGGGTTTTCTCCGGGCACTCCGGTTTCCTCCCACATCCCAAAAACATGCATGAATTGGAGACTCTAAATTGCCTGTAGGCATGACTGTGAGTGCGAATGGTTGTTTGTTCCTCTGTGCCCTGCGATTGGCTGGCAACCAGTTCAGGGTGTACCCCGCCTCCTGCCCGATGACAGCTGGGATAGGCTCCAGCACGCCCGCGACCCTAGTGAGGAGAAGCGGCTCAGAAAATGGATGGATGGATGGATGTGCATTTGAATGCAAGGTCAGGAAAAGTCAAAAGACAGAAAATGTTCACGTTTTTCGCACTTTGGAAAGCGCAGCTTGATTGTTCAATGCAATATTTTGTAAAAATACAATTTAAAAAACTTTGGATATCAGATAATAGTATGTTAAACATTGTCGTATACAATAAGAACTTTAATAGTTGAAATGCATGCACTGTCATTTTATGAAACTACTCAAAGCTGCCCACTTCCAAATGCTTGTACTGTGTCCGATTTTTATGACTGTCAATTTCCATGTGCCTGTAAAAAGTGACACATAACCCATATGGCTTTTCATTGCCACACATGCACAGATGCCCAAATTGTCCGTAACGTCCCGAGAGCGTCAACACCAGACAGTGACAACACAGAAGTGAACAATAATAAATAAATAACACACATATTAAACATTACATGTTACAAGGTTGCATGTTTGGTTTGGCTGTGCTGACTCTTCTACCCATTGGTTTAAATGTTGGTAACATGTAATGTTGGACACAACTCAAGTGTATGGTATTGAGCATCGCGAATACACAGCCTCTGCTTTCGCTGCAGTTTAGATTTACGCTACGCTCACATTGGCACATATCACATACATATCTGATTTTCCCCTCCCCCCCCACTTTTGGAAGAGGCCTGATTCCAAAGTTCAAGCTATCAGATTCTATGCATTTTCTTCACTTTAATGCTGACACGACGCACATCCCAATTGTGCCATTTGAGAGCAAAATTTTTTTTTTAAAAAAGAATTAAATTGTATCACTTGAAACTCAACTTTGAGTGCAAGCAGAGAACTCCAACTATACGTAAAAGCAGCAAGAAAAACAAGAAGAAAAGTTTCCGTCGGGAAGACGTCGCAAACAAAGTCCGACACGCAGCTCCCTGTCACGAGACTAAATAGGTGCGTAGCTGAAAACTAGCCATTTACGGTATTTTTAAGGGTAGAGTAATGTTTGTAGATGTTTATAATTGTTTGAAACACCATTAAAGTGTTTTGGGATTATAGTTGTTGGTCTATTTATGGTCTAAACTATCAGTACAATTATAACTAAAATGACATCACATTTAGAGGGTGCCAATTATTTGCGGAAATTTGCAAAAATTCCGACCTGGCTCAGTACATCTCCCCTGCTACTATAATTTTTTTGCTATTTGCCAATTTTTTGAAAATATATGTGAGCGAGCCGTTCTGCACTTCTGCCTCACCGTTCCGTAACAGTGGAGCTCATTTACATAATAACCGCCCCCACACAGAGTTGCTCCTCCCATGACTTGATCATCTCGGCTGGGCAAAGATCCAGAGCCACTTTAAAGTGATGGCTGTACTCAACGATTTGAAACGCTTTCATGCGTAAAAAAACCCATATCCCCATTGGGTGCGACGCCCCATTATGTCAAAGCCAAAAGGTAAGCAGAGCTGCATTGAATTTTGTTGGATGCACAGATTACCATTAGCTTCTGATAAAAGGGGTGTATGTGTGTTTGGTCATGTGTCCAACTGAAGTGCTGCCTTCATGAGTAAAAAAAAGTTTTTATTGTCATTGAAGTCGCTGTAGTCATAAAGCCAGGGCTCCGCCCCTGGTTTCCATGGTAACAACAGCCAGACTTGACATCCTTACAATGCCCAAAACAAATACTGCATTATGCAGCCAAGGAAACATTCCCACATCAGATGTGATAGTCTTGCATGCGCAGGTCCTGAATCCAAGCACGAAAACTAGCCGTGTTGGTGTAATGCTGCAGTTGAATAAAACTAAGTGCAAGTTCCACGTGACACAGGTCGGGGCGAGGCCACGCTGTGGTGGGCGCATGAAAATCGGCAACGGCCTTTGCACACAGACAATTCTACAATGGAAGAACATGAATGCTGAGCGCTGAACCCTCTCTGCTCAGTCAACGTGAATTTGAACACAACAAAACATTACATAATGACATCATCCTTGAACAGTGCCACAAAGTTGCAATCTTTATAGTTTTTATTCCAGAAGTGGAATGTGTGTGTGTGTGTGTGTGTGTGTGTCGGCTGGTCATTAGAATTAATGATGAGTAAAATGGACTCCTTTATCGCTGCTGTCTCATTTTATGATGCACTTCCGGTTTAGGGCGCAAAGATGTTTCCCCATTGACTCTCGTTAGAAGTTTGATATGTGCTCTAGGCCGTTTTGTAATGCAAATATAATTTCCGAGGTAGGGTGTTGAATTCCACCATCCGTTAGCCTTCGAGTCAGACTCATAATTTGGGTCAGTCTTGTCTCCAGGCACCATTTTATGCCTGTGATTACTGTTATGTTGTCTGTCTACATGTGTTGCGCCACTGTTTGTGTTCATATATCTATTACGTAAAGGGTTATAACACCGTGACAACGATGCTATTTGTTCGCCCTTCTATGAAATATTGTATTTTGCTATCATTAAGCTAAACGGACTGTCGTAAGGGTAAGCCACGTGGTTGTTTTATATGCATAATAATGTTTAGTTTGACTCTAAACTTCCACTGGGTATGCAAATAAACAGCTTGACCCTATTGTTGACCGTCCCCGGGTGGCCACACCCACCGAGGCATAAATAGGGAGGCTCCACAACCTAGAATTTAGAACTGAAGAGGCCTTTTGGGTTCAAAGTAAAACGTCTTCAACAAACAAGAACAGTCCGGTTGTTTCGATTCAACTTCTGCGGATTTCCGCGAATTGGCAATCGGAGAGCCTGCACAGAAATTAGTTGTGAATGTAATGTAATTTGGATAAGTGTTTGTAAATTGGGCATCCTAGCTCAGGTCATTCAAGTATACACCATCATATCTGGGAAATACACAGATATTCTGTCAAATATTTTTTTGCTCAACCTCCTCCATTATTTTTTGCTCTATTTTGTACTTTTGTCAGAGAGATGAATTGAAAGGAATGACAAGCACAAAGCATTCTTTGTGTGTTTTTTTTTTTACCACCTCAGTCTCTGCTTATTTGCCACCCATTTTTATTCGTACGCCTTTATTTTCCTCACGTCTAAATCTTCGGCTGCTATACATCTTAATGAAAAGATGTTGAGGATGACAGATTGTGTCCATTTGGCTGCGAGTGATCTGCCATCAGTCACGGCGTGTGCACACTTCACCACGTAAGACAAAGACTTTGACAATAATGAAGTGAAACGTTGGGAAAAGCCCACAGAGGCACAGTGAAGTGGAAAAGGATGCAGCTGACAGCGGCGTGTTGGAGCCGCGTTACGCTCGCAATCTTCGTGCTCCTCAAAGAAAATATCACACTGGGAAGAAAATGTTTTGGAATAGCATGTCACCGTAGCACAGTACGACCCTGAATGTCATCAATTTATCACCCATATATCACCGGTACAGAGGACTAGGTTGTAAATATTATTTCGAGACGGACGTCAGTGTCATTCGGAGTAGTATATTGTGCCACAATGTCGGGCTTCTTAAACAGAAAATGAGTTGAGACTGAATTAGCAGCACCTCTGCTGGCTGCAGCCAAGCAATGCACTCCATTTTGGCTCATTTGTATGCGTAATCAAAAATCAACTTCACACAAACGACTGAATTCTGAACAACCAGTTAATTATACCCATTCCTCCTATACATAGACTCATTTACAAAGTTTATACTGTATATATATATATATATATATATATATATATATTTGTTTTATTATCCAAATGAATTGTTTTCTGTTTTTCACCTGCCCATAACTGAAATTTCTCCATGCAGGAAGATGCTATTTATGTGTTTGTATTTAGATGTGGTGAAGCAGCATGTGGCTCATGACCCAACGTTATCATAACAGATTGATTTTGTTCATTTCAAGAAAGCGGAGAGATTGTTCAGAGCAGACGTACAAGCTCTTCTGACTAAGAAGGCATCTGCTGTTGTACTTAACCCGAAGAACCAGAACCTCATGCTACTTCGAAAGACAAAAACATTATTCGATCACATGTGACGTGTCGAACTTCCATATATAGTTGTAAACAAACAATAGCGCACACACAAACACAGGGAAAAACACTACCTACTCGGTTGTTAGAGGTAATTATATAAAGCTTAACAGTGGGCAAACGTTAAGAGGCGATGATGTTGTCATGTTTCATATTCGGTGCATTCCCTTGGCAGCACTAATCGACAACGTGTAGTACAGACATCAAATTCTCACCCGGCAACACACGTCTCCACGTAAAATGGGTTTATCCCCGAATGATCTACGCTTGATACAACGAGACAGTGAGACACGAACGGGAGGTGATTGCGGAAGCATGTTAAAAACTGACAACCGATCCTTCAACATCATTGTAATATTTGGATCACCTTATTTTGCCACATGAGAAAAGCTACACCTATTGATATCATCTTTTCTATTTCTACCTGTGTGTTTCACCGTCACAGATCTCCTTCATTCCTTCCTTTAATAATTTCTTCAGCAAAGAATTGACTGCAAGGCGAACTGTCCTTGCATCATGCTCTTGAATGCACCATAAAGACTACAGCCCACAGGAAGGACTGTTAATTCTCCTGTAAGAGCAAATACCTCTGCGTAGCAGCGAGGGGCATTGGTCCATGCGTACGGTTCGAAAATGGAATAGATATTGATTAAAAAAACAACAACAACAACAACAAAAAGCAGATAGGTTGCAGGTATTTCTTTCGCTCCCATTCGTTTCTTTTGTTAGTCTCTTGTTACGGATAAACACGAGCTTCAGGTCGCGTCCTAATTGGCTATCGCTCTTTTTCGCGTCACACGCTTATGGATATTTTCATTGTATTTATTAATTGTAGTAATTAAATGCTTTTTTTTGTGTTAATGTATTCAGCACATTGTTTCTTTGTATTTTAAAGCCTGACCAGGGACTAAAACTACCAATTTGCTGAAGCTAAACATCTTCAATGCATCGCATATTCCCATTTTTAAAGGCAACAAGGAGCAATGGAAAGGAATACACAACATTTCAGCAACCCAGTATATTAATAACATTTATTACATATAAAATACGCTACCGCTCACTTGGTTTGATGTTATGGTAAGGTTAACAGCGGGCATCGGGGCAGCGGCATGTTGTAGCCTAGATAGTTGAGGTAATTACGTGTCACTTTAATGTTAGACGTTTTGTGTTTCCCCATAATCTTAGTCGTCCTTGTGTTTTGCTCACCTGTTGGTTCTGTTTTTTTTTTTGTTGAAACGCGAGTGTAGGTTGTATTTTGTGTAGTGACTTCTTGCTAGCTTTCATATCATGATGAGCGGCGTGTCGATGGCGAACCATAAGTCAAAGTAGTTTGCCATCTACCAACACTATATACGCGTCCCACGTAAAGTACTTTTGGAAAGATGAAAGCGCTGCTGTGATTGGATGCTGAGATGGCAATTTTGACCTTGTTTTGGCAGTTATTGAGAAAATGATTACCGCTTTGTGGATACCCCGCTTTATATAGCGAGCTGGACTACGCCCACCCACCCCCATATAAAAAAAAAAAAATGATTTCCATGCAAGAAAATAGATTTTCTTTCCACACGCAATGATGAAAAAACACTTCTTTTTTTTTTTTTGCAATTACATGTCACCCATCTGTCTCTTATACATTGTTCAAATTTGGTAGCCATTGCACAGAATGTCAAGGACTTTTCAGGCCTGTTGTTTTAAGACTATTTCTTGTACGTCTGATAGACATGCCTAATAAATGTAACGCTGCTTAGTGAAACGGAATTTTCCAGTAATCACAGGTGATTCTACCAGGCCAATTTTTGGAGGCCATGCCCACAACCGCAATAGTTAATTTACCCCAGGAGAAACACACCTGCAAAATGTTGTGACTAGTGAGGAGAGTAAGCAAAGCAAAGCGAGCAATATATTTGTCCTAAGAATAAAAATGAAAAAATGAAACAATCTCGCCCCCACCTGATTGGACCCTAATTACAGTCATTTTGTAGGTCTTTGTAGGGTGAGTCTTCAATAAACACAATATGCATGTTCTTGGGATGAGGGTGGAAGGCCGAGTACCCAGAGAAAAACCCACACAAGCGTGCAGAGAACATGCAAACAGGACAAAGGGAGGCGGTAAACAAGACTCTAACCCGGAACCTTAGAACTGAAAAAACAGCCGCGCTAACCTTTATCCCGCCACCTGTCATTCCATAGATTCAAAACAATTCCTATGAAACCGACCTGCCAGAGCAAGAGTTGAATGTAATGTACTTTTAATGAAGTAAATAAAAGCGCAGCGTGCATTGCGGATGCTTCATTAAACAGGCTGATAAACAATCGCAGCTTGTTTCACCACCGTTTAAATGCGTATGTTACGTAGGCTGATTTTTACTTTAATGAGAACAGAGGTGATTACAGCTGCGGCGTGGGCGTTCTTTTTCTTTGGATTACATTGAACCGGGTCAAACGGTGCCACCGCCGCCGCCGCCACCGCCGCCACCGCTAGATGGATTATCACACAACAATAGGGCATTATTTCTAACTGGCACTCCGTAGCAGTTGTGTGTTGCGTTTATGATATCTGCATGATTGTTTTAGGATGGAGAGAAGCTATTTAGCAGATGGTGGTGTAAGAATCCATTCTTTGGCGTGAGCCTCATTTGCATATTTACTTTTTGACTCTTGTCTTGCGATCTAAAATGCAGATGTATTTTTTTATGCTATGATGTTCAAGATGAATTGTGACGCCATCTGACAGAAGCGATAATTACACTGTGGGGAGAAAACACTTTACATACTGCAAACCATTAATCAAGTGAATGACTTTATTTTTACTTTCTGCATGCTGCATTATACATTATGCTTCATTATGATCATTGAAGCAATTTATCCAAATGTTTCGATTTGTTCCTGGTATAGTGATCCATCATCAAAATGAACCGTGACGCAAATGGGAAAATTGTGCCAGTGCTTCCAAATCATTCTTATTTAATTGCACTATTTGTAGCGCTTTCCTTGAAAGTTTGTCATATTCCGACACTTCGCTGAGCTAGTTAGGAAGCTAAGCAGCTAATGGAAAATGTAGGCTAATAATAATAATAATAAAAAAAGATCTTTCAAATTTACAGTTGGCCCACAGACACAATTCCACATTTAATGGGATTGTAAATGCATTCCGTTTCAAGGGGTTGCCTTCGCATTTAAAGTTGTTTAATCACAGTGGTCCGTAATACGCCTGAAGAAATGCCATGATAGTCTGCGTTTGTGGAGGGCACTCTGCTGCACGCTCTCTCACTGCGATTAGAACTCAGCAGCATATTACAGTGGGGCTCGGCTCAATTGAATATCGCTCTATTGGGAGCACGCTCGCCTTAAAGAACTCAATATTCCAGCTCTTTAAGGTGCCACAATTCTTTCTTTTTGCACATCTGTCTCCCACTTATGTGTCACTACATTGGCCTTCAATACTACTTTTTTTTTCCCCCTGCACTTATAATTCTTTAGTGTGCAGGGTTAGGTTTGTATAAGCAATTCTTTTATTTACGTAATACAAATCCTATACAAATGCACCTCTATATGAACATTAACACCACTATAGAAGTGTGTGCACCTACTGTATATGCATTGCTCTTCACATATGCCGCTGCATGTGCAAAGCCCCAGCTAGCTCATTTGTGAGCAATTAGGGGGACTTTTTCTTGCTTGAGGAAATGGCAACATGCTCTCAAAAGGAGCCGAGACTTGAGGCCGTGCCGCCCCAGCACCAAATAACAGAGAACAGCTGAATTATGAGCATCAGGCTTGTTTTCGTGCAACTTCACTTTTTTTGGTACAATCATCTCAGCCCAAGCGCATTACTCAACATCAAAAGCTTTCCACTTGAGTGCGACATCCGAGGTTACCGCAATATGTTTGGTGATGAAGTTTGACTTGAAAGTAATTAAAACATAACATGCGATAAAACAGTGCTTAGTGATTCTGTCTCACAGTCGAGAGGTCCCGGGTTTAAACCTCAGCTCTGCCCTTCCTGTGTAGCGTTTGCATGTTCGATCCGTGCCTGCGTGGCTTTTCTCGGGGTACTTCGGCTTCATTCCATATTCCAAATGCATGCATGTTAGGTTAATTGAAAAAACACGAAATTATTCATAGGTGTGAATGTAAACGGTTGTTTGTATGTGCCGTGTTTAAAACACAAGAACTGTTATTTGCTCGTTGGTTTTGCAAAACTCCATTATGACGACCATGACCGCTCCCGTTGAGCCTCCATTTAAACGTCCAATATTTGACGTTTTCTAGGATTTGGGATGTTCTATTGGCTCAATGGTGCCTCAGTAAACACGTGAAATATGAATTAAACTCGTCCAGGCATTCGTGAGTTCCAGACGTTTTTCTGCCGAGAGGCCTTAAATCAGGTCATTCGAATTTCTCCATCTTATCTACATCACTAGCGAAGATCTTCGCCTGCCTCTCTGTTCCCGAGCCAGCGCTGTCAACATAACAAAACACGCGTGCTCTCACAAGTGGGTCTTTTACACGGAGGCAACCAATCAGAGGAAATGGGGTGGTCTTAGCCAAATATGGACAAAGCCGATACAAAACTGGGTCAAACAGAAGTAGGTGTCAGAGGGGCCTTTTCTGGACACACGTATGACAAAACCAAGGTGTTTTTTTTTTTAAATGTAATTGACACTTTTATACTAAGTCCATGATACAGAGTCACTAAATAGAGGTCTAAATAGCCAAAATGTGGGACCTTAAAACAAAAATAACTTATCCTGAAAGTAGACTTTAACCAAAGGGTCTATAAAGACGACAAAAACGTTTCTGTGCGTTTTCCCAGCGGGAGCTCTGATTTTACATAAAGATGCCATGGATCTAACGGCGCAGGTGTTGTCACCTTTTTTTCCACTCCTAATTAACCCTTAAATATATCTTTGGTTGATTGTGTCAAAATCCATTTTACGGCCTCAGTAAAGAAGACTAATTATCACGACTTATGTATAGCATGTAATGTCAAGAAACTTTGTGATCAATCTCCTAACAAAAAAAAAAGTATGTAGAGACTCGGGACATTATTGCAGCATTAATTCAACAGATCTGTTTGGGGCCTACTTTATATCGGATAATGGAGAAAACGTACGTAGTTCAGATACAGCTGAAATGAGGTCAACGTTGCTTTTTCCTTTGTCTTTTGAGTTCTATCCGGTGCGGCATTATTGCCCATTGTACTACTAAGACCTATCACATGAAGATTTAACCGTCAGATGACATCTCTTTAAAGGTTAAAAACCTGCTTGTGTCTTTATTTAAGTCGACACTCTTTTTTTTCCCATGAACATTCCGTGTGCATTTTACATGCCAAGGGCATGGATTGGGACATTCAAGTTCAATGGTGTGTATATGGGCGGGGGCGAAAGAAGGTTTTGCAGAGTTAAAGCAAACATGAGACACAGCCAGCCTGCCGTGGCTTATCATGGGCTGTTGAAGTACTCTCTTCAAAACATGCGTTTAAATATGGACCGTGAAATCTCCGATGGCTTCCTATCCCAGAGGCAACATCAGATCTTTTTGTTCTGAAGATACACTCAGCTGATTAATTCACACATCAAAACAAAACTGTGCAGATTTATTTATTTATTTTTTAGTAAAGCCTTCAACGTCACCGAATCAAACCCCATCGGAAGTCTTAAACTCAGAAAGAAGCTGGCGTTATGTTTTATTGATTCCTCTCCAGGAGTTTGGAGACAATAAAAGACAGAGGATCGTTTTTCTGTGTTGGTATGGAGAGCTGAGTTGCGATGTTCAAGGTGTCTCTCCAGACATGTCCCGTAGCTGCCATAAACAATCTTAACGGAGGAACAACACAAGACTAGCATGTATTACAGCTAGCGGGCTTCTTTGCTAGCTGTGAGCAACAGATGCTCTGTAACGATTGCAGCAATTACTCCCCAAAAAGTCATGAATCATGTGACTATATGGTGACATATATATTGAGAAAGTCTACCCTAGAGACTGGGATGATGAAGAAGTCAAAGAACACATGGCATGGGTTCCACGGTTTATGACTGTCCCGACTTTTCGGCGCTACGAACGGTGCGTGGCGTAAAATTACAGCAGACTGTGTTGTCACATGGTATAAGAATACTGCCGTAACTATTGTTTTATATGCATGTCCTAGAATCAGAATCAGAATCATCTAAATTTGCCAAGTATGTCAAAAACACACGAGGAATTTGTCTCCGGTAGTTGGAGCCGCTCTAGTATGACAACAGCGTCAGCCTCACAGTTCTGAGGACCCGGGTTCAATCCCCGGCCCCGACTGTGTGGAGTTTGCATGTTCTCCCCGTGCCTGCGTGGGTTTTCTCCGGGCACTCCGGTTTCCTCCCACATCCCAAAAACATGCATAAATTGGAGACTCTAAATTGCCCGTAGGTGTGACTGTGAGTGCGAATGGTTGTTTGTTTGTATGTGCTCTGCGATTGGCTGGCAACCAGTTCAGGGTGTACCCCGCCTCCTGCCCGATGACAGCCGGGATAGGCTCCAGCAAGCCCGCGACCCTAGTGAGGAGAAGCGGCTCAGAAAATGGATGGATGGACACAGTCTGTTAAATGTAGGGTTTTCCAAGTTTGTTCTACACACACAATTAGCTAATTGAAGATTCAAAATTGTCCACAGGTGCGAATGTGAGTGTGAAAGGTTGTTTGTCTCTGATCCCTGTGATTGGCTGGTGATCAAGCCAAAATGTAGCTTGCCCCTTTGCTCAAAGGTAGTTGGGATAGACTCGAACAAATCCATCACGAATGAGGACAAGCACTATAAAAAAATGGATGGATACGGTTTTGGCTCGGCGCACTCGGAGCGGTAGCTGACCAGGCGCAAGAAATACCACCTTGAAGTACCAGTTTTTAGCAAAGGAAAAATGTCAACAGCGAGACATAATTGCACATTTTGCATGCTGATTCTCAACTTGTTTGGGATACAAACAAAGACAACATGACCGACAACATGACATCTGCTACGGGAACGGGACACCCTTCCCTTATTTTTCAATTTGCTTGAAAATGTAGCATATTGAGCTTGGATCAACCTAAATATGTACAGTACATCCAAAGCTCTGGAGGAATTCAGGTCATCTTTTTTTTTTGTGCGTGTATGTACTGTATGCTTTCAGAGCAACCAGTGTGTTTGTGTGTGCACTGATTGCAATTTGGGATGATCGCCACTCGTATCATAATCATTCCTCACACTTAGTCAGTGATTGATGGGACATATATACATATATATATAAATATATATATATATATATATATATAAGCTTTTTGATTTATATTGAAAGTAGGCATGATCTTTTTTTAGGAGTTGCTCCGTCAGCAGTTCTCACTGTATTCTTACGATAGAGGAAAATGCTTGAACATTGTGAGTTGTAACTCATGTTAATACGCACCCCTGCACCTCAGCGAGCAGCATGCTGTTAAAACGCGCATGCTTCACAAAAGCAGATGAGATATAATTATGCAAATTGCATTCAAAGAATTCCGAACTAGTTCGTGTGGAATGGATGTGTCAACGAAGTGTCCGCGTCGACAGTTGACAATTTGCTAATTAAACCTGACGCAGTTTCCCTCTCCGCACACGAGCTCGTCGAGACTGTTGCAGGATGCACTGCGGTGAATATCGCAGATGATGTTTTTGGAAATACAGGATTTCACTTTGCCCCAAGAAGGGCTCATACGATATCGTTAAGCTTTGTACATATTGTTGACAGGTGTGTAATGAAAGTGCCTCAACTTCAAACAACTTGTCTGCACGGCCGCCTCGCCGCTGCACCGCTGCACAAAGAAGGATGATTTATTACGCCGGTTATTTGTCTGCCTCCCTAAATGCTTGAATTGCATCTGACAGCCGGAGTAGATAAACTACTCTGGCCCAATGCATGGAAAGTGTCGTACCTGCAAAGCAAAGATTAATCGAGTCCATCAGGAAAGAACAGAAACACAATTTGGCCTATTTTGTTAGCCATCTTTTCCTCACTCAGCCAGGCGGAGCAGACCGCTCCCTAGCTATTGTCAACTTAAACATGCAGTGAACAAGCCGGGCCTAGGGGATGGAGGGCGGGTGTAGGTGGGGGCTGGGTTGTGGGGGAGGTCTTGAGTTCCATGTTGCCCAGCTGGGGTTGAATTTGAGCCGTGGGTAAAGCACAGACACAATTAATGAAGGAGAGATGAGTGCTTGGAGGGTCTGTGAATGACACTCGGGCGCTGGCAAGCAATGAAAAAATGAGTTGAGAAGTTTTCTTTTACCCCCACCTCCTTATGTTTGCCCAAGATGAATTGGCTTTTAAGATTTAAGAAAGTCCACGGCTAAAATACAAAGAGTGGCTCATCTATCAGCCCCTTGAATAGTGAGAAAATCCTCTGGCTGTGTGCGTGAGGAGGGGAGGAGGGGAGGAGGGAAGGAGGGGGGGAGGGGCCCCGGGCTCAGGCGAGGTATGTTGTCGGTCGCTGATTAGACCTTGGGCAACGTCGACGCCGGGCCTCAACGCACAAATATCAATCCTCACGTCTTCCACTTCAAATACTTGGAACCACTTGAGACAATTTCTTCACAGTAAGCCTCCCTTTTTAAAGATTTGCTTTATCAAAAGTGCCAGCAAGCGTGCGTCCACTGCAGCAGTGCATGAATTTATTGTGCAAAACAAAACATAACAAAACAACAACAAAATATTTGTCAAAGTCAAACTTTTAAGGATGCACCATTAAGGAAGGGATGTTTAAAATAGCAATGCTGATGCTTTTGGTGTAATTATTTTGTCTGTAATCCGCCATATCTGTGACAGCAAAACAAAACCAAAAACTACAACACAAATCTGTAAACATGTATAATCTTTTCAGACAACACGTGATGCATTATTATTGCAAGATAGAGATTATTGATGGGCGCAACAATCAATCGAAGGAATAAGAATTTGGTCAATTGCGTTGAATGGATTGTTGATTAATCGTGCCTTGAAGCAGTTGAGGCTAAATGAAGTGCACTACTCACGCTGTTGATTCAACTAGTTTGCCGTCTAAAGAAGTCCACGGCATCCGCTAGGGCGAGCTGAGCTACATGAACACTTCCAGGCAGTGTCAACACACAGGAGTGACATCACAACAGCAGTGACAAAGAGAAAGATTCAAAATATTACATTTTTAGATAATTGATTTTCCACATGGTTGATGAAGGAAATATAGTCAAATGCCATGTAAGAAGAACAAGAATAGTTGTTTTGCCATTTATTTTTACAAAGACATTTTTGGAGAAATAAACCTGTCAAAGCGTGTCTGTTAGTGAAATTGATTGTGTTACCCAGGTTTTGAGTTACTACGTGGGGGTCGGTGGGATCCAAGCCCTCACAAAGCACACCTGAGTTTTCATAAAGACAATACATTGATTGATATGAGACAAAAGTTCAGAATTCCAGGTATTCATTTCATGGTATTTAGATCTAGATGTGTTAAACAACTCAGGAACAGAGCACCTTTTGCTTGAAGCCACCCACAACAAAGATATACAAGCATACAACAAAAACAAAGGAATTGACCTTGCCGTTCCAATACTTTTGGATGGGATTGTATAAAGCAAACGCTGGTTGCAGAAGCAATGTTTTCCAAAGTGACTAATTCATGCGACGCATGTCACGCACTGTCATCTGTGTCTGCCTAAAAATGTCCACCAGAACTCCACTTGGTACTTGAGAAACATACGAGAGGCTATCTATCTGATTTCTGCAATCTTCCTGACAACAACGAATAACCACCTACTTGATTTGCTGACACCCGCGATGATGATGATGGTTGACCTTCACAATGACGCATTCATGCAAACTTTGGGCTTCGGTAATCGCAGGTAAACACAACATATGGGGTGATGCATTTCCCTCAATCCAACACAAACTGGGAGAGTCAAGCCTGATACTGAATAGGGAAAAATAGCAATGAATTATAAAATGTCTGCCTTAGCCGCGCTCCACACACAAAAGACAGCAGAGCCAATTACACCCCGAGCAGTGTAATAGAAAGCCTTTATGGTGTTTCTGGGGTGTCAAGATCTTAATTTTTGATGCCGCGCCGTGTGCATCCAGGGCCTCTGTAGGTTGTTTTTTCTTTTTTTCTTTTGAAGTCTTAAGAGGTAAACACCAAAAACCAATAACCATCAGCCTGACATTAAATCAACCTGACACTTCTCTAAAAAGGTAAAGCTATAAAAGATGAACGGGCGAGAGAACTTGAAGGAACGCGCCGTATTATCTCAGCTGCCATGAGCGACTTTTGTTTACACATGAGTTTGGTCTTCTCTGCAAACAGTTTGGGCAGCAAAGTCTTCTTTCAATAGCAACTGTAGCAAAGTGAGAAGCCTTCCTAAATCAAGGGATCGGCAAAATGTTCCACAGCCCCTCTACCCTCCAAAGTTCTGCAAAAGTAAGAAAGTAATCTTGCCATCACATCCTAATAAAAGCTAACTCATAATTAAGCGCATAATTGCATATGTTTTGACATTGGCTAGTGATCAAATTGATATTTGGTGTTGATATATCAATGCTGTATCATGAGAGATAATGATGTAGTTTATCATGAGATGGATATTTCTTTATTTAATAGGTAATAATGGTAGAATATCCTCTTATTGCTACGGAGGTCCTTCGAGATACTCATACCGTTTGTTGCCAAGTATTTTTGCGAGCAACCCTTTTTCAGGGATAGTAAACAAACAAAGAAAAAGAACAGATTTTGTTGCAAAAAAGATACGGAAGCGTTGCTTGCCAAGTTGAAGTTATTTATTTATTAATTTATTTATCCTGCAATTGAAAGCAGACTCTCATTTGCAATGTCGACCTGGCAGCTAACAGCAGAGTAAAACAAAGCCAAATAAAAGCAAATACAAATACCTAATTTGTCCCGTACTCTGTCTCGTCAGCTCAGCCCCACCGGCCGAGATTTCTTCTTGAGAGTTTTCTCTTTGCTTGCTCATGTGGCGTTCACTTGGTTTTCTTGTGTAAAGTGCCTAGAGAAAACCTCTGCTGTGAACTGCTGTGCACTAAATAAGTAAAATTGACTTGGCTTGACTTCAGGCAACAGCAAAAGTCACATTGATTTGCAGTAAAGATTTATGGAGTTACGTTTCCATTTTTTTTGGTATGATATTCACATTTTGTTAGTTTTGTTGTTTGAACATAATGATTGTGTGTGCAACTACTGCAGTGCTACATTTTTGTGCACTAATAAAATATACCGCATACCTCGGCTATGTTTTGAATTTGAAAAAAAAAAAACGATTACATTTTTCCAATTATGAAGGGATCGGTGAATGCACGTATGAACCTTGTGGGGTTCAAGACCTCTAACCGCTGCTTTAGCTGCAGCCGACACGAGTGACGTCATACACGTCTGATCACGCGATCGCAATTTCTGCATCTCGGCGCCTTCGTACTGGTGAGTGGAGACTTTTTATATATGAACAAATATACATGATTACATTTGGACAATTGGATAATTTTCTGTGGCACACCTAATGGTCTCTCACTGCAGTCCAATGTAGCACAGCTGAGTGGCTGGGAATCATTGCCCTAAAAAAAAAAAACATCCACTTAAGTCCTGTACACAACCTCTGGTCACACTTCCTCTCCATGTCTTGCCATAAATACGCGAGATTGGAGAGTTTAAGGATTTTTAAAGGCTCAGTTAGTCTCTGCCGTAGCTTGGGTTCAAGTAAACGTAGACGGATGCAGACAGAGCCGGATTGACACTAAATCCTTAATAGTTATTGGGAAGATATTAAAGGATTACACTACTATGAGTTGCTGAGCCCAAATGATCTGTCATTTTTGAGATTATCACGTTACATGCTGATGTGTCAGACTAGCCCCTCTGTATACACTGTAATTCTCATCAAAATGTGTGTATGTGGCAGTTCTGGAAATGCAGTGTAAATTTGGAGAAGGGGCGCTTCATCGCCCTGACACATGTAGGTCTTGAGTCGCTCGGCTTTACCTCGTCCTCGGAGAGCAATCGCGCGTAGATTGAGCAAAGGTGCGGCCGCCTTAAACAAGTCAGCCAGCTTTGAGACGTGTGAAGCAACAGAGTGCCGCAGCACCGCTAGCGGCTCACGGCCTCGGGCCTTGAGCTGTCGGAATCGGAAAGTCACGCTTGAGAGCTCACCCGGAGATGGAGATGTCGAAATCCTTGATGCCCTGCACAATGAGGCCATTTCATAGTGGATCACGGTAGAGTCTTGCTGGTGGTGAGGGGAGTGGAAAGTCACTTTGACAGGCCACTGAAGAATTTATTGAGATGTCCTGTGGTGTTGAAAGATTTGCATGTCTCTTCAAAAAAAAAAAAAAAAAAAAGAAAGCTGTGAGGGGAACGGCAGAGGGGGCATAAATAGGAATTCAGGCGAGCCTTCCTGGTTTGACTGCACAACAACGGCTAATTCATGTTGATCAGTCTGAAGATCAGCTTTGTGTTGAGGCTTGGCTGAACTCATCACTTTGGAACGCAAATGACAACACATCACGGAGAACCTAACAGAAAATTGGCAGAACGCAATACGCGCTCACATTTAAAATAGGTTTTCTTCGGCGAAATAAAGTCAATTTGAAAATTGAAAATATGCCATTGCAGCGACAGTCGTCATCGTAAAACCTTTACTGGAGTTTTCCCAACGCTATCAATTATTGTACAAAAAGTAAAACCAAGTTAAACGTTCTACATTGTAGCCTTGATGTCATCTCGCACAGTCATGAATTTTCACTTAGCAGTGTCATACTAGAGAAAAGAGTCTCTTCACATGAAGACAAAACGCAGCTTACTTTATGGCATAAATTACATTCTTTCATTGTCATTGACACTTTAGCCAAATTGTACTTAACACCCAGGACAAAGACGTGCAGTAAATTTCCCTTCTTTATCCTCCTATTTTGAAAATAATCAAGGTGGTTTTCTACTCCGTATCATCTCTAAATGAAGAAATAAAAAATGTTTCATTTTTTTAATGTCATTTTTTAGCGGTTCACTTGCAAAATCATTATTAAAGGTGTCACAAAAAGGTGTCACAAATGAACTTCACACGTTCAATATAGCTTTAGCAAGCGGACTTGAACACTATCGACTGATGAGCGCGCTTGCACTTTAGCCTCGGTAGACTCGATACTCTCCCTGAGCCTCAAAATGAAGCCGTAAGACGCCAGCGGTCTGCCAGACGCCAATCAAGCGGCGTGAGCGGTAAGCAGAGAAGGAAGCCTCGACAAAACGATGCCTGCAGCATTCAACTGAGGACCCGCCAGTTGCCTCCCAAGATTATAACCTCTGCATACAAAAACCTAAGCTTCAGGACTTAGTCTGTTAATGTTACGTAAAGCTCATACACGAGGGGTTGCGTAAAGATGAGCTCGCTGCTGGGTACTCCGGTTTCCTCCCACATCCCAAAAACATGCATGAATTGGAGACTCTAAATTGCCCGTAGGCATGACTGTGAGTGCGAATGGTTGTTTGTTCCATTGTGCCCTGCAATTGGCTGGCAACCAGTTCAGGGTGTACCCCGCCTCCTGCCCGATGACAGCTGGGATAGGCTCCAGCACGCCCGCGACCCTAGTGAGGAGAAGCGGCTCAGAAAATGGATGGATGGATGGAGGCAGACTGTGCGGCTTCTTAGCTCCCTGGATGCTTGGAACATAAACATGGACGCGCACAACACTGCGGAGTGATCACATCAAAGTCTAATGGAACGCCGTTAAAGTAAAGAATTGCCATTTTTAAACGTCATCTCCACTTAACAAGATCAATTTTATCCACTGCGTTTTTCAATTTTATCCTTCACAACATGCGTCAAATCTCATCTGAGAGACTTGTCGTGCTTCGGTGCTGCTCTTTTGCTTGGCAACAGACTTCCAATTGGCTCAGCGTTTTTACTTTTATTATGACAAATTATGAGGACAAGCGCTGTATAAAAAAAAAAAAAAAAAAAAAGGCATCTTTTTGAGAGAGGTGTTTGTTCATCTAAAGTGGGTGGAAATTCGGTGTCTAATTGGATGCAGCGCATCCAATTAGAGTGACAGCCACCACTTGAAGCAATAATACTCTAGTAGGCTTGATTGAAACAAAAAGATAGTGTCCCGCAATGCACCGAGTGACTAAAAGCTCACTATAGCCGCGTGGATCCATATGAGAGCTGAGAAGGCCAGCCGCTACCCGAATGTGCGTTTTAAATAATCGGTCTGCGAGCTTTTGTGTTGATTTTTCAGTGTGCAGCAGCGCCTCAAGGCCACACAGACCTGTGGCTGCCTGGCCTGGGTGAAAATCTGTGAATGTGACAGTATGTACAAGCCAGGGGGCATGTGAAATAATTTACTTTCATGCTGTACTCCTGTCTAACTGTCACTGCCTCTTAATTCCGCTCTGGCGCATATTCTAATCTTCTAAATAGTTTTTAAGCACGGTGCTGGGGTTTTTAATAATTTAAACCTTTGCTCCTCTGTGGGGTTTCCTGGTGGCACACGGCAGGTTCATCGGGGACACTTTCCATTTAGGGCGAGCACACCATATTGACTGAGACGAGGCGTGTGCGTGCGTGTGCGTGTGTGTGTAGGCGCGCCGTTTATTTGCGCCAACCATTCAACCTCTGTCTCCTGTTTTTAGTACTTGATGTTTGAAAAGAAAAAAATGCTCTTGCCAAATTGGGATGGAAAGAAAGAGTTAATCTCAGATTACCACATACAATACATATTGACCCAAAAGCAGAGGTAGTAAAAGTACTCACACTGTGTACTTATGTAAAAGTACAGAAACTTAAATAAAGACGTGTTAAAGTCCCCACCACCCAAAAAGTAAAAGATCTGGCAAATCCCACCCTATCTTCGCTCACTGCTCACCATGCATACCACCACCCGCACTCGCCCTTCCAGCAGTTTTATTAACCTCTTCATTCCCAAAGTTCAGACTACTTTTGGTCGATCTTGTTCTCAATTTTCTGTCCCAAACCACATGAACACTTAGCAACAAACTTTTGTGAGGGATATGATCGCTGCACCTGTTCTTAGCCTGTTTTAAACCTTTTTTTTCCCCGTTTTGTGCTAATTTTTGACACTTCTTAAGCCACGCCTTCTGTCTCCGAGTGCTTGTTTTTCCTCAGTCGCTGTTTTTTTTGTATATGAAATTAGACACGCAAGATGGGGCCAGATTTTTTTTCACAGATCATATTTCTCATATAGCTACTAGTGTCACGTTATAATGGCTATTTTAACAAAAAGGTCGGGGTGGGAATTCGACTTCCCTTTTAAAAGTACAAATGCTGAAATGTACTAAAGTATAAATGATTTTTTTACTGTCAATTACATAGACAGACACATTTTCATAAATTGGCACAATAGAAGAAAAAATCAATCTCAGCTCACAAAAAAAAAAAAAGCACAGGCACACTATCAAAAACATGCTCCCATTACTTTGCTAATGTTGTAAACAAATCATACTTGGAGCCCGACAACATCAAAACATTCTATTGAACGCTTCTATGAATCTGTTGCGTCGTAGTTGTTAATGTTCCCTTGTTTAGAGTTAAGTTCCCCCATGTTGCTGCTGTCCCTGTTTTTTTCCCCCCCAGTATATACTTTAAGTTCCCAAGATCTCAAAAAGTCAATGAAGATCTCAAACACGGTTTCTCTTTATCGCTCTCGATTTACATCTTTTTTTTTTTTTTTTTTAGGTCTTGTCGTCATCGGTTGAAAAAAAGCAATGAGCCTATTTTGACAAAGTCAGAAGTAGAAAGTACAGCTTTCAAATGTAAGGAGTAAAAGCAAAAATGTTGTCTGAAAAATAACTACTCAAGTAAATTACTGATACCTAAGAAACTCTACTTCAGTACAGTAATGAAGTAATTTGTTACTTAACCCTACTGCCTTATAGCAACTGCAAACGTAATGTTTCACAATAGCAGATGTACTGTATGTGCTTTGTACCCGAGCAGCTCTCCACACCCACTCACTCCCACAAGTGTACTTCAATGACCCGCTCGGATGGCTCGGAGCGTCTTCTGAAGCTCAGCATGTGTGCTGCTCGCGACGCTGCTTTGGCCAGATTTCAGCTCGCGGAAAACACACGGGCAGCCAATGAAATCACTCAAAATAAACATCAGACGTGAGGAAGAAATACAAAACAAAGTCTTCCGGCCCAGCAGTGGAGTAGGCCACCAGAAAAGAGGTGGACTTGCTCCCATTTGTCCCTTAAATCTGGAGGTATCGCCACAATCACGATACTGCACCGTGTGTGTCGCAGTGAAATTGAACCTGCTTTTGAAATGTGCATTTTAAATTGTTACACATGGACCTTCCCTCGCTTTCCCATCTCCGTGTCCTTCAGATGTTCTATTGATTTGTCATAATTCATTGATTACCTTGAGCAGCAGAAAAAGGATTTAACTATTAAACTAGACCTCAGTTTCTGTTGCTGAAATTTTTTTAGAAAATGTCTTGTTTTTCAGCGTCTCTCCGTGTTGTCGAATATATTCATTAGAGCTGTCTTGACTGTTCTAATCAAAAGTGTATAAATGATACATTTTCTGAGTTTGCCTTCTCCATGGATGGAATTATGGGGAAATTCTCCTTTTAGAGCGGCAGATTGAATAACGATACACAAGAACACAAGAATAATGATAGCAAAGATCCCAAAACTTAAAATCCAACAATACTGTAGCTGCACACTATGTACAGTTTGTATTTACAACACCAGGCAATGAGACAGAGTGAGAATGAGAACCGCTGTGTATGAGTCAACTGTAGTAATAAATAAATATATGCAGAATGTCAACAGAACAATGTGAACAGCAGCAACAAGAATAGTCAGCAGCATTGAACCTAGCAGGAAAACTAGTCCCTCGTTTATATACATTGACGAAAATGTACGACATCGCGACCATATATTGATTTTATTATTTCGATAGATTTCAAAGCTTCATGCATAATACTAATACAAAATATGCATGTAAGGTGCGGGTATTATTTTTGCCCACTTGGGGTCGCTATCATTACTTCCTACATTGTAGTGCCTGTGAGCTTGAATGTCGGTGGCTTGAAAAGTCGTAGCCTGGCTAATTGAGTGACTTGCAGTCAGTTGTGGTCGTAGCAGCTTGTGGATGAATGCGCTTATGTGTATATTTTCATTGTTCAATATGTTCAATAAAGCAATTGAAAGTGCACCGGCCGCTGTGTCTGTCCTTGACCACTTGTTGGGTGCATTACGATATGTCTAGCTAGTGGTCGTAAGCTATATTAAATTAGCTAACGATGTTTATGTAATTGTGTCGTCTCATAGATGTACTGTTCTATAAGACCATTGTGTGTACTGTGAGAAGATCCCAAACTTTGAAAATTACATCTGCACTCCTTCCTCCTGGTGTTTGCTTATTGCTAAGTGAGTCTGCAGTAACATTTGTCCGTGTACAAAACGATCAGCGCAAAATCCTGCGATACAGTGAAAAAATCTGCAATAATAAAATGAGATATGTACAATTTAAAAACATTGAGAAAGTGCAATGTGATATTGCAAGGAACGACTGGACATGCACCAATAAATTGTCAACATTTGTAAAGCAGTTTGGAATGAAATAAACACCAATAGTACTCATGATCTGCAGTATACAGTATAGAATTATAAAATGTAAAAAAATTGCTATACTAGCAGCAAGAGTAGGCAACAGAGAAGATAGCTTTACTTTCATTCTCCTCTCCTGAAAAAGGTCTTGGTTTTATCCCAGGGCACAGCTGGCCTCCTTCAATCAGCCTGTCCAGTTTTTTCCAGCAAAATGGCTTATGCCACTGTTAACTCCTAAAACGCCATAATTCAAGAGCTGAAACAGGTTATTGAAGTGATGCCTTCAATGGTTCGGTTTATGGACAAGAACAATACCATCCAAGGTGTTTTTGTTTTCCCCCCAAATGCATGTTTGAATTAAATATGTATTATAATATGTGAAAAGGATCGTTTCAGTTGTACTCATTACAAAGTTGTGCAGTTGTAGAGAAAGTTGGGAACTTTTTTTAAAGGTCCCATGCCCCACCTATTTACTTATTTATTTTCTTTAATCTTTCATGTCCTTTTATCCGGTTTACAAGATAATTTGGGATAGAAATGCCCAGGATGCTTTTTTTTGTCTTTCTTTTCAAGCTATTCCAGTTGGTCCAAAATACCTGGCAGTTGAAACAGCTGAATTTCTCATTAATATTCGATATGTAAATAAACTTTGCTCTGATTGGGTCCCTTTTGTCCTTAACTTGAATGTGGAACACAGTTTTGCTCTGATTGGTTGTGCGCTATAACTCAACGTCCATCCATCCATCCATCCATTTCCTACCGCTTATCCAAGGCCGGGTTGCGGGGGCAGTAGCTTTAGCAGGGACGCCCAGACTTCCCTCTCCCCAGCCACTTCATCCAGCTCTTCCGGGGGGATCCCGAGGCGTTCCCAGGCCAGCCGAAGGATGTAGTCTCTCCAGCGTGTCCTGGGTCGACCCCGGGGTCTTCTCCTGGTGGGACACGCCCGCATGACGACCACAAAGTGGATCATCGAACTGCGACCTAGGGTGTCTTGGTGCCAAGTGCACGTGTGGACACCCTTATGCTTCAACATGGTGTTCGTTATGGACAATCCGTGATGAGCACAGAACTCCAATAACAGAACACGGCTTGGGTTCTGATTGGGGGGGCCGTTGCTCCCAATCACGCCCTTCCAGGTCTCATTGTCATTGCCCACGTGAGCATTGAAGTCCCCCAGCAAAACGATGGAGTCCCCAGCGGGAGCGTTCTCCAGCACCCCCTCCAAGGACTCCAAAAAGGGTGGGTACTCTGAACTATTGTTTGGTGCATAAGCACAAACAACAGTCAGGACCCGTCCCCCCACCCGAAGGCGGAGGGAGGCTACCCTCTCGTCCACCGGGGTGAACCCCAACGTACAGGCGCCGAGCCGGGGAGCAATAAGTATACCCACACCTGCTCGGCACCTCTCACCGTGGGCAACTCCAGAGTGGAAGAGAGTCCAAGCTCTCTCGAGAGGACTGGTACCAGAGCCCAAGCTGTGCGTGGAGGCGAGTCCGACTATATCTTGTCGGAACTTCTCGACCTCACACACCAGCTCGGGCTCCTTCCCTGCCAAAGAGGTGACATTCCACGTCCCTAGACCGAGCTTCTGTAGCCGAGGATCGGATCGCCGCCTTCGGCCACCGCCCAGCTCGCACTGCACCCGACCCTTATGGCCCCTCCCACAGGTGGTGAGCCCATGGGAAGGGGGACCCACGTTACCCTTGCGGGCTGTGCCCGGCCGGGCCCCATGGGTGCAGGCCCGGCCACCAGGCGCTCGCATTCGAGCCCCACCTCCGGGCCTGGCTCCAGAGGGGGGCCCCGGTGACCCGCGCCTGGGCAAGGGAAACCTGAGTCCATTTTTTGTCATCATCATAAGGGGTCTTTTAGCCGTGCTTTGTCTGGTCCCTCACCTAGGACCTGTTTGCCATGGGTGACCCTGCCAGGGGCATAAAGCCCCAGACAACTTAGCATCATTGGGACACACAAACCCCTCCACCACGATAAGGTGACGGCTCAAGGAGGGGATAACTCAACGTCTATCATCGATTACGATTATATTTCTTGAGAGAGCGAGAGAGAGATGTGAAGTCGGTGCTCACGTAATATTTAGACCAGCTGATGATTAGATTGACAATGTAAGCAGTTGTTTCAGATTCCACTTCTCACTTCTATTCACAAGATCTAAACAGCGAGTGTCAGGATAAAAAAGTTGAACGTTTAAGGTGAAGGGAGGAGAGTCTACTACTAATTATTGTATTGCACTCCTGACTCGTATCGTAACCCCGATTTCTGACAGTGTGCTTGTTTTTCATTATGTTGTCATTCAGTAACCGGCTTTCCCTCTGCTCCGTATTGTTGTCACTCCGGTAAGTGTGTCACATTACACATTCAGACGGAGTACGGCAAATAAACTTGATTGGGTGCGGGGAACAAAATGTCTTGACGGCGACACGCATAACACATTTCTGCCTCTGTCACTTGTCAATTGCACTCGTTGTTTTGCATATCAAGCCTCGGCGGTGTCCGCCGCTTCTTCTTCTTCTTTTTAAAGAAACCGAAAACAAAACATGGTTTGTAGATTTGTTAAACACAGTGTTTTTGGCCCCAGATTCAACATACTAATTAGCCCCTAGGAGATTCGGCTAAGAGTTTGTTGTCGTCCCCCCCCCCCCCGCCCTCCTTTCCCTTCCTGAGTTTTAATCAGCCTAATTTCTCTCGCCAGCACGCAAGCACGTTCGGCGGCATATGCGAGAAGCCTCTGTTTGCATAATGTGTTCGCGGTCTGCTCCTCGGAGACTGAGCCCTGTTTGTGCATCTATGTGTCTATCTGTGTGTGCATGTTTGTGTTTTCAAGTTCATTTGTATGTGTTTGGGGAAATAGGTTTCGACACCCTTCCCCCCCAACCGAACCCTCATACTTCCCTTTAGTCTGCCGCCCTGGCTGCGTCTCAGCTATGATTGCTCTGATAATTCAACAGAAAAAAAAAAAAAAAAAAAAAAAAATACACCTTCTGCCAGACTGTTTCCTCTGTTCTGTTATGGAAATGAGATTTTCCATCTCACTTCATCTTCAGTACTTAAAAACCTCTTTGCAACGAATTGGACTGTCTAGTGTGTTAACACATTTCCTCCCGTAGAGGGGCTTTGTTGTTCGGCACAGCTTGGCTGAATTTAAGCTCGTCCGCCTTCATCCAGAAATTTTATTTTCCGCAGATTGTGTGAAATGTGTACTGTCCTATTAGGCCTGTGTTTATTGCTCCATAAATCAAAGTTAATGTTTGTTGTTTTGACGGCCACGTATCCTTTTTAATCCTTGAAGTCACATCTTATCATCCTCGGCGTACACTCACACATGCTAGCACATTGTTTTGCAGCCCTCATACTAATGCCCTTGTATTTATTGTTGCCCATTTTAAATTGTATGTGAAAGTGCCTCACTGGCAGACGGATGGGGAAAAAAAGGAAGAAAAAAAAACCAACCAAAAAAAAAAAAAAACAAGAGTGCGCCATAAAAGTTAGAACGCAGAAATAAAACCTAGGCTAATAGAAATGTGTCCGGGGCAATCTTCCATGCGGGATTGTGACTGATTGGATTTCTCAAAGGATTTACATGCAAGCACACTGCCTTTAAATCAGCTAGTACCGTTTGCCAGACTCCTCATCTAAAAGATTTACAATGCAGTGCATTTGCGCGTGTGCCTTCCTCTATATACTGATGTTTTGTTGAGTTTAACCCACCAAACCCCGACAGACTTGCAGTGCAGCACAGAACAAAGCATGCTATTTCAAAAAAAAAAATAAAAAATACAAAAAAATTTAATAAATAAACACTGTGCATGGAAATGAGTCTACTTAAAGTGGAGAGATTTCTCAGCACTTTCAAATAGTAAATTCTGGCCCAAAACCTTCAGATGTCCCAAGCATACATCCAAATCAACAAATGAATACTGTAGCTTCACCTGAAAAGCCCACATATTGAAAATTGTGCACATGAGATTTCAATTGGAGTACTTTTGTAAGTCCAGATGAATGCTGTCGTTAAAGTACAACTTGCTCAACAAGCAGTACAGTGAACCGACGACGACGAACCTTTTGAGTCGACGCGCCGATTGGAATCACTTCGTGAACTCTTCGTGAAGTCTTGAAGTGTGTATCCACATCTGGCTGGCTTTCGGCAGCGGTCACGCAACGAGCTACACGCTTGATTGCGCAACCTCAATAGCGATCCAACCGCTCGTATTCCGTATTCGTTTCACTGCATTTGCGTTATTTTCTTTACCGCTACACACCGATACTGATGACGAGTAAGATATTCTTTCAAACCTTTATGATCTGAATTTCATATTCTTTTGTGATTCTGACAAAGGTGATGGTAAATGATCAATTTACACACACACACATTGTAATTTAACTTTGGAATTAATCAATGAAAAAAAATTAACACCATTATTATATGTTGTCGATTTTTCTGTTTAGCAAGCTTTCCGATCATACCAACCCTTTTTGAAAATAAGATAAAGATTAAGATAATTATGAATGATTGAAACTTTAACAAAAAGGTCACACTTATAAATTGGCCAGAAATTGGTACATATTTGGGTGGCACGGTGAACGACTGGTTAGCACAGCTGCCTCTCAGTTCTGAGGACCGGGGTTCAAATCTCGACCCGCCTGCGTGGAGTTTGCATGTTCTCCCCATGCCTGCGTGGGTTTTCTCCTCCCACATCCCCAAAACATGCATGGTAGATTAATTGAAGACTCTAAATTCCCCTTAAGTGTGAATGTGTGCGCGAATGGTTGTTTGTTTATATGTGCCCTGCGATTGGCTGGCGACCAGTTCAGGGCGTACCACGCCTCTCGCCCCTGATTACACTGTAGCTCCTCTTGATCCTTGCGCCTCGATACACATTTTAAGACTATTGCGTTACTACAGTACTTAATATGAAGGTGTCAGTACAACTTCCGGGTTGCAGTCGAAGGATCTACGAGTGAGGAGCTAGGAACGTTGGAACTCAGCGAAACGAGATCCACCCTGTGTGTGAGTGTCTGGGCGTGAGCTGTGACTGATGAGAACAAGACCGGTCACGAGTCGAACGAGTGTTGAGACACTACCAATATACGATAATATGTCAAGGAAACCATTGTGAATCGATGGTGGCCGGATTGTGTGCGGTTTGCTGCGACAATCTAGCGAAGGGCTACTCAAGACTAGTCGTGTTCAGTCAAGGAACTTGTAGCGCAAGACACCGCCGTACTTGGAACAGCATCCAAGAATGACATTGGATAGAGAGCCACATGCTGCTTCACCATGATGTTTAAAGACAAAGACATTACTATCTGAGCACATGTCGCTAACCTGTTGTGATCAAGTAAATGAGTGCAATCAACAATTTTAGTTGCAGATTTCTGCGATCATCTTATTGTACATTATGTATTTTTTGGAATGCTACATATATAGGCTATACATAACAATCATGATGCTTTTTTTTCCACCAGTAAACTGCTATATTAACAGGGCTGTGTTCATAATGCAACCCCCCGCACCTGCTTTGATATTGCTCGACATAATATGAAACAAAAAAATCTATACACAAACTAATTAAAAGGAACATTAACTGAGTATGTTGCTTGTATTGTTGTGTGGTAATGGGAAGCGACTGATAGCATCTCAGCAAACAGATGTCATTGGCTCACCACATGAAAATGGATTTTTTTAAAAATCAATTACACTAATCTGCCATTTAAAACAAACAAAGCAGACACGGGAACGCATCGCCGCAGAGCCAGAAAAGAGAATTTTTTAATCTCAGATAATTAATAAATAGGGCGCCTTAAAACAAGGGAGTTTTTTTTTTTTTTTTTGCTTAGAAGCTTGTGGAATCAAATGCACGTCAACACTCTTTTTTTTTTTTTTTTTTTTTAGCGGGCCCCGTTGTGTTAGAGCACAGGGCTGATTTTCCTTTCATTTAAGCGAAACTTACAGTATTCTATTCACAGAGACCCTTTTAGCAGCATTCATAATGGAGCTGGCATCTGATTAACCTCATCGCATGCTGGCACAATGGCGGCCTACGCTGAGACTCTCTGCCTAATGGAGTCCACGATAACAAAGCACACTCCAAAACATTCTGTGCACCGCAGGACACCGCAGGACTCGACGACCAGATTTGAATCCCTTAACTCAACCGTCCCCACCAAACCCCCACCCACCTCCAACTCCCACTGCACTCAGTACGCTGAAGGAAACAAAACAGCCTCCGAGCCGACACCCCCACCCACCCGACACAAATCTATCTCCGATCTCCGCTCATGCGCTCGTGCACGCACCCCGGGCGCCCTCTTCGGCGCCTCGTTTTGCAACTTTTTATTCCTAATTGGAGACGCCTGTGTGTTGAGTTACCACAATAAGACAGCATCTCCTTAAAACAGCATCAGAATTATCTATGAATGCGTGCTCATTCGGGGGCCGTTTACACAACACTGTTTTTAGCTATTTACTGTTAAAAAACTGTCCTATGTAAATGGTCGTCTATTACCATCGAAATGCTGAAAATTGTAATCTGTAAACTGTGAAAACAACAACCACAGTGCTAATAGGAAAGTAGTAATTGGTATTAAGCCAGCATGTTGAAGTGATAAATATCGCCTGTTCTAAAATCCTTGAGATCTTTGTATGTCGTAGTGGGGCTAAATTTACCCGGGGTGGATTAATCTATTCACATATATATATATATATATATATATATATATATATATATATATTTTTTTTTTATTTTTTTTAATTTTTTTTTTTAAAAGTAATTACAGTATAAATATTGTCAATTATTCATAGATCAGGGCTGGTCACTAACCCCCGCAAATAGCGGGGGGTCACGTATTCTTACGCCACCACTCAAACTAGTTGATTGTGCGTCATTCGTAATCTCAAAACGTCTTATGTTGGGACCCTCGTAAACCGAGGACCCCTGTACAGTGGTGCCTTGAGATACGAGTGAACCGACTTACGTGTTTTTTGGCGATAAGAGCTGTAAACTAAACATAAAACAAAGATAAACACATTTTGTATTGAAAACAACTACATCGCTTTGCTTTACTGTAGTCCGTTTAACTTAATGCTAACAAGCAATGCACAACGCTGTAGACGAATAGCAATGGTGTCTCAGAGTTATAAACCTGTAAGAAACAGATATTTGAGCACAAATGATGGGGCAACATATGGAGACAGAAAATATAACTATTGTGTACTTACAGGCATATATTCTTTATCCTCTGCAAAAAAAATAATAATATTACTGCAGTTACTGAGTCACTTACAGTAGCTGTAAAAGTCTTCTTCATTTGTGTCTGTATGACGATATTATACGGTCCCCGGGTGGCCAAAGCGGGCACACCAGAAGGAGCAGCACAATTGCCATTGAATTGAAGCAAAAAATGTGGCAAAAACGGTTTAATTTTTTTACATTCTACTTAATTATGTCATTACTGTATGCTTTTATTAATTACAATATCATAGAGTGCTATATTTCTTCTGAAAAACACTACAAAGAGGTGTTGTTTTTCAGAGGCAAGAAGGGATTAATGGGTTTTCCATTCATTTCAATGGAGAAAGATGATTTGAGAGTCGAGTGTTCTTAGTTATGAGCGTGGTTACGGAACTTGTATTAATTTCATTTAGAAGACTAGCAAAAACTCCCATAGCGGTCAAAGCAAGACCAGACTGCAATAACGTTGTTTTAATGAACCACGTTGTCAGCCTTGGATGATGAGTGTAATGCCTGGAGCTGATGATTAACAATTAAAGTATTTCCCTCCTTTGTCAGTTTGATGGGTGGCAAAATGAGCCATTGAACTATGAATTATGCTGATTTCAATGTCAAATATCCACCCTTTGATGACACTGTGAGCTTTGTGCAGACACAAATTCGTTACTATCTTTGAGGAACACAAACAGGAGAATTTTAGATCGCAAGTGCCCAATTAAAATAGCAAGTCATTATTACATGTGCACATATGTCCTCGTTCGGACACGGCTTTTCCAAAGTCGGCTGAAAGAAACAATAAACGTACGACATACAGGGCACGTGAAAAGATAGCTTGACTTTACAGGTGCTAAACCTGTCTAATAAAAGTCCTTTGTTGTGTGATTTTATGAAATACTTTGCTGTAAAACATTTTATAGCTATAGCTCCTGGGGGAGAAAAAAAATGAAACGTGGGCGTTATTGCCGGACAGTGACGATAAGGTACGTTTTATTTATTTGATATACTTTATTGATTGTCTTTACACCTTGTTATCTTTTGATCTGCAAACAAGGAACGAGGCGGCACACAAACTGTGTTGAGATCGGCGGTTCGGTGCCTTGCTCAAGAGGCTAACAATCAGAGCCCATTTCTACCTTTTCATTAAATCTGTGATCCTCCGGTCTGCAAAGTCACCCTGTTTGGATGTCATGTAAAAAAAAAAAATAATAATAATAATCTTTACTGACATTTATGTACTTGACACAATTTAGGGAAATTGGTTTGCATTGGTCCACAAGGTGAAACATCTATCGCAGTCTAAAGGGCCATCAAAGTTGAAATGGAACATCATTTTCCTGTCCTACAAATTGCCATGACTCAGACAGATCTTCACTTGCTGTCTCTGCTCTGAGCCAAATGAGGAAGAGTGTCTCTCTCTCTCTCTCTCCCCCACCTCAATGTTGCCATCTCCTGGCCTAACAGGATTAGACAACATGCTCGCACAGGCCTTCCATGCACAGCTCCAAGCCAAATGAGCAGCAATTCCAAATCCTCGCTTGGCCCCAGCATCCTTTTTCAGCGGCCAGCCTGCTTTGGACCGCTACGACCGGGCAGAATGTCTCTCAGTGAGGAGCCAGTCCTCTCGTTTTTATTTATTTCATTTTGTGGTCAGCGCCTTCCTGGGCCCTGCCAATGGGAAAGCGTCCTCAGCCATCAGATAATGGGCTGAGGGGAAATTGCTTCAAGGACAGTGACATTCTAGAACGGCAATATGAAGATGTGATATATATTCAAAGTGGAGAAGGAGAGCGGTGCTTGAAAAGGCACAAATTAACAGCGACACATACGCATGCCCCGGCACATTTTTATGAGCGCGCACACATACACGAGCAAAAGAGGCCATACTTCATCTTCCCTGCTTTGAATAATATAACTGTCCAAGTGAGAATGCAATTATTGCCATCCCGGACACGCCGGCCAAGCCTCTCTCACCTGATATAATAACTGCCGGCACGGCGCACTAAAGTCTGCATGGTAGAGGCACCCGCAGCCCAGCTGCAGCCACCCAGGGCATCTTTGATATTCGCAGGCACCCACACAGTTCAGCGTTGACTCGGAGAGCGCAAATCAAAGTGAAAGTTGGTTGGGGATCTGTCAAGTCAAATATGTGCATGCAATCATCACACGGGCAGAATATCAGTGGAGGTTAATGCGCGGAGCCGGCTGATCTTTTGGGGCCCTCATTCATGCACGCCGGAGGCAGGGAAATTCAATACGAGCCATGAAATGGGGAAGTAGTCATCCTAATTGTATTGAAAGCCATGCCAGAGCGGGAGGAAGTACAAAGCAGGGGAGACGGATGCAATCGTTTAAGTGCACAGTCTTCCCAATTTGTGCTCTAAATGTGCTTGTTTACATCTGCGGAGGCTCAAATGTACACCGGTGATGCTGTTCAACTGTGAAATGCATTTTTTGTTTGGGGTGGGGAACATGCTCAAAAGGGATGCTCTCTCTCTTTTGTGTGCGCGTGCGTGTGTCACGTGACATGACAAACCTTCAACCTGTAGATGGCACTCTCATCCCTGCTTTTGAGTCTAAAAACCTCCAGGCGGTAACTCCACATTTAGAATAAAAAATAAAAATGCTCTCACTTACTGAAGCTGTCTCAATAATTTCGTCGTTTTCATCTCTGAAGCGTACATTTAGCTCGAGTGAACGTATTCTTCATTTGCGGTCAAAGCTTGTTCGGGAATGTGTAAACATGTTGTTCCCGGCCTGCCAGCGTTATTTGCACAGTGGGGAATGCTGGGAGTGGAGTGTGAGGGGAGCAACCTGAGCCAAACGTGATTTGTCTGTGAATACTAATGGCGCTTTTCATCCGCCTCGGCCTTTGTGAGATTCAAACAGCAAAACAGGTCTTCCTAAATGTCTTAATAGAGCCGGCCGGGCTGGTGTGGGCATCATGTTAGGAAGGCGAGGAAACATGTTTACACGCCATCCATACTAATGTTCTGGTTTTGTTTAAAACATGGGCATGGAGTCCACGGAGATCTAATTACAGGGTAAGCCTGTATTATTCATGCTCCTAATAGACTAATTAATTTATCATTCAAAAAACTTGGCAACTTTATGCTTAGTCTTAGTCATATGTTATGCATGTATTTGCATAATTGATCATTGTTTTACAAATACCTCTTTTTAAGGTACGTTTACACGACATTAACCGAAGAAGACAAAAATGTTTTTTTTTTATATTGAATCTTTTAATAAGACCTGCAAAAAGCTGTAATATGCATGCCAGATCAGTAGTTGGCGATGTCATTTTGTAAAAAAAAAAAAAAACAATAGTGTGAACCCTTACTATTCACAGGGGGCTAGGAACTTCTTCCGCAGATAGCGACAATCCACAAATAACTGACAGCGCCCCAAAAGGGATTTGTAATTGCATATAGATGCCATAAGATGGCAGCAAAGAACTTCAAATGGAGAGGATCACAAAGCACCATTGGCATGCATCTAGCATGCACACAACTATGAACCCATGTTACATAAATAAATGTATTCCATAGTTAAATTATTTAACACAAACAAACCAGCTTCACTTGATGCTCATCAATAGTATTAGCTATCATACAAGCCTAAATAACACATTGGCATTTATACTCAATAATAAATGTTCGGGAATACAGACAAATTGTAACAGCTAAGTAGACTAAACCGGCTTTTCTAGTAGCTGCATTGGGAGAGACGAAGAAACATACTTTCACTATCACTTGACTGTGAAATCAATGTGTTGCATTCAAGGACTGCCCATAAAACAGAACATCTCAGATAAGACACACGAACACAATTAATGAATTAAAGCTAATAACGCCAAGATTCCACCAGATGGGGCCCATAAACAGTGGAGCACATAAACAGTGAATAGACGAGGTTTTCAGCCAATAACGGAGGATAGGTTCTCCCACAAAAAACAAAATCAATGATTATGCTAATTATCTAAGGCTGAACCGCAAATATGCATGGGTTTACTTACTGTACACACATGCACAACAACTGCTCGTCCTTTCATACAAAGCCAAACCGGGTACATAACAACAATATGAGCATTTTCCCTCTTATGATCAGCGGCCAAATTCTTGAATGTCTCTGAACGCTTATCCTGAAGCTTACGCTGTTACTGGACCTAAATAGAAGAGCAAATGGTTGTGCTGAGTGTTTGTATAGCGAGGATCACAAGTCAATCACCACAACAAAAATGACAAGGAGAAGAGTTTGAAACCACATAGTAGCTACCAGGTAAGCTAACGGTTTGCATGACTTCTGTTTCGTTTGTGTATTTTCTGGCATTCTGGATGTCTCGTAGCACCACGCTGCCTCTCAGATAAATCTTGGTACTACGGCAGACGTCGTTTTGACTGTGGTGTGCTGTGTTGGTCATCTCGAGTATATCGCACAGTAGAGCAGTGGTACACATTTGCTCATTTTTCTTTTCTCATTTTAAAAATCGGTGAAGATGTTCAATATCTGTACGTGTGTACCGTACTTTATTGGTGTAACTCGCAATACAAAGTTATCACCATGTTTTGTAATACACCAGTGATGCAACAATCGATATATTGAAAGAAAGCTATCTTTCATGATATCAATTTGTCAAATGAAGCGAAAAGATCAAATATATTCAAGTATGTACATGAAACATCAAGTATGTGGTTTATCTGTTTTTCAACAAGGTTGTTGAGGTTCCCTGAGATCCGTTGTCAAATGTTTCCTGAATGCTGCTATCATGTAAAATAAATCCCCAAATGCCAACGTTTTTATCAGTTTTTCCTTTGAAATTTGTAAACGGACCCTAAATTGGCCCTTACTTATCCAATAAATGCAAAGTTCAAAAGATGCAAGTCTGATTGCATCATTTGAAGTACTGAGGTAACGAGAGGAAGTACTTGAAGACGTGTGGGGTGTGTGTGTGTGGAGGGGGTGTGGGGGTTTGTAATTCAACAGGAAGGCAAAACAATTAGGCCTAATAACATCAAGACTGCAATGTGATTTATTTGGCCCTAAAAACCATTTAAGAGCATATTGTGACACAATGTTAAGTGTGATTAAGGCGAGGATGTTAAACATTCGGCTGTGTGGATGAGCTGTGGTCAGGGGAGGGGTGGTGGATTGGGTGGAGGTGTTGGGGGTCTTATCTGGACCTGTAGCGCCGCAGGAGGTGCCAAAAGCAACAGGGACCACCAGCCCGTCTGGGCGTTTTACACCTCGCCAGCTGCTGCCCCCTCGCATGCTTCCACCCTCTTGTCTCACCCGGGACCAGCAGCAAGCGCAGGATAATCTCGTTTTATCTGCCTTTCAGACGCCCCAAATGGCTGAGATTAAACCCTCCGCAGTGACATGTACACCCCCAGTTTAGTCGAGCATGCCAGGTCAAAGTGAGACGCTGAAACCGATAAGGGGGTGACCCGAAAGGACCGCTGCAAGTTTGCTGCCTCTGCAAAGAGTCTAAATCCAAATTGAATAAACGCTGGCAGTGTGTGTGCGTGTGTGTGTGCGTGTGTGTGTGTGTGTGTGTGCACTGAGCTGTCTTCAAGGTTGTAGCGATGCTGTTGTTTGATATTCAGCTGCAGGCAATGCACATAAATGTTTCAATGCCAGAATAGTTGATTAAAAAAAGGTGAAGTGGTCCTCAGAGCTCACAATCAAGATAGAATGTTCTCGTTCAAGGATTGAAAAACTGCAGCTTCAGTATGAAGTCGAATGAACATACAGCAGCTTGCCACGTAATGCTGTGATGATCCCTTTGAGAGTAAAATGTACAAACATCTTGGAGGGGAATGGCAGACAATGTTTACACTCTTTATCTGTATCAAAATGATGATACACGACATACATGTGTCGCTTTCAGGATCAGTGATGGTGCTTTGTGTTTTCTTTTTCCTATTTTGGCCCATTTGTTTTTCTATTTATTTGTATAAATCAGATATTGAATTGAGCAGGAAATTGTACCGAAATTGTAAACATTATACGGCACTGAAATGGAACTTTTTTTTTAGCAATATGAGCACACCAGAAAATTGTAACACATTATTATAGTGATGTTGATCGTACTTGTCTTTTGCTGGTTGTAAATAGTATCTATCATTATGAGATTTAACAACAATGCCTAAAATGTTCTAACTTCCAAACAAAATCCAACTAAATTCTTAGTCTGCACACCAACGATAGATGGCAGGCTGGCCAGACAGGCAGATCAATCGATCGATCGATCGATAGCTAGATAGAGTCATAGCCTTCATTACTACACGCCTATACCATTACATTTCTCCAATTAATATGCACCACAATAGAGAAATCATGTCACAATGTGCAAAATCTGTATTTTCTATATGGTGAAATCCCTAAAGCCCTCTCCGCCACTAATTCTGTCAACCAAACTTTTCGGGAAATAAAGTTGCACAAAATTATAGTGTTGCATGAGTCATGCAAGATGTAGTCTTTAATTCAACGAACAGGATTCATGCTTTGCCTGTCTTTGATTCTATTTTCTCTTTTTTTTGTGTGTGTGTGTGACACTTATTTAAAAAAAGACTAAACAAGACTGAGAGAACAAGAATATATGCAGATTTAAGAAAACATCATTCACGTCTTTACATTGCAAAAATCTTTCCTAGAATGCTTGTATTATTTCTAGTCAAAATAAATCTGATTACACTTAAAATAAACTAATCAGCTAAAAAGCAACTTTTTTAGACACTTTATACTTGTTTCAAGCTAATTATTTTTGTTTTACTCCACTGGCAATTTTTTTCAATTTATTTCAAGTAGAAATTTGCTTGAAAATCACCAGTGGAGTAATATCTTTCTTACTCCATTGGCATTTTTTCTATTGGTTTGAAGTAAAATTTAAGCGTGACTGTTCTATTGTTTTTACAGAATATTAAAAGTGGTTAACTTATATGTACTGTACACTTGTATGACAGTTAGGAATGTTAAAATCCTACTTAAAACATGACTTGTACTGTTAAGAAACTGTATTGCTCGGTGTTTCCAAAAAATTGAAGACATTTTAACAGATTATTAGCATTTCTATTGTTTCGCATGGGGAAGATGCTTTTCATATCAGTGCTACGTCTACTCAGATAACATTCAATTTTCAAAATAATAATATTATTTGTCAAATGAGGTACATTGGTACATTTAATAAGTTTTTAAAAGTAACCACAAGCCAAAATAAACGGATATTCTCAGCTTGCATGCTGAATAGTAGAACATTTTGAAAAGATGGAAGGAGAAACCAACATCACACAAAATTACACACAGTTTATCTAAAATTATCCTGGAATGAGGGCAGGGAAACAAAACTGGGTTGACAATTTGTCAGGAGTAGGTGTGACATGATGGGCCGCACTCCAAAAGGTGGGCTTTTGTGACATTTGCTCCCTGTGGCATATGCCAGGATTACTGCTTCTACAGTCAACAAACGCTTTCCCTCCCTCGCTGTCTGCCTGCTTGGTGAGTGAGTGGGTGGGTGAGGATGTGAAGGTTGCACTATTGGCCTTCCAAAAAAACAACTAAAAAAAAAACCATGGAAAAATCTGACATTTGACAGGCTAATTTATAACCACCCATCCCAATTATTGTGACTGTCAAGGCAGTATTCTTTTCATTAATTAAAATCACCTCGGTAAGAGAACAGATGGGTCAAGCCGTTCATCCGCTATAAGGTTCTTACTGTCACCACACATGCGTCTTAATCAAGCCGTGATCTGCATTAATCACATGACTTAAAGTGGCAAACAGGTATCACTCCTGTGTTAGCCTGGCTTTGTTTGCCGTCAGACCTCTGGTGACCTTGTTGTGGTGCACTGCGAGGGGAGAAGAAGAAAAAAAAACTCTCGATGTAAGCTGGTGGTTTTTAATGGAGATGTCATTGCCTTCATGAAACTGAGAAAGGAACACAACATATTTTAGGACATTGCACAAATCTTTGCATTTATGCTGCACGGTACTTGCAATTCACACTTTTTAACTGGCAAAGGTCGGTACTACCGGGTATTGTTACTACTGCCTGAATAGTCACCGTATGGGTAAACCACTGCTTGTCTCTCATTTGTCGACTAGATTTATCATTGCCGCATGCACACTGCAAGAAATGACAAAAATAAACACACGTGCTAAAGTTAGCTTACCCTGTCGTATTGTCTTAACTTTGGACACTGAAGTATTCAACTTCACATTCTCCACTTTCTTCAATTTCTCCATTTTCCACACGTTTCCTCTTGACACACAAAAAAAAACAAATGCTAACGTTGACTTATCGCATTAGTTTACCTCTTGAATGAAATCCGAAATGATAAACATAAACATGCTAATGCTAAAGTTGACTGACCTTGCCGTTGGGCCTCTATTTTAGACACTGCAATATTTTGATCCACAGTCTCCACTTTGCTGCAGTGGCCCATTTCCTTGCGTTTCCCGGTCTCCTCTGGAATTGAAAAGGAAATGACAAAAATAAACATAGATGCTAATGTTAGATTAGCCCGTTGCGGTGCACTGGACGCTGCAGTACAACTCCACAGTCTCCTTTTTTGCTGTAATTAAAAATGTGAAATTCTGAAAGCTACAGTATCCAGTATCCAATTTGCTGCTGTGCCCCCAGTCTCCTCGTTTGTCGTCTTATGACTAACATGTCAAGTAAATAAAGGAGATTCATTTCCCTCCATTGCTGTTGTTTGCTAGCGTCTCTCGTTCCAAAACATGCGTTTTTAGCAGTTACCAACTGCAATATTTTGATGTGTCTAGTTCTTCCACACCTTGACTCAGCCAAAAATGAATTCATCGAACTGACCAGAAAAGGCAATTGTCCAAACTGTTGTTGCAAAGTTGGAAACACATGATTAGCCAAAATGATTCAGGGGAAGTCTTTTGAGTACGCCGTTTATTGTTTTTAATCTACAGCTGCCGTTGTTGCTCTGACACCATCGCAACAATGATTTCAGCGTGAGACATTTGATCAGATTAAAATGTGAATCCTCTTACTGGCAAACAACTAATTTGGCTAATAATTCTGTATTAGCCACAGACTCGTCATAGCCATCAAATCCTGGATTTTCAACACCCAGCCAGCATGGGGCTGATATGCTAAAAGGCTCGACATGTCTGGTCAAGAGGCACACAAGTCACTTAAATGCTGTTTACCCCAATGGCTCGAGGTTCGTACATTCAGCCGGATCTCATTTCCAGAAGGAGTGAGCTCATGTAAAAAAGAACTGAGATAGAAGAAAATGAGTAGACCTTAGGGATCATGTCATTTCCTATGATGTGTAGTCTTAACGTCAAGATTTCTCCTATTTTGAGTGGCACAGTTAATAATGCCATTACCATGTCGTGCTTCCGTGCACCACAAGTCATGCTGTTTACTTGCGTTAAAACAACAATATATGGTCATTTCACTTTCAAATAACAGCTTTACACTGTCTTATAAGAAGGAGAATGGCTGCAGTTGTAATTGTTAACATTACACATTAATTTGTGTTATTTTGTTACCGCTAGCAACTGTGCTAACAAGATTCTTCAGAGTATTTCGCAAAAAGAAATTGACATTTATTCCAAGACAGTATGATAATATAGTGAAGGTGGATTTTGCTATGGAAGGGAGGAGCCTGTGCGAAAATATAAATACTTCCTGTTGCTTTTTTGCAGTGAATTAATTCCGTAATAATCTGTTTACTCTAAAATGGCGGTGGTGCTGTGCGTGTACAAAATTAACCACATTCTAAAATGAACAGTTTTTGAAATACTTTAATACATTTCCAGTGCAGTTGTAATAGTTAGCAATATACATCATGTTGTGACATTTTTTTTTTTTTTTAGCACAAACATGAATAGAATCATAATCAATTGTGCATTTTCTGCACTGTCAATTTGAAATAATGTCCCGTTTTTGAATAAAGGGATGGAAATGTTCTCTTTTTAAATCCGATTTTCAGCGATTAATCGAAAAAATAATCTACAGATTAATCCGTTCTTAAAATAATCGTTAGTTGCAGCCCTAGTCAATACATAAGAGTCAGCGCACCTTTAAAAAAACAAAGCAAGACGTGTTGCCTTTTCACTTATCGCCTGAAAGAAGGAAATTAGATTTTCACATTTAGTGCATAATCGGCTTGTATAGCACCTATCACCTCGCTATCACAACCATCCCTGTGCCATCTTGCGTCTCCCCCTCTTTTTATTGTGTACTATTTAACACCTTGCTGCCCCGTCGGGGGAGGCTCAGACAGATTTAACGCAAACATTTGCGAAGGCATCGAGGGCCCTTTTGAAGGGCCGCGGATGCCTTTTAATCAGCGTGGGCTAATCACCCATATGCTTGACAAAAAGTCTGCTTGACTCATGCTCTTTTGTGTGTTGACGTGTGTGTGCGTGCACGGGTCTGTGCGTTTGTGTGGTTGGAGGCTACATAAATAGTTGGCTTTTTTCTGCTTGTCACCTCCAAAAGCTCCCCCTCAACCTGTTTTCAGAACTATTATTTCAATGAAATGTTGATTTATTAAACTGCGGATTAATTACAGGCCAATTAGCATGATGTGTATCCCTGCAACAACACGGCACGGATGACATGTTTGAGGTCGGGAGAGATGCATTAATATTCCTCCCCTGTTATTTGAAAGAGGAAGACAAAGACACATTCTTGCTCATCCTTTATATTGCTCTCACACTCTGTTTGCACAGGATGATATGAGTCGCAGAGAGGATGAACTCTTTATGAATGTCAAGAAGTGGATTTCTTCTTGTGTGCCTGGGAGATGATACAAAGGTGCATTTTTATGAGGAAATCTTAACTTTCCTCTTTAGCTAATCGCCTAACTAAGCTTTTTAAAGCCACTTTGTTTTTTATTCTTGACGACTTGTTGGGTTATTGAGGTGTATTGATTACTGTTACTGCTGGTGCCGCTGTTGGTTTTTAGTGATGAGGATTCATTGCGTGGCTTGATTATATGCAGGAGAGGTGGTGAATTATTAGTTTTAAATAATGAAGCCCAGAAGAACATGAAGCCAAATCACATTCTAGTCAAATAAAAAGGAATAGAGAAGATTCAAGTAATAATCAATAAAGTAGCTAATATTTGTATGTTATGTTAAGATTATAATCGCAAAAAAGTATTTGTTTTTTTACCTGTGAATAGACAAAGTACAAATCCCAATTCCAATGAAGTTAGGACATTTTTACATTTAAATAGTGTGATTGTTGGCTCTTTCTATCTATCTGGCCCATCCACAAACAAATTGTGGTTAACTTTGAAGGTTCTCAAATTGTGTTTGTGATGCCTCATATGGCGATACTGGGCCCATTTGACCACCCACCCAATATGCTATCTGGCTCAACAAAGGCTTGCAGCAGTCAAAAAGCTGTCATGCAGTTGTACTTTTACATCAGATAATTGTTGATTTGACCTGAAAGCTTCTTTGGCAGCCGCTATTCCCTTTGGGTGGACCACTGCCAGACCATCAATAGATGGGTCAGTGCACATTTGCATAGCAGCCTCTAAAAAAAAATAAAATAAAATAAATAATAACTGTGAGAGCATGTTTTCTGTCCATGTTCAACGGCATAATAGAATTTCAGTGTATCTACAATACATTTACTAGACACCTGCACATATAATGGAATGCAGTGATCAATAATCCTGGATTCATGAAGATTATTCATATACAGTAACAATATGTTTATTATTGTGGCTATTGTAGTTTGTAGTGGTGTGGAACTGCACTGCACCACATTGGTAGATATTAATAATGCTGTATATTGTTACCTTATTAAGTTAGACGAGGTCAACATAGTGGGTACAGCTTTCAGTATGACACAGTATAGCAAGCTCCAGCAATACCATCGTGACATCGATCAACAAAAGTGAGCAAAAATAAAGGCAGAATTCATGATACAGTTTTGTACTGGATCATATTCTATTGTGTAGGTGTACCTAATGTTGTGTCCAGCAAGTGGATACTCTGAAACCAAACCAGAATCATTTTTACTATCCAAGAATGTTAAAAACATAAATGGAATTTGTTGGTGGTAGTTGATGTCACTTTACTCTAGCTATACAACATAAAAAAATTATTTTTGTGTCAAACCAATAAAAAAGCTACTTTTAGGACAATCACTATTTATGTCATTGTCCTTTCATTTCCATTTTTAATGGGACTTTTCCATCAATTATATATATCTTTCAATCTCCACAAAACATGTTTAAATGTATTTCCAAGTAGTGAGATATAATTTCTTTTCCATACAAATGTCAAATTAAAGTTTTATTTGTGAAGCAGATTTCTAGTTAAGACTACTTTGGGACTGATAAGGTGCCAAACGTGCACCATTTGCCCCACAAACAGTCAGCAGCAGTTTGTCACGAGCCAAAATTCCCCCCTTTTGGTGGCCTGTGGTGTCAGGCCATTGGTGGATGGGTCAGCTCATTTGCATACAGCTCAGTTTATAGCCTGTTGCAAGTGTGAAGCCTGCACTCATTCACAAGCTGAGGTCTGTTCAGGTCGTCCTGATTTACATGAGCACAACATTTTTTTTTTTTTCATTTTTCTTTTACAAGATGGCAACACTTGTTCGCTGCTGCTGCTTTGTGCTGGCTGTAATTATTTACTCGGTCCAGTGCACGACGACAAGATATTTCACCTATGAGGAGGACGCACCTGGGACAGAAATAGGCAACTTGTCCAGAGACTTGAAGATCGACCCCGCCGAAGGCCACGACACGTCCTTCCGCTTTATGCAGGAGAACAATTTCTCCGTGGTGTACATGCGGGAGGCCGACGGGCTCTTGAGCGTGGCTGAACTCATCGACCGCGAGCTGCTGTGTCCCCGCACCCTGCGGTGCTTCGTCACCTTCGACGTGGTGGCTCTCTCTAGGGAAAAGTTCCAACTCATCCACGTCGAGATTGAAGTGCGGGACATCAATGACCACGCGCCGGCGTTCTCTCGCAACGAGACCAACGTGGAGATAGTGGAGAACGTCCCCCTGGACTCCCGCTTCCCACTGCCAATCGCCGTGGACCCAGACGTGGGCGACAACTACATACAGCGCTACAACATTTCCCCCAGCAGCCACTTCGCCGTGGAGGTGCGTCAGCGGGAGGATGGTGTCAAGTTAGCCGAGCTGGTCCTGGTGAAGGAGCTGGACCGGGAGATAGAGGACTCCTACCTGGTGGAGGTGACGGCCACTGATGGAGGCGTCCCCACCAAGTCGGGCTCCATGACAGTTCGCATCAAGGTGCTGGACTTCAACGACAACGGGCCCACTTTTGAACACGGCTCGTTGAAGGTGGAGCTCAACGAGGACGCACCCGTGGGTCACCGCGTGGTGCGGGTTCACGCCTTCGACCCTGACGAGGGTGTCAACGGCCAAGTGATGTACGCCTTCGACAGCATCTCGGCAGAAGCGGCCCGCATCTTCCACGTCGACCCGCACACTGGTGACGTGACACTAAGGGCCCGCGTGGACTTTGAGAGGAGGCGATCCTACGAGCTGCGCGTCAAGGCCTCTGACTTGGGCGCTGATCCCGCGTCGTCCAGCTGCAAGGTGTCCATTGAAGTGGTGGACGTGAACGACAATGCACCCGAGATCAACATCAAGCCCATGACTGCCAGTGCGGACAACGTGGCCTACATCACAGAGGCCGCGGCCGCAGAGAGCTTTGTGGCCCTCATCAGCACCTCAGACCTGGACTCTGGCTCCAACGGCTACGTAAGAGTCAGCCTACTCGGCCACGAACACTTCACCTTGCAGCAAGCCTATGGGGAGACCTTCATGATAATCACCACCTCCACCCTGGACCGCGAAAGAATCCCCGAGTATAACCTGACTGTCGTTGCTGAGGACTTGGGCAGTCCACCTTTTAAAACAGTGAGGCAGTACACCATCAGGGTGACGGATGAGAACGACAACGCGCCTCTGTTTAGTAAGTCAACATATGAAGTCTCAGTCATAGAGAACAACATTGCGGGCTCTTACGTCACCACCGTGGTGGCCCGTGATCCCGACGTGGGCAAGAACGGCAAAGTCTCCTACAAGCTTCTGGAGTCTGAGGTGCAAGGCGGGTCGCCGGTTTCCACCTACGTTTCTGTAGATTCCCAGACAGGTTCTTTGTACACAGTCAGGTCCTTCGACTATGAGAGAATCCATGAAGTACAGCTGGTCATCCAAGCTGAAGACAAAGGTTCCCCATCACTTTCAAGCACATCTACAATTAAAATCCGAGTGGTGGACCAGAATGACAACTACCCGTATTTCACCTTTCCCGTTCTGTTTAACGACTCCGCCGATATCCCGCTGCCCTTGAACGCCCCCGCTTCCTATTTGGCTCTGCGCCTCTCTGCTGAAGACGCAGATGACGGCGTGAACGGCGAGTTGTCCTACCACATGTTGCAAGGGGACCAAAAACTGTTCAGTGTGAGCAAAGACACGGGGGAGATCGTCCTCAAACAATGGCTGACGGCCCAAATCGGGGACACCCTGGAACTGATCGTTGCTGTTAGTGACCGTGGCCGCTCGCCTCTCTCCAGCAGCGCCACCGTGCGCTTCGTGGTCACTGACACTGAACCCGTCGAGAACCAGGCCATGGTGGTCTTGCGTTCAAGTGACGAGGAAGGCCTTGTGGTGGGCTTGGATGGCTCGCTGGTCGTCATCATCCTGCTCAGCGGCGGGTGCGCGCTGCTGCTGGTGGCCATCGTGGCTGTGGTGGTCACATGCAAAGTGGGACGCGGCGGCGCCCGGCTCTCTAAAAGGGAGGCCCGCCTCGGATTGTTCGACAGTAGGCCCCCCCTCGGGTCCACCCACGATAACATATACACCGGACAGAGAGGCTTCTTCCTGGAGAGAAACTCCTCAAGCTTGGATGACTCCTGCTTTTATGAGGAGAAGAGCAGCAACTCAGAATCAAAGGTGAATTTTCCACTTCTTTTCCCCCAACCTGTACTTTTCTTGTATCTAAAAATGAAACTAAACTTTATTTGTTGTTTTTAGACCTTCCTGCCCTCAAAGCACTTCCAACCATCATCTATATGGCAAGCTGACAAGTATTGCTTGCAAGTGAGGTAAGCGTCACATTAACTAAATCACCTAAAGTTACAGGAACCATTTTAGTTCTTGGTACCAATCAAATACAATGTGTAGGTTCATGGATCTCCCAAAGGTCCTATGCAACTAAAATGGTCTTGTTTCCGCCCAGACAAATTACCCCATCACTCCTTAGTTTACAAACAGAGTTCCATTGTCGCAACATGCCGTAGTCTATCACTAACCTACATTAACACAAGTTATGTTCCAGTTTAAAGTTCCCGCTCTCAAAGTGTGTGCGTGCGTGCGTGCGTGTGTGTGCGTGCGTGCGTGTGCTGCCTCGTGTGCAATTAGGTTGTATGAGGTTATATTAGGGAGGCATCAATAATCAAGCTAACGTGTTGCACTGGTGGCTCATGGTGTCTCTGTGCTGATTTGCAGTGGCACGGGCAACACTGACCAGCTGAGCGTGAAGGACAGCGGCAAAGGCGACAGCGACTTCAACGACTCCGACTCGGACATCAGCGGCGACGGTGGCAAGAGGAGCTTTAGCACCTTCCACCCAAGACTAAAAAGTATGTCATCTGACCACCACCAACCCCCCTCCTCAAAATAAGGCTTGCACCAAGTAACGAGAACTGTATATAAAACAAAAGATCCCTTTACGGATAGAACTTAATACAATCAATACAATTTAATATACTGCAGAAATATATGTACTATATTATATAGTAATATGTGTATTACTATATAATATAGTAAGTTGAAATTGTATTATTGTGGTTGCAGTTTGCAGTGTAGAACTTAAATGTGTCATACTGAGAGAGGTTTTTAAGATTTTAACCATTTTGTGTAGCTAAACATGTCAACTTTATAAAGCCAATGATGAGGGGGGGGGGGGGGGGGGGGGGGGAAAGACACCACACTTTTACTAAAAACAACAATGACAAATATTCAAGTAACTATAATACTATAAGGTGCATTTTGTAAGATGAGTTCAACCTTGCACTTTTATACTGGTGTAATTAATACAGGCTAAGTGTGCATATTTACTAGGAAACATTGTTCAATTAATAGTCCTCTTAAATAAGTATTATTATTTTGTAAAGGAAAAAATGCTGTATTGGATCTCATTAGATTATGATGCTATACCCAGTGAACTATTCAATTCCAGCATTGTGTTTATTGTAACACGTGCATGCAAGAGCCAATCTCATCCTTATTTATCTCGCTTGTCTTCAGGTTCGTCCAGCACCGCTAACAGCTTAGCGGGGGACTGCCAAAGCACCTACTGTGCGATACCGCCGCAGTGCTTCAGGAACCCCAGAGACTTGGCGTACACCGTCGGCTTCTCCCCGGCGCCCCTCTTCAATGACTTGCACGGCTACGCTCGCTGCTGGAAGGAGTCTGGTTACGCTACCAATCCCAAGAAAACACGGAGTGGCGGCGTGCAGGCCTACACCGGTAGAACCGGAACCCTCCCGCCTTACCTGTCCCAGTCGCAGAATGAGCCCCAGGTCCACAAGCAAAGTCCAAATATTGTAACAGTGGCGACGGAATTAGAGGTGGCCACTATGTTTTGAGTTTTAACCTCATGTAAAATTGTAAATACTTGTAATAACTGCTCAGCGTTTATTTTGTTAGCGTTTGCTAATTATGTTTGTTTGTATTTTTTAGTGCTATGACTTGCTGCTTTCACAATAAACGTGTGATTGTAAAAACTCTTCATTCATGAACTTGGAAATTCTTACTTCTTCCCAGAGCATTTAATTAAAATCAATTTTTATTTAGCTATACCTCCTTAACATAGAGAGACATTTTCCTCGAAATTTTTCGTCCTCACACTGCAAGACAAAAATAAGTAGTGTATTTAAAATAACACCAATTGAACATTAATGCAGCGGGTCCCACAAGTTTCCATACATAAAAAAAAAAATACAATTTAATATAGTTGCTCAACATGACTGCCATTGTTTTGAAAACATATTTTAATGTGTGTCCTCCACAGCACAGCTGGAGGTCCGCTTGTAAAGCCGTTAGTAATACGTTCATTGAGGTGATTTATGTTTTGAATCTTCTCCTGATACACTATCACCTTCAAATGCCCCCAAAAAGAAAAAAAACAAGCTGGGTGAGATCTGGGAGGCCACGCCACAGGACCACGCTGACCCATCCAAGCATCTGGTAACTGATCTAACCACTTGAATGCAATAAAAAGATGAAGCTCCATCTTGCTCAAAATAAACTGGGTAGTTACCATCCTCGTTTAGCAGGGATGGAAAAATGTTATGTCACCCCATAGCGCGGTCCACACCATTTATTTACTTCTTCGTCAGATTAATCCAGTGAGGACTAACATTATTCCAATAACGTATGTTTAGATGATTGAAGTCTTTATTAGTGGAGGGCACACATTGAAATATATATATTTTTTCAACACATTAGTAGTCATTTACACCATAAACGAATGTGTTGCATTCAACATTTAATTTTTTATATGTACACCCTGTATAATAACCTACAACACAATATCAATGAAAAAGATCCAATAATTTCAGGATCTAACAATGCTGTCAAATCAAAAATATGCATCCCCAAATGTAAAATTTCAAAAAGATTTAGAAAGCTCAAGCATTTTGTGTTGTTTGTATTGTGTAAAAAGCACAAAGTTTTGTTTGGTGGTGTCCCCTAAGAGGTTTTTTTTCTTTACAGCTAAGAATAAAATTTGAAGTTAAATGTTTTTAATTGTACAACAGCCATAGTAATACGATGCCACTTTGATTTATGACATTAGTACGTTCTGTGACCACGCATGTAACTCTCATCACTCATATCGCAAATCAAGTTTACCCATTGAAATTAATTTAAATGCCGTTCCAGCCCCCAAAAAGACACGGCCAAAAAATGGAACATCTATTTCAATCAGAAAAACAGAAAAGAACTAAACAGTTTTTGCATCATTATTTGATGTTTAAATTCAGTAGACATGGTGCCGCTCCTTCTGGTCTGGGCATCTTTGGCCACCAGGGCGCAGTATAATACATGCATACGTATATACGCGAAGAACAGCTCAGTAAATTGTAGTCACTTCAGTCGTTTTTCAAAGAGGATAAAGAATATATGCCTGTGATTATTGTCACAGGTTCTGTCTACATGTGTTGCTGCACAGTTTTTGTTAAAATATCAGTTGTTTAAAGGTTTACAACTACTGCAATATCAAAGCTAGTTCGTTAGCCCATTTATGACATTTCCCATTATGTGTTAGCATTAAGCCAGCAGACTTTTAGCGGCCAGTTATGTGGTTAAGGTTAAATACACGTGTATTTTTAAAAACAAATTTTTTTAGTAAACTTCAACTGGAACTGGCAGTGAACACAACAGTTACCTTTACTTTCATTTTGTTGTGACCCACGTGAAATTTTTGCTTGTAAGACAAAAAAAACAGTCGAGCGACAGCTTGTGACTTGAAAAACGCATAAATTGGGGCACTTATAAGTCAAGGTACCTTTGTATTGGGCTTCCTTTTATCTCATCCTGCATTTTTTTATAATCTTTCTTTTTAATGATTGGCAATGAGAAACTACATCATGTCCTTCTTCTGCCTCATAATTTAGCATTCAGGGTCCAATTTAAATTCTCACTTAAGGTGCCTAAGATGGTTCTTTTCCCCGTCGGAGCAAATGACGGTTTATATTTGCCTGTCCTGCACAATATCCTGCTCCTTTCGCTAAAAAAGAAAATGTGTAATTGAAACAAGGACCGTCGTTTACGCTTCAGTTGTCAAACACAAGCGAGTGACTCGTCATCTGAAGCGAATCTTATTTTCACATGAAACTCCTGCTGGAGTTTGCTAACATGCAGAACTCTTGTCCCAGTTGGAATCGACATGATCAAGACCGCAGTCAGTGATGATCAGATGTAAAATCTCATGCTGCTCCATTACCCGGGAGACGGCCTTTGAAGATTCCCAGGTTACTTGGATGAGCATCTTGCATGCAAATGAGGGCGGGAAGCGCGAGAAGGAGCCATTATGTGCCAGCAGTAAAAAAAAAAAAAAAGAAAAAAAAAAGAAGAAGAAAAAAGCTGCAGGCTGCTGTCACTCCAGCTTGCCATCTTTTATGTCATTTACATTTGTGTACACAACTATGAGGCTGATGCTGCAGCGGAGGGCAAAAGTGTAAACCGGAGCTGTGGCATGTGTTGAAGTTACTCTTTCATTTGCGCAAGTGAGCAGTCGAGAACAACAACATACAACACACGACTACAAGCGGCAGCCCTTAATCTTAATCATTCAGGGGGTTGGGCTAGTCCCCCGGAATCTTGATTCTTCAGTTTACCCACGCAATTCTATGCTTCCAACTTTATGACGTGCAGTTTGGGAAAGGCTTTATTCCAGTCATTTCAAGACTTTTTGGGGATAATTTTTTTTGTGTACTTTGCGTATCATTATTACTTCAACAAAAATTACTTTTCTAAAACATTTTTTTTTTTTAAAGTTTCTTTTCCGCGAAATAATAATCTTATTCTTATTCGTATTATATTTTTTTTCAGGAAGAATACAGTCTTTTTCTTGTAAGTGCTAACCAGTCGCCCACCGTGCCACCAGTGCAACTTATTTGAGAAAAAGGTCACGTCTCCTCCCCCCGAAAAAGCAACCGTACTCTCGTACGATTACGAAAAATATCATAATCTTTTCTCATTATACAACGCCTTTTTCCTCCAAATAATCGGATGAATTGCACTATCAACTGTTCTCCGCATGGCCTTGTTTTTCAGCATGGCTCTAATACTACTCTGTAGGATGTCATTAGACTGCTCGGGTGTACCTAATGTTGTGTCTGGTGAGCGCACGTATACACGATTTAAAGATGCCATTGAAAACCCGCAGAGTGTGTCAGTGTGTTCTCTCCTCATTATCTTTTAAGGTCACTTCCAAAAGGCGCCTGCGAGGATAACGAGCATCAGACAAGAATCGTCACAAATGACATGATAGCTATCTGAGGGCCACTCCAGAGGAGATAATCATTTCCAAAACTGCTGCCAAGGAGCTAAAACTGATGGCAGATTCAGACATTGTGCTTCTTTTCAGGGACGAAAGAAAAAACGAAAATGGGCAAAGAGTTGCGTTGCATTGGCATAAGCATAAATAAGCAAAAAGAAGAAGCTGCTCTTCTATCTTTTGATAGCAATGATAAAAACCCGGATGGGAGGAGATTAGTTGCCTTTTTTTCTTTTTTTTTTTCCCCAAAGCTCCCACGCATCAGCACAATATGCTTCAAGGAAATACATCCTCCCCGTATATATTTTACATCTTCTGCACTTCCAGCATGTTGCTCAGTTATTAACTCTCATCCAGACTTTGAAGGTGCATTCAGGGCGGGCACACACACACAGACCCACACATACACACACACACTCAGACACACATGCATATATATAAAAATGGCAGGCAATAGGGAAGGAGGTCATATTTGTGGCCTCGGTGACGTGCAGCCATCTGACAGATAGCCGATTTAACACAGAGGAAAAATGCATTTATCAATCAATACAATGCGTCAGCTTTCATTATCCGCTGCTTGTCGGTCAAATAGTTGTACGCTGACCTGTCAAATTGTGCCACGGGGCTGCGTTTGTCTACACTTTTGCTACAAATTGTGTGTGTGTTTTTTTTGTGTAACTAAGTGCACCTCGCATGAATTTATAACAGCAGCGAAACACAGCGCCAAAGATAGTTTGGACATGAGCGCCGGCGTCACGTCGATACGGCTTTATTCACGACTAATTGTCGCCATTGTGTTGTCATATCGCACGCACGCAGTCACTTGAAATCTTGGAGCGTTTATCTTTACATGGAACACCAAGACTTGGATGCTGCTGTTGAGAATTAAAAAGGCACCAATTGTTCTAACAACACTTGGCAGTTTCCAAGTGCGAGTGAAAATAAAAAAAGGAATTTCAATCTGCTTCATTCATGGCTGCTCCATAAAGAACAGGTCACTGCGGCAATCTGAATTAAGACATAATGTAATCTTTCTTGCTTGGAGCAATGCGTAACAAACTTGCGACATTTGTGGCATTGTGCTGTGCCTTTTATTGTGGGCAGCCAAAGTCACACCTGTACAATAATTATACTGTCTAATCAGCATCTCGATATGTATCTAGATATTAAAGGAGAAGTGCTCACTACAAGATTTAGATGCATTTGTGAACAGTAATTGAAATAAATATGCCTTTTGTACATGTCAAAAAAATCTTAGGATCCTATTTTCGTGAACGGTGTAAATCTGGCGCAACTGTGTGTCAGGGGCAGGTTAGACCAGTATTGGTAATTTCATAGACCAGCACGGGTCGGCGGAACCGAGACTGGGCGGGCTCCGCCACTGTGCGTGTGTTTACAGCTGACTTCATTCGCCGCCAATCAAAGCGGCTCCTCTGGTTCCCTTTAAATGTTGCGCAACTGCAGTCTCGACGGAGACATCTCTGTGCGTAAGAGGACGATGGCAGCCATATGTGCGTGAGTGGCGCATTGTCACTTCTCTGGCCATGATGGGGCAACACACAATGCGGGCTTGTATACAGAGTGATAACCGCTAGTGACTTAAATATGTCCGCGCACTTAAACTTGTTAACACATATTTGAAAGTATTTCTTCGCAACTGTTATCGCTCTCTCATTTCAACAAATAACTTTTCTTCACGCTCTTAATTGGGCTGCATCTCTTCCAGCAGAGCTCAGCACTGGCTGGCATGTTGCTGCAGGACGTGGTGCTACACTGAACGCGGCACCCTCTAAATTCGTAGACGCTGTACGTTACACTTCAGAAACCCATAAAAAGCGATTGTTTAAAAATCTGCAATATAGTGGGAAGTACGAATGATGAACTGCAATATAGTTGGGGAACATATGTAATGGATTCTTCCTTGGCCCCCGCACATAATCTCTACAGTTTCTTGGAAAGTGTTTAGTATTAATCGCCCAATAACTGTATACACTCCACTGTTTACTGTTTTACTTTAAGATTGCGTTGGAAAAAGTCATGCAAATAAAAAAGTTAAGACTTTTCTACAGTCCTGTATGCACACTTGGTAGGTGTTAAAGAGCGTGCACAATCACCGCAGTGCTCTCGATCACCTGACTGGAGGCAATCATCCTTCCAAGGCAAAGCAAACGTCCTAAATGAAACAGCAAGTCATTATTTAGTTGTGTGTGGCTCAGCAGCTTTGCGAAGCTTCGTACACAGACTGCCAAATGAGAGGGAAACAGGTACCCGGGCTCTTGTGGAGCTCCACGGCGGCGTTGCCTGGCAACCGGCACACAGATACCAGTGGTCAAGAGACACTCGTGTGGCATAACCTCTCTTAACAGCACACAATGACATTTGTGCAGCTCCGTTTTTATAACAAATTTGTCAAGTGCTGACTTATGTCACGCTGGCTTTATATTCTGCTTGTGTTACGTACTTTATTTTCACGGAGAAAAATGCGAGTGAGCGCAAGTTCCAGTGACAGCAAATATTTGCATTTCCCAAATGTCACACTTGAAAACAATTTTCATTTAACAATCTTCTTCTCAACCACATTGTTTTTGCGGCTCTATCTTGTATCTCAATGACAGCTAGCTTTTTAGGTTACTGCGATTTTCAAATGAAATTAATGAATTGAATTCATATTCAACGCACCAATCATTGTGTATGTTTTATATCTCCATGTCTTAGATACAGTATACTATTTGAATATAAAATATTACATTGTCACATAGAAATACTTCACGTTACTAATACTACTTGAGGTTCATCTAGTTAGCTAACGATTCGCCTAGCTTGCTGGCTAGTTAGCACAACACACAACAGCTGAGTGGGATTCATATTCAAGTCATTATCATTGCTTGTTTTGAATAAACTATAATAATGCATTGTCACATATACGTATATGGAGATTAATCTAGCTAGCTATCAAGCCATTTAGGTTGCTAGCTAGTTAGCACATGTTTCAAACACGTTTATTGTTTCAACTTTCAACTTTTTGATACATGAGTATATGAATATATGACTATATATTGTTCCACTGAAATATTGGAAGGCTCATCTATCTAGGTATTGATCCATGTAGTACGCAAGCTAGTTAGCTGACATCTTCAAACCTGACAGATGAATTTATTTACTTCAACTCAACTTATTCAACTTATTTATTTTTTCCTTTATTTCCCTATCATATAACTTCAACGTCACACGGAATTCCTGGTTGGCACGTTTATATATTATGGGTTTAAAAACAAACCAGTTATATGCGCTAAGGTAAACTGAGAGCTGTTTCTAATATTATGTCCTTTTTTATGTTGCTACATAATTACTTACACACACCTCTGTGTAAGGATAGTAATCACAATATATATTGAACATATTGAATTGTGTTGTTTGCTGTGTTCTTGCAGTCAAATATTAACAAAACGAGTAAAGAAACGAGCAAGCATAGAGAATAAAAAACATTTGACTGCAAAACTGTCTTTTTTAATTAAAGCTTATACAACGCAAGGATGCAGCCATCATTCATTGCTATTTTTAAATAATTACTGGGCGCATTAGTGGATTTTATAAATGACTCAAACTGGGCCACAGGAGTGAAAATGTCAGCATTCATTAATTATGAATTCTCCAGGTGATTTAAAAGGGAAGCTGGGCACAAAATAAATAAATAAAATACAAATTGTGCAAATATGCCCTTTGAAAAATCAATCTTCATTCATGAACTGTTTAGACTTGGCTGCAGCATATAAAGGGTATAGTGCATTGTAAAATTGAACACATTTCTCAGGTAAGAAAGTTTCAGCTCTTTCACCGCTAGGGGGCAACGTTATGCTGTGAGCCCACTCCAGCCACACAACCACACACGCTCACACACGCACACACACACACACACACGCGTACACGCAGCAGAAAGAAAGCACCACGAGTCAATGCAATTTGAAGAATGTGATCAAAGAAACTAAATAGCAATTTACAGCGCATTTCATTTTCGTTCATTAGAAGAGGGACATTTCTCTCTCTCCCGCAGAGAATAGTCATTTCATGAGTTCTTGCTATTACGCAGGGTCACTGTTTTTTTTTTTTTTTTTTTCCTTTCAATGGAGTTCTGTTAAACATTCCCCCGCGCTGCTACGTGCTCGCTATTTCAAACGGAGCTCATCATTGTGCTGCAAGTTCTCCACACGACCTACCTCATCACACGCGCTAAAAGCGGCTGGATGGTGGAAAGTAGGTTTTGATTGAGGAATGCTTTTTGAGTCTGTCGCACACCTTGGATGTCTCGCATCCACCCGTCCAGCCATTTTCTATAGCGCTTGTCCTCATTAGGGTTGCGGCTGAGCTGCAGCCGATCCCAGATGACTTTGGGTGAGAGGTTGCCTGACAATCGTAGTCCGGTACCGGTAGAACACGCCCTACTGCTTGAAGATGGGTAAATATGTGACTTAACTGTGGCAGTGTTAATATGAATGCCATGAACCCTAACCCACCCCAATCCTCACCCTCCCTAACCCTAACCCATCCTAAATGCTTTATCCCCAATCCTAGCCCTAAACCTAACTACAACAAACTTCCATCCATCCATCCATTCTCTACCGCTTATCCGGGTCGGGTCGCGGGGGCAGTAGCTTCAGCAGGGACGCCCAGACTTCCCTCTCCCCAGCCACTTCATCCAGCTCTTCCGGGGGGATCCCGAGGCGTTCCCAGGCCTCTTTGTTTTTAATTTGTACAAATGTGTTATTTAAATTTTGAAATGTAACGTCATTACATCTGCGTAGCCTGCCCTTCCCACGTTGCAGGGGCCAATCATGTTGCAGCGGGGGCGTGTCCTGAGGAGAACCCGATTCTTAATAACGCACCAGTGATCTACAGCAACAGGCAAAAACAAATAAAGGTCCATAATTAAATCCTGCGTTTCCATTTTTTGTGACATTTTGTTTGGTGGTGCACTGAGAGATTTTGTTTTGTTTTTGGGAAACATGGCTTTAGGGCCACCGTAGTTCGTGTTCATAGTTAGCCAAAACGTTTGTGGGAAATGTAGCACACACACCAAGTGGTTTGCCTAGAGTACGACGACACGACTCCAAAAGTTGGGCATATTTGGCTTTCGAGTGAAATTTCAGGATTAATTTAAAATGTACTGTAATCTTTCCAGGTGAGGGCAGCATGGCTCACGTGGTGGAGTGGCCGTTTCACAATACGTAGGTAGTGGGTTCGACCCTCAACCACTCAGACCTTGCCAAAGTGTCCTTAAGCAAGACACTCAACCCCCAGTGGCTCTTTGTTGCTTCTTCATCAGTAGGTGAATGAGGAGGAAGGGTTAAAGCATTTTGAGGTAGAAAAGCGCAATGCAAGTGAAAGGCAATTTACCAGGTGAACTTCATTTGAACTTCTCTAAACTTTTGAATTCACATCCAGCTCTTTCTTCCTCTACTTTTTGCACAATTTACTCTTGTCCAACTAGGAGCTGAACGGCAAAATTCACGACGACTATGGAGCAGTGTGTATTGCAAATTTGTACTTGTAAATGTAGCGCACAAAACCTAGGTTTTCAAGTTGTACAACCCAAACTCTACATATGTTAGTGGTATGGTGCATCACACTGGGGCACTGGGTTGGGTTTGGCACATACAGTAATTGTCATTCCACAGATTGCGCAACCTAGTCCAGGGCGAGGTGACAGAAGATCACTGAGAACGACCATGACCATTCCCATTTTCAATTTCTTTTGAGGATTTTTTTGGGGGAAAGGTTTATATCCATTTTTTCGGAAATGTAGCGCACATAAATAATATTTTGGCGGTACTGTGTTACTCTTCCTGTTATTTAGAATTTTTTTTGTCACCGTGCTATGTAGCGCACATAACTAATAGCGTGACGTCAGACAGATTTACGGTATCATGCATCACAGGGGCAATTTTCATCCACCCGGGATTCCCAAACTGTGGGGTGCAACCCTTAGTGGTGTCAGGCAGTCCAGGAATCTTTATGTGTGGCATCATGCATCGCTTAGTCCATTTTAATTTTATATCTTGTACACAAGGGGTCATGAAACTATTTTTTTTGGGGTAGCTCACAAAAATAATGTTTTGACATCAGACGACATCAGCAGCGCACCTCCATTTGTTGTCCACACATGACATGTCGTTTTGATGATAGATGATTCCTTTTGGAGTGACAACACATCGACAAATTACACAGACTTCTGCGGCTGATCTTTTTTTGGAGGGAGGCGGGGGTACGGGGGTGGGGGAGAAAAAAAATGTCTTTTAAGGAAGAAAAATTACCGCAGCCCCCAGTTGCTGGGCATGACCAGCAGGGACTCTTAACGGGCATGGGCAAGCAGAGAAGAGGCGAGCGAGGCAGTCAACAAACTAAAACTTGGAGGAAAGTTACTTCATTTGTCACGCATATAATATTGAGCCACATTTCTTTGCATTTTACCCTATTGCTGAGGAGCAGTGATTTGTATCGCACCCCGGGGGGCAAATTCACAACCAAATGGAACTGTCTATGAACAACAAAGAGGTACAAAACTAAACTGAACCAAGGACCAACTATGTTGACTATTTTTTAAAATATATTTAATTTTTTTATTGTATTGTATATTTTTTGTGTTTGTGTTAGCACCCAGTGGCAGGCAGTGCACTTGATACCTGGGTCCTCAGTGGGTATTTACCTGAATTAAACCATCTCTTAATACCACCACTATCATCTTGCAGTTATAGAAACCATCAATATTATACAAAAACGCAATATAACAGCATGCAACTGTGTTACGTACATCATCTTCACAGTCTTGTCACAGTTGACTAATTATACCTTATTTTATACTGTGTATTTTTTAAAATTATATTCCATTGCCATTCATATATACATGACACTTTTTGCATTCTTTGCACTTCTGGTTAGACGCTGAGGTGCATTTTGTTGTCTCGTACTTGTACGCTGTGGAATGACAATAAAGTTGAGTTCAGAATCAATATTTATATAGCGTTATACCCTGGCAAAAACAATTACAAATACAGTAATAATAATAAAATACATTACACATACCAGAGGTAGGTCGCTTTTAGACATGTTTTGCTAGCCAAACTTGGCTTGCTTTGACCAACCAATCAGAGGACAGAAAAAGCCGATTTCATTTTGCCAGACAAGTGCAGTCACAAAACAACTTGATTGGTACATCAAAATCACACGTATATTTGTAATTAACAAATCATTTTCAGACAAATTAAGTGAAATTGGATAATTTCCCATAGCACCCTGGTTTAAGTTCTACCAGCCAGCACTCCTGATTGTGAAGGCCCTGTGCAAATTAGATTGACATGGCAACACATAGAGAGTGAAGTCTGATTGGACCAAAAAAAAAAATCTAACATCCACAAACAGTACAGGAAGCATCGCAAGAGAAATGCCACAAAACAAAGACTGTTGGGAATAAAGCAGACTAACTAACTCCCACCACTGCTGTGACCAAATTAAAATGCAAAATGCGTTTTAATCTAATGCAAACATCTGGCCTTTTTTTTTTTTTTTTTAAATTCCAGTACATTTTAGTCGACAGAATTAAAACATCGGTCTTTGCTGATCAACTGAATTCCCTCAAGTGTCTGTATGTGCTTTCAAACTGGCATTTGTGGAATATGAAGGCTAATGCTAAAATAATAATAATAATAATAATAATAATAAAGCAAACAACAAAGTCACAGCTAGACACGCAAACTTTGTAACATGATGAGTAACCGCTTCAAGTGTTGAACAGCTGACACTCAAGCAAGCACTGGTATCCACGCTGGTTTTGCCCTGAGGTGATAGCGAAGGCTTGAAGTGCTCAGGAGATAAGCAAAAGTCTTTGTTGCACAATTTGCCGACAACCATGCTCTTCTCCACGTCACTCAGTGTTATCACTGTGCCAGGAATTATGGCACTGAGAAAGGTTCTTTCTCACTTGGAGTGTAGAAATAGAAAAGTCCGATTAAACGCGTTATTTCTTTTAAAACATTTTTTTTAACGCGATTAATTAATCGACATTAACGTACGATAATTGGCCGCGTGTTCCTTTGCATTCCGTCCTTATCACCAACAAGCTAACCCACGCTCACGACCGAGGCAAATTAATATTCTCTCTCCCTATTTTTTCCATTGCTGTTGCAATTAATCATATTCATGAGGCGTGAGACACAGGCGCCGCCTAATTCACATTCCTTTTGAGCTTATTTACAATGGCGGCCAACAAAAAAAATAAAATAATAATAAAATAAATAAAGCGGGATAATTCCGGATGATCTGTTATTACGACATCAACAGCAACACAGGATGTTTGCATGGGTGAGCGGGTGTGGCATTTTTGAGCGTTACATCAGTGGCGACGAGGGAAACATGAAAAAAAAAAATAATAATAATAATAAATATAAATGACCCCAGCCCGTCCTCTGCTTTAGGACCTCTTTGTTAAATACGGCCTGTGTGAAGCAACGGCTGCGTCACTGATTAATTTAGTTCATCAGGGTGCTCGGCACCATTTGACCCCTACCTCGTCAGTGACTTCACACGGGAGCGTTTGGCTCCTGATGATGATCAATCGGCGTTGGGGGGCTGGGGGCCCCGTTGTCTACCGGTCTCCTTGGCGGAGGCGCCTGCCAAATGAAGCCTTATGCTATATATGGAAAGAGCAAATTAGAGTGGGAGGACGAGACGGCGAGGCCAGCGAGAAGGCGAGCGCGGGATAATACGTTGCATCAATCAGTCTAAATGGCTTGCTTATGTAATTAGCTAACAATGCTTTGTTTCTCCAGTTCCCCGAAGTTATTAGTGGATCACAGTTAACCTTGAAGTAATTGGAGAGGCCTGCACTGATGTGGGCCCGCGCCCATCCGTTTGCCACTGACACTCCATTCCTCTTCTGTGGGTGGCTTCCCTCCTCTTTCGTGTTGCTACAGTATTTAGGAATTAGTTCCCGTCACTTTACTGTACAGCCCAAAGCTAATTGCTGCTGAGTTATGTGGGTTAGTCACATCCCACTAGGTGGCATCCTGTCTTCCTCGCTCTCTTCCTGCCTGGCATTAACATGACTGAGGATTGTCAAAGTTAATAACACGGTGTTGCTGTGGTAACGGGGGGGGGCTGCACAAATTACGGCCTGGGTGGAAACGGCATCATCGCGGGCATCGCTGCGGCGACTGGCGTTTTGGAGTTCATGAATCATGTGCAATTACACACGCTGTGCATTTGCAACCGCTTGGTTTTATTTAGTCCCGCTTTTACTCTGACTCAATCCTATTCAGAGAAGCACTCACGAGTCTTGAACCCTTGCGTCTTGCAAGATAAAAAATGATGACTAAATCACACTTTGTAGGCTACTTAACATGAAATGCAAAAGTAATTTTTTTCTATCAGTCCGTTAGTCAGTCCATCTGTCTGTCTGTCTATCTTTTGAACTGTGCACACTGTACAGTGAGACCACAAACAATGAATAGCAGAGTAGCTCTTTTTTTTTTTTTTTCTGACTGACTGTTGCTACGCAGAATTTGTGGGGGTCAACCATGACTGCCTTAAAGGTCACTGTCATGAGTATAGAGTGCGTACATAATCATTCTGCAATTTAATCATACGTGTACAATGAAGCCTGTGAAGACGTACACACTGCCATCTAGCAGTCCCAGAAATGTCGATGATTTGTTTCTCATTACCTGATGCTAGGCAGAATTTGTGGGGCTCGACCACAACCGCCCCACCGGCCAGCGAAAAAGTTTACATGCGTATTTGAAAATTTGGCATTTTATTGCCATTCCTAGTTGAAGTTTAAAAAAAAAAAAAAAAGAATTACTTGTTTATTTAATCAAACCAGAAAAGTCTGCTAGCTTAATGCTAACATTCAATACAAAGCGCCATATACAGGCTACGGAAAGTAGCACTGATGTTGCCGTAGTTATAACCAACAGATACTTGAACACAAACGGTGCAGCAACACGGGGACAGACAATACAACAGGACTTGCAAGCATACAGTATATTCTTTATCTTCTGCGAAAAACAACTCATATTACTGCAGCTTACCGAGTCACATAATAGTAATTGTACGTCTGTATTACACTGCCCCCTGTTGACCATGGCGCATACAGCAGAAAGAGCTGCACAATGAATTAATCATGATGCACAAACTGCATTATATTTAATTATGTTACTACTGTATGTTTCATAAAGCAAAATACTGGAGAGTGCTATTTTGGAAATATGTTTTTTTTTTTTTTGTAAGGCTAGAAAGAAGAATGGAATTTCCGTTCATTTGAATGGGGAAAGATGATTTGGGATATCAGTGTTTTGAGTTACGAAACTCCTAAGTTAAATTAAGTTGAATTCATTCCGCAATCTATTGACATACCACGTAACCTCTCAAGCCAACCTTTGATTTGTTTGAATTTAAAACCCCGTGAATAATGATGGAAATAGAACTAATCCAATTAAGCAAAGTGACACCATGGATGATGGTGGTCCAAACGCTGACGTTTTATTTGACTCTAGACGTGTGGTTCTCCAGAAATTATTAGGTTTTAAGGTTACATCCATCACAGTGCATGCGGGATTGCAAAAGAGTTTCAGTGACAAAGCTCTCTGTAAAACGAAGCTTGTCTCGTCACTGAATTAATGAGGAGAAAAGCATCCAAAGAACCCAAATAAGGAAATAAATAAACACAGTAAATAAAAATAAAAGCCCAATCTGTTCAGGAACATCTTGGAGTGTTTGCCTTGCCGCGGCGCCTCGCTTCGATTTGTCCCATTTTAATTTCACACGCCTCCCTCAAAACTGTTACGTCCGCTTTAATTTTCTGATAGTGTGTCGTCTGTTTGCCACTTTGCTGGATAAATATCTCCCGACGAAGTTCATTTAAATGATTTTTCAGACGGCTGATTGGACCATTGCCTACTAAATCACGTTTTCAGGCGGAGATAAGAAAGAATAAGGAAAGAAGTGAGGAATGTTCTGAGGGTTATTGTCGCTGTTGCTATCGCACCTTTGAGTAATTAAACACACATAAGAATAGAGCAGTATGCAACTATGGAGGTGAACCAGAGCACACTGAAAATCAAATTTATTCTTGCATGATTAAGGAATTATTGTTCATAACATGAAAGGTTTATTTTTTTACTTATAAGATATAAGACATTGTTATGAGACATTTAAAAATGTCTTGTAAGACACTATGACTAAAAAGGACAATTCTTGTCACGTGACATCTTTATTCCTTAGAACTTTTTTAAGTTGTGCTTTCTTGTAGTAATATTTTCGGGGGAAACATTATGACATTTTTCTAATTGAAATGATGATTTTTGTTGTTGTAATAGTCCATGTTTTCTCAGAAAAAAAGGGAAACCTTTGGCTTGTAATACTCTGATGTTATTGTATCATTACAACTAATATAATTAAATTTTATGAATTTAATAAGTACAAATCAACTTTTCTTCTGATGTTTTCTTGTAACATTATGACATTATTATTCTAAATTCATGACTATTTTTGCAATACTATGACTTTTGCCTCATAATAAAACCATATTATTCTCATACTTGTATAACTGTATTTTCAGGTATGATTTTAGGATTTATTTATTTTTTTCTTGGAAAATACTGACTTTAATCCCCCAAAAATGTTTTCTTGTAATATAGCATCTTGTTTTTTTTTTCTTCGGGAAAAATAAATAAATAAATACCATTTTGTAATATTCTGACTTTTCATAAAAAAAAAAAAAAGGTGACTTTGTTTTTTAGTTTTACATCAACTTTTTTTTCTTGTAATATTAGAGGCTTCATTCTCATAACATCATGAATTCATTCCACCCCTATATTCTCACAATGCTACGAGTTTATTCCGATTATTGTGCGATTTATTATTTTGCTCTTTTCCTACTGCTTTGTATGACGTCTCCCAGAGCACAAATAAACTCTATACCATTATTGAAGCAAACTACATAAAAAAAAATCTCCATGCACACCACTCAAAAAAACTGTCACACAAAGAATGAATACTGAAATAATGACCTGGTCTTAATCTACTCCCAAATGTACTTACTCAATGTGAAATGTGGGCCTGTTTAATTGAACACAAAGGGGATATACTTGCAGGATGCATGACGCAACCTTGGTTGGTGATCACTGCTCTACGCTAAGCACTTTTCTTTGCTTCAATATTCCCCAAAAAGTGCTTTGCTTGTTGTTTTCTCGGGGGAGGTCAGGTCAGGTCTTTGTTTACCCACAGAGGATCACAGTCTGGGGTCACATTAGACATGTGGACTCCTTCTGTCAGAGGATGAAGTTGTAAATTTGAGCTTGCAGGAAATGAAAGGTGTGGCAGCGTGCTGAGAGCAGACAGCAGAGTGATGTCACCTTGAGTGAGCGCTTCTCTCGTCTAGACTGGCAGCTGATATCGGAGGATAAACTCCATTTTGACCTTGCGTCACAACAAAAACACTGCAGGGGAACAGCTTGAAGAAAACAGAGGTTAAGGTAAAAAAAAACATTTTTTTTTAAATTGCATTTCAAATATTATTGCTCCAGTCAGCTGATAACACCTCGCCGATAACTGCACGGCACTTCATTGCGTCTGGGGAATAATGGATGGCCCCGTCGTGATTTGAGCACTGTTATTAAAAAAACGACCTTAAAAGTGTCGTTATTAACATTCAGAAAGTAACATGCGCAAATGTGATTGATTCCCAGTTGTTTTGGTGGCCAGCACAGGAGCATCAGACAACATGACCTCCATTATTTCCACCTTTGAAATTGCATTCACTTTGCTCTCCCCTGCCTGCATTCATTTCTCCTGGGAGGAGTTTTTATTTATTTTATTCCCCCTCCCCACCCCCCCCGACCCCCCCACCCCCATTCCCATCTCATCTCCTCACCTCCTTCAGTTGTGTGACTCTCTTTAACTCCATGTGGGACAAAAGAAGCACCCACCCATGAAAGAAAGTGGAACACATGATATATTTATCTTAATAATATATGGGTCTTTGGAGGCACAAATCAAGTTGGCTCCTCAATAAACAGTTGATATAAAAAACTTTAAACATTTACATATCTCTGTGAAGTTTTACGCTGAACTTGTGAACTCCTGTGCATGTATTTCTTCAAGAAATAAGGGATATTCCTCTTTTGTTGGGCAGTGAAGAATTACACTTGTTGCCCAAAACAATAAGTACACCTCTTACACAATCTAATGAGCTCAATACAAGAAGTTTCTTTAAAAAAATAAAAATAAAAAATACAAATTAAAATCTGCCTAGACAAAAATAATAAGATCACTTTGGACTGACTCTTTCTATTTCTGTTCAAAAAAATATGTTTATTATTGCTCCTTTTAATATTCATGCTATTTAACTGTAGCGAGAGGGGAAACATTACTTTAAGTGTGATGCACTCAAAACTGACAACCAGACAAAATGTTTAATGCACCAACTCGCAATTATTATGCAGTTATCTAATTAGCCAATCCCGGAGAACACTTCTACCATTGTGTGTTTACAATTACAAAATGTAAAACCAAAGTATACTTTTTTAATATAATTTGGAAATTATACTAAAAAGGTAAGAATAACCAGACGGTTCAAACCACACAGCATCATACTCCACTTCAAATTTCATATTTTTGCCACAAAATTCAGAGTTCAGTGTTTCCCAAAGAAAATCACGGAGATACTAAATGTAACCGCATTTTCTACATCAATTGGAACACGTCGTATTCTACCACTAACCTACGATAGATAGCAATAGTGAAGTCATAATTATAGTAAATATTTGTAAGAAAAACAACTGAAGGCCATAATCATCAAAAAATTCCTTACCTTGACTCCTGTGGTTGACTTGCACACTGGAAGGGAAGTTTGTCGGGACCGTCGTAAACTGTGGACCCCCTGCAAGTTAAGAAAAATCAATTTAAAGTTAATAAAACTATGAACTTGACTATGATGAGCAAAGTTTTAACATTCATTTACATAAACTGTAAAAACAGCAACTGGCTACCTTTATAACAAGGGGACAACGTTGGAGTTGTAATGCTTTGAATTGAATTCCTCTACGTGGAACTTGTGGCCAATATTCTTCTTCCTCAATTCTCACATTCTTTTGCTCCTCCTCCTTCAGTGTCACTAAAAAAGCCAAAGAAAAAGCAAAACCTATGTAGCGTTAATCCTTTAATGCTGAGATCTAGCGCAATATGTTGACCTCTCACGTAACATAATCCACGACGGTGGTTCTGAGAGCTTTTGTGGCATTTTTTTTTTTTTCCCAAAAAATGTTGGCAGATTTCAGAATTGTATGTCATTCTTTAGAGGTTCAAAGTCCATCCATTCATTTTCTGCTGTATAGTGCTTGTCCTCATTAGGGGTTGTGGGTGAGCTGGAGCTTATCTTTGCTCTCTTCGGGGGAAAAGGTCGGCAGCCAATTGCAGCGCACATATTAAAACCACACACACTCATATCCACACCTATGGACAATTTAGTCTTTAGAGGACCTCTCGAGTGCGAGGCAGACATTAACCGCAAGTCCGCTTTGCTGCCCGCGTGTTAAACTCATGACAAATACGGTTTGAGAACAATTTTAGATTTTCAACTAATTACGCTGCTCCTTTTGGTATCGAATGCTACTAAATCCTCACGAGAGCAGACATAAGGCTGTCAAAATGTATTAAACGCCCACACAGGCACTAAAGCGTAGCATGAGCCTTTTTTCTCGTATAGCTGAGAGAATTTGTGGGTCTGAAACAATCTTAGTCTCACTGTCGAAAAATAAGCTCTTGGAGAGGAGAGAGTCGTCCTGAGGAGATGGACGTTTCTCGGTCGTCATCGTGAGGCCAAATAATGCAACTTTGTGTGCAGCTTGACTTTGTCCAAGGGAGTTGCTCACTAAATTGCATCCTTCATTTTTTTCCTTTTCTCCTCCAGCCGTCCACTGACTGCGGGTCAATGACTTTGACAACTTCCAAGTCGATGCCGTGATTGCTTTTGTCTCCTGTTTTGTGTCCCTGCCATCTCATCAATGCACCAGCACCCCCCCCCCCCCCCCCCCACCCTCCCACCACACACACACACACACACACACACACACACACACCATAGCACCCCCTCACACACACAGCTGATGCGCTCCTCTGAAAGTGACAATCCTCGGTGGGCATGAACGAAAAGCTCATCTGGATGAGATTGTAATGTGTTTATTTATGAACATGTGTTGTAAAAAAGTGGGTGTGAAATGTTAGCGGCACGGTGTTGGGAGCTGGGTGACAGGCTGATGGGCACTGGAGTCTAACAGGCCGAGACAAGAGGTCGTTACCGAGATGAATAATCAATGAAACTCTCGGAGGGTGAGTCTTCCTTACGGCTGCACAAACGCTGTGTTTCCAGCTCAGGCCATTTACAATTATATGACTAATTTGCAAGGGAGGCGCCAGCTTCTTTAATAAAACTCACTCTGTTGGTAAATAGTATGGATTTGTAGCTGTGCGGGCCTGGTTCCTCCTACAACAGCTCTCATTTGGAACTTATCTGACAGAAAACACTGATAGTTCGCTTGATTGTAATGTAGCGTTGTATCAATCTGTTTGGTTTCCGTTAACAACCAAAGTGCAGTAATGCGTCGGGTTCAATGTAAAGATAGCCTCTTTCGTTTCATTAAACCAATCAGGCCTAAAGAGAAATGTTTTGTCTTTCCAAGTATAGAGTATTAGAGTATATGAGACTAGGCGGAGAGTCTGGCTCTTTGGTGTTGTGCTCAATGGTGTCAGAAGAGGGATGGCGGGGGAGGTAGTGGGACGGAACATGTCGTCACCCCGGCTGTGTAAGCAATCTGGCGACATTGCTGAATGGCCTGGTTCTTTGATGTCATGGTCAGTGTACACGACTTTCAAGCCAACAGACCCCGGCTCGAATACGGGTTCAGGGTTTTCATTGTCAGAGTTTTGTGACGAATTGGCATCAGAAGTGGGAGGGTTAGATGTCATGCCATCTGTGGTTTGGTAGGACCCTTGGGACAGGTGACCTCTGTGTGGTATAGAAAGCAGAGATGGGTGATGCACTGTGATATTCAAAACGGGGCACCCATGTGGAACATGGGCCTGACTCCAGAATGACGAAATCGTGTGAAGAGCACTATGCCAAAGAGTTCAGCCCTTCGGTGTCATGTTTTGTGTCCAAAGTTTTCAAGCCAATAGACCCCCGCTAAAATTGAAGTTGAGGGTACTCCTCTTCCTGAGGCAAATGTGGCAAATTGGCATCAGAAGTGGGATGGCTATCCGTGATGCCATCTGTGATGTGGGAGAATCCTCTGGAATGGGGACTCCTGTTTGATATAACCCAGAGATGGACGACGCACTACAATGATCGGAACGGGTTATCTATGAGGGCGACATTAGGGTTGTGTACACAACGCATGGCTCAGGTGGTACTACCAACCTTCCAACCCAAGGTTTGTGGGTTCAAACCTCAGCCCCCTTGTGACCAAGTCGAAGTGTCATTGAGCAAGATACTGAACGCCTACTTGCTCCTGACGCTGCATCATAAGTAGCCGAATGAGACGACAGCGTTAAAGCGCTTTTGAGTACCTTGAAGGTCAAAATGCGCTATCCAAGTTTACAAACTGGTGACCATGGTAAAGCGCTATTTGATGTTGTGGCCAGTGGAAAAGATGTTTTCAAGCCAACAGACCCCAGATCAAATTGAAATTCAGGGTACATCTCCTTGGAGTTCTGTGACAAATTGTTGTGAAAAGTGGGATGCTATCAGTGGATGCTATCTGTGGTGCGTAGGAACCCTTGGTACTCACTCCTGTTTGATAGAAACCAGAGATGGATGGTGCACTGTGACAATCGGAACATAATATTCAGTACATGTAGTCACTGCAGTTTTGTATGCAATCTGGTTAGCATGGTAATGAGCCAAATGTGATAGTGTTCTAGTCAGAGGAAAGTTTTTTTTTTTTTTTTTTTTTTAACCCAAAAGACCCCTGTTGAAATTGAAATTGAGGAGAGCCTTCCTTATAGAGTTCTGTTTCAAATTGGCACCAGAAGTGGGATATATAGCTGTGATAGCATCTGTGATGTGGAAGAACACTGACGACAGGTGACCCCTGTGTGCAATAGATCCCAGACATGGGACAAATGACAAATGAGTTGCTACGGTTGAGTAAGCAATATGGCTACCATGCTAAAGACCTCAGCTCTTTGGTGGCGTGGTCAGTGGAGTGTACAGGCTTTTTAAGCCAACAGACCCTGACTCAAATCTGGATTGAGGGTTCTTTGCAACAAAACAGACCTGGGATGTTATCATCACAGGTATGAGTGAATCCTCAAGGCTGGTGACCTCTGTTTGATAGAAGCCAGAGATGGATGATGCAATATTAAGAATGGGGTGCCCATGAGGGACAGGCCCGCCTCTGGAAGGGAAATCTAGTCAGTAAATGCCCTCTGCAGCAGCACCATGGTAAAAAGTCTGGCTCTTTGGTGTTATAAAGGGAGTTTTATTTATTTCTTCAACGTACAGGTATTTTAGAGCCATGAGCTCAAATTTGGGTTGAGGACAATCCTCTGCTGACAGTCCTACATAAAAAGAACCCAATTGATTTTAAGGTTGTCCACCCCAAGATGCCTGTTCCTGTTTCTGTACTTCTTAGCCCCAGTTTAATATTGACCTTATTCAGACCTTCAAACCTGAGTTGTTGGTGTGAAATTGTGTTGTGTTAGAAGTGGCATCTGTTGTTTTCCAATTTTGAATGACCCTTAAGACACAAGCCGAGCAGAGGGACCTCAGGAAGTTGCGAGGATTCAGAAGCGACACAGAATTAGCAACATTTCTGCTCGACAGGTAAATTGATCACGTCTTTTCGATATTAACTGGAAGCTGGATATGCATTCTTTGTGACTTATCATCAAAACTATGCACTTTCATAATGGCATGCCATGATGGCCATGTTTGAGAATCACGCTTGTGCATGTTAGTGAGGAGTGTGCCTTTGGTCAGAGGGGCGGAGGGTGGGGGATTTGTGAACTGAGACTACATTCAAATGCTGCTAGCAGTTTTAGCAGTGCAAACTCCCACATTGATGTTGGACGATAAGATAACCCTTCTAAATTGTGATTGTTTGCCACTGAAAGTGTTCCTTCTTAGACATCACAATTTACAACTGTCTCATTCATGCATTTTGTCAGAACAAACCTTTGGATTTTAATGTCTGAGGTCAATAGTGTTGGGATTATTTTCCTAGCCTTTCCTTAGAAACTCACTCCTTAGTGCACTATGTGAACCCAAAAGGTTTTAAATGTCACCGGACCACCAATGTTCTCTTGAGCGCTCGACCACCCACCACCATTTTTGACCATTTGATGTCAGGCCAAAAATTACATTGCTTTTCTTCGCAGTACACAAGCTCTGCAATTATTTGCATATTTTCCTCAGCACTGGTGATTTCTTTGACTTTGATGACACACAGTGCGCCACAATATTTTTTTCTCCTTTCTTCACTCATACGTAGGAAATTCAGAAATGTCTTTTGCTAACCTTGAGCATCAGATTGTGTGCGTCTCTCCTTGCAACATTCCCAAGATTGTCTGTTGCCACCAGTGTCTGATGTGATGTGAATTGCATGTGAACTGTCGATATGATGCAAGCAGACTGTTGAGCATTTACCTTGGTGTAAATTTGCATAACTCATTTATAGGGCGCATCCTTAACAGCGAGTGACACCAGTTATGTGCTCAAAAATGCAAATTAGCCTGCACATTGTTGAATTTTACCAACCAAGCAACCAAAAACAAACAAACAAACAGATAAAAAAAAAACTAAACAAACTCTTAAAACAATCACACACAGAAAGATCAAATACAAAAATCATATACTGGCGAGTGTGAAATTTTGACTCCGAATTGAAACGTTGGAGAAATGGCGTTTTGACCCTTGAGGATTGGAATTTGCATGCAAATCCACAGCTGGTCGCTAACAAAAATAATTTATTCTACACGTATCCTGATAACAAGGCTTATGAGATGCATGAGGCCTCTTTTGTTAGATGCACCGTCGGGCCCGCAGCTCTGCCTGTGGATGTGCTCGAGCGACATGACAAGTGTTCACCTCTGAGAATGCACTGAGCAACCGCCGCTGGTGGAAAGCCAAGGTCTGCTCCTGCAGTGTCACGAGGAATGTCAAGAGAAAGTACATCTTGGTCCAATATGCAATATCCTTCTTCAAACAGGCAGCTAAATATGACACTGAAATAGACGAGACAAATAAGATACATCGTCTCATTAGTCCTGAAATAAAAGTCTGTAAATAGAATCATCACACCCAATCGGAGGTGTGCAGATGATTTCAAAGTTGTTCAAGGTTGCAGAATTTTAATTTGCTCAACCTATCAAACCCCAAAAAACTGTCTACTTCTGCAATCTCAAACACAAAGCGAAATGCTATTTATTTCCATTGCTTTGGGAGCGCAGATAACCTGACGCACCAGATGGTTTGTTTCGCAAAAGACTTTCACAAATCCATCAGGGAAGGTGCTGATAGAAACTGTTGGGAAAAGGGGTTAGTCCTTTGGAAGGAAAAAAAAACAAATACGTAGAAGGCAATGGGATGAAAATTTTGTCTGTCACATCCACTATGGGCACGTAAAAGCGCCAACTGCATGGCGCTAGCTGCAGAAGCAGTTGGGCGACATTGACTAAAAACAAGGGGTGAATGTGTTTAATTAAAAGGGAAACTCAAACGTTTGAGAATGTGTCTCAAAGTTGAAGTTTTGAAAACATCTAACACTGCAAAAGTTTATTTGTGATACAAACAAAACTGACCAAGGAAAATCATTTCAAAATTATTTCTACCATTAATGTGACCTATAACGTGTACAACTCAATTGATTTTTAAATAGTTTTCAGATGGGAAGTAAAAATAATCTACTAAAATAACTAGAATGTGACTGTGTTCAGAATTAACCAAAAACATTCAAACACATGTTAAATGATAGTAATCACACACCTCTGATGAACCCCAAATCAAAGTCAGATGTTCTAGTTGGCTTTCTACCTGACACGTTAAGGTTTTAACACTGACTGCTAGATCAAAATGTTTGTAATGTCTTCCACCTTGACTAAGGCCAGAGAGAGGGGGGGGGGGGGCAACATTCACACTCACATCTTTACAATTAAAATTCTTTAATTAACCTAACATGTATATCTTTGGAGTGTGGGAACAAGCCACAGTACCTGCCACTACACACCGTGCCAACCTAAATACTGTATACACCAGGTAAAGTATTAAAAATACAGTACAGTGTGTTTTCAGATGAATCTGGTAACAAGCAGTTAGCGCACATGCACTGTATGTCATACTAGATATGTAAAATAAAGGGTTTTTTTCATTTCTGTGCGAGACTATGCATTTCAAAAAATGCATTTTTACTGGAACATTGGCATGTGTATATATATATATATATATATATGTATATATATATATACATATATATATCGGCTGCAGTTCACCTGCGACCCTAATGAGGACAAGCGCGATAGAAAATGGTTGAATGGATGGGTGAAATTCTGACAAAACTGCTGCTGTGGCAATTACCCCACGCCACTCTCTTTTGGGAGCTCTCGTTGTTTACAAGCAATCAATTTCTGCTTCTTTTGGCCCATTTAAAGCAATCTTCTATCACCTTAATCTCTATAAAGAACTCCGACTGGTTGTGTACAGTTTGAAGTTGGCCAAGATGGATTTGTGAGATTACATAGCCTCTTTCTGCTCGACCCATCTGACCTCTCAAGGATAGATAGCTACAACTGGCTGCAGAGGGAGAGGGAGTAAAATTGTTCATTTTCTCCTTTTGCCAGTCAAATTTGAACATTGGAACTCCTGTACTGAATTTCAATGCATGCAATTCCCTCAGAAAGAGGGATGCTGTCACCCAGCTGAAAGGGAGAAATGATTCGGGGACAATCTCATACATCACAATAAGCATATCGTAAGTCATGTTTCCATAGTTCATTGTGGTTCGGGCTTGGTTTCCACTGCAAGATATGTACATCGTGTGACATTAGAGCACTACTACGCTGCATAAATTGGCAATCAATCACGCAGATAAGATAAACGCGACACAGTCATGTGTGCCGACATTACCCATAAACAAAAAAAACACACACAGACGGGAATCTTCTCTTCTTTGTTAATCCACGCTGTTGTTTTTTAAACATGTGTTTTTTAACATTTAGAAAAGTTTAAAAATAAATAAATCTCTGTTCAAAAGATGCATGCCGTGTCAGAAGTACAGTGGCGGTTTGAGGGTTTAATTCATTCTGTGACCTCGCTTGGCTCTTGTATCTCCCCCACTGAAATGAATGGAAATGCCATTAATGTGTTCCAGCCCTCCCAAAAAAACAACAACAAAAAAAACACAGAAATTCATATTTTAAATGCACTTTAAATGCAATTTAATGCACTCAACAGCATTGTATTGCATGAAAACACATTTGCTCTGCACATAACCTGCAAACTCGGACAATGCAAGCAAAAAACACGACTGTACCTCATGTTTTGTCCTTCCTTGTTCTTCTTCAATTGGCGCCACCAATTGATATTGTCCTTCCACTGCTCAATGGTGGCTAAATGTTAAGTTTGTTTCCGCCATCTAGTGGTGGGGGTCTGAAGCGCAATCGTATCTCCAATTTCGCACGTATTTCAAGCCTAAATATCGAGCAAGCAACGGCTCCTATCTTGAAACACTCCTATGTTATGGCACTTGTATCTCAAGACACCACTGTAGTATCAATCCATTCTTTCCCCATCCCAATCCCCATCTCGTCCCCCACAGCCCCACCTCCTAAATGTGTGACAATTCCCTGTCAACCAGTCAACAGAGAGCAGCATCTCTAACGAATGTTCAGGTAGGTTAGGCATCCACATTTCCATTGTTTCCAATACAAAAGAATCCTTTCGTCACCCTTAACAATGGAGAAAAAAAAAAAAAAAAAGACTACTGGCATATTATTTGACGGAAATAGGCCAGACACCATGTAAAACTACCAACCAGAGGCTGTGATAGGGCATCAAAGCAATTCCGTTGGACACTTGGTAAATGCTTTCAGGCGATGCCATCATTGCGCTAGCGTAAAAAAAATCTGCTATTTTGAAAGTGTTTTATTCACAGCCGAGGGATTCTGGGTTAGAACCTCAGGTCAAGCCTTCCTATGTGAAGTTTGTATGCTGTCCCGTGCTTGGATGGGTTTTCTCCGGGTGTCATGAACTGAACGGAACAAATAATATACGGGCAGAGGTCAGTACACAGGCAGGCAATCCAAAAAAAGGCAACAGTATCCAAAAACGTGAGGCAAAAAGGCGAGGTCGATAATCGGAACAGGGTCTAGTCTTACTGTGAGTCTCTGACGTGGAAAGAAGGAATGCTGGAACGCGATGACAAGGTACAACAAACTGGCGACTAGAAAGAATGAAACACGAGGTTAAATGCAAGGGTTAATTAGGGTGAACGAGGCACAGGTGGTGAAGATGCTCTCAGGAGCAGGTGTGTACGAGACAGGGGGAAAACAGTATTCCCAGTATACTCTCATTTTCCCTATACTGTACTGGTACTGTCATGCCCATGACAGTACCCCCCTTCAACGGCCGGCGCCAGATGGCCCCGGAGCCCCTGGATGCGCAATGTGGAAGTCCCGAATGAGTGAGTCATCCACGATAAACGCAGACGGCACCCAAGAACGTCCCACAGGCCCGTAGCCCTCCCAGTCCTCCAATGAAACGACAACAGCCGCCACACATTGAAGAGAGGGCCCCCATCCACGAACCGGGGGTAGGGGAGGGGGCCTGGAAGGCTGGACGAGAGGGGAATCCCGGGCGGGTCTGAGCAGGCTAACGTGAAAAGCAGGGTGGACCCGCATCGACCTTGGGAGCCTAAGCTTCACGGTGACAGGGTTGATGATCTTTGTGATGGGGAAGGGCCCAACGAACCTGGGAGCGAGCTTCCTGGACTCCACCTGGAGTGGAATATGCTTTGTGGAGAGCCAAACTCGGTGACCGACTTTGTAGTTCGTGGCTGGTGTCCTCCTACGGTCAGCTGTGGTTTTGTAGGACCGTCCCTGGAGCAGCAGCATCTGGCGGGCTCGCTCCCAGGTCCTCCTGCAGCGTCTCACCAAGGTCATGCCACTGGAAATGTGGACTCTGGGGCAATGGCAGGAAATAGAGATGGTTGGTAATCATGCACAACGTGAAAAGGCGGTAGGCCAGTGGATGCAGAGGGGAGGGAATTGTGAGAGAATTCGACCCAAACCGGTTATGTCACGGTTATGTCGTTGAGACCCCGGTAATCGATACAGGGTCGCAGAGTCTTGTCCTTCTTGTCCACAAAGAAAAATCCGACTCCCGCAGGGGATGAAGATGGGCGAATAATCCCGGCTGCCAGTGATTCATCCACATATCCTTTCATAGCCTTGTGTTCCGGCCCTGAAAGAGAGAATAACCTCCCTCGTGGGGGTGTGGTTCCAGGCAGCAAGTCAACTGCACAGTCTATGGGGTGGAAGAGATTTGGCCTTGGACTTGGAAAAAAACGTCTTTAATGTCCTGGTAACAGGTGGACACCTGAGATAAGTAGGATCCCCAGATGGGGTCTATGGATTGTCATTTGAAACATAGCCCTGAACATCACATGGAGGCTTGAAACAGTTCTGGGCGCAATTGCTGCCCCATGACATAACCTGCCCAGAAGACCAGTCAATGTGGGGGTTATGTAATTTCAACCAAGGGTCCCCTAAAATAAGGTCATGATTCATAGCGTCAAAAACATGAAAACTAATGCGTTCCGAGTGGGAACCAGGAAATGTCAATGTGAGTGTTTGGGTGCAGTGAGTGATCTTGCCCATAAAACTGCCATCTGCAGCATAGGTGTTGCGGTGGCGTTTTATTTGAAAGGTTCTAAGGTGCATCCGTCTAACGAGGAGGGAGTTGAGTAAGTTTGCGTCAGAACCAGAGTCAATTAATACAGGTGTTTGAATTCCTTGACCAGGAGAGCATAGTGTCACTTTAGGAAGAACCCGGTAGGGTCTTAATGAAATTTAGACTCATTGGTCCCGTACGCCCTTGCTACCGGCACCGGCAACCTTGACGTGACAGTTACTCGCGGAATGACCCAACTGACCGCAGTAGAAGCTCCGCCCTTCCCTCAGCCGGCGTTGACTTTCCTCAGAGGAGAGACGGAACCTGCCTAGTTACATGGATTCTTCCGTGGTGACACTATCCAGTGGATTGAGACCGGAAACAGGGGATCTGCCTTGGTTTGGCTGGACACCGAGGCTCGTCCTCCAAGTGTGAGGTGACGCAGCCCTCCGCCGAACTCTGTCCAGCTCGCGATCCAAAAGCCTCTTGTCGAGCTTTACGGCGAAAGTGATGAGAGTGTCCAAGTCAGTCGGCAGGTCTAGTAGGACCAAATGATCCTTGATGGCGAGGGATAGTCCTTGAAAAAATGCATCAAGCAGTGCCCTGTTATTCCACTGACTCTCTCAGCTGCTAGAATGCGAAACTCAATCGCGTAATCTGACACCATGCGCGTGCCTTGTTGTAAGGTGACAAGGGAGCGAGCTGCCTCACGATCTGGCGTGGAAAACTGAAATATTTGCTCCATAGTCTTAACAAAAAAAAGCCCACGAATGACACGCCTCAAAAAAGCGATTTTTACCCGCTCGGTGGGGAAGGCAGCTGCCTGCAGCTCAAAGTGGAGTTTACACTAAGTGATGTACGTCTTAATATTCCCAGAATCTCCAGAGAACCTCTCCGGTCGAGAGAGCTGTGGGCAGACAGCAGCGGACGTGGCAGGTGGCTGCATGGTAACTGCTTCACATGAAAACGTTGGTACCGTGGCGGCATCCGGTGTTGTGCCAACTGGTTCCTTCTTCTGAATCATTTTCATAAGAACTTCAAACTGCGAGGCCACCTGTCTCATCATATTGTCCTGATGCTCTGACAGTCCCTCTAGATGAAGGTGGAGGGCAGCAAGTTACTCATCCTGCTTCGAGAGGCGTTGACCCTGCGCTTGAAGGGCTTTGCGCACGGTCTGCATGGTCCATGTTATGGCCAGTTCGTTCTGTCATGAACGGAACAGAGGATAGGACCCAAAAATGCACGACTCCAAAACAAATGGCCAGTTTCAAAAAGAGAGGTTTAATATACGGGCAGAGGTCAGTACACAGTCAGGCAATCCAAAAAAGGCAACAGTAACCAAAAACGTGAGGCAAAAAGGCGAGGTCGATAATCAGAACAGGGTTTAGTTTTACTGTGAGTCTGTGACGTGGAAACAAGGAATGCTGGAACGCGACGACAAGGTACAACGAACTGGCGACTAGAAAGAATGAGACACGAGGTTAAATGCATGGGGTAATTAGGGTGAACGAGGCACAGGTGGTGAAGATGCGCTGAGGAGCAGGTGTGTACGAGACGGGGGGAAAACAACAACCGGAACACACACCCATGACTCCGGGTACTCCAGCTTCCTCTCACATTCCAAAAACATGCATGTTCACTACATTGCAGACTCAAAATTGGGTGTGAATGTGAGTGTGGATTGTTTGTTTGTATGTGCCCTGCGAGTGACTGGCAACCAGTCCAGAATGTGCCCTACCCCCCCTCGCGCACAAAGTCAGCTACCTGCGACAGCAATGAGAATAAGTGTGATAGAAAATGAATGCAAGTTATAGCCTCCCCATCCTTAAATTACTAAAACATTTTTGTAATCTCATTTCATAATATTTCTTTTTGAAAAACTTTATTCTTGTAATTGTCTTGTCTTGTAACTTTATATTGTGGTATTTGGATTCGATTATTGTATTATAGTTTCAGCATGGCCCTAATATTGTCATCTGGAGCTGATCCAGGTTGTTCTTTCTGGCAGCTCATTTCAATATACTGTAACATGGAAAATCCCATTTAACATGATCAAAAGCTTTACTGTATCTATTTTTAATGTTTTAAGCCAGTTGTTTAGATAAAAATGGTCTTTGAGTTCAAATCTGTTGAACCTTTCTTTTTTGTGTACGTTTTCATGACACTGATCTACTTTTCATTTATTTGTATGCTGAAACACATTTTTCCAATTGGAAATACCGGAAAGGGAAATAATCTCTTCCAGGTCATTAGTGAGACAATTTTCAATAGTTAACTCTACAAACAAGTCAAGTTTATATTATTATATATATAGTTAATACTATTCTTGTAAAAGGTTTTTTTCTCACAATATTACCTTTTAATAAGATTTTATTTCATAGTATTCAGACTTTATTCTTGTCAAATTCCCATTTTTTTCCTTTTAAGATTACATTATTATTATTATTGACTAAAATTGCATCTATTTCCTTGTAAAATTCTATTTCCTTTTTTTTTTTTTTTTTTTCTTTTGGTAACATTATGACTTTATTCTTGCCCTGCGATTGGCTGGTGACCAGTTCAGGGTGTTCACACCTATGAACAATTCAGAGTCTTCTATTACCCGACAATGCATGTTTTGGGAATACGGGAGGAAGCCGGAGTAACAAGCAGAACAAGCGAACTCCACCCAGGAAAGCCGGAGCCATATTTGAGAAAAAAAAAAATCATCTGTCTCTGGACCCATCTAGTGCCTCTAATTTGATACATAAGAAACCACAGCACCCGAAGAAAAACTACCAATCGAAGACAGAAGGTGTGGCTTATGAGGTTCAGGTTCAGGTGTAGTTTTCTTTTCAGAGTTTAGCACATGAGTACTGTCTGATAAAATGGCCTTTGCCTGCCCGATAGTTGCCTTGCTCAAAAAGGTCCCATCGATTAAGGGGGGGACATTATTCCCGTAATTTTACCTGACGTTCTAACTACACTTGTGGGCACTCATTGCATCTAGTGTTCTAGTAACACTCCATTATGAATAAGGTGCTTTTCTGGGGTAACAAGTTAACGGGTCAGTGCGAGGCCACGAGGGTGTGGCCGCAAGTGCGCGACAAATGATTGACACCTTGTAAGCCATGCCTTCTAGTGATGATTGGTTGTTTTTCCTCAGGCGCGGTGGATTCTTGTATATCAAATTAGAGGCACAAGATGGGGCCAGAGACGAGATCACATTTTTTTTCACAGATCATATTTATCATGCACTACTGTCAAGTCTTAGTGAGTGTTTTACCAAATTTGACAAAAAAGTTTTTCTCTTTTTCTTTTTAAAATGCAAACTCGCCTTTAATTCTTGTAGTTCTCCCTACCCGAAACGGGGCTCCAACCTGACTTGTGAACCGATGTACAGTATCTGCTTACAAGGGCTGTGCGTGACGGCTGCGTCGCTCCTCCTTCCCGCCGACAACCATCAGTATTCCACAGTTGACTGCGCAACCAGTCTTGGGAGCAAAACCCGAATGATAAACAAGTTCATCTCACCTGCAATCAGGCCCCGGCCGAGCCCCGAGCGAATCAAGGGAAAGATGAGCCGAGATGTTAAGTCAACTCCACCACGACGGAGTCCATTACAACAGGTATGACGTTACACACTGCGGGAATAAAGTGCTTTCCAGCGAAATTCAATTTGTCGTGAAACAAGCGGAGCGTCCCAGTGTTTTACTGGCAACTACCCCGCTATTCATTTGAGGGCGGCGGCCTCATTAGAGAGTTCGTTTTGAGACGAGTACAACAGTCAAAGTCTTACATTAAGATGTGGTCTATTTATTATGGGTATGAAGCAGAGTTTGGACTTCAGATCCTATTAAATAGTTGGCCTGTGTCAGTACAGACACCGCTGTTGATAGCCGCCCTTTCTCTGGGTTTTAATACACACCGAATGATAATTAGCTTCTCTTTCGGCCCTTATCTCTTACCTGCAGAAATGGACATTTTATGCAGTCTGCAGCCCAGCTGGGCAAAGTTGATGCTCCCAAGAGGAGCGCGGCAGCCATGTTGCAGACAATGGAAATGAACTCAGAGACAAGGCAGGGGGTTGATTTAGACGGCGGCCAACACCGAATTAAATGAAGATCCAGGCCAGACGGGGCTTGCTCTTTGGCCCCACAGACTCGCTATGATGCTCGCGAGGAACGCCCAGCGCCACATCCGCTGGAGTGGTGGAGGGTAAAAAAAAAAAAGAGAAATGCAAATGTCATATTGTTGAAATGCTGAGAGCTAAATGTCAGTCCATCTTTTCAGTGTTGGATATGAGCTTGAAACGTGTGTGTGAGGGGTGGGGGGCGGGGGGGGGGGGGGGGGGGGGGGGGGATATTGATGTTTGATAGCAGCAAAAAAAGGCAGGTTATGCTAACGTGTGATATTTGAGTAGAGAATGAAGCATTTGGAATGGTCTCCAACTGAGAGCATCCTGCCTTGCAGACCTTTTACTGTAGCTTCTAAAAGGACACAAGCATAATGACACACTCACAGGACACTCCGTTTGATACACCTGCAGGATCGAATCGCATGCAATACAAGAGAAATTCCTGCCTTCACAAAGATAATGTTACTCCGTTTTTGAGGCACTACAGTATGAATACAGAGAGTCAAGCACCTCATTAGTTATTCTACAAACGCATTTTTTTATTGTGCATAACAGCACTATCGCTCAAGAATTGGAACAAAAATGTGTGTCTCAGATGAGCTATTGCGCTTTTCACTCCAAACACTTAATGCCCCTAAACTATTGCAAAGATTAAAAGGTGACATCATGGGCGGAAAAGCAGTGATGTCAACAGATTTACTCAAAGCGAGTGTGAGCAGATTGTTCTGATGTCATCCAGTTCACATTTTGCCATGTAGTCCAAGTTGGGTTTATTTGATTGTTTTGCAACTCTCTGTCTACAGTTCTTGATTTATCATCCTTCATTTTTAGGATGTGTTGCTTTACACAGCCCTTATGGCAACTTTATCATCCTGTACTTTCCTGTTCCATCCTTTCATACTTTGTCCCTCCACAGGATATGTTGTAAAGTCGGCAACTTCATAAAATTCTTACAATTCCAAATATTGACTATATCTTAATAGTAAACAGATTTCATATTGCCACAACTGCTATGTACGCAGTTTCATTGTCATACTGATCAGAAAAAGCACAATTATGAGAAATAAATACAATAAAAAAAAGTCAGAATGTCAAATTAAGGTTGTAATATTGTAATAATTAAATCATAATATTGCGAGAAGCAATTTGTAATATTACCAGAAAAATTTAAAATTACAAGACAAAAAAAAGTTATATTATGCAATAAAATTTGCTTTGAAAGAAATGTTGTCGGGTTACAGAAAAAAAGGAACTCATACTACAATATAAACATTTTTCTTTTCGTTGTCACAAAATTCCAAATTTTTCTCATAATATTTTAACTTTATTCTCTATAATCATTCATAATTTTGTCTCACAATCTTACTTTTTCTCATCATTTTCTTGTAAGAGAAAAGCTTTGTTCTTGTAAATTTAAAAACAGTTCCCAGCAAAAAAACTTCTCCCTAATTCTTGAGGGATAAAAAGGCAGAATGACATTTCTTAAAATGATGACTTTTTAATTGCATTTGCAATGTTACTACTCAATTATAGTGCAATTTTGACTGATTCCTTAATATTTTTAATTTATTCTCATAATATTCCTCCTTTTTCCCTTGTAATATTTTGACTTTATCTCACAAAATGATTGTACTTTTCTCAAAAGATTAGTCATATCTTTTTTTTGTTACTGTTTTGGGAATCATGTTTTTTTAAAATAATATCATGACTTGATTCTCACTCAAAATTATGATTTTTGTCCCTTGTATTTTTACTTGTAAAATATTGACCTTTTTCCATGTAAAACTACAACCTTATTCTTGTAATTCTTTGACCTTATACTATATTGTTTGTTTATGTACATTGTTTATATATTTTTGCGTGGCCTTAATACACATTTGTAACTGTGTGCATACTGTATATGTAAGGACAAACAAGTGTCATTCGGCTGCGATCCAGGTTGCGCATCCTGGCAGCGATTTTTATATACTGTGGAAAATCCCATTTGACATGATCACAAGGTTTATATGTATACATCTGAATATTTTAAGCCCTGGTTGAGGGCTTTGAGCTCCGGTTATCTTTGATGCAGCGCTCACATTGGATCACATTGTGCATAAGGCAGTGAATATTAAAAAACTGTTTTTGTATCTTAAGCAGGGTATACGCATGCTGATTTTTAACATCGTAACTGATTTTTAATATGTGAGAGAGAACATGTCGAGGAAAAAAAAACTTGCAAGTCTGTGCTTGCTACTCTTGCACTGTGTGGTGTAGTCGAGATGATCAACATAGCATACCGCACGCGATAATCTCCTCTAAAGGCTTCTTTTTACTCGCGCGGGCGGCGACCGCGCTGATGTCGCTGCGGCTGTCCCACGCGTAGTTTGCCTTTATACTCGAGCACAACCCACGCGCGCAGTTTTGAAAGTGTACTGCAGTTCAGCTCAAAGTCAGGGGTGTCGCTATGGCTGGTATTGGCTAGGATACCACAGGGTGGAGTTTCCTCTGCATTTTTCCGGCCATTTCGGGTAGCCGTTTTTACTTTCCTTTCAGTAACGAGGAACAAAGCAACAACAATGGCGACTGTGGAACAGCGTCTGCTAGAACAAATGGACCTAGATGACCAGATGATACGTTTAATTATGCTGCAAAATCGATCAAGAAGGCGGCGGCGTAGATGGTATGTAGAACCAAGGGGCACGCCGAGTACGTCATCACAGCATGTGACTAAAACGGACCAATCACGAGAGATGATCTCCGTGGCGTTGCAACAATTTTTGGCGTGTGCGCGTCAAGCTATGCAGCGGGGCCGCGTGGGCCAATTCGTCACGTGATGCAATGCGGGTGATGTCGGCCGCGCGAGCGCGGGAGTATAAAAAGGCCTTAACAGTTGCGGGTCTCCGCCCCAAAACCAGTCACAGTACCAACACGGACCTGTGAGAGGCAGCACGGGGCTACAGGGCATCAAGACTGCTGAAAAATACAGAGAAGAAGAAACAGTAGTAGCCAAGTTGAAGAAAATATAGAAGCTAGGCTAACTTTTAACTTAAATGCTAACAACAATGCAGTTGCAAACGCTTCTTTTTTTTTTGGAGGATGAATGACTTGTGAGGCATGTTATAAAAACACTCAGCACAACCAGTTGCTCTTCTATTTCTGTCTAGCAACAGCGCAAGCTTCAGACATTTTCACCTTTATTTTGTAACAATCTACTTTTGCTAGTCTTTTTTTGTACTTAAGTACCGAGTGCGATCCATTTTTCTGTGGCTGTCAGTCAGTGCCAACAAACTCTACGGCCAGAATATTGGTTACGCCTGCACAATCTAATGAGATCCATCAGAAATCCAGAGCCAAGCTTGAAACTATCAATCTTTTTAATATTGTGGTTTTCGTCGGCTCCATCTTGTCATACAGATATGTGTTTGAGATGGGTTGGGGGTGAGGGGGGATTTAACGAGATCCACTTTAATTTCACATCTTATCCTGGCTCTTCACTGGAGTGACCGCATGTAGCGTTCATTGATCCACTCTTAATCCCCCCCAGTTGTTTGGAGCAACCACCACCACCACAGAAACCCCCCCCCCCCCCCCCCCCCCCCTCTGTTTTTTAAACGTATTTATTTTGTTGTTTTTTTTTGCATTCCCTCCCCACTGATACTGCGCGCCCATCAGTAAATGAATCACGTCGTACTAGTACAGCTTTTCTTCATGCCATCCATGTGCTCCACCTGAGACGGCGAGATATCTGTCACCGCTCACTCACCGGGGCTGCGAAGGGAGCACTAAAGTGCGCGCACGTAACGCGCGGGAGTGTGCGGCAAAGAGGAGGGAGGGAGGCAGGGAGGGAGGGAGGAAGGAGGAAGAAGAAGAGGAGGGGAGCAGCTTTCAACAGTTGAGGAGGAGACGCGACTCATTCTGATTATCTTCAATCATCTCGCACCTTATTTTCTCCTCTCTCACTCTCCGGCTCGCTCTCGTCTTCTTCCGCTGTGCAACAGATAAGCGTGGCGGCTGATGGATGCAAACAGAAGCGCCTTCGAATCGGACTGGATTACGGGATTAGCGGACTGATTAGTGGACCACAAAAAAAAAAGGGGGGGAAAAAGAAAAAAAAGTAACCGCTGTGAATGCTCCTCGGCGAAAGGAGCACACAAAAGGTTGCGCCGGAGGAAGGGGAGGGCGAAGCGAGCGGCTGCAGCCACGCTCGTTTGCTTCGTGCACTTTACTGGAGGAGGCTCAGACAGTCAGGCAGGCAGCCCCCCGATGCAACAGTGTGCCGCACCGGAGACTAAAGTCACACAATGCACCGGCGGTGGTAACGCGGAGCGATGGTGCAATTTGGAGCTTTGCAGCGTGCAGATGTCGCATGAGGGCAATGCGCCTGTTTTGCCTTTTTTCTTCACCTCCTCCTTTTTCTTCTTCCTACTGAAAGGCAAGCTCTAACCTTCACCATGCTTTAACCTTGGACGCAGAGGGGAATATTAATACTTTATTCTCATCGATTATTCATTGTGGGAGCCCCGCTGAGAGGGGAAACAAAGCATTCCAATGTTGAATTTGATCTTTAATTCATGCACGGGGTGTCGTCGGGCGGTCATCTTTGTTTACAGAAAGAGTTCATCAACGCAGAGCGGCATGTGAGAGAGCTAATGCCCATTAAAGAGGGTTCACAAATCGATTTGATATCCAATTAGCAGGGCAGCAACATGCCTGCTTTGGATTTTGTCCTCTAAAGGTTTTGTGGAATAATCAACAGGTTGAAAGTCAGTTTTTTGTTTTTCTTTTTCTACTGTGTGCCAGTACCGCATATCCAACTGAAGGGATGCGTCTCTCTGTTCCCATCTTCCTTTTGCTGTGGGTTAAAGCCCTGACATTGAAAAACCTCAGTTATTCTGTCCCGGAGGAGCAAGGACCCGGCACTGTCATCGGTAATATCGCGAAAGACGGCGGATATGAGACCCTGGAGAGAGGGAAAAAATCCAACTTCAGAGTGTTGGAGAATTCTGCACCACACCTGGTGGACGCCGACCCAGAGAGTGGACTTATTTTCACCAAACAAAGGATTGACAGGGAGACGTTATGCAGGCGGAACCCAAAGTGCCAGCTCTCCATGGAAGTGTTCGCCAATGACAAAGAAATATGCATGATCAAGATCGACATACAGGACATCAATGACAACTCACCCAGTTTCCCTTCAGATCACGTTAACATCGATATCTCGGAGAACGCGGCTGCGGGCACGCGCTTCCCGCTGACTATTGCACATGACTCGGATACCGGGGAGAACGGGATCAAGACTTATCAGGTCACCAGAGATGATTACAATACATTCTCGCTGGATTTAAAAGTAAGAGGCGATGGGACTATCTATCCGGAGCTGGTGGTTCAGAGACCGTTGGATAGGGAAGACCAGAGCCATCACACCCTCCTCCTCACTGCCATAGATGGGGGCGAGTATCCGAGATCAGGCTCCATGCAAATCAATGTCAGGGTGACTGATTCGAATGACAATAGCCCCATTTTTGAGAAATCCTCCTATGTGCTGGAACTCCCGGAGAATTCCCCGCCTGGAAAAGTACTCATAGATTTAAACGCCACCGATCATGACGAAGGAAGCAACGGACAGGTGGTTTACTCCTTCACAGGATATGCATCTGAGCGAATACAAGATTTGTTCTCCATTGATCCCAGTACTGGAGTCATCAAGGTCCAGGGCGAAATTGACTATGAAGAAAATCCGATTATAGAATTTGATGTGCAGGCCAAGGATCTCGGGCCCAACCCCATACCAGGCCATGCGAAAATTACTGTCAAAGTGCTTGACAAAAATGACAACTCGCCAATAATCAGTTTTGTTTCTGTGCGGCAGGGTGCCATCAGCGAGGCGGCACCCTCCGAATCTGTCATCGCGCTTGTCAGAGTGACTGATAAAGATTCCGGCCGAAACGGTCAGCTCCAGTGCCGCGTGCTGGGAAATGTTCCTTTTCGACTGCAGGAGAACAATGACAATTTTTACACGTTGCTCACCGACAGACCTTTGGATCGGGAAACCAAGGACGAATATAACGTCACGATCGTAGCCAGAGACAACGGCATCCCCTCTTTGAACTACACCAAGTCGTTCACTGTGAAAATCTTGGACGAGAATGACAATGCACCTCGTTTTACAAAAGTCGTTTATGTGCTACAGGTGCCCGAGAACAACATCCCAGGAGAGTATCTGGGCTCCGTGCTGGCCCCTGATCCGGATGTAGGCCGCAACGGCACTGTAACCTACTCCATTTTGCCATCGCATATCGGCGAAGTGTCCGTTTATACGTACGTGTCAGTTAACCCCACCAACGGAGCCATTTACGCGTCACGCTCTTTTAACTATGAGCAAACGAAATCTTTTGAGTTCAAAGTACAGGCTAAAGACGAAGGCTCCCCTCACATGGAGAGCACCTCCACCGTTAGGGTCAACATCCTTGATGTAAACGACAATCTCCCAGTGATCATTTTACCGCTCCTTCAAAATGATACAGCAGAAATCCCAGTGCCTCGGAACGTGGGTATCGGCTACATTGTGGCTACGGTGAAAGCAGTGGACCACGATCACGGAGAGAGCGGACACTTGACATACGAGATCGCAGAAGGGAACGATGACCACCTGTTTGACATGGATCCGATAGGCGGCGAAGTACGGACCACCCGCGCCCCGTGGGAAGAGGTCTCGCCCGTGGTGGAGCTGGTGGTTAAGGTAACCGACCACGGCAAGCCGCCCTTGTCCACCGTGGCTAAGCTGGTCATCAAGGCCAGCACGGAAGTGGCAGCAGGTGGTGGGGGATCCGGCATGAGCGGCGAGCGGCCGCACTGGGACGTATCTCTACCCCTCATCGTTACCCTCTGCATTATCTCTGTCATGCTCTTAGCTGTCATGACCGCCATCGCTGTCAAGTCCAAGCATCAAGATAAAGAGAGCGGGAATTATAACTGCCGCATGCCTGAGTACTCCAATCCTCCGGTGGGGAAGGGCAAGAAGAAGCGGATCAACAAGAGTGACATCATGCTGGTGCAGAGCGAGATGGAGGAGCGAGATTCGGCTAGCCGCATGAACGTGGTGAGCAGCCCCTCGCTCATTACCTCGCCTATATGCTTCGACTACCAGAGCCCCCTGCCGCTCACGCTGCCCAGTTCCGAGGTCATGTACCTGAAAACCACGCCAAACAGCCTGACGGTACCCAGGGCAGGTTGCCACTCCAGCTTTGCCGGGCTGAGCACAGACACTCCAGCAAACAGGATGTCAGTGATACAGGTAAGACACTGTATGCTTATGTGTGCCCTCTGTTTGGCTGTGGAACTCTGGAACGAACAATCTGACATCATTATCACTTCAGCTTGCTCGCTTAAGGCAAACGCTTTGCAAATGAAGCATGATATGACAACTTCGTTTTGGTTGGCATTTTACTAATAAGGTTAATGTTTTATCCACATTTGTTCTCTTGTAAAGTGCTATGCCTGCAGGCCACGTAATGAGGAAATACTCTCTCTCTCTCTCTCTCTCTCTTGCTCGCTCTCTCTCTCTCTCTCTCTCTCTCTCTCCCTCTCCCTCCCTCCCTCGCTTGCTGTGTGGGAAAGGTAAACAGTGTGAGTCTTGAACAAGGCCGCTGTGACCCCCCAGCAGATCCTGGGTTGTGGAGAGAAAACAAAACCCAGCCTGAGATGTTGGACCAGACAGGTGTTTGAGCAGCTTGTCCGATCGCATTACCCAACCAATATGCGCCAGACACCGAGATGCACACGACGTAACCCCGACAATCGCATTTTTTTCATCCCAAATATGGGTCGGATCCGCCCAGCCTCATCCGAAGTTGGCACGAAGCGGCCCTTGACGGGGTCCGTTCGAGCCTCGCCAGCTAACATGCTAATTGGCCAGCGCGGGCTTGTTGCGCTGCCTGGAATTGTGTGTCCGTACACGATGTAAATATCTGGGTCAGTCTCACATTTGGAGATGGTAGCACAGATGACAAGGCCTGGCGCTGTCACCAGTCGCTGTGCTACGTGGGTGTGATCAACACAAACACATTATTCTCAAGATGAAGGGAAAAGGGCACTAATGAAAGCAGCTAATGCTTTCCCTAGTATGCCTTGCCAAAGAGGCACATATGGTCACAATGGCGCCGCGTTCTAATCATGTCCTCATCTCTGCCAGGTGATGCAAAAACAAACCTATTTTACACAGAGATCATGCAAAATAACCGCATCAGAGCCGTAACAGAAGACCTGGTAAAAAGCCAACTTTGCTTCTTCATTTATTTATTTTTTTACACAGCAACATGGCATCTCGTGGTGGCAATGACTGAACTCCTCCTTTGAAAGTACAACCCCAATTCCAATGAAGATGGGACATTGTGCTAAACAAATAAAAACAGAATACAATGATTTGCAAATCATGTTCAACCTATATTTAATTGGATACACAAAGACAAGATATTTAATGTTCAAACTGATCAACTTTATGGTTTTTAGCAAATAATCATTAACTTAGAATTTCATGGCTGCAACACATTCCAAAAAAGCTGGGACAGATGGCAAAAAAGACTGAGAAAGTTGAGGAATGCTCATCAAACACCTGTTTGGAACATCCCACAGGTGAACAGGTTAATTGGGAACATGTGGGTGCCATGATTATGTGTAAAAGGAGCTTCCCTGAATTGCTCAGTCATTCACAACCAAAGATGGGGCGAGGTTCACCTCTTTGTGGACAAGTGCGTGAGAAAATAATTGAACACTTTAAGGACAAAGTTCCTCAACGTACAATTGCAAGGAATTTAGGGATTTCATCATCTACAGTCCATAATATCATCAAAAGGTTCAGAGAATCTGGAGAAATCACTGCATGTAAGCGGCAAGGCCGAAAACCAACATTGAATGCCCGTGACCTTTGATCCCTCAGGCGGCACTGCATCAAAAACCAACATCAATATGTAAAGAATATCACCACATGGGCTCAGGAACACTTCAGAAAACCAATGTCAGTAAATACAGTTGGGCACTACATCCGTAAGTGCAACTTGAAACTCTACTATGCAAAGGGTAGGGTGTTATCAAGGGTAGGGTGTTATCAACAACACCCAGAAATGCGGCTGGCTTCTCTGGGCCCGAGCTCATCGAAGATGGACTGATGCAAAGTGGAAAAGTGTTCTGTGGTCCGACGAGTCCACATTTCAAATTGTTTTTGGAAATTGTGGACGTCGTGTCCTCCGGGCCAAAGAGGAAAAGAACCATCCGGACTGTTAGGGACGCAAAGTTCAAAAGCCAGCATCTGTGATGGTATGGGGCTGTGTTAGTGCCAATGGCATGGGTAACTTACACATCTGTGAAGGCACCATTAATGCTGAAAGGTACATACAGGTTTTGGAGAAACATGCTGCCATCCAAGCAACGTCTTTTTCATGGACGCCCCTGCTTATTTCAGCAAGACAATGCCAAACCACATTCTGCACGTGTTACAACAGCGTGGCTTTGTAGTAAAAGAGTGCGGGTACTAGACCGGCCTGCCTGCAGTCCAGACCTGTCTCCCATTGAAAATGTGTGGCGCATTATGAAGCGTAAAATACGACAACGGAGACCCCAGACTGTTGAACATGTGAAGCTGTACATCAAGCAAGAATGGGAAATAATTCCACCTACAAAGCTTCAACAATTAGTGTCCTCAGTTCCCAAACATTTATTGAATGTTGTTAAAAGAAAAGGTGATGTAACACAGTGGTAAACATAACCCTGTCCCAGCTTTTTTGGAACTTGTTGCAGCCATATATTTCTAAGTTAATGATTCTTATGCTAAATACAATCATGTTTATCAGTTTGAACATTAAATATCTTGTCTTTGTAGTGTATTCAATTTAATATAGGTCGAACATGATTTGCAAATCATTGTATTCTGTTTTTATTTATGTTTAACACAACGTCCCAACTTCATTGGAATTGGGGTTGTAGAATCAGACCCGTAACAGAGTACAAAAAGCGGGACAGGGATTGTTAAGTCTGACAGCTGACACTCATTTTTTCCTCTCCTCTTATGTTGCAAACAGTGTGTCTGTCCAACAAGTGTTCTCTCACCAGACGCTGGGGCTGACTTCAGTCTTTTGAACCATTTGATGGCAGGATGCCGTATCGGTGTGCGAAAGTGCACACAGTTGCTGTAATATCCCGCTTCACTGGGTTCTGTGTAAAAAGCGAAAGCAGCTCAATGTCAAATTATCTGTTTTGGCTCTGGTTGTGGCCTTTCTTATAACTGGCTTATAACTGATACCACCATGTGTCACTGTAGACGTCTTTAACCACAACACAGTGCTTGCAGAATAAAAATGGTATCTGTAAAGCTGAAGGTTGCAGGGAGTTTAAGGAGAAAGGAATGCTCTAGAAAGAGCTCGTACACATTTGAGAAGAAAGCATTTTAACCTTCAGTTACTAACGGAGGTGTAAAAGTAACTTATGAGTGATAATAATACTTCAATTATGCAGTAATTGAAGTATTGGAAGAAACCCCTGTCTGATGTATCATAGTTTCTTAGCAACTGATGATGGGAGAACTTAGTGGATGAAAGGTTTTTACCTAGTTTGCGTAGCGGCGTAAGAATATGTCGTCACGTGGCACAAGAAGGCACACTCAAACTTACTGCGGTAGTTTCGTTTTTTCATTTGATTGTTTTATATTCATAGCCTCGAATTGTTTTTCATATGAACATTTACTGTCATCGTGACTTTAGCACTGTGTTAGCAAAATTTAGTGCAAGACTACGGTGCGTTCCGTTAACTAAAGATTTGTCACCACCAGAACGCCATCATAAACCGAGGCCCCCTATAAGTAACATTTGAACGTAAATATAGGAATTAGGAGCTTTATAACGTAATAACAACTACAAAATCAATATTTGATTTAGTTGTATCAATAATTTATATTATGATATCCATATTTTGTCTGCACCCCTAATAGCCTTGTGGAATCAGACTGTTGAGTGTCACAAAGAACCATACATTGTGCAAACATTTTGTGTCTGAGTTTTTCAAGTTTCACGTACAGATGATTCAACAACAAAATTCCCACCTGTTGCTCCCACCGCTGTTATCCAATAGTGTATTTTTTTGGGAATGTGCTACTATGTGAATATTTGGGTTGGCAGTTAAAGTTACGGAAGTAAAATGTCTCTGGCGGTCATAGTTAATGTACACGTAGCTACCAAACTCATTATCATGAACAACCCAAACATGCGTTTGTCGTGTGTTTCATAAAAGATGTGTTTTTCAGTTTTTGGACAATCACACCTACATTTCTAAAAAGAAGAAAAAAAAACATTCTCAAAAGTTTGCCTTTTCGCTCCCTTTGTCGTATACACGTGTGGCCCGGAAGACGTCGGACAGCGAAATTGCTTTTAACACAACAGGGAGGCAGAAGTGAGTGTCAGGTCTGAAACTTCACTGATACCACATCTAAAGCCATTTAATGTTCGTTTACACAGCACAGCGACCCGGAAAAAAAGGCAGCTAAATCCCAGCTTGAACAGGCTGTGTCAAAGAGGCTTCGCGGATCATTTCAATTCACGCCTGTGTCTAATGTCATCAGTGAACAGTGTGAAGTGCTTTTGTTTTTTTTGGGTTTTTTTTAAAATAAAAAACACAATTTTCATTGTCATTTCCAGACAGAAAACTTCCCCTCCGAGCCTAATTACGGTGGCAGCAGGCAGCCGTTTGTTCAAAGGTAAGAGCTCACATGCAGACACTTCCTGACCGGGTCTTTTGAGCTCCTTCATCCCAGTATCAAGCCTGCCTGGCTATCAAACAGCAGTGCTCACACAGTGAGAATGACAACTTATATGCCCCCCCCCACCCCGTCCTCCCCACACACCCCTGTCTTTTCCTGCCGCAGCTCTACATTTAAGGATGCAGAACGAGCGAGCCTCCGAGACAGTGGCCATGGTGATAGTGACCAGGCTGATAGTGACCAGGATACTAATCGAGGCTCCCAGTGTGACACGTCTGCCAGGGAGGCCCTCAAGATGAAAGCCACATCAGTTAACGGGCAGCCTTTCGAGCAGGGTGAGTGGACTCTTCCCGACGTCGTCAAGATGCCTCTGCGCTTTCCCGTGGCACAACGTTGTTTATATTTTATGCGCCGAGGCTCGGCCGGCGTTTAAGTGCGGCTTCACCCGCCTTCGGGCACCGCCGAGGTAGACAAACATTTACCATGCAGGTGGTAAATCGGCAATGCATTTTTGTTGTTGTTGTTGTTGTTGTGGCGGAGGTTGCGACTGCTGCTCGCTTTACACGGCAGGCTTCTTGAGCTGGTGTCGCAGAGTGCCAGGTAAAAAGCGAGCTTTTAAGGGGATACTTTGAAAGGATAAAAGGGTCCGCTGTGTGAAGGTGGAATGTTCAAACATCCCGCGTCTGATTTAGGCATCAAACAAACTCATATGCATGGCAAAGTGTACGCCTCCCTGCGTCTCTTTTGATCAGGCCTCCATTTGAACACGCGTCACGCATACCTTGACTTAACATGAGAGCGCGACAGACGCTCACAGGTATTTGTGGCAGCTGTGCTTCCACCTTTCGCCCTCCAAAGTGCTTCTAAGTTATTATTGGTGGGGTTTACAACTAAAAATAGGAATATAAAAGTTTAATTATGACTGAAATGACTGCCAAGAGTGCAATCACAGATGATTGCCAAGCTGCTGCCACCCGCCCGACCTGCTCGGGATTGATATATTTAGCAGGAGTTGGAGACAAACAGCAAATATGAGAGCCAGCCTCGCAGGTGAGATAAAGGTTAACGGCAGGCTCGAGCGAGGAGGCGATGGCTTTCATTTGCTCGTACGAGCCTTGGAGGAGAAGGGCTCTGGTCATCAGCTCCCTATGCGCTACTTTCCACACCATTTACATTGCTATGAACTGCCTGTACGCGGCAGGCTCGGGAGGGCACGGACAGAAACACTCTGGTGGCTGCTGGGGGGAGAGAACCAGAGAGCAAGTGTGAATGTCTCCCTCCTCCCTTGTGTGCGCACTGTGGGGAATTATGGCAGACCACACTTGTCTCCGTAGGAGGTGTAAATTCAATCACAATTTTTCCAACACATTTCTTGAATGCGATTCAGCGTCGAGTTCTCAGGCCAATCATACAGAGAGATATTGAAAGAGATGTCTTGCGCGTCGGTGCCAACCGAATATTTACATGCGCTACGGCGGCGCTCAAGGAATTTCATTTATCCGGCTGTATATGTAAGATAAGCGCAATGCAAAGAGGTGGTGCATTGCGTTTATAAATGGAGGGCCGTGATCCTGCTTTTCCTTTTGGCAGGGTAAAAAGGTAAACCTTGATCAGATTACGTTTAGATGCTGGAAATGGAAGACTTTTAGTGGTACAACAAAAGTTCTTAAATCGAACACAATCCAATCGAATCGATTATTACCGTAGAACACAGGTGTCAAACTGGTGGCCCAGGGGCCAGATCCGGCCCGCCACGTCATTTTATGTGGCCCGCGAGAGTGTGCATCGATTTTGTGTTTCTTGCTAAAATACCAAAATTCCAAATTGGCTTCACTTTTAAAAATATTGAGATATTGCAAGCATTTCTTTGTTACCAACCCCACTTTTAAAATAAAACTGATTCATTCTGCAGTTGAACAAACAGTTTTTACTCGCTTTTGATTTCAAAAGTAATTATCCATTAATTTGTGTATATATAATAATATGAGGCAATCATAGATTCATATGAGTTTACAGCCATAACGGCCCTCCAAGTGAAACAATAACTGCGATGTGGCCCGTGACAAAAAATAGTTTGACACCCCTGCCGTAGAATGTCACAAAAATGGAATTCCTCAATCCCTGGGTCAAACAGCAGCTATTAATCCATCCATCCATCCATCCATCCATCCATCCATCCATCCATCCATCTTCGATAGTGCTTGTCCTCATGAGAGCAGTGAACCATATTTGGTAACTTAAGTTGAAATGGGGCCATGTTTTTGGACCGTGGGAAGGAGCTGGTGTACCCGGAGAAAACCCATGCAAGTACCAGGATAAAATGCCAAATCCACACAGGAAGTGCCAAGATTCAAATACTAATCTGAACTGGGCAGACGTGCTAACCACTATTTTACAAATAATGAAATAGAGTGCGCGGCACGGTGGGCGACTGGTTAGAGCGTCTGCCTCACAGTTCTGAGGAGCGGGGTTCAATCCCCGGCCCCGCCTGTGTGGAGTTTGCATGTTCTCCCTGTGCCTGCGTGGGTTTTCTCCGGGCACTCCGGTTTCCTCCCACATCCCAAAAACATGCATGCTAGGTTAATTGACAACTCTAAATTGCCCGTAGGTGTGAATGTGAGTGCGAATGGTTGTTTGTTTGTATGTGCCCTGCGATTGGCTGGCAACCAGTTCGGCGTGTACCGCGCCTGCTGCCCGATGGTAACTGGGATAGGCTCCAGCACGCCCGCGAACCTAGTGAGGAGGAGCGGCTCAGAAAATGGAGACAGTTTTTTTTTTTTTTTTGCTTGCTCCAGCACAAAAAAGCTTGCAGGTTAAGTAGTATTTCTTTTATATCTTTACCTTTGCCATCCCTCCAGTCTCCTGGCTGCTTTGATACAGGTAATATATGCACCTGTGAAGCTCCCACTATCATGCACCCTGAATATTTATTCTCTCTCGCAGACGCCAGATGCACTGTGGGTATGTTGCTAGGCGTTTTCCGTTCCTCGTTTTCCACTGCTCTGTTCACAATTACCCAATCAGATCGAAAAGATTCCCATGCTTATTTTATGTGAGTGTTAAAGTCAACGTACAGTTTTTTCACTTGAGGTGTACATTCTTTCTTTATTTTATTAAGATATGAACTAAAAATGAGGAAAAAAGTCAATGGCACGAACAATGGATGAAAGCATCCTGGTTTCAACATGACCTTCCTTCTCTACTTTTAATCAAGGACTTTATAAATCTAGGCTGCGATTTATGTTCCCGAAGGCGGTTGATTATTTATTAATGTACTGCGTGACTATCAAAAAAAAAATAACATAACTAATTTAGGAGGGATAAAATATAAACATGTCCCCCCTTTTGTTGGCCAAAAAAGATTTGAGGTGATACGATGACTTGCACGGGGAGAAGTAGAAGAGAACAATGATTTCAATGATACCGCCGTGTGATTTCCTGGAGCTTCCAAGCACGCACATCTCGTCATCAGTTCCATCAGTGAGCTCCTCTTCAGTGCATCATGATGGCTGCCATGGAAATAGTCGCAGCATCTTCTTGCCTCGCTTATCGTTCTGCTCTCATGTATCTTAAAAAAAAAAATAAAGAAATAAAATAACCACCCTGTCTCTGTGGAAGAGAAATGGAGAAACAAATGGCACAGAAGCATAATCAGGCCCTGTGGATGCTTCAAAGTCAAGCGCTCAAATATCTACAAGTGTGGGTTTGCCAAATCAAAGCTACGATTTAGTCCATCCTTTTGATATAAAATGCATTTTGAACTCACAAATGTATTTTGTCTTGATCTCGGTCACATAATATGTAATATGGCAGTTGGGAGGGGGGGGAGATCAAAGACTGGTCATTTTGGTGTAGATGGAGCTGCCGGTTAGTTTTGTAACAGAACAGAAAAAAACAATTAAATTGTGTCTCATACAATTCGTAGCAATGACTTAAGTCTGAGATTAGTCGCCCAAGAGTTCGAATGAAATCACCAAACCTCCGGGAGACACAATCTGTTCCACAACATACGTGAAGCGAAGACAACCACTGTCAAATAAAACAAACAAACAAAAATCTCGCGAACAGCCCCAAACAAAAATACTTACTTAAAAATGATTTTGTCTCATACTTACTCACAGTGTATACTCAGTGTGAAATCTGCATCTGTTTAATTGAACACAGAAGTTGATCAATTATTATTATTATTATTGTTCTGCATTGAAAAAGCAAAGGAAAAGCAAAAATCTCGCATGATTTGCTGACGTTACGTATAAGGGGGGGAAGGAGGCCTATTTTTTCTAGAAATGTTGGGTTTAAACTCCGTTTTGTACTACTGTCTACGAACTCACAGCACTCATATCATGATGGAAGAGTCAAAACAAACTCAATACTTGTTGAAATTCTGTGTTAATCATGAGAAATGTTATCGTCAAGCCCAAATGCCAAATAAAAGAGAAGAGTCTCTGACTCTGATGATGCTTAATAGATCACAGCAATACGATATATATGCGAATATGGCCTCGTAGGACTGTGAAAAGCGCAGGGATGACATCATGAGTGCGATGAGTTTTGAGGCATTGCAATGACACCATTGACCCAGCATTGGTTTTCTGTTTGTGGTGTCGAAAAAAGTTAAAAAATGAACACTATTTAGTGTTTAGAGTGAAAGAAAATAAAACAATAATGCTTTCCAAAAGAGCCAAATATTTGGTTTGTAGAGAATTCTTTTTGACGTCATGTCAGCCTTTGATGGTGATGCCAGCTGGGAGCAAGAAAATTGTTGTGCAGGGAGATAATTAACGACGTGACACGTTTTGTTGTTGTTGTTGTTTTTTTTTATTTTTTATGACAATTGAGTAGTAAAAAGCAAGAAAACAAACAAAAAAAATCTTTAGCTCAAAATTCCAAAAGAAGACAAAAATAACAAGCGATAATTAAAACAAAATCTTCAGACTTTCTGTTAGTCATAGTGAGCTCGAGGCTGACGTTAGCATGATTTCTGAATTTAAATCAAAGTGATGTATGATGCCACAAGCGTGATGTGGCTTTTTGTTAAACACATTGACTCAGACATGTTTGGCTCATTTCCACAAGAACTACAGTGGACCAGAAGGGTCACAATATACAGTGTGCTCAATAGAAGCAGCATAATGAGTCAAACTTTTAGTTCCATACACACAAATGTATTGGGAACACTGCATGTTCTCTTCCAAATAAAAAACATCAAGTTAACATGATCAAATATGTTATTCCTTTACAGAAACAGAAGACAAGGGAATATAAGGCTGTTAAAAAATAATAGCAGAAAACAAACCAACATTTACTGGATAAAGTGAAAGATGCTTGAATATTTAGCTTTCCTGAACAACTATTTAGTTGTATAAGAATTAGAATCTTCAGGCCAAAAGGCCTTGTCTGACAGAAAAGTATTCGGTTGTACTATATTGAAGTATTTAACAATGTACTCACGTTATTTTTTGATCAATACTCATCTACAAATCCATCAAAGTTGTCATCTTCCGTATCCGAAAGGAACAGCTGGGCAAGTTCTCAAACAAACACGGCAGGTTCGAGACAGTCTCGTTGCCGTGCGAAAGCTCGAACAACAGTGCAAGCAGACACGTTAGCCCAAGCATCCACAATCCATTCACGTATGCTGGCGTAACTCGCCCTCCGTTGCCTCCCAGTCTTAGTAAAGCTGTGTTCGCCATCTGTCATCCATTGCTCCCACACCATCTTTTCCTTGTAATCAGCCGGAAGTTGCTGCGCCACGGTAGTCCTTGCCCGGATGGATAAATGGCGCCGTTTCATAAAACGAAAGCACCGAGACGGACCTCCTTGAAAATGTTTGATTTTCATTTCTTCTGCAAGCATTATTGCCCTCAGTCGAATGGTGACTGTAGAGAGGTTTCTCCTGGCTGTTCTTTGCTCATTAATCCATCGCTCGAGTTGGTCTTCCAACTCGGGCCACCTCGCCTCGCCTCAGCTTCGTCTTCTTGACTTGGCGAAGCTTGTTTTCCCGCTTCTTCCACTTGTGAACCATGGATTCGTTGATCTTGAATTCTCTCGGAGACGGTATTTCCGCTGTCTGTGGACTAGTGATGCCAAAAACAACGTTGACAACAAAGCAAACGGGCTTCCAGTCATAACTCTACGAGATCACCATCAAACTCATATGATGGTTGTACTCCCAGTTGGGAGCTGCCGGTAATTTCTCGTAACCGTTTGCTGCACCGGCCTCGTTGAATGAATGGCAACAGTTATTGACGGCCAATCAGATTTGCAATCGGCCCCCAATACAAGAATGAGTGGGCTCCAAAGAGTCTCAATTCAGACGGACATTTCAAACAGGAGAAGGATGGCTGTGTTGTTTTCAAAGTTTTGCTACACCTGTTGTCAGGCAAACCAACGTCTAAAACAGCTCAGTTTTTAGTTAAAACGGCATCTCGTAAGTAGAATTCTGCGTGTGTGGCTGTCCCTGGACCGACAACTACTTGTACTTTACTGAAACAGTTTTTTCCCCCGCTTCTCCTCTTTTTGTCTGTTGGAGTTTGCCCGGCCGGCTAACTCGAGGTTGGAAGTTTCGTTTTGAACGAGAGGAGAACTCACATTGAGGCTCCCACATAAGGGGTCTGTGTTTCATTCATTATCCTTCAAGTGTCTCATTCATATTTTCAGGAGATCCTTTTTGAGGAAAGGACATAATTCCCAGCAATTAATTGATCATTACGGCCAAATTAAAGCAGGCGGGCGAGCAACAGGAAGAATAACTGTGTGCTTTGCAGTCACAACGGGCTGTTTCATTTTTACGTTATGGAGCAAAAAAAAAAAAAAAAGAATCAAACTGTTATGGAATGCTTATTTTGGTGAGACATTTGCGCAGACATTTGTAACACGTAGCCTCAAACCAATAATACTTATTGCGGCAGCGTCAAATAAATGTTGATTGCGGCGTAATTGCTGCAATAACAACTGGCTCATTGCCGTGTGCTCATTTTGTTTGCGATCCCGCAGGAGCAGAGTCATGTGTGAGGAATACGCAGCGAGAACAACATTAATTTTCAACGTGAGATTAGATCAGTGTGCTCTTTGCATCGAGACATAAGCATTCATTCATTATTCATTCATTAAAGCTTCTAGCTTGCTGCTTGTACTTTGCAGCCGGAGTCTTTGCGGACATGTCGCCAGTCAACCACAGGAGCGACATATCGAGACGGACAACGAGTCACACTCCAGCCCGTGGGCACACTGCAATCACCAATTAACCTGACATGTTTTTGGCCATGAGAGGAGGAGTCACATACAAACACTCAAAGGCTGTTAGACAGCAAGACTCTGGGGGGAAAAAAAAGAAAAAAGAAAAAAGCAATATCCACCATTAAATATGAAATTCATGCCGCGAGTTGATACGTTTTGAAGGTAATTGTTTTTCACTTACTGCTAATTTACACCAATAACTATTCGGCTACTGAATTAAATCATTGTTTTTCCCCCCAGCATTTCATGTTTCCAAGCATGCAAATGAGGTCATTCAGTGGCAAGGACAGGTCATTATATAAGACGTGTCTAATAAGTGGTGAAATGAAAAATGGCCAGGAAATGCAAATAAGGATCTTATTATGATGCAATAAACTCTTAAGGGAAAAAAAAAAGGTTATGCTAATGGTTGTGCCGTGAATGGTAATGCCAACAAACTCCAATTTGTCCTTGACTCTCAATTTGTAGGCATATAAATTGACAACAAATTCTTTAAAAGCTCCTTACTAATGATAATAGCATAATGTGGTACCTTTGTGTAAAAATAAGATAAACATGAGACAACAATTAGACGGATGGAACTTCTTTTTTGTGCTTGTGTGAGAGTGATGATGTTAAAACGTGACGTGTCAGGCGCGTCTGCAATGTGACTTGCATTTCTCCTCAGTATTTTGTTTTTTTCCGTCTACATATTAATAGCGGTTCAATCAATAGGCACAAAATATTTATTCTGTGCTTGATTAAGAAGGTCGAAATGAAAAATGATGCAATAAACTCTGAGGTTAAGCTAACGATTGTGCCACAATTGGTAATCCCAAACTGTCCTTGAGTCTCGGTTTTAATGAATGAATTGAAATTGATGTTGACACAGTTTTGAGAGCAGGTAAAGTGTATGCGTGCAAGTCTTTTCTGATGCAACTCACACAGTTCCTTGTTTTTGCTGGTTCTGCATCAGGGGAAAAAAAAAGCTTCCCTTGCACCACAAGCACATTTTCCAGGAAACACCTACGCAGGTTGTGATGGTTTGCAGACGGGAGGAAAGACCTTCATGAATAATATTAACCACTCTCAACTGTTGCATTGCCCCTAAGTGGGGGGGAAAAAAAATAAAAATAAATAAAAATGTTGCTCATGTGCTTTGTTTTGTTGCATATCATCATTGTGATGTGGCATCATGTGGGAGACTGGACTGCAAAGTTTCCAAGTTTCAAATATTCTACCACTATCACAAAAAGCAGCGGGTTTAAGTTTGAACATTTCCAGTAATTTACTGTATAAGGGATATTTTATGCATACTGCATTATGAATTAGTCAAACTCAAAAATATAAATGATAAAATCAGACCTTTTTCTCCATAGCACTGATTTCATGTGTGAAATATACCTTTCTGAGGGGGGCCTCAAAAAGTTATATTCTCCATAGAATTTCGAATATTTGCACAGTCATAGTTAGAAATGAAAGAAATTTCAAGTCAGATGTGGTAGGAAATTTGAAATTAAAGTATTATTACATTGACAAGTAATTATAAACTGTAAATGAAAGCGATGCATGTTGCACATCATCAATTTATTGTGGCATCATGAGGCAAATATTTTCCTAAACATTCAGAATTTTTACTCCGCTCTTTGTTAGAAAACACTGCAGGATTTGTCGACGTAATTTCAAGTCATGTCTGGTTGAAATTCATATTTGATAAATAATATGAATCACCCAACTCTTGCATTGAACAGCGATGCAAAAAAATGTTTTGTTGCCCATTATCATTTCATGCGTTGTCATGAGGCACATTTTCCCCTTTGCCAAATTCTCAATTTCCACCATTGTTGCAAAAGACTGCAGCTTCTAATATTTATATGTTTGGGGGCGCCTGTGGAATGCAAATGTTCCTTTAAAATAAGTATATAAGTACAATTTAAAATTCTAAGTTAATGATTATTTTCTAAAAACAATCAAGTTTATCAGTTTGAACATTAAATATCTTGTCTTTGTAGTGTATTTGATTAAATATAGGTTGAACATGATTTGCAAATCATTGTATTCTGTTTTTATTTATGTTTAACACAACGTCCCAACTTCATTGGAATTGGGGTTGTATATAAAATCAGGATTCAAAACTTGAATAATAAGGGCCACCTCTCAGCTCTAAGACGCTGTGGGCGTGTCGAATGGATCCGCCAAAAGGAATCAAACATACTGAGGGGGTGAAAGCTTATACAATGTAAAATCACGTTAGGAGGCTCAACTTCAAAACTGAATGGTTATTGTGGACTATAATCATAAAAATAAGCACACAAGTCAACTTACTCTCGTTGTCGGTGACATAATGTCACAGCCGAACACGTCACCTGACGACAGCGGGACGGTAGGAGGAAGCCCAGGGAGCTTGACAGTCGGCACTGCCCCGTTCACTAGTATCAAGTTACCCACAAAGTTGTCGCTGGTGAAAGTTTACAAAACTGCACTGTAAAGTCGGCTGGTGGTGTTGATGTTCAGCTCGCCATCTGCGGATGTCTTTAAAAAGTAAATCCATAGCTTTTTTATTTCCTCATTTTTTTTTGGGAGCATAAAAAAACATCACTGAGCTGTTCTGGAGACACATTTTCGGGATGTAGCCATCGTTAGCTTGCTAACGGTACGCTGGAGTGGTAAATGGGCCGTGTTATGGAAGCTCAGCACAGCTAACTCACAACTGAGCAGCCAAACAAAATGACATCACTTTGTCCTTATATAGTGGGGGAGGGAACTAGCGCTAGAAAGTACACACCCCAGCCCTGTGATGTCACGGGGATGTGTTTTAGCCCCGCCCACAAATAAAAAAAAATTCAAGTGGTGAAAAAGATGCTTAAGCTATATCTCAACAACTCAGCACTATATTGTTATGTCTTTGCATAGATCTTCAAACATATTTAATGTAGTTATAAACAAAATATGGATATCTGCTTAGAGCCTCTATAAGAAATTTCAAGGCATGTATGGTGGTAATTAATATTTTACAAATATTGTGAATCACTCATCTCTTGCATTGACCAGCAATAAGAAAAATTTTATTATTTTGTTGCATAAAATACTTTTAAATGGCATATTGAGGTAAAAAGATTCAGAATTTTCACTATGCAGGTTTTATTTGGAACATTCCCAGTAATGTATAATAGATATTTTACGCTATATTTAGAGATAGGTCTATTTTCTTTTTTTTTTTAACCAAAACTCATTAATTATTGATAGTCATCACTCAACATGTGCTGGTAGGTTCTTTCTTTGGAGCCCGGTGGAACTAAGTAACAAATGTTAAACTGTTTTTGCAGAACAAGACAAATCAGTCCACTGCACCGATGAGTGTCGTGCACTGGGACACTCTGACAGATGCTGGATGCCAAAGTTACGGATCGGAAGCCAAGCAGACAGCGCCGATAATCGCACCAACCTTTTCATCCCCGTGGGAATGGATGCCATGGTAGAGACAGAGATTTATGGCACCATCAGCCGCGGCAGTCGGAAAACCCTCAGCACTTTCGGGAAGGAGCAGCGGGACAGCACCGTCCTCGTGGCCAACGTCAAACCCTACTTGAAATCGCAGCGTGCGCCGTGCCCGCCCCTGCAGGAGAGTCCGCCGGGCCCCAGAAGCCCCACCAAGAGCGGGACGGCCCCAGACGCGGGCGAGCGAGAGGTGAAGGAGGAGCGGGAGGGGGGCTCAGACAGCAGTGCCTACGGCCCGCCGGACGGCCAGTGCTCGCCGCTGCGCACCGCGCTGGAGGAGGCCTCCTACCTGACCCGCGACCTCCGGCCCAAGGCGCTGTCTAGCAGCCTCATTCACAGCGCCGTCATCAGCCAGGAGTGCGGCGTGTCCGAGTACGAGCCGCGGGACTCGGGGAACTGACAAGCGTGGGATTGGGGCTGACTTTTTGCTTTTTGTTGTTTGTTTCTTTGGGGTCCGAACATTGTATAACCAAAAATCATCTGCTTTGTGTCTTTCTTTGTTTTTTTTTTTGTTTGTTTTTTTACTCGGTGACTTGTAGGGATGGGCAATCGGCTACTTTTCCTTGATCGATAATGGAGAAAAATAATCAATTAATCGATTGTTTTTTGGGACTCTCTTGAATGAATGTTCTGAACTCCTGTTGCCATGCCAGTGTTGTATCGAGCAGAGAACTTGGGCCACAGCATGGATATGTCTTCTTTAGACAGCAGACAACAGGCGCAGCTCAATGAATCAGAATATCGTCGAAAAGTTCAATAATTGCAGTCGCTCAATTCAAAAAGCGAAACTCATGAGGTAAATCCCCACTTATTCGGTTCAGCCTTTACAAATTTGCCAGTTGGCTGACTATTCTCTGTGTTTTGGCCAAAAAAAACCACTTATTTGCTGTTTTTGTGCCCAGGCCTTGCCATCTGGTGCCATCTTGGCGCTAAGGAACTGTGAACTATTGAAGTGAATTGAGGAGCTTCTTTTAGACATTAGCCCTTTGCCGCCATCTTTTCGCATCTTACAGCAATTACAGGTACAGCATAAACCTTTTTGAGGGGGCTTCACTTACTTGCGGATTTTCCGTATTCATGGCAGGGCTTGATCATTTTTCAATGAGTGCAATATTTCATAATTTTCTTCTGAGTGACGTGGCAAAGGTAGTGGTACAAGTGGTATAGGAAATGGATTAAAGGATGAATGATTATTGCTGTCAGCTAATGAAAATCCCAAATTCCCATCTCAAGAATAGAACACATTATATTAGAAATTTTATGAAATAATTTTTTTTTTCAAGCAGCAATGAAAGAGCCCTCGCACCACCTTTTACATGGCGAATCCTTAAAATGATCGCCAGAGTGTGACGCCAAAAGTTCAATTCAATAAATGAAACTCATACATATTACATTGATTCATTAAACAGATTGGAAAATCAAGTGCATTTTGGGGGGTCTTCACATGCCCGAAAAAACTAAATATTTGGAAGTGTGTGAGGTATTTTGTAAATATACATTTTTTAGGGGTCCTGAAACCGAACGGCTCAAAACTCACTCAGTAGCAGCCCCCTGGAGATGTAGAAACGGGTGCCTTTTATGTACCCCAAGCAAATAATTGTAATATTTTACCTAAAATATATAAAATGGGCAGCACGGTGGACGACTGGTTAGAGCATGTGTGGTAAATCTATATAAGTTTTACTTTTTGAATTGAAATACTGAAATAAATGAAGTTTTCCACAATGTTCTCATTTATTGAGATGCACGAGTCAGCTGACTGCAGCCAATCAGTGCGCTCTATCTAGCCACAACTGCTTCAATCAATCATTCCCACTCATTACGACCTTAATGATCGATGAATCGATTGATTACAAGCCCATCCCTAGTGACTTGTTGTGTTTAGGTGGAAATTGTGTCCTTGACTCTTTGCTGTGAAGGTTTGCGGGCCAATCAGTGCTTACCTGACTTCAAGTGTTTCCATGGTGTACTGTACCTGTCAATTTAGATGTCCGTATTTTACACATTGCAGACGCCAATTTTGTGTGGCTGTTGGAACAAAATCGCTACTGTTAAGCTTTTGAGTCCTGTCTGCTTTTGTACGGTGAAGCTATCTGTCTCCATTTAGTGTTTAAAGGAACGTCACTTTGAAAATCAAAGGCCGACCGCATACATATCAGTGGCGTTACATACAAAAGTGAAGTGTCTTATGAACTGTAACGGTGGTGCAACAGGGGACGTCCCTTTTCATGAAACCATTCGAGGTTCTGATGAAACAATTTTTTTAAGAATGTATTTGTAATTTTATCGTCGTCCTCTCTGCTGTTTGTGTGAAAATAAGCTGGGCTTACACGTGAATGTGGGCTACTGTACTGTATTTGTGTATTTTATTAAATTTGTATACACTGTGTGCACAGAAGGACGTTGTTTTTCAGCCAATGATGACTTTTGAAGCTGTTGTGTTCATATGTGAGAGACATGTTAAAGCAACAATATGTGACTTTTTTCATCTGCTCCCGGGCTCCCCCTTCAGGTGTAAAATGTAATTTTGCTTTGACTGTTATAAATACAAATCGACAGTGAAAGACAGATTTTCTGATTTAAAAAACAACAACAACATGGCATTTAAAAAAAAAAGCCGATAAATGCGATAAACACTCCAAAAAGTCAAGTTTTGACTTAATCCCGCCGCACACCGTTCTGCACATCCGAAACCGACTGAACTGTTTTCATGAGTCGCCGACGGTTGGCCACCGGTTTTCGTGCTAGCATGGGATTGCAACATCGCAGATGTAACAGCCAATCGAAAAGCTTTCACCCCCAAAAACATGTTTCCGGGTTTTACATTCATAATTACCTGTGGCTCGAAAGCAAAGCGTGTAGAGTCTGTTGCCGAATTGCACGGGTGCAGTTTGTGAATGAGACCATCGATTATGGGCAACAGACTCTGAAAACATTCACTCTCTTTCCTTATTCTCGCTTGTTTCCTCTTCTTTGTAATCCTCCACGTCTTCCTTGACAATTGCGCCATGGTTTTGTGGTTTAACAAAAGATAATTCAGTAAAGTATATTGGATGTGCGGAGTCTCTAAACTCGATACAAGGTTGCAGTTTTTCCGTGGTAGCGCGTCAGTCGATATCGGGTGCTCAATCGCTTGGTGTGTGGCGAAGAATCGCCGACTGTGGTCCACTTCAGTCGATATACATTTCCCAATCACTGTTTTAAAGTAAAATACTGCATATTGTTGCTTTATCAAACAAACAAAAAAAAGAATACGAATGATCCTACAAATGTTCCAATGACAACAATGCATTGTGGAAGCAGATATGTGTTTTGGAGCAATTAAATATAGATCCTTGTTGGAGGAGCTCAGCGTGTATTTCCCCCCCCCCCCCCCCCCCCTTCTTTTATTGTCACTGCTCTCTATATTTTTAACTACAAATAAAAAAACATGCACTGTACATTAGTGCACCCCATCCCATGATGAGTTGACTCACTAGTTGACGCGCCCCGTATATAGCGTCATGGAGCGTTGTCGATGCTAACTCAAAGCCGCCAGAGGTTCAGGCGTCAGTTATTTTCTTTTATATTATTTATTTTAAACATCTCAAACAGAAATGTGACAGGACTTGAGTGTGATAAAAATAAATAAATAACACTCAACTGCTAGGAGACTTTTTCTCTCTCCTAAAGAAGAACTCTGAGATTGAGGAGATTAAATTAAAATGTATTAATCCACGAGGGGGGTAAAATGGGTCAGTGCAGCAGCAAACGACCGAACCAATAATGCATTAAATGTAAACACTTGTAAATACAAAATTGAGATAATCTGATTCGGAAAAAAAACATCTGCAATGATTTCCTATTCACAAGCCCCTAGGCGGATTAATATGTAAAATTTTACCGACGGGAGCAATGTGTCCAAATGGGAGCAAATTACACTCCATGGTTCAAAGACACAATTGGTGCCATGCTGGTGGTAACTAGCCCTGATGTATGATGTTAGTTGCATAATGTTAGCATTTCGGTTAACATGCATCAACAGAAAGACATTTAAAAGATGAGACAAGTTCCTTGCTTAAGTTGGAGCTGACATAAGTGTGCCAGTTGGTTTTGTCAAAGGATTCAACTGACAATACGGATGACTGCACAATTTTTTATCTAGAGTCTGTTGATTTGTATATTAAAAAGAAAAAAATACATAGCACTTGTGTAGGTGCCCCACACGTTTGACCTTATCCTTTAAGGACAAATGTATATATTAAAAAACAAAAGTTATCATTTGAATTTCATTATTGGCCAGTCTGGATATACCGTACCCTGTTAATGCAAGCTTCGCATTGCTGATCGATGGCATACACATTACACACACACATACACACGCACACACATGCAAAATAAAAAATTGAAAAAAAAACTCTGCAACAGACAATGGCCAGTGGAGCAGTGTCGAGGTTTCTTATGTGGGGGAGGAGTCAAAAAAGGCCAAATAAATGGTGTATTGTACAAAAATGATTTTTTTTTTGCAAGCGCCGGTGAAATGTGTTATTATGTATTTTAGGGATCTGAACATGAAAAATTAGCTCCCGTCATCAGTTTTGGCACAAAATTGCGTGGGTAACGATGCACGAAAAGGTCTCAAGGACACATGCCCAAACGTGAACAGGGAGTTGGACGTTTTGGATTAAAGCAATTTTAAATCAGTTGCTCGTACTTTGACCAACTCCTACTAGCGAATGAGCCTCAATTGGAATGGTGTATACGAGACATACAGCTGACACTAAATGTGAAGCTTTTTTGCTTACAGCATCAATTGTGGGGAGAGCATGCAGTCAACGTTTGATGATCAATCATCTCAAGCATTTGTCCATAAAAAAGGGGGTGCGAAGGCCCGCTTCCAGCTTTAAAGACCCTGTACAGGGAATTCAGAGATTTGTGTCGAAATAGATTATTCATGTTTGAAGATAGTTGAGACTGAAAACTACGTAGTACTCAATTGTGGAGATATAGCGTTAAACTGTTTTTCACCATTTCAGTTTTCCCGATGTTTTGGGCAAGGCTGACACACTTTGGAGTCCAGCATGAGTGCCTCATTGTCGGCGGAAAAGAGAGAAGGCGCAAGAGTGAGGGAGAAAATAAATAAAAAGTCCAGCTTGACAGAAAGCATGTGGACCCTGTCTTCTGGTGGGCAAGGCTCCTTTAGAGCGCCTCGTTGTTGGCTGTAAGTGTGCACACGATACGGAGAGAAGACGAAACTTATTTTCGCAGCTCAAACGTGTATACTGTATGTGTAGGCATAAGAAATATGCTCCACAAAGTAGCCACAAACTGAAACGTTTTTCCAGGTTGTAGTAAGGGGATTTGATTGACAGTTGACAGTTGAGCAGGACGTGTTCAGCGGACACGCCCACAGCATTGAAGAGCTGAAAGAAAGGCTTGATTTTTCAGGATTTTGAAGCCTCACTTTATATACCTGGCAAAATGTTTTAATCATTCAAATGTGGAAGGGTTGTTAAGAGCAGTCTTCTCTTTGGTGTGTCAAATTTCGAAAACATTTTCAGGTTCACAGCCTGTTTAGTTGTCTACTTACACTTTGGAGTGTGTGTGTTATTTCAAGAGTTAAGTAAATAAAGCCAGAGATTTCAGATATGGATCACTTGAAAATACGTGGAAGTCGAATATAGGAATCGGGCTCTTAGACCCACAGCGTAAATCCAGTCTTAGTTGCAACCTTCAGCAAAATGGAGAATGAAAGAGTGGGTGCATGTGACAAAAGGCCTTGGTCCACATACATAAAACATTTGGACCATCCATCTGTTAGTTGATTCCCTTTTTGGAGCTAACCTGCTTTGCAAACGAGGCTGCAGATTATTCAGTCAAAAGGACGACGGGGACATAAACATCAGCAGGACCGGAGGAATGCAGCTGAAAAATTCTGGACCCGAACCAATCCATTTGCGCTACAGAGCCTATAAAGAGCGACTAAGTATAAGCGTGGCTGCGTGTTCACCCAGATGGATCCGGCAAATATAGCAATGATTTCCACTTATTTTAATCTCTAAAAGAACTACACAGAAACCTCTTGTTTCTTGGTGTAGATTCTGGAGATTTTTGAACCTCACTTTCAACAGCGAGCACTTTGAGAATGCCTTGTGTGTATTGTGTGTGTGTGCGCGTGTGTGTGTGTGGTGTATGTGTGTGTGTGCGCACAAGCTGGCAGAAAACAGAATCCTGTCATCTACAGAGCACCGACTCTAAGTACGACTCGGTTTCCTCCTCGGGTAAAACACATTAATTTGGATTTTGATTTGCATTTGTTTTGCCGGCGTTATTGACACAATTCCAGACCTAGATGTCTCATCTCAGCAGGCGAGCTCTGATGAGCTCATCTACATAAATTGAAATAGAGCGAGATTGCGTGGGTCACAGCAACTCATCCCATTCAAATACAGACAGAGAACACGGCATCATTTCATGTGGATCAGTCGCGAGGTTTGCGATCATGCGGGAATGTCTGCAGACAGGTGAGAGGAATGTCAACTAGATGAGGGCTCAACTATTTTCCTTTTTCTTTTTTTTCTTGTGAGTGCCACACTTAGCCTCACGTAGTCTTTATCTCCATCTGAGTAAAGCTGTTTGAACCTCCACTTCTGCTATAATTAAGAAGAACTGGCTTTGGAATCAGCCTTTTTCCCTTGATTACACAGCTCTGGTACAGAAATGTGCTATGCTGTGGAGCAGAATGCAGATTAGACACTAGCGTTCTGTGTTGGCTGAATGCGACTTGTCTCTCAGATTGATGACAGTCGCGGTGAAAAGGAATTACAGACAATGAAAGTGATCGGCATAATTCCCCCTTTCTTCCACATTTTACATAGACAAGCCATCTTTTCAGATGGAAATGGAACAAGGCGAGCGCCATTTCACTTGTGCGAAATTGACATGCTCACCCTGCTCACTTAAGCTTTTAATTCAATAATTCAACAACACGGCCGATTGAGAGCTCGTCTTCCACCTCCAGCCGACGCTTGGCGAGATGGTTCCACTTGGTCGGGGAACCGCAACACTGAGCACACACAACGCATGAACGCGAGGATGTGGAGAGGGTCATTTTCATTTGGACTGAAAGATGTCATTGAACGCAGCATGCGTGCCTTCAGGGGGGGCGAATATTAAAATGTCTTTTGTGTTGTGGATCTAAAAACAAACAAAGGGCTTGTTTATGCCCATGGTTCTCAAACCCCCAGGGGTTCGCCAGCCCTGATCTGTTAGTTGAATATGCAATATGTGATGTGATATACTCCCACTTTGGCAATGCCTTGTAAAAGCAGTTTTTCTTTGTCCCTGTTCTGAATAAAACAAAACGAACAGGCTGATGAAGTCAACCCGGCAATTTTCCAGCATAGGAAGTAATATCAGAGCCGTGACAGACGCAGGACGCCACCTGCGTTAAGTATTCATTTCTCCCATACTGCTGTGTTGAAAGTGTTCTGCACCAACGAAACAGTGGTGCCTTGTCTTAATTTGTTCCGTGACCATGCTCGTAACGCAAAACACTCATCTTTCCCCATTGAAATGAATGGAAATGCCATTATTCTGTTCCAGCTGCACATTGTGCTCCTTTAGGTGTGCGCACCTTGGCCAACTGGGGGCAGAATAACACAGACATAGAGATACACAGAAGAAGTGTTTCCAACTCCCTCAGAGGATAAAGAATATAAGCCTGTGAATATTGTTATATTGTCTATCTCCATGTGTTGCTTCACCATTTATGTTCAAATATCAATTGCTTGAAGGGCTATAGCACCACAACATGGATGCTATTTGTTAGCCCATCTATGGCATTTTGCATTGTTAGTTAACGTTAAGCTAGCAGACACTCCGAAAGCCAATTTATGTGGTTCTCTGTGTTTGATGTTTAGTTTGACTGTCAACTTCAACCGGGAGTGGCAATAAATTGCTTGACGACACTTTTTTGAAGAATTCTTGTGAGCTTAGTTGAGTTTGCGACCAACATCTAAGCGTTCGCATAAAAATATTTTGCTTGGAAGTCGCCGCAAAAAAAAATAAAAATAAAAATAAAAATCGGCTGAGCGACGGCTCATATCGCCAAGAAATTGAATGTCGATCATACACGCAAGATCATATGCAACAACCTAGATAATACTGAATGGGATCCAAGCTATGAAAGTGAAGATGATCATACCTCAGTTGTGGATAAAAGTGCAATGCAATGTAATATGATCCAATATGAATACCCAATATGATTAAAGTCCTAAACCATTATATTTGGCGAAATGCCAAAATCTGAGTGAAAGGACAATTTCTGTAAAATCAAGTATCCAGAAAAAGTAATCAATGCCATATAAACCACCAAGATATAAACCCCATATTTTATTGCAGCCATAAAACTTTAAATCTCTCTCCTGCAAAATGACAACAATTGAGTTTCCACCACTGGTGTCACATGTCAGTGGCTTAATTCTAATCTGACATAAACTTTTGCTGGTTCAAATTCATATTTGTATCTTAACATGCACTTAATGACATTGAGAAATTTATTTTTTTTAATATTTATATATATCTGCACAAATATTTTTTTACATTTATCGGATCTTTTTCCCAGTAGGACAACTGCTTGTGCACGTGTAGTGTGTTTTCATTACAAAGTGTTACAGTCTATATAGGTACTGACCTGGCAGGAATGCATATTGCAGTGTTTTTAGTCTGTTTTCAATTGGTTGCGAGTTGAAAACCTTTAATGTGATTGGCTGGAGTCTGAGACCACTCCAGGCTGTACCCTGCCTCTGGCCCAAAGTCAGCTCGGATAGGCTGCAGCTTACCCGCAACCCTAATGAGGACAAGGCAAGGAGAAAATGGCTGGATCGATAACCTTTGATATCTGAATTTACACCCAATTCATTGACTTAAATATGACATTGCTTTTACATATATCTGGTGTACCTGTGGGGAAAAAAAATTACAAAAAGCCATCAGTGCTTTTGACATTGTAACCGACAAAACACCTTTGAACGACAAAGCCGTCTGAATCACAACATGATGCTAATGGGTATTTTATGAAAGGAATTAGCTGTCATTTAATTACTTCAGCCCAAGGGAGCTTTGAAGTTGACATTTGAGAAAAATGCGCTAGGAAGAAACTGATCGTATTGTGTCGTCCGTGTGATATGAAGTGACAGCCAGAGGGCGGTTAGTACATATTTGATCAACAAAGGAGGGGGGAGGCGGAGGGGGACATATGAATATGTGACATCAGCTGTCAAGCCGCCACTACAAGTGCACTCAAGTGCGCAGACCTCAGCCGAGGCCAGTGGCTTGGATGTACTCCCCTCAAAATCCACCACGTTAATAGATATTAGCCCAAATATGCCCCGTCTTCTGTCTCTTAAAGGTCAACTTCATCTTTCATTAGAAATAAATCTCCCTGCGATCTGCTTTGTGCTTTGGATCCTCGGGGAGGTTTAATGTGATTCTGTTGACAGACGGCGGTGATACCGACGCCGACATAAGCCCTATAACCACTTGTGTTATGTTTCATGCAAATAGGCAGCTAGATTTAACTTATAGGAACACCAGTGGTGATCCGGTTGCGCCTCAGGCACTGATGCAACAAACATTACCCGGCAAGCTATCATTAGCCAATGTGAAAAGTCCTGCTTGGTTCTCTTGCACCACTACATTTTTCACAGTGCATACCAGGGGCCACCACCCTTTTTGAAACTGAGACCTACTTCTTAGCTAGCAGCACAACACATTTGCTCAAATTACCTATAATCGTACGCTATTATGTGAAGGCACTGATCATATGAACGATTTCTCACAATAATTATCAACGATGATTTAACAAGGAGGATACAGATACACATCAATATGCAACAATTTCTAAATATCTGCAAGTGTTTACATTTCAAATGATCACTTCTACGACATTCCAAGGAAATCACAATGTCCCATCACTGGTGAGCTATTTTTAGAACAGACCCACAAGCTACTCATGTGGTACTTGGGGTCACCAGCATGGTGTCTGTGACCTCTGGTGCATCCAGTATATGTGAGGGTATATTTGACGAAACGTTAAACAACACTTGTTGATCTTTTGTGAAAAGAAAAAAAAACAACAATCTTTCACTGGATGATGCCATTAGCTAATCAGGAAAATAGCTAATGCTATTCAGATGCATGTTGTCGAAGTTAACATTTGCTGGAACATCACCAGGATACGTGGGTTCATAAATTGTTTTGAGTTTTTAAGCGTGTTGAGGCCATCCAAAAAGAGTGGGAAGAAGAATACTTCCATGAGGGCCTTCATGCTCAGACCCTAATTATAAAGTATTTCTGCATATAATTATTATACTGAATTTCCAAAAGTATTAGTGGATCTTGCGAAAAATCCATTAAAAATACATTTAGCTTCTAATAACGAAGGCCAATTTCAATTTCATCCAATTTCAACACCGCTTATCCTGGTTAGGGTCGCGGGACGCTGGAGCCTATCCCAGCTGACTTCGGGCGAAAGGCAAACTACACCCTGAACTGGTCGCCAGTCAGTCGCAGGGCACATATAGACACGGACAACCATTCACACTCACATTCACACCGTCACTGAGTGGGAACTGAAGCCACACTGCCTGCACCAAAGTCAGGCGAGTGTACCACTACACCATCAGTGACTCCTAATAACGAAGGCATCACACTAAATTTTGATGAAAACCGCTCTGGTGATTTTGGAGCCCTGTTTACAAACAGAATACTTATTAAAATTCAGTAAGACACCTTTCCATTTTGAAACAGCTGGTGTTCTTTGCCCATGATTTATACCCACCTCACTCACACGCTCACACACACACACACACACACACTGAGAGCGAGATGGTTCTGATGGTAATTTTCCTTCTTCCAACAGTGCACCAGGAAAGAAAATCACAAAGAATAAAAAGGTTTTCTTTTAGAGAAAAACCAGCAGTGCAATTGACCCTTTTTGGTTGGTTTAATGGGAAAAGTCATTTCTATAATGAGACAGGTTTCGAGTACAAAGTCAAGCTAACGTTGGTGTGGGCATCTGCAATTTTCGCCAAATGATCTCAGCATGCATGTTTTAATGGATTGACTACAGGCTACAGTCTATGGACATTTTCACCCCATCACCGCTCACCTAAATACACAGCAATTTAATCACTGACTCGAATTGCATGCAGATGTAACTTGTGACCTGATTTTTTTTAATTGCAAGCGGCTCAGAAAATGGATGGATGGATGTATTTGTGTCACTTTGTAAAAAAAAAAAAAAAAGCAAATAAGCTTTGTGATTAGTATTGTAAGAGATGTTGCATAAAATGTTAATCAGAAGTGAGAGGACGGTGTCATCTATATTGCTAGTGGTTCCACATTTGCATTATAATATCTGCTTTACATTTCTCATGGCGTTCCTTCAGCGTTGAACTATTTAAATGACTAAAATGGGGCAGAGTTCTATTTTACACTGGCCTTGCCCTTAAAAGTTGACTAATGGTTGGTTGCTATTTTCATTGAGTTAGTCCTGTATGGCCATGTAGAACTGAGAGCCCATTCTGTAATGTCTAAAAGGTCACAACACATACTGAAATGAGGATTTGTTCTCCACCTCACCATTAATCCTGTTAACTTGCAGGTGTTTACAATAAAAGGGTGGTCCATAAATAGAGGGTGCCATGTAGTTGAAGATCAAATGTCATGGATTGGATAATGAACAATATCTATTTATCCGTTTTCTATTGGGCTTGTCCTCAGTAGGGTCGCGGGTGAGCTGCAGCTTATCCCATGTGATATATTATTGATATATTACAACCCCCAATTCCAATGAAGTTGGGACGTTGTGTTAAACATAAATGAAAACAGAATACAATGATTTGCAAATCATTTTCAAACTATATTTAATTGAAGACACTACAAAAACAATATATTTAATGATCAAACTGATAAACTTTATTGGTTTTAGCAAATAATCATTAACTAAGAGTTTTATGGCGGCAACACGTTCCAAAAAAGCTGGGACAGGGTCATGTACCATTGGGTTACATCACCTTTTGTTTTAACAACATTCAATAAATGTTTGGGAACTGAGGACACTAATTGTTGAAGCTTTGTAGGAGGAATTCTTTCCCATTCTTGCTTGAGTACAGCTTCAGCTGTTCAACAGTCCGAGGTCTCCGTTGTCGTATTTTACGCTTCATAAAGCGCCACACACTTTCAATGGGAGACACGTCTGGACTGCAGGCAGGCCAGTTTAGTACCCGCACTCTTTTACTACGAAGCCACGCTGTTGTAACACATGCAGATTGTGATTTGGCATTGTCTTGCTGAAATAAGCAGGGGCGTCTATAAAAAAGACATTGCTTGGATGGCAGCATATGTTTCTCCAAAACCTGTATGAACCTTTCAGGATTAATGGTGCCTTTACAGATGTGTAAGTTACCCATGCCACTGGCACTAACACAGCCCCATACCATCACAGATGCTGGCTTTTCAACTTTGCGTCCATAACAGTCCGGATGGTTCTTTTCCTCTTTTGCCCGGAGGACACGACGTCCACAATTTCCAAAAACAATGTGGAGTCGTCGGCCCACAGAACACTTTTCCACTTTGCATCAGTCCATCTTAGATGAGCTCGGGGCCAGAGAAGCCGACGTTTCTGGGTGTTGTTGATAAATTGTTTTTGCTTTGCATACGAGAGTTTCAAGTGGGACTTACGAACTGTATTTACTGACATTGCTTTTCTGAAGTGTTCCTGAGCCCATGTGGTGATATCCTTTACACATTGATGTCGGTTTTTGATGCAGTGCCTCCTGAGGAATCGAAGGTCATGGGCATTCAATGTTGGTTTTCGGCCTTGCCGCTTACATGCTGTGATTTCTCCAGATTCTCTGAACCTTTTGATGATATTATGGACCGTAGATGATGAAATCCCTAAATTCCTTGCAATTCTACGTTGAGGAACATTGTCCTTAAACTGTTCACTTTTTTTCATGCACTGGTTCACAAAGAGGTGAACCTCGCCCCATCTTTACTTGTGAATGACTGAGCAATTCAGGGAAGCTCCTTTTATACCTAATCATGGCACCCACCTGTTCCCAATTAGCCTGTTCACCTGTGGGATATTCCAAACAGGTGTTTGACGAGCATTCCTCAACTTTCTCATTCTTTTTTGCCACCTGTCTCAGATTTTTTGGAACATGTTGCAGCCATAAAATTCTAAGTTAATGATTATTTGCTAAAAAAAAAAAAAAAAAAACAATCAAGTTTATCAGTTTGAACATTAAATATCTTGTCTTTGTAGTGTATTCAATTAAATGAACATGATTTGCAAATCATTGTATTCTGTTTTTATTTATGTTTAACAGAACGTCCCAACTTCATTGGAATTGGGTTTGTAATGTATATATATTATATACTGTGTGAAATATTCCAACTATGATTGATATCTTTGGGAAATTTAGTTTTGAAACTGAAGTTTGAAAGGTGTTTCTATCCATTTCCATGGGGACGGCAGCAGGGAATAAATTGTGATTGAACTTCTGAGATACCACTTTAGACTGAGAAACAAACGTGAAATATATAATGCAGTATAACTTTTAAGGTGCAACATATTCCATTTGGTGATGACGGTCCCATTGAAAATAATGGAAATTGTCAATCCTGAAAGGTTGCAAATGAGCAGCCTTCTTTCCATGACAGCATATTCCTAGAATCATTGGGTGAATGAAGTAACACTGTAAAGAGCATTCTCAGTGTGCAGAGGAGAGCGAGCTGACTCAGCTCGCTAACATTAGCACTCAAGGCAATGTAAATAGACACGACAAAGACCACTGTGAAGTCCAGGGCCAAACGACGTGGCTGGCCCTCTAAAACGTCCAGCTTCTAACCATGTAGGGAATTATTCATTGACAGCCTCTATTCATAAAACCGCCACAAATAAGCCAAATAAAAAGAGTTAGTCCTTTAGATGCTGACTTGGCTACAGCTATATTCTTGCTCAATTTGCAAATTGGAACGCACCCCATCACCCCACGACGCCGTGAATTGAAAAAGCGCGACAATGTAGTTCGTACACTGTTGCGCAAACGAATTCATTTCACACCACTTGTAACTTTGAAACCGTGTTGCATTGTAAAGTACGAGGGGCCGTTCGGGACAAGATTCAGGATTACCTCTCACTCATTCGTGCAACTGAAACACACTACACACTGAATACACATTACTGAAACGCTCTCATACGATGCTAAAACACTTTCATACACGCTACTAAAACCCTCTCACACTTATTTCACTTTCAATTGTTTTACAATTTTTTTGCTCATAAAAACACTACTGAATAGCTCTCACACACACTAATGACATTTGTTTCGACTGAAATGCTCAATTTAAAACATTCTCACACTCACTATTAAAATGCGCTCAAACATGCTATTGAAACGCTCTCTCATGGTTTTTTTTTTTCCAGTCACATGCACTACTGGAATGCTCACACGCACTTTTGTAATGTTCTCACACATACTAATGAAACACACACACGCACTACAGAAATCCTCTCACACACATATAAACACATTATTACTGACAACCCCACATTTTGTATTTTTATCATAATAAAATGCATTCTGAGCTTACAAAACACTTTTTTTTTTCCATCTACTTCATTCAGATTTCTTAAAAGTCTTCCATGATAGGATTAAGATTCTTATTTACATGCACCGCACAAAATGTGACCCCTACCTTTAATGCATCACAGTAGTGATCACAGCATGAAAACACCATGAGTGACAAGGTGGGACGGTGGGCAGATTTCCAGCACCCGGCCAACATTCTCACCACCATCTATCTGTCTATTACATTCATTTGTTAGCAGAGCTTTACAAAGCTAATTGTAAGAGATGCGGAATAGAGATTGCTGTTGAACTGAATTAACAAACTCAGTGACATGGAGACAATGTATTTGTATTTGATAATGTGCAGTTTGGAGTCAATGTTGCTGTCGAGTATAATGCTATTTTACTGAACTTGTCACTACATTAGGTACACCTGTCTAACGAGAGCCAATATAATAGCTCTAAAACGAACACAGAGACACTCAGTAGTAGTAGTTGCCAAAAGTGGACCCAAAAAAAAGTACAAAACCACCACACATTCTTCTACCGTTTGTAGTGTACCATTTGGTTCTATTGTGACAAATGGCGAAAAAAGTAAACACATTCTTGTAGCCAAGGTGATGTTGTTGCACAAATGTAATTCAGTGTATGAGGACTTCTGACTAATACGACAGCCGCTCATCACAAGCATTGCTGTAAACAATTGTTTACAGTTACATGGAATTGTGTATTGAAAAAAAACAAAAACCTTGGACAATTGGCCACATGCTGCTTCACCAAGGCAAAGGCATTATTCGCCAATCATCTCTAGCAGCCTGTTCTGGTAAATTTCCATCGGAAAGTCTGTTCATTTGTTTATTTCTAAGCCCGCTACTTTTGAGTTCATGGACAATGATGTTAGGAATCGACGGATGGAACTGTACGATTTGCATTCTGCGGCTGAGGGAAAGGTTCCTTCTCGACTAAAACAGCAAAAAGTGAAAATAAAGTCTTCGCGCCACATTTATTGTCTCTATATTTCTTTCTACCTTCACCAAGTTTGAAGGAAATCTACGATGTAACTGTTGTGTAACACTACTAGCAGCACTCGAAGCCTTATGGTTTTTTGGGTTATAATCCTAACTCTTAATCAACATTGTCAAAGCGATATTACATTCTATTAAATTGTTAAACTAATTCAATTCAATTCATCAAAAGCGAGCACTACTGTCTTTGTGACATTTGTGATGCCGCTCTGGGTGACTGCTGTGTGTACTTTCATGTTGAACACGTTGACAGGCCACTGCCAGACAGTTTAGTTGCATTTTTTTTTCAGACTATCATATCATCCTGCACCTATTCTTAGTATGTCTGACACTTCGCTGTCACTCTAACCCGCAGCATTTAACAATCCTTTTATTGACCCCCGTCTGACAAAAAGGCTCCCAAACTACACACGCATTTTATTTGGAGTTCTTGTTCAAAAGTCTTTCTCCTCTGGGAGGGGTTCAGATGGATGCCAATCCGTCAATCATGAATAATGTTTACAGCGTTGAGGGGGCCGAGGCGGCAGGACTTCACACAGGTTTCATCCGGTTTTTTCATCATGTGCTACTGGGTCATGACACACTTTTCTTCTCTTTGAATTGGGCAAAAATAGTCCACTGCATGCCTATTTCTTTCCGACAAAGTGGGCCATTAGATGCATAAAGCGGAGACGCTAACACGCTCTGTCATGTTTAAATACCGCAGGTCTCCAAAGTGTCACCTTTTAAGTGCTTTGTCTGGCTGTCACAAACAAGCTGGCAAACTTTAAGGGGCGGGCGAGGAAAGTTTGCGACTCAAGGTGAAAATGCAAAAACAATCCGTGCATTTTTGCATTATTTACATTGTTATGATATTCAAAAGCAAAAGTGTCCTTCACATGAGCAGTCCATTTAATCAAACTCTAGTTGGTTTCACCTCTTGGTGCAGTTCAGTTGGACAGATGTTGTTGTTGTCTTGTTTGGACCGAATTAAGCGGGGTACACACAAATATCTATTTTTAATATCCTAATCTTCTTTTTTCTAAAATGTGAGAGACTCCCACACGGCGAGGGAAAAAAAAAATCAGCATGTGTGGTCTTACTGCTCTGACAGTGTGTGGTGTACTGGAGACGACCAACACATCCAAGTGCCTGGGTCTCTCACGACCTGAAGTGGGCGACCAACATCAACTCCGTCCTCAAAAAGGCCCAGCAGAGGATGTACTTCCTGCGGCTTCTAAGAAAGCACGGCCTGCTGCAGGAGCTGCTGAGGCAGTTCTCCACAGCGGTCATCAAATCAGTCCTGTGTTCTTCCATCAAAGTCTGGTTTGGTGCTGCTACAAAAAAGGACAAACTCCGACTGCAACGGACAATCCAAACTGCTGAAAGGATTGTCAGTACCCCCCTACCCACCCTTGAGGAATTGTACGCTGCCAGAACTAAGACAACATTGTGCAAAATCCTCTCAGACCCTCCACATTCCGGTCACCGGCTCTTCCGGCTCCTTCCCTCAGGTAGGGGCTACCGATCAATGCAAACTAGAACGAGCAGACATTCCAACAGCTTCTTTCCTCTTGCGATCAACTTCTTAAACACCTAACCTACAATTCCATTGCAACATGCTGGCAATTTGTTGTCTTTTTGTCTTGAGTTTGTTGTCACATTCTGTCAGGCCAATTATATATTACTCATGCACTCACTGTAGTAGTCTCACCACACTGCACTATTTGCATATCTGTTGTTGATCAATACTGGCCACTCATGCCAGAGGAGCATCTGCTCCATTTGCACACTGACTGAGGAGTATCTGCAACATTTGCACAATCAACATTGTCCCAGACTATCGTACTACTCGCGTGAAGTCTCGGCGCCCCTTGCACAACGGTCATTGCACCGGACTATTGTAATATTAGTCATTCGAACTGCTCTAAGTGCTAGAGGACTCTGCATCTTTTGCACAGTTGTAAAAAAATTTTTTTTACCGGCATTACCAGATAACGAGCAACCCTTTATTGCTGTGACTGTGACTGTTTTTCTCAATGTCTTTATGTCTCAAAAGTGTTCTCTGTCAATTGACTGTTGTCGTACTAGAGCGGCTCCAATTACCGGAGACAAATTCCTTGTTTGTTTTTTGGACATATTTGGAAAATAAAGATGATTCTGATCACACCACACACACAACGATATCTCCATCAACAATCATGATTCTCCTCCCAAACCAGATGACCGATGTAGTACCAAGATAGACCTGTTAGAGGCAGCATGGTGCCACAGGGCATTTAGACTGCTGGAGACACCAAGAAGAAGACTGCTAGCCAATTTGGTAACTATGTTGCGTGAGCTTCAGGTCGCTTCCTAATTCGCTATCATACCGTTTCACATCACAATCTCGGAGTCTGTGGCTCGGTCGAATTATGTGTTGACCACACACATGAGGATTCCATATCGTACATGTTAAAACATGTACGATTGTTCGTCCTGACCAAGCAGATCGCGGAGGATGAACTATCACACCCCACACCATAGAATAATTGCTCAGGACCATCTTTCAGAGACATCCAACAATCAAGCTGACTTAAATTGGAAAGGTGGAATCTCAGATTCAGGAGGAGCAGTGTGGTTTTTGTCCTGACCGTGGAACAGTGGACCAGCTCTACACCCTCGGCAGGATCCTCCAGGGTGCATGGGAGTTCGCCCAACCAGTCTACATGTGTTTTGTGGACTTGGAGAAGGCGTTCAACCATGTGTCCCTCGGGGGGTCTTGTGGAGGGTGCTTCAGGAGTATGGGGTACCGAACCCCTGATACGGGCTGTTCGGTTCCTGTACGACCGGAGTCAGAGTATGGTCTGCATATCCGGTAGTAAGTCGGACTTGTTTCTGGTGAGGGTTGGACTCCGCCAAGGCTACCCTCTCCAGGTCAGGGATGAGATCCTGGCCGAAGTGGAGGTGTTCAAGTATCTTGGGGTCTTGTTCACGAGTGAGGGAAGAATGCAACGGGAGATCGACAGGCGGATCGGTGGAGTGTCTGCAGTGATGCGGACTTTGTATCGGTCCGTTGTGGTAAAGAAGGAGCTAAGCCGAAAGGCGAAGCTCTCGATTTACCGGTCGATCTACGTTCCTACCCTAACCTATGGTCACAAGCTGTGGGTCGTGACCGAAAGAACAAGATCCCGGATACAAGCGGCCGAAATGAATTTCCTCCGCAGGGTGTCCGGGCTCTCCCTTAGAGATAGGATGAGAAGCTCTGTCATCCGGGAGGATCTCAGAGTAGAGCCTCTGCTCCTCCACATCGAGAGGAGCCAGATGAGGTGGCTGGGGCATCTGATTCGGATGCCTCCCGGACGCCTCCCCGGTGAGGTGTTCCTGGCACGTCCCGCCGGGAGGAGACCCCGGGGATGACCCGGAGAGACTACGTCTTTCGGCTGGCCTGGGAATGCCTCGGAATCCCCCCGGAAGAGCTGCATGAAGTGGCTGGGGAGAGGGAGGTCTGGGCCTCCCTGCTAAAGCTACTTCCCCCCCGACCAGACCTCGGATAAGCGGTAGAAAATGGATGGATGGATGGAAACGCTCAAATTCAGCCTGTTCATCAGAAAGTGTGTATCCTGCTATAGCCGGACCTTGACCTCTTGGAGGCCTCACACTCACGGAACCCTTCCTAATTTGAAAAATAATAATTATTATTATTTCAAATTCAAAACAGATCTATATTTTATTGTAGATTCTCAGTCATCCAGGTCATGCACAAAATGAATCACGCAGCAGTTGCACACAAAATGAACAAAAATTCACGAGGCGGCACGGTGGTCGACTGGTTAGAGCGTCAGCCTCACAGTTCTGAGGTGCGGGGTTCAATCCCCGTCCCCGGCTGTGTGGAATTTGCATGTTCTCCCCGTGCCTGAGTGGGTTTTCTCCGGGCACTCCGGTTTCCTCCCACATCCCAAAAACATGCATGCTAGGTTAATTGGCAACTCTAAACTGCCCGTAGGTGTGAATGGTTGTTTGTTTGTATGTGCCCTGCGATTGGCTGGCAACCAGTTCAGGGTGTACCCCGCCTCCTGCCCGATGACAGCTGGGATTGGCTCCAGCACGCCCGCGACCCTAGTGAGGAGAAGCGGCTCAGAAAATGGATGGATGGATGGATGAAATTCACACCAAAAAAAAACAAAAATTCAATTCAATGAAAATTTACTGTAAGTGAATGTGAATTTTGCTGTTTCCATTCCCCTTGGTAATTGCCGATCGAACCCAGGTTAAGAACCACTGGTTTAGCATGTGTGCAGTTAGCACAACATATTTTCTGCCTTGTTCTGTTCAGACATGTAACAGCAACACACATGTGCGTGCATCTCCAATTAGAAGGAAAACTAAATTCATTTCAGTAATTCAATTCAATTTGAGAAACTCCTGACCTAGATTCACGACACAAATAGTGAAATATTACATTATTTTATTCTTCATATTTTATGGTTTCAGCTTACAGCTAATCAAAACCCAAATTCATTCATGTTACGTAAAAAAGAATGTCAATGAGTTTTAAAATCCAAAATTAGGTAGGAATTGACCTTCTGTAAAGTCATTTCTCTGTGCTTAACGAATCTGTCTAATGTATGAGTGTCACTTTTTGAACTAAACTATTGAAATGTATTACCTTTTCTAGAATATTCAAATGTATTGAGGCGCACGTGTTTGTCTGTGTTTGGTAGCCTAGTCTGACCAGCAAACCTTGTTCCTGTTTACATTCTTGCGATGAATAAGTGAAGCGACCGACATCGCATGGTTTGTGGCGGCACACGTTGCTACGCATGGAAGTTTTACTGTGTGAATTGTTTACAAACCCATTGAACTAATTCAAACCAGAGGAAACAAACTATAGATATGAAAGCACTCTAATTTAGTGAATTACCTTTGACGTGTCAGACAAGCTCATCCACAGACATTCATCCTAAATGGAAGAATGCGCGAAAAGTAGAAGTGTTGTTTTCATTCCTTCTCCCAATAGGAATCATCTGTCCATTTCAATTCATTGCTCACATCAACATTTTTCGGAAACAAATGGTGCAGCACTGCAGTCGTGAAAAAAGTAAAATAAATAAATAAATAGAAGGAGAAGAAAAAAAAAAAAAAACTCTCTGCTGGTCAATTATTAAAGAGCATTGTTTCTCTGAGCGATGTTGTCAGAGACTGAAGCCCAAAAGAAAACACCACGCTATTTATTTTTTAGTTAAGTTCCGCAACACACTTCCCCAGTAGTAAAGCGAGCATAAATGATGCATGCATGCATCACCACGCTCGTGACTTTTGGCTGATTAAAACATCTCCTTAATGATTGCTTGCGGGGGAGATGTTACAGCATCCCACTGCATGAGGTGTAATAATAAAAACAACAGGTGTTGACATGCCTTTTGTGTTATTATTTCAAACCTCAGTTATTATTTTAACTCATCATCATCATACTCTGTCTTTAGTCACAGTTTTCTCGTGTTTACAATCATTTGTGCAAATGGTCTTTTGAAATACATATGTATACATTGTGGGTTTTTTTTTGTGCAGCACTATATTGCCTGCAGGAAAAAAGTATAGATGGGCGGCAACATTAGCTCAGTACATTAATTATTATTTAGGAGAGCGTGCATTTTTAACGAAGTTTGACCGAGAAAGCTGTCTCTCATATACAGGTCCCAGCCACTTCATTAGGTACATGTGCGTCCTTTAAACGGGGTTCAATACAAAAGCTGTATCCTTTGTATCAGCCATGTATCATCCAAGATAATAATGCTTTTTCATGATTGCCGCAGTTTTGCCGTGACATCAACAGGCTTCTTTTTTCTTTGTCTTCGTTCTCATCTGACGGACATTCATATCCGTCCATCCGTGGGTATTATTATCTTTGTAAAGACAGACTATTTGATACAGGATACTTGCATTGGATCTCATCGGGTGGAGCAGGTGTACCTAATATTGTGACCACCGAGTCCGCCTTCACGTGCGTAATAGTTGCAGGTTAGCAAGATTTCACGGCACTTTGATGAAGCTCACGAAGCTCTAAATAAAGCATGAGAGAATCTCCGTATCCACCTGTGGTGTTTGAGCCACATTCACAGGAACAGTCAGCTGGCAAAAAGTATGAGGAGCAGCTGCCAGCTACTGGCTCCCCCTCTTTTGAATGACAGAAAGTAGGTTAACCATAACGCGATGCACGCTGGGTAAATATCCCAGCACGCCAAGCCTCTTCACCTTGCCACAAGTGCGCCTGTCTCTACGTTTGGTTATAGAGCAGCTGAAATTATATGAGCAAACGCACACGCCGGCAAAACAGCTAATTCGCTGGTTCGTTGATGGAGGTAAACGCGCGCTAATTGCTTTTGAACCACAGAGTCGCAGCTTGTTCTCATGAGAATTCAGTTGTGGTTTTGAGCAATAACCCCAAACTGACATTTTTTTTTGAAGAGTTACGTTATTATATTAATTGTTTCAAATACAGGGCATCATGGTGAGTGTGTGTTTCACAAGTCTGCGTCACAGTTCTGAGATTCTGGGTTTGAATCTCAGCTCAGGCCCTCCTGTGTGGGGTTTGCATGTTCTGCATGCTTATTAGGTTCAATGAAGACCCAAAATTGTCAATGAGGGCAATGAATAATTGACAATAGACCAATAGACTTCACCTCAATAGAATGACGATGTGCAAGAACAACCAGCGAGATTTATGCTGTCTGCAGAAACTGTCACTATTCCAAGTGGAAAAGATGATCACACTTAATTTTTCTTGGATTTGTTGGTATGGTCATACCAGCATAAAGGCCAGAAACTCCCTTAGGGTAAAAAAAAAAAAAAAAAGATGTGCAGTGTGATATGTACAGCAGACATGTTAGAAGAAACAAAAAGCACTCATCCCTTTATATGGAGTTTCTACTCCAGGAACAGATTTAGTTTTAGAAACTCCTTGAATCCCCACTGCTATATATTTTTTTAAATGCAGGTAAAGCAGAGAATTTTTTTTTTTATCTCCTGTTAGGCTATGAAAATATACTGTATATATATATATATATATATATATATATATATATATATATATATATATATATATATATATTGTTGCTCTTCACCCATGCTTCCGATTGCCTTCTTTGTATTCAGGTCCGTGCTGGGTCAGTCGAGCACACAGAAAGAAAAAGAAAATCAGCTTATTAAGGCAGAATGTGCTTTTCTGCCTTTTGTACAATTTCCTGTTAAATTTGTTCAAAGAACGCGTTGAGACATCAATAGATGTGCGTTGATGTTCAAGCATGGAGGAAATGTGTTGCTGGGCTGCAAATGAAAGGCATGCAAAGAGCTGCCTCACAAACACACATACACGCGCGCGCACAGACACACACACACACACACAATCACACAGACAGACAGAAGAACCTGACTCATTCTGAAGACCTAGTTAAGGTGTAAATTGGGATCCAGAACACTGTGTAATGTTTGAAGAAGGACTTGTCACCTTTAATAGTCTTGGTAGCTGCAGAATTGCATGTAAATAGCGTGACCTTACAGCGGGATAAAAATATCATTTGTTTAAAGAAGTGCATGACAAGGTGCCATGGTACTTGAATGGATTAGCGCAACCCCCCTGGGAAATCACCCCTTTTCTGCTCATGCATGGGTTTGAATGTAATTGCGTGCAATGCTATAATATTGCTCATCTCAATACATCTTCGTCTGAAATGAGAATTATACACTGTCGTTTTTCGATAAATGAATGCATGCGTTTGAAACGAGTTATGACTTTTTTTTAAAAAATATATACATCTGAGCTCTTTGCTTTTACTCACGTTCATTAATTGCTTTGCAATTCCGATCTTTACACTCCTCTTTTATAGAGGCATGGAAAAATGTTTTATTTAAAACAGGCGAGCAAAAGAAAAAAACACTCCAAGGGTCAATTTAGCAAAGAATTATCGACCTCTGTGGTCATTGTGCAATGATAATAAGAGCCCATAATTAAAGTCAGAATTTTCAGTGCATGCGGGCTGCTACAGCGGTGTTGATGAGAGGTTTTGCAAAGGTCTCAAGGTGGGGATGAATATTAATTTTAACGTCAGCGGGGGCCCTGTAGCGAAGTGACAAAACACGTTTAAATAAGGTGATGGACAAGGCTCGTCACTGGGATGTAAAGTCAACATTTATGATCTTCTGGTTCCCAGCGGAGACCAGACGAAGAGCAAGTGGGAATTGGGAGGGGGGTTCTGTGCCAGTGCCTTTTTAGTGTATTTTAGTATATTTAAAACAGAGCAGTAATGGTTGTGACATCATATCTTTTGTGGATTATACAGCTTTCCACCCCCCCCCAAAAGCAACACAACCAATACCATTAACATTATGTTCCAATGTACATATTATTATCCATAAACAACAGTGTTTTGCGCTACCACTGACTGCCCAGCGATGATGAACTCACTCATGATTACGTGTGCTCTGTTCCAGAACGCTGTATTCCAAGACAGACACCGCAGTGCATGAAACCAATAAATTACAAGGAGAAATAAAATAAAAATGAACTCCACATCTGGATAACAAAAATTCGCCGGATCCGATGACGATGTTCGATTCTATACAAGGTGGGGAAAAGCTACCCATAACGAACTTAAATAGAACACAAAGATAGATATGGAAATGTTCATACTAATGTTAATAAAACACATTCATAACAGAGCCATTAAAAGAGAAAACTGGAATTCGAAAAAGGAAATCACTGCTATTATTTTTTTTTTATATATATAAAACGGCACTGCTGCTGGATGAGGCTCAGTGTCCCCTCAGGCAATAATTGGAAATACATTTGGATTAGTAAACATTTGGATCAGCTGGGGATCAAAATTGTTTGACTTCGAGTTGAAACACTATTTGCAATATTGACCTGCGAGCTACAAGTGCAGCTCATTTCTCGCCACCCCATCGGCCCTGAACAAACACTGGAAAATTATGAACAAAAGCCAAACGCGTGCTTATAGTCTTTGGGAAGATTGACACGGGGCGTCGGTTTGGGAGTCGCTGCGAATGTCGCAACCAATGTGACTGACTGTAGATGGAAATTAGGCTCTGGTTCCATAAGCACTTGAAGGGAGGAAAAAAAAAGAAGTCTTAACTAGTATTAAGTGATGCAATCCTTCCTGTCATTTCAACTCTCAAAGGACACAACATGTAACCCAAAAACACGTTATAAGTGGAATCAGTCAGGATATTATATGCTCGCAAATTAGATGAGATTAGTACTTCCTCAGGGTCAATTATTTTACACTTGATTTAAAAAAAGGTTTTAATGGAATCTTTTGAAAGGGGGGGGGGGGGGGGGGGGGGGGGAAAGGTCTGTGTGCATGTGCGTGTGTGTTCCTGTGCTTCCTGTAATGTGAAAGTGTGTTCTTCCTTCTCTGCTGTCAAAGCTAAAAACTGCACACGCATGTACTTGTATGAAATTGCTCTGGAAGCGGGGTTTCATTCAGCTTTAGATGACCCAACCAAGCATATACACTTACATATGCTGTAGCGCAATATTTATATAGATATGTATATGTTCCCTTCACCTTCTCTTTTTTTGCTGCCTCTCTCTCTGAGTGATGTGACATATAACCATTCCGGATGATAACTCCCATCATGCAACAGCTGAGTGATCCTTCCGGCTGATCTAAACAAACAAATCAAGGTGCTGATTGAGCCCAAATCAAACCAAATGAATACGCAATTACCTTTATCGTCGAATTTAACTCGATTAAACCACGACGACTGTCAAGATGGAGGCAAATGATGACAGACGTGGTAAGAAGGGACATGAACCACTGCACTTCCAAAGGCCTTACTTTTAATACGTGGGTCATTTCTGACTGAGGGTGCCTTTTATGTGCCCCAAGCAAATAATTGTAATATTTTACCTAAAATATATAAAATGGGCGGCACGGTGGGCGACTGGTTAGAGCGTCTGCCTCACAGTTCTGAGGACCGGGGTTCAATCCCCGGCCCCGTCTGTGTGGAGTTTGTATGTTCACCCCGTGCCTGCGTGGGTTTTTTCCAGGCACTCCGGTTTCCTCCTACATCCCAAAAACATGCATGCTAGGTTAATTGACAACTTTAAATTGCCCTTTAGGTGTGAATGTGAGTGCCTGGCAACCGGTTCAGGGTGTACCCCGCCTCCTGCCCGATGATAGCTGGGATAGGCTCCAGCACTCCCGCGACCCTAGTGAGTAGAAGCGGCTCAGAAAATGGATGGATATATAAAAATGCTTATAGTGAACATATTTGATCATAGACTGTGGTCTTCTCAGGTGAAGACAAATCAATGTTTTTTTTTTGCGTGAACATTAACTTGTTCTTTGTCCCAGCCACCCCTTCAAATTATGTGCTCAAGTCAAATTTCAGTTTCAAAACGGCGTATTTGCGATTGAAATGTAAATAAATAAAAATACACCTTTGTTACTGGGCAGTTTAAAGTCTCTCTATCCATCTTTACAGTACATCGGCTTCACAGTTCTGAGGTCAGTGTTCGTATCTGGCTGCCTGAGTCGGAGAAGGGTTTGCATGTTCTTCCCAAGCTTGAGAGGGTTTTCTCCGGGTACTCCGGGTTTCCTCCCACATTCCAAAAACATGCATGTTAGGTTCACTGAAGACTCTACAGTGTGAAAGGTTGTTTGTCTATATGCCTTATATATATTAAATTAGTGTACTAGGAACAGAAGTTGTGTAGCTCTACTAAGACATTAAATTGGTTAAGGTTAGGTGGTTAACTCATATGTTGTCCCAATATATCTACAACCTCAATTCCAATGAATTTGGGACATTGTGTTAAACATAAATAAAAACAGAATACAATGATTTGCAAATCATGTGCAACCTATATTTAATTGAATACACTACAAAGATATTTGATGTTCAAACTGATAAACTTTATGGTTTTTAGCGAATAATTAACAATTAATTAACATTAACTTAGACTTTGATGGCTTCAACACATTCCAAAAAAGCTGGGACAGGGTCATGTTTACCACTGTGTTACATCACCTTTTCTTTTAACAACATTCAATAAACGTTTGGGAACTTTGGACACTCATTGTTGAAGCTTTGTAGGAGGAATTATTTCCCATTCTTGCTTGATGTACAGCTTCAGCTGTTCAAGAGTCCGGGGTCTCCGTTGTCATATTTTACGCTTCATAACGCGCCGCACATGGGAGACAGGTCTTGACTGCAGCCAGGCCAGTCTAGTACCCCCACTCTTTTACTACAAAGCCATGCTGTTGTAACACGTGCAGAATGTGGTTTGGCATTGTCTTGCTGAAATAATCAGGGGCGTCCATAAAAAATACATTGCTTGGATGGCAGCATATGTTTCTCGAAAACCTGTATGTACCTGTCAGCATTAATGGTGCCTTCACAGATGTGTAAGTTACCCATGCCATTGGCACTAAGACAGCCCCATACGATCACAGATGCTGGCTTTTCAACTTTGCGTCCATAACAGTCCGGATGCTTCTTTTCCTCTGGCCCGGAGGACACGACGTCCACAATTTCCAAAAATAATTTGAAATGTGGACTCGTCGGAACCAATAACACTTTTCCACTTTGCATTAGTCCATCTTAGATGAGCTCGGGCCCAGAGAAGCCAGCGGCGTTTCTGGGTATTGTTGATAAATGGCTTTTGCTTTGCATAGTAGAGTTTCAAGTTGCACTGTAGCGTCAAACTGTATTTACTGACATTGGTTTTCTGAAGTGTTCCTGAGCCCATGTGATGATATCCTTTACACATTGATGTCAGTTTTTGATACAGTGCCTCCTGAGGGATCGAAGGTCACGGGCATTCAATGGTGGTTTTCGACCTTGCCGCTTACATGCTGTGATTTCTCCAGATTCTCTGAACCTTTTGATGATATTATGGACTGTAGATGATGAAATCCTGAAATTCCTTGCAATTGTACATTGAGGAACATTGTCCTTAAACTGTTCGACTATTTTCTCACGCACAGTTTCACAAAGAGGTGAACCTCCCACCATTGGTCATTGGTTGTGAATGACTGAGCAATTCAGGGAAGCTCCTTTTATAACCAATCATGGCACCCACCTGTTCCCAATTAGCCTGTTCACCTGTGGGATGTTCCAAACAGGTGTTTGATGAGCATTCCTCAACTTTCTTTCTTTGTCTTTTTTGCCACCTGTCCCAGCTTTTTTGGAACGTGTCGCAGCCATAAAATTCTAAGTTAATGTTTATTTGGTAAAAACAATCAAGTTTATCAGTTTGGACATTAAATATCTTGTCTTTGTAGTGTACTCAATTAAATATAGGTCGAACATGATTTGCAAATCATTGTATACTGTTTTTATTTATGTTTAACACAACGTCCCAACTTCATTGGAATTGGGGTTGTATAAAGGAAATTTCTATTTATTAGTCAAACTCTTTTTGCCTCCACTACGACAGGCGGCCATATTTCCCTCTTTAAGCCTCTCAGTATTGGCCTTTTTGCTGGTTGACCTATGATGTCACGAAACAATGTAAGCAGTGACAAACTGCCAGCACAGCAAACAGCTAGTGGGAATGTGTTTTTTTTGTTTGTTTGTTTTTAAATTTCGCATTATGGTTTATATTTGAATGTATTTATTTTACTAATGAGATGCATATTATATGATCCGTTGAGATGCATCCAATTAATTTAGTATGATGTATGAAAAAAAAAAAAGCTGCATACACCATGTTCTTGCTGGTCTACCAGGGGCAAGAAAAGTAACGTTTCAACTAAACTGTTGGATTTTTTTTTTTTTACTTTTTTAAGGCCACCGTACCATCCATTTTCTGAGCCACATATCCTCACAAGGGTCGCGGGTGTGCTGGAGCCTATCCCAGTTATCATACACCCTGAACCGGTTCCCAGCCAATCGCAGGGCAAACAAACATTCGCACTCACATTCACACCTACGGGCAATTTAGAGTCTTCAATTAACCTACCATGCATGTTTTTGGGATGTGGGAGGAAACCGGAGTGCCCGGAGAAAACCCACGCAGGCACAGGGAGAACATAACAACTCCACACACGCGGGGCCGGGGATTGAACCCCGGTCCTCAGAACTGTGAGGCAGATGCTCTAACCAGTCGCTCACCGTGCCGCCGCCACTGTACCTTTCTTTGTAATTTTCAAAGCCAAAGTGAGCCCAATTACAACAAGTTTATAAAATAAAAATGGTATATTCTCAGTCCATAACTGTTATTTACTAACAATGAGTGAGCTACCACCATGGATGCGTGAAAAATAAACAACGAGGGTAGCAAAAAACACAGAAATGTCATTTACCGGACGAGATATCTGAATGGAGTGTCATCAAGTCTGGTGAGGGTTCGTGCGGGGACAGCAATATTCGCTTCCACCCTGGCTGAGGGGAAATCAAATGTAGCGCTGAAGGACATTATGTATGATTGTTGTACTATTGGCTTGTGTGCAGGATCTCACACAATCCCACACACAGACGTGCATGCAAGCGCACACACGCACGCACAATTTAAGACCATTTTGTCTAGGCACTTTTGCATAAAATGCACATGTTAGCAAGTGCGAACAAGTCCTCTTCTGCTGGCCAGAGCTTCCACAGCACTTTCATACCTGCGGGGTGTCTTTTACGATCTTTGTGGAAAGCAGTTACACGATAAGAGTTTCTCTTTCCAGTATTCTCCATCAAATTTACGACCTCGCCTCTCACCGCCTCTCCATCGCATAATCTCTTTTAACAAAAGGAGAAGACAGCTGCCTTTGTCGGCCCCAAACAACCGCCGTCATCGATAAGTACACCTAAAAACTGAGCTGAACCACCCGTGACCTGTGATTACCGCTCACTCTCGACCTGTCACTCTTCTACGGCTGAGAAAGCTATGGGCCCATGCTGCCTGATCTCGCCCCAGTTTAGTAGCCTTGGTACAAAAAGCACACCGAATTTTGCAGAGAACATTCATGTTCTCTGGGTTACATTGAGATTTGGGTTTTCAATGAATGTTATGTACCTCGGGGATTCCCTACCAATGAAATTATCCGATTTCACATAGTTGGTACCAAAATTATTATTTAGTTGCTGTAAATAATCTAGCGACGTATAGCGACAGGCAAAATAATGAAATGCACTTCTACTACCGCCATACATCCTAATTATTTCACTATTTTTGTGACTTTTTTTTGTTTGGTGGGGTGATGTGAGATTTTTTGATAATAAAAAAATGTGCTTTGGTTCAATCAAGAGTAGGAAACACTTAAAACTAATGAGCACTATCAAGCAGCACTCGCAAAGGGCAGACCTCCGGCAAGGCTTCACTTGTTTAATCAACGAGTGAGATTAAAATGGCAATAAGGGAGTAAAGGGGTGGGCAGCACAGTGAACTAGTTGTTAGCATGTCTGCCTCACAAACAGGTTTGAATCGCGACTCAGGCACGCCTGTGTGAAGTTTGGATGCCCCCCCCGCCCCCACCCCCTTGCTTGCGTAAGTTTTCTCCGGTTTTCTCTACATCTATAACCTCGCTGGCAGCAGAAAATATAAAACGACAGCACGCGACCCGAGTGAGGATAAGCAGTAAAGAAAATGGATGGATGGATGGATGAATGAATCAAATCTGTGTCGTCTTGGCCTTTTGTTTACATGATAACAATGCTCTGTTGCCTGAAATCGCATCTTGTAGTGGAATCCATGCAAACAGTGATATGCGAAGAGCTCTTTTCGCAAACAAGACAAAAGCCGGGTTTAAAAATTAAATTAAAACATTTTAAAAATCAAATTCACACCTATGGGCAATTTAGAGCTGTCAATCAACCTAGCATGCATGTTTTTGGGATGAGGGAGGAAACCGGAGTGGCCGGAGAAAACCCACACAGGCACGGGGAGAACATGCAAACTCCACTCAGGCAGGTCCGGGGATTGAGCCCCGGTCGTCAGAACTGTGAGACAGATAATCTAACCAGTCGTTCACTGTGCCGGCCATCTTCTAATAGCTTTACTTCATTTTATTATTATTATAGTGTAGTTACAGTTGCCTTATACCAGTAGGACCGTTAACCGTAAGGAAATGGTCATTTAAAGGTTCTGGGCCTGGAGAAATGTATGTACTTTAATTATGTGTACTTTTTAATTACTTAAAAAAGTGGCATCCCCATCTACAGGCCTGGCATGCATATAACAGCATTTTCACTCATTTCCAGTCCATGTGAACAGAGACTGTTTTGACAATGTTGAAGAAAAGAAGAATATTTGACTTTGTACTAGGTTGTTGTCTGTTGTTGTTGTTGCCCTGTAAACTCAAGGAGTTGCAGGCAGTCTATGGCATGTCCACCATGTTTGTACTGTAGAGAGCAGGATGCTCATGTCAAATTATGAAAGAAGTGCAGCCCCGCAATGTTTCATCTCATCTCGTCTTTTTTTTTCCCTGTGAAAAGGATGAAGTGTGCTGTGGAGCAATGCCAGCCAAAAAAAAAAGAAACAAAAAAAAAGGAAAAAAAAGATCATCCAGACTGTCAGTGGTAGGCAAGAAAAAAGAAAACAATGCCAGAGGCCACAGTGACTGACATGGTATGAGGCTGTGCCAATGCCCTTGAGCAAAGGTCACCCCGCAAAATGTGTAAAAGAACACAAAGATTTTGCAGCAACTAATGCTCGCCTCAGTAAATATGAAACATGGTTTGATGTTTACTGCCATGATGAATATTGTATTTGTTTTGCAGTTTCATAATTTGAATGTTACTGAGCACACAACATAGTGGAAAAACTTTTAAAGACCCTCTAAAGTGAATTCAGACGTTTGTTTTCTAAATAAATTATTCATGCTGCTGAAAACGTGCAAAGACTAACTGCGTAGGACTCAATTGTGTAGCTATTGGGCTCTATTTTCTTGACTAGTGCAAATCAGCCGCGGTGCGTGGCGTAACTCTGTGAGGGGGCGGTATAGACCGGGGTTGTTGTAATTTCGCAGATGTGCCAGTGGGCGTAAACACAGCCGCTTTTATTTGCCACCAATCAAAGCGGTTTATTTCGTTCAAGTGAGGTTCAATGACGATCTTGCATGGAGAGAGCAATCCATGTGTGACTGGAGCGTTATGTCAGTTGGCTGTTGTGGCATAAGACGACGTGATTAAATACAGTATAAGATGGAAATAACCGCGGGCGACTCAAATATGTCCGCGGACCTCATGTATCCATGTCCACATCCCTAATCGGTCATTCCATCAGGCCTTCGTTCCATCAACGATCATCCGCCATTCAGACCGAAAAAAGGATTGTTTTAGAGAGCCTCGTGAGTACATGCACGTTATGCAGCGAAAGGCAGAATAGAGAGGAGGGTGGATATTTTGACTGACTTGGCAATCAGCGTGTGGATAGAGGCTTTACGCTGGTGAGGCCACTTTAGAGTGCCTCATTGTCGCGGCGTGGAAAAGAGCCACAACAGCTGGTGGGATAGAGTATATTCTCAAATGTAGTTATGTGTAGCCATAAGAAAGGTGGTAGACAAAGTATGCATCCATTTTTCCAGGTCGTCCCATGTTAAAAAAACAACAAAAAAAAACCATCCATGTTAGGTTCATTGAAGACTCTAAGATGTAGCTGTACAACATGTATATCTTCTTTCACGAAACAAATGAGCTCCCACGGGAAACCTACATTCTCTTATCATAGAGATGGGCTGAATTTCCTCAAAAGACAACCATTATTTGCTGTTCTGGTTGAACTCAATTGTATTCATTGGCCAGTGACTACACTGCATAAGTTGCCATGGGAATAAGAGCACATTTTTATTATTCCAATGGTTTTATATTTAATACAGAGGAGGGACTCAATTGCGGTATTTATGTTTTTAATTAAAAAAAAAAAGAAAAAACGTTTTTCCTTGTGGTGTGTCCTTTAAAATGTCTAGCAGGCATGGCTATCATATGATTTAATTGGCCTTTTAAATGCAGTAGTAAAGTCACAATTCCAGTAAATATGTGTATGAAAAACACTCATAAAGCAATCAAATGAAAAACAGTAAGTACAGCGTTAACTGACCGTGCCTATGTGACACCACGTATTCTTATTCCAGTCCTAACCTCAAAAGGTCAAACAGTATGTTGGGATTACGGTAACCTGAGGAACCCCTGAAATTTCCTTACGTTATACGTGGCTAAAAGCGAGCATTTTTGTGCATTTTGTTACTGTATTGGTAGGTTATGCTTCAGCTCTATGAACTGTCTCGCAACAAGTGGCCACGCAAAAGTAACTGGAAAAAAATAATGCGAGCAATTCAGTTGATGGACATTGTTGCATCTCCAAGATAGTTAAAATGTTATTGCAGTTGTTAAGTTTTACAGCGAATCACAAATTATTTTTGTTGTCTGTATGATTCATAACACCGCTGTCGGAGGAGAAATTACAATAAAAAAAATAGCACATCATACTGGAAGAGAGAGTCTTGTTGCCGGTTTTTATGTATAAAAATGCCCTCGTACTGGCCATCTCTCATGCAAAGATTTTGTAGATTCCACCCCCTTGTCGGAGTAAAAGTGTTCCACATGGCTTCAACTGCAGCAGTGAGGCCGATGATGTGGTGGGTGGGTGGTTGGGTGGGGAAGTGGTGGGGGGGGAAGTTATCAGGAAGTGCACGTGGCCGTGAAAATGATGACATCAAATTCTTCACGGAAATACATTGTTTGTTGTGTGAGGGACGCCGGCCGAGCTTTATCATGCTTGAATTGAGTGTTTTATATATTTGCTGTGACAGTGACTAATGAACATGTGTAACATAATGTATCCGTCAGCTGTTGTTTTCTGGACGATTTCATGCGCTCAGAAAAATGATTATGTTCAACACCCCCCCCCCCCCCCGCCCCCCCTCCAAAAAAAAAAAAAAAGATTCTGGAGTCTACTTGAAAGCATAGCGGCTTTTCAAGCCCCGAAGAGTCAATATCGGGAGCGCAATGTGACCTTCAGAATAATCTTTCCTGACAAACCTGATATGACATTTTGAACGTGGCGGGGTGATTGCACGAACGAGGGGTTCAATCACAGGCATCATTAATGGCTTTGGAGAGAGGCCAGCCACTCATGACATGGCACTTTTAAGGCTTTGCTAAGAAATCTAGCAGCCGAAATGAGAAGGTTGTGGATATTTTCCACGAGGCTCTTTTGTGACCGGAGGGCGCCTTTGATTAATGGCTTTCTCCCCCGTGTGACGCCTTCCAGAAAATCCCCAAGGAAAAGTCTTCTCTTGTCTTTAAAAGTAAGCAGGTTGACCATGACTAAGTGTCATCAGCGATAACTATTTCAATTTGGGCTTCCTGTTTGCGCATTTACAAGACACTGTGAGTCTGTTATTAAAAAAAAAAAAAAAAAAAAAAGAATAGATCCAGAGAGGGTATTTTGCATGATTATATTTATCGAGTTATATCCATGACTCATCCAGAAGAAAAAGTGCTTCATCGGAATATTGATCGCAGTGAGATGCTGTGTTATTAGTCACTTTTTACCAGCAAAGGATTGCATTTGCCTCAGGTAAACCTTTGGGGTTACTGGGCCTCATTTGTGTAAACTTGGGCTACTTTTTTCCTCAAAGGAATTGCGTAGCTCTTTCCAGAGAGCATTAGTTAAAAAAATAAAAATAAATACAACAACAAAAAAAAGCACCATCTGGCATGTCAGTTTACTTATTGTTTTGTGTTTCTATTCAAATGCAGGCTTGTATCCCTCTCAAGGATGCTGTCAGGTTTTCAGAAAACTCTCCTGCAAAACCATTTAGGGAAAATAAACAGGTGTTCTTTTTCACTCCAGAAACTTTGGCAAAAACATTTACCATTATATTTATAATAATGTCACACTTTTGTTTCATTAGGTACCACATTACAAATAAGGGTGACCTGATAAAGTACCGATGAACCTAATTTAACAACATCTGCCTTAAATTCTGAGGTTTTGGGTTTGAATCTCGGCTCCGGGATCCTTTGTGGATTTTGCATAATTTTCCTTGCCTGCATGGATTTTCTGCAGGTACTCCGGCTGTCTCTCACATTATAAAAACCTGCATGTTAGATTAATCAAAGACTCTAAATTGTCCGTAGGTGTGAATGTTTTTTTTTTTGGGCCACATGTGCCCTGTACTTGACTCTGGGCGATAGGTGGGGTACATCCTGGGCTAGTCGCCAGCCAATCACAGTGCACAAATAGACAAACAAACAATCACACTCACATTCACACCGAAGGCCAATTTAGTCTTCAGAAGATGGACACTCCACACAGGAAGGCCAGAGCAGAGACCCAAAACGAGAGGCTAACCGCTAGTCTTAGATCCTAGTAAAAATGTTCAAATATCCCTTAAAACATTGCCTATAAAAGTTCATTCACTTCACGACATAAGTTCTGATATTAATAATTCACCTTAGCTGGTTCTACTACATTACCTTTCTTGCGGTTGGCTGGGAGAAACCACACGGTTCTTCTGTCTGCTAGTGAGATGTGCGGTGTTGGATTTGCCTTCCGTTGCCAAATACGGTTCTGTGCCCTATAAAGGCCTTCAACCCTCTTGACTCTCATTGACTGGTCGCGGCCGAGGAGAAGGCGCCTGCACACTGTGCACCCCAAGTGTTAACACCAATTAAACAGCCAGAAGCCTCCTGTCATTCTTCACACTGCGTGACATAGCACACGTATACACACACACATATACACACACACGTATATACACACACACACACTCACCTTCAACTTTTCGCCGATGCGCATCGAATGGCAGCAGATCCCTGCATTTCCTGACATTTTGCAGCAATCGATTGCAATTTAATCAGCGTGGGCGTGTTGTTATCAGCCCTGCTTGCAACAGCTGTTAAGAAGGAATGGGGGGAAAAAAAAAACTGATTTACAGCAGGACTGAACTGTAAAATACAAGACTGCAACATCAGTGTTGATAATAGCAATGGCAGATTTGAGAGCGTGTTATTTATTGTTATGAACGCTCATTACTGCCTCGCTCCTATCAGTCACGTAGTAGAAATGTCTATTTTTTCCTTTTCATCTGATGGTGACGAGTCCATCTTTCTTTCAAGTTTTTATGGCCCAACTAATCTCAGAACATTTGGATACAGTAAGCCTTTAAGCTTCTCCACTGTGGAATAACCTCAAATGACATTGTTTTATGCATCAACAAGAATTGTCTCATATCCAGGGGCTAACATGCAACATGTGCATTTTCATCGAGCAAGGGTGCATTAAAGAAGGTCTAAAGATTATCCTGAAGAGACAAAGCAATGCATGCATAACTTCAATGTCGCTAACTGTGAACTTTTCGAGTTGCAGAATTTAAGAGTCCACACAAGAACACAGACGCCCCGAGGTAACCGTAAATAAAGTCTCCGCCTCGCTCCCAATTTCCCAAAAGATTTAATGGGGACGATAATGTGTTCAAATGAAAATTTGTCTCTGTGGGGAGACCTTGAAGTGCATTGCTCGATGCAGACTTTCACCCATTTGTAGCCCATGCGTACTTGTAAAAGGTAGAAATAATTGAATCATTTATCATTTGCACTACAGATGTACAATATGAGGTAAAGTGCATATGAGACATAATTGTACTTTTTTTAAATGCATTTTTCTTAAAAAAAAAAAACAAAAGGAGAAAAAAAAAGATGCTTACTGTATGTTACGTATTCCTGACATTTCTCCGCTTGTTCTGATCAGTTAGTCGGCTCCAGATTGCTTGCAGTGCAAGACGTTTTGGGGTGAATATTAATTTACGTGTGTTTCGTGTTCTTTTGTTGTTGTTGTTTTTAATCACCAACGTTACCCATGGTGTTGCTTGTTGAGCACGTTGAGCCCTGTCCGGCTTTAGTTTGTGGCCGCAGCTCACGTTCCATTATGCAAATGTAAATTTATTTAAACTATAGTGGAAACTCCAAAGCCAAATACCCCGCAAGTCAAATCTTCAGAAGGTCAGAAGGTTATTTGTCAAGCCACTAGAGACCAGCCAAGGATCGTAACAACAACAAAACAAAAAAATAATAATAATCTGACGATAACCACAGAACCGGAAATGTAACTTAAATGCAACACAGGGAGAAATCTCTATTAAATTACTTAAAATAATCATATCATCCGGGTCCTCTGGCTTCATTACAAAAACACCCATGTTAGGTTCATTGAAGACTCTTAATTTTGAATGTGAGGGAGAATGCTCGTTTGTCTAATGTCCCCTGCGACTACAGGGATAGACTCCAGCTCACACATATGATGACCCTGATGAGGACATTGGATTGATAAAACAATAAAATGAATTCTATCAAGGAGATGGAAATATGCTGCTGAAAGCATAACGGCTATGACTGGCATGAAAATTAACAAAAATGTTTCCTGTTGATAATCATTGTATTATAGTTTTATTCTGCAGCAGTTGTTTTAAACATGTATGAAAGTTAAGAATGTTAAAATATTATTTACAAAATCGCCTCTAGTGTTAAGAAAGGTTTTATGAGTGGATTAATGAATTCATTGTTTTATCTACTTATTGTTTCTCAGGGCACTGAATTTGATTGTTATTTCTCAGAGACTAAATGATTGCGCTTCGAACAAATAAACCAAAAACACAGCCACTTTCGGCCTTCAGGTGCCTCCGTGATCATTGTTACAGCTGAATGGAATATTAATGAGGGTGAATTCACCCAAATGACTATCATTGGCTGGTTGAGGCCTCTCCCCAGTGCATCTTAATAACTGTTTTTCTTTTGCATTCCGAAAGAGATTAAGCCATTCTTGGTTCGGGCAAGCCTCTAATTTAGAAGATAAAGAACTGGATTTAGACATCAGAACCAAGACAAGGCTGGAGCTGTTGTATTTTGTCTATGTGCATGAAGTGATGAAGTCTGCTCAAATGAGAAGTGAAACATCATCTAAGACAAGCAGAACAGTTTGTTTGCGATTCAATGCCCTGACATTGCAATGACCTGAATGAATGAGGATATTCAGAGGCATGTACTGTATTTATATTTCATGTGGGAATTTGAGCTCCTGTGCATCCAAGTGATGGCGCAACTCCTACGAGCCGCATTATTCTTTTTAATGAGACACAGGTACAGAAACAGTAATAATAATAATAATCAGTTGTGAAATGCTATCCATCCATTTTCTGTTGCGCTTATCCCAGCTATCTTCGGCCAAGACGTGGGATACACCCTGAACTGGTCAACAGCCAATCGCAGTCAGTTGTGAAATGCTCATCCCACATTCCAATAAACCACAGCACAAGGAATCATGTAATTATTTCTCCCAGTATTTCAGTATTGCAGGTTGTAATACCCTAAATGAAATTGCCAATATGCAGCACGGAGATTCAGGTAGCACTCATATAAAATAGCATATGTTCCTATATTCCCTGAGCATAATCTAGTTGAAATATCGATCAGGCGTCCCTGGAAGAAACCTGAGCTGTTAGCTTGATGATATTTGGCCAGCATGTACCTTCAGCTTAATTGAGTGGAGACATTAATATGTTGACGATGTACACCTATTACCTGAGCCCTGCTTGCCAGCCACTGGGCATTAGTCTGCCTCGGGCTGTACAACAAGACGGAGGAGGAAAATGAAGGCATCCCAATAAGTGCTTGGCTGGTGGAAGGTCTGATAAACATGAGAGAAATGTCCACGTTTATTTAAGTCCAATTTGACTGGGGGAGTACGGTAAAGGGTCATCACTGGTGTGGAACGAGGACATACAAGAGTTATGTTGATACATGCATGCAAACATGCAAGCTGTCATACATCAAAGCGCAAGTTAATTATCACGCCTAAAACAAATGGGTTTAACATGCAAAATGTATGCCTGATGGCGAAAAGGTGTAAAGATGCAGAGCAGAGCTGCAAATAATCACCACGAACCAGGACAGCACACACAGACTGCCATTAAAGGCATGATGTGTGTTACCGTGACAACATCAGAGAGTCCATTTTTTTTTTTTAGGCTTGTGAACAATCAAAAGTTGCACCCGATCCCCTGGCGGATTAAAGTCACGTCGCTAAATAAAGCTCAAGTATCCTGTCGACACACTTTGACAGTTCATGTTTGTCTCCTCTCTGCAGGGAATCGCGCGGAGCAGGCCCTTTCTGCCGCAGCACTCCACAATCAAAGCGGCGCTGAGAATCTTAATTGCAGAACAATTACTAGGACACGTAACGACACAAGTGTCACATTTTGACAGGTCACCGTAATTGGGCGACACGGAGCTGCAGCCTGGAGCTATCACGTGACATCGCATTGTTCTCTTTGGTTTTACACTTGTGAGCAGTAGTGACGCTGCATTAACAGCCGGGAGAAGGCCATTACTCACAAGAAGAAGCTTTTTTTTTTTTTTCCCCTTTCTTTTTTTTTAACCAACTGAAAGTTATATTTAATACAGAGCAGCGGTCTGAAGCAAAATTAGAGCAGCGGTGATGCTGCCTTAACAGCAGGAAAGGCCATTACCCACCAGGCGCTACTTTTTTTTCTAAATATATGTGATATGGCAGCACGGTGGACTAGTCTTCCAGAAGATGAGAGACAAGCCTCCACTCTGACAATGTTCAAATCCAGGGTGAAAACAGTTCTATTTAGCTGTGCATATGACCACTGAAAGTTATTTAACTGCCCTCTGACTTTTAGTTAAATTAATGAACGATTGTTTTGGTTTTATGGACTGAATGGCATTTTTTTTTTTTTTTTTTTGCAAATTCTGCTCTCCAAATAAATTTGACTTGCATTGTCACTGACTGGTATTTTGAACTCTTCATCCCTCCACCTCGCCTGAGGTCCCAGTTCCAGCTGAAGAAACACACACAAAAAATCTTCTAAGCATGATGTTCATATTGGCGATGAGCAGTGTTGTCTTTGCGCCAAACAGAATTACGACCAAAATGGGAGACTGTTGTTACATAAACTTTACAGCCAGTACTTGCCAGAAATTCCTGTTCCTGTCACCCTCGCTGACCTTTTTTTTTTCTCGTCTTTTCATCAATTTTGAAGGGAGGTCCATTCCTTGGTAATGTCACTGTTGTGCCATATTTTCTCCACTTGATCGTCACTGTGTTTCGTGATATATTTAATGCCTTTGTAATTCTTTTGTACTCCTCTCTTATCTGATATGTTGAACTGACGCTGAGGAAGCTCTTTGCTGACCATGGCTTGTGCTGCATAATGTGACTAGAAAAATGTCGGGAAAAAGCATATTCAAAAATCTCAACTTTATTTGGGATTAATCAGAGGGACCTTAAATGGTGTGTGCTGACTCCCGGTTAACATGAGCTTGAATGTGATTGGTTCATTCTGAACACAGCCACAGCCCCAACTATAAGAGGGTGTGCATACTCGTGCACCCACATTATCTCAGTTTATTTTTACTTCCGTCCTTCAAACAATTTTTAATTAAGTTTATAGATCACATTAATGGGGCGGGTTGAATTTATTTATCTTGGACTCACATTTTTAGATCCCAAAAACCTGGCATTTGAACAGGGGTGTGTAGACTTTTTATACAGAATTATACACGTAAACTTTATAGAGCATATTTTATGTCTCGCTGAAATTAGTCAGTTTGAGAGGGCGGCCCTGTCTCATGTACATGTAAATGAGACAGCCCCCATCCTCCCCCAGAATCTGGATAGATAGGGTGTTGCGACTACGTGAGCGGCTTATACTTGCAGAAGCAGAGCTGACAGTGAGACGGGCGGAGGAGAAAGCAAACCCCCTGTAAAGACAATACAGTATATTCATTTTCACTCGTGGAGACAGCACTTCGTACACTACTTGTCAATTTGTGTGCAGTTCTGCGTGTTTATGGCCAAATCCAAACCCAAATACCCGCACACTCCCACCGTGTCCACAACGTCGCAGAGCAATCAAGACATTGTTGCTCTTCAAAAACGAATGCTGTTAGCTAACACTTATTTTTGATCCAACAAAACTCAAAGCAGTTCCGCTGAACTTTTGGCTTTGATGACGTCCCTCCCCTAAAGATTGTCTCATTGGCCCTAACGAGCAGTTGTGCCACCAGGCGAGTGAGCGCCCAGTTGGTGTGCTGGACAGTCCTGCGCCAGTCAGTCTTTTGGATTAACGGTGAAACGTCTTCAACAAACAAGAAAAGTACAGTCGCCTCGATGCAACCGCAGATTTTAGTGTTGATGTAGTGTTTCGGACAGTGCCTTTGGATCTTCACCGAGCCTTACCTCCAAGTCATGGGCGGAGGAACTTGGTGTGGGCTGGTTATTATGTAAATTAGCTCAACTCTTTCATAACAATGGAGTAGAGAGACGGCACAGTGACGAATTAGGCAGATCAAAAATATTTATTACTGCAGAGTTCCAACTATTTGTAGACAAGCAAGTAAAACGTAAACTTTTGCTAGTATGTCCCTTTTAAGTTATATAACAGATTATTTGTGCTGCCCATGACTGGAATTATTATTATTTTTTTTATTTTTTAAACGTAGTATTGTGGTTATCCTAGTATGGAGTCATTGGCACCCCGCCACATTTTTCTGTCGAAACACAGCATTGCATGTGACGACGGCATTCTGCGCTCTGGTTAAACGTGACCAACTTCAACTCCCGACACACTAAGTCACTACGACCCCGCTGACCCCGGTAATTACCTGAGCTCTTGAGTCACCCAAGTCAAAAGATAAAACCCGCAGAGATCTCCCCGCATCAGATTAGCACTCTGCGGGTTTTTTTCGCAGTCGTCTCCAGCGGCTCCTCGCCCATTTAGGACCCGGGCGTTCATTTGCGTTATTTATTCAAGAGCAGTCAGAAGTAAGTGTCTTTAGTTTGCTTGTCAGCATGAGAAGGGCAGATAAGCCCAACGTGGTGTTTAAGTAAGAGGCTAGGATCTGGCTTCACACAAACACAGGCAGATAGCACACGGCAATAAACCTCAGTGAGCATGTCTGCTTATCATCTTGCTCCCATCACCGAGCTGAGAGACAGTCAACAGCTCTCAGAGAGAGACCCTTGATACCCCCCAATCGTGGCTATTTGCAGCAGACAGGTTATTATTATCTTTTTTTTAATGTTCTTTGTTATTATTTTCCATTCAGGCAAGTGTCATTTGTGGCTTGCTATGTGTAATCATGTTCCTAAAATATATGAATAATGAATACACATCAGGTCCCGCTTTGGCACCGGCAAATTGCTTCTCAGCAAGCTGCTGTGACAAGCTTGCCAAAGTTGTTGTGACACAACTAAAAGCTATGTTTACTACTTATAAAAATACAAATAAAAAATATATTGGGCTACTTTGCAACCCAAATTAACCTTCAAATGAAATGATGTTGATCAGATTGAGGCACTAAGGCGTTTGCCATCAATCTGGCAATTGTCAAAATTAGATTTACATCCAATTTGGCTGTGCATCTTTATTTATGTGTGCCCGTTAAAATGGTGGCAATAGGAGGAAGGCTGCAATTGTAATGAGGGTTTTATGCGTTTTATAGGTCAACAGTGACATCTTCAGGTGGATGGTACAACTGCATGTCTTGGGCGAGTCATAGCCCAAGACATGCAGGTCTAGACACACAGGTAATAACTTGAGTGCATTTCCAATTTAACATGTGTTATTCTGGGTCTTCTCGTGTAATTTTTCCGTGATGACTCCTACGCCACATCAGATGATTTTTCTTTCACCTTCCATGGCCCTTTTATGACTTGAGACACATTATGGCTGTGAAAAAAAGACTTTTTTTTCTTTAACATTAGTTAAATAAATGACCCAGGAAGGAAATTTTTTAGTAGAATAATTTATGTATTGCTATAAATGAATTAAATTATTATTATTATTATCATCAATGTTTTTTTTTTTTTTTTAAACCTGTCCTGTTTGGCTGCAAGGTTATGCACAATGTAGGATCTGTATGCCCTTTATTTTCTAATTTTCTCAGCAGAGGGCGTCATAGCAGCTGGAAATCATCATCTTTCCACCTTATGAGCAGTCTGACTGACTGACTGACTAATTTTCTGTATCGCTTGTCCTCATTAGGGGTGGAGGTGAGCTGGAGTCCAGCCAAGCCGACTTCGGGCGAGAGGCCTTGCCTGGTCGCCAGCCAATTGCAGGGCACATAGAGAAAAAGGACTATTCACATGCACAATCACATTTAGACTTAGAGTCTTCAATTAAACTACCATGCATGTTTTTTTTTAGAATGTAGGAGGGAGCCAGAGTACCCGGAGAAAACCCACACGAGCACGGGGAAAACAGGAAAACTCTACACAGGAAGAACCGCTAACCATTCTAGCACTGCTATTTAAATGTAACATGCATCACACAGTTCAGAATATTACATCACTTGCAATTTGAGTGAGTGACACCCCTTCAATGTATTTTGAATAGATGGTTCCACAGACTCTGCGAGTGCCTGGAGACCAGTCCAGGGTGTGGGATGCCTTTCTCCGCGCAGTCCACCTTCCTCCCACATTCTAAAAACATGCATGGTAGGTCCACTGAAGACTCTGAATTGCCCGTCGACGTGTGAATGTGAATTTAAGCGTGAATGGGAGTCTGTCTCAATATGTGCCGTTCACACAAAGCCTGCTGGGAAAGACTCCAGCTGACCTACGACCCTACAAGGGCAAACGCTATAGAAAATGGAAGGATTATCTGTCAATTTATCCTTGAGCACATCGAAAGAGGTTCCACAAATAACTTGTGTATGTAGTACGCCAATGCTTAATGAGAAATACAAAACGTTACTTAGAGGAATATGATCAATTGCAGTGTCCGTTCAGGTGAGTGTAAAAAGAAGCTGCCGTCGAGCTGGAACTGAAAGAGAAGCAAATACATGACATCCATCGCAGTATGTTGGAGCAATCCACCAAAACAATGCAAATACGTACGTCCCCCTAATGACTTTGAAGAAAACACTCTCATCTCCAAATATCATTTACAAGATCAGGCAATGAGAGAGCGCAGAATGAGAGCAGCAGTGCACGTGGCGACTGCGCATAAATCCGAAATACTATATATGCAGATGTGAACGGCAAACTGCACATTAATAAAGCTATAACAGTGCTTCACTCAATAGTTAGACCACTTCTGAGACATGTCCCAAACACCACCCGTCATCATGTTGTATTTTAATGCGGCCTCTATCAATTTTAGCGAGCCCTCAACAGTTTAGCCTTTTGAACAGGAATGAGGAATTGTTTTTTCAATTGAATTCACCTTTTGATACCCACATTTGTGCCGCCGCACTGGGACGACAGAAATTAAGCGATTGTCAGCAGCATTGTTCGTAGGAAGAAAATATACCTGTATCAATATACTGTGCATGAATGAATACATACTACAGCAATGACCGTGAACAACAGCAAGATTAGTTGGCAGCATGCTGTGTTGCAAAAACAAAAAACAAAAAAACGTACTGTGTATTTAAGCAATTGAGAATTAACATCAGCAATACTATCGTCACAGAGTATGTGGAAACTATACATCAATAAATAGATACTATATATGCAGAAGTGAATGAGTGTATTTATAAAGAGTTCAGACTGAAATAAACACGAGCATTACACTGCTATGTTTACCCTGTCATGACTAAGTTGCTGCTCAGCTGTCGAGGAAGAAGCACAGCAAGTAAAGACCCTCCACCAGGAGAAAACATTGAGAAGACCTTGAGGCTACTGTCAACTTCAACTGTGTGACAAACATTCAGTGTAAATGAGCAACGGGAATTTACGAAGATAAATAAAATAGCTCGATGTGGTGCTTTCCACATCGGGTTTTGAATGCAGGAATAGAAAGGGCTCGGGGTTCGAATCATAATCCGCTAGTTCGAGGACGATAAATATGTTTAAGTGTTATGGTTTGTTCTGCAGTGGAGAGCCAAGGCATGAAAGGGCACAGTCGACTTCTATTCCAGCATCTGCCCGATATAGAGATGAAGAAGTCGGGAGCATATGGATCCATACGGAGGGTCAAAGATGACGTACGTGACAGTCAAGTAATGCAATCTTCATTTCTTCTACATGGAAATAACAAATAATTCAGTATGCATGTTCTTGGGGCTGCCTGCTGTTAGTTTACTTGTACAGGAAGATGCTTTTCATGCTTGGAAAAACTTTATCCTCTTCCTCTACCTCCTCCCCGCTGCTATCTTTACACTACTTTTTTAATGAGAGCCCTTAACTTGAGCAGCCACTTTCTGTTGGGGAAAAAAAGTGGAGCAGAACAAGGAACATGCCGTACTTCTCGCTTTGACCTCTGCAACCTTCGCCATCGTGTACCGGCTGCTTCAAAATCAATACGGTTCCTCTTACGGGTACCTAAGAAATAATCCTTGAATGTTTGATGGTGGCTCCTGGCTAAGCGATGACAAGTAACATGTTAGTCTCAGCTACTTCAACGTTCAGGTCAGATAGGTAAAATGTCCTTTGAAATTAAGATTTTTGCTTTCAATTTCGGTGGGGGGGTTCTTGAAGAAGATGAGGTGGAATTGCTTTTTTGCGTGGGTCACCGATTGTGCAGAACAACTGAAGATGTTTTTGTAGTTGACTATAACGTGCCCAAAGTCGAGTCTAAGTCGATGAATCAATGACGTCGTTGATATTTTGTAAGATAGGACCATTATAGCAAAGCTGCCCTCAAAATTCTGCATTTTGCTTTTTCTCTGTTTTTATCTCACTCGTGCTTTTATTGTATTTGAAGATAAACTTGCATATTTTGCAAGATATTTTGGTCAAATATGTCCACATGCTTGTTTCATAGTATGGCCGTGTTACGACACAGTGTTGCGATGTTGTGATATGAATCACGTTTTCGTTATCACACAGTTTTTTTCCCCCCCAGGCAAGATAGGACACAACAATTTGCCGACGAAGACGGAGCTTCACTTTGCACCGCTGCCCTTGTTCCTCGCCGCCAGTCCAGCGGACGAATGAATATGAATATTTTGAGACTAGTGGCGATCCGAACAGTCAAAGCTAGTGAGGGTAATCGCGAATTTCATCCACCAGCAGTCTATTTTTGTACTCTCGGACCCGTGAAGACGTATGAAGAATGTGTCGCCTTTATGGCCGGACATGTTGCTGCTCCACGCGTTAAAGAAAAAAGACGAGCCTAAAGTCCTCGGTCCATTAAACGTCAAGTAGTCAAGTCAACTTGTCGAGTCAATGTCCATGGTGTAGTGGTACACACCCATGACTTCAGTGAAGGCATCGTAGGTTCATTTCCCATTCAGTGACTGTGTTTTAATGTGTGTGAATGGTTGTTTGTCTCAAAATGTGCCCTGTGATTGAATAACCACCAGTGCAGGCTGCAGTTCGCCTTCTGCCCGACGGCAACTTTCTACAAACCCTGAAGAGAAAATTGATGGTTGGATGGTTTCGGGGTTCTTTTGGGGTAACTTTTGACCTGAATCCCATTTTGAGGACATCCTTCAAAATCAATAGTTCTCTATATCTGATCGCCCTAGAAAATGGTTGTTGCCTGAGCAATCACAAGCTTCCTAGTGATCTAAACCTCTTTTCTTCATTCTTTGCTGTGAAGGTCACATGGAAAAAGACAAGGAACAAGAGACATTTGACCCCAACTACCAAGCCATCCTGTGCCAGGCCCTTCAAAATCAACAGGTTTCTAGACCTGAGATGTAATCAACAAAGCTATTTTGATTATATATCGTCATGCCTCAGAGAACACTGGATGAAGACTTTGGATTTTTTCATTTTTCATTCGATGTGGGGGCGTTTTACTATCACCGTGAAGCATCATTCACCAAGCATTGGATTGTTCAACCATTATGATTTTTCTCCCAAAATAAATTGAAGCCATTTAGCGGCCATCGGAGTAATGTGAAGGTTGAACTCATTTAAATCAATGTGGAAGATCCGTCCAGGCCAACTACTTGCTATGTAACATTTAATATTTGTATTATTTAAGTATTACTGTTTACTTCCGTGTTGTCACTGTCAGGTGTTGACGCATGTGAAGTTATTGACGTGCAATTTGGTCGTTTCATGGTTTCTTTCAGTGTTGTAAAGACAGGTATTGGATTTGTTTCACCTGAAATACTGTAGGCATTCAAATTCAACAGTTGGACAGTGTAAATCCAGCCAGAGAATAAGAATCCTAAACGATACGTAGAACAAAAAAATAACATTTAACCTCAGCTACCCGGATCAGATATTGAAACGCAATAGCGTTCTTTCTTTGACTAAACAACCACACTCAAGAAGAAACTTTTGCTTACTAAGAGGACTGAATCCAATATAGTCCCATTACAAAAACCAAAAAAAAGCAATATCAGCACTTTTCAAAGCCCAGGTTGAGCACATATTATGGGACATGAGGACAGCTTGTTAGAGCGGGCCACTAAAGATGTTGCCAGGCAGCAGCAGAACAGATCTTTCTTGCCAAACGCTCTTGTTTGTTCCAGGTGGACGCAAATGAGACAAAGTGCGCCGCGTGCCATCTGTAAGAAGCGTCCATCAGAAGGAGAGCGCCTTGATGCGCGGCGGCACCACTCCAGCTTGGCGTACTTTATTTCTGACCATCCAGCGTAACAGTTAGTCACCATATTGTCTTCTCCGCATTTGTTATTCTCACTTCTTTGCATATGTTGAACATGTTGAATATGTTGTGTGTGTGTGTGCGTGTGTGTGTGTGTGTGCGCGCGCAGAGCTTCTACGCCATGTTGCTGAGGATTATGCTCTGTGGCAGGGAACCCTCTGAGAGACACTAAACAAGGACGTAATCATGTATTTCCCGTCTGTCTAGCAAGGGAAAAGGAACTGTGGTTTAAAGGCCAAGGGGGAACCTAAGGGGGGGGGGGCGTGTAGTACCCCAACCAGATGGCACTGTTTTTCTTCTTTAATTTTTAAGAGTTAACACAGAGCAAGGACTCCTTTTGACAATTATATATATATTTTTTTTTTTTTTTTTTTTTTTTTTTTTTTAAATACGGTATCTCGTCATAGTTCTGCTCTTGGAGCTTAGCGGGGGTCTAAAACAATCTGTTCCAGGGACAGTGGACTCAGTTTCTCCCATGGGCAAAAAAATACAAACCTTTATACCGTACACTGTTTTAAGGATGTTTTGGGAAAAAATATATTCTTAAAGGGGAGGTTTGTAACTTAAAACAAAATTACTGTTTGTCATATTTGTTAAAACTGTCAGAGTGAGGCTTTGCTTTGAATAGATTCTTTTCCTTAATAAATAAAATCATTTTAAAACTGCATTTCATGTTCACTTGGGTTATATTATATTTGTCTGACGATCCTAACCATTAAAGTGGTTAGACAATGCAAAAAAAAATAAAGAATTTGAGAAAGGGTCAAACACTTCTTCACAGCACTGTGTGTAAATTAACCCCACTGTTTTAGGTCACATTTGGGCAAAAGTGCAGAAAAGCTCACTCATGGACATTTTCAGAAATAGGCAGATAACAATTGTTGTTAAATTTCTTACTTGACAGGTGAGCAGGGACTCCGGAGATCCAACTATTTCTATACAATCAATTAAAAAGAACGATTTTGTCGAATATCCCCCGTTTAACTTTTTTTTTTTTTTTTTTTTTTTCCAAATAACAACGCTTCTGAGACTGTACACCAATAACACACAATCATGAAATGTTTTGGTTTTTTTTACATCCCAGTGGAATCATGGCGTTTGGGTCTGGCCCGTTAGGCCGGATGATGCGCTGGAGGCAGAGTAAACATGCCGAATGTTGTCTCGGGGCTGCATCCCTCTTTCCTCTTCTCCATGGGAAGGATGGAGGGATGCAGAGGGTAATGGTTTAGAGCGATGTATAACACTTGACAGGCTTTCACGTGAGCGGCACGGCCTCATCTTGACAAGGGCATGACAGGTGTCTCTCTTTTACTTCCCAAAGCTAAACCAACATGGCACCTATGACTCCACTACATCGACGCCGGTATTTTTAAACATGCATTTTACTCTGTTCGAAGCAACGACATTGAAGAAAATGACATCTCTGTTCACATCGAAATGCATTTTGCTGGCTGGCAAACAAACAAACAAACAAACAAAAAACAGGGAGCGCAATAACTCAAGCATTGCCAAACTGCAGTGTATGAGATTTTTTTTTTAAAATGGGACGAATGAATATTTCACACCAATTACACTACTCGTGCCAGAACAGTCAGACCAGGTGAAACATTCGAATGAGGGCAATGAGTCATTCTCTGTTTGACTCATTCAATACAGTTAAAAAGCAACTGGACACACACAAAAAAATGTAAATAAAGAAATAAAACACTGCGCCACTGTGGGCCATTAGTTCTAATTTCCAAGCTTGGTGCTCGGGCGACTGATCAATAGACCCACTGGTGAGTCCCAGTGTGCTCATACATAATGCAGAAAGTGCTGTGATGATTAAGGCTCTTCTGTACCTTCCCTCAGCACTTTCGTGCTGCTTTTGGATGGCAGTGACAGTTTTTCTCCTAGAAAGTGATTGAGATGCAAGATGAAAAGCTAGTGAACTCCAACCCAAGACTGGCACAAATGACGGGAAGGCGTCAGGTATCTATTTGATTTTATTATTATTTTTCTTCCCTCCCCTGCACAGAGGGTTAGCTGTCCAATAACATCAGCTGCTTTCGTTAGGTGGAGCTACCGTGAATGTTTTAAACCTGAGCTACAAATAAAGGATTGACAGATTAGGCGAAACAATGATGTAACGTGACATCCTGGTGGACGCTTTTGTTTTCAGGATGAATAACGCCATAAGCGGGTTTTAAAACAAACCGTTTGAGCGCGTCTCGAGCGCTCCGCTTGGCTGAATTATTGATATTTTGGAGGGATCTTTCCGAAGGTAGGTCAGAATGCATCTTTTCTTTTTTTTTTTTTTTGCCTTTTACACATCTCGGCACGATGCGCAAGTGAGCTGATTCTTTCTGCGTGAAATGAAATGACTGGACATCTTCCCGACCACCGAGTAAGGGAGAGAAAGAGGGGGAGAGAAAGAGTAGGGGGGGAGGGGGAGAGAGAGAATAAGGAACTTTGTTACCAGGCGCAGCAGCATCCCCGCCTGCACAGCGAGGCTGAGGAGAAGCATTTATGGTTTTCCTCCCCCCCCCCCCCCCCCCCCCCCCCTCCCATCCTCTTCAGGGCATCGGGGAAGTGGGCTGAATAAAGCCCCGCTTGGTTTTTCCTGACGGATGAAACATAAGAGAAGCACTGACATTACCCGTCGAGCCTGCGTTTCAACCCATGGGTGTGAGGTAGGTTATTTCTGCCAGGAAGTAGAAGATGCACTCAATCGGGCTTTCAGTCGACCACGTGTCCGATTCTCAGGCGGCAATGTTGTTTAAATATAATGAGATGGGATTGTGTTGTTTTGGGCTCAACTCTGCCTTTGACCTTGATTTTTTTGTTTGTTTGTTTGTTTGTTATTTACATTGCTTGAGGGAGTCCTCCCTCTCCCGTTCTCTCGCTCTCACGCCTTCTCTCTCTCGCTCACTGCTGCTTTTGTTTGAGCCATTTTCTATGAGGCGTCACGCGGCCAGAAGTTAACCTCTGGGTAGCGACAAATGAGGCTTTTGACTCGTGTCGGCTACAGCTGGTTGAGTGGAAGTTACCCGCCTGCCTCACATCGTCATGCTTCATGATCGTTTGTGTTTCTTGTTTCCTTCCAGATGACATTGGGGATACTTTAGCGGGACACTGAGCGCGGACGTCGTGCGTAGGAAAATGCATCTTTGGATCGCTTGTGTTTTGCTGAGCGCCATCTCTGTATGTAGAGCAGGGATGTCTGGTGAAGGGATATGTGAACAACTATGTGCATGTGACGAGAGAGAGGGGCTACTCACTGTGAGCTGTGAAAACAGAGGAATTGGGAGCATCGCTGAAATAAACCCACTGAACTTCCCCCAGTATCATCTGCTGCTCACTGGGAATTTTTTAAGAAAGCTCACCACCAACGACTTTTTTGAATATCGAGGACTCGCCATATTGCATTTGGGAAATAATGAGATAGCCGAGGTGGAAGGTGGAGCGTTTAATGGACTTCAGGGATTAAAACGATTACATCTGAACAATAACAAAATTGATTGCTTGAAGGAGGAGATGTTCTGGGGCCTTGAAAGTCTGGAGTATCTGCAGCTTGATTATAATTATATCACTCAAGTGGCGCCCAATGCCCTCGGCCGACTTCGACACCTGGAGGTGTTGATTCTGAATGACAACTTGATATCCACTCTGCCTGTGAACATCTTCCAGCAAGTCCCACTGACTCATCTGGACTTGAGGGGAAATCAGCTGAAAGTGCTCCCCTACTCGGGTCTGCTGGAGCACATGAACAGCGTGGTGGAGCTGCAGCTGGAGGAAAACCCGTGGAACTGCTCCTGTGACCTGATTGCCCTTAAAACATGGCTGGAGAGCATTTCATACACGGCGTTGGTGGGCGATGTCGTTTGCGAGTTCCCCTTCCGCCTCCACGGGAGGGATCTCGACGAGGTCTCCAAGCAAGAGTTGTGTCCCAGAAGAGCCATCGCGGAATACGAGATGCCACCGCAGCCACATTTGAGCACGCCGGCCCTTGCTACGGCCTCCTTAACCTCATCTGGCATTGCGAGGTCCTCGTCGAGGCCCACCAAGGGACCTCGGCAGTCGGGTAAATTAAAATCGAGACCAACTTCTCGACTAGCGGCAAACAAACCTCAGAATTATGGCCAAATTATTTCATATCAAACAAAATCTCCTGTGCCTTTGGACTGCCCGTCCACCTGCACTTGCAACCTTCAGATTTCAGACCTCGGCCTCAACGTCAACTGCCAGGAGCGAAAGATCGAGCACATTTCCGATTTAGAACCCAAACCTTACAACCCCAAAAAGATGTATCTCACTGGGAATTATATCCCTGTGGTGCGGAGAACGGATTTCATTGAGGCAACCGGATTAGATTTGCTTCATCTAGGCAACAATCGCATAGCTCAAATCCATGACAGAGCTTTTGGTGATTTGACTCATCTCAGGAGACTCTACCTTAATGGGAATTTGATAGACCATCTTACCGCGGATATCTTCTATGGACTAGAGAGTCTGCAGTTCCTATATTTAGAATACAACGTCATTAAAGAAGTCACTGCAGACACATTCCAGCATGTCCCTAAACTACAGCTCCTGTTTTTAAACAACAACCTCTTGAAAACATTACCGGTGGGAGCATTTCGCAGCCTCACGTTGGCTCGGCTCAATCTTCGCAGCAACCACCTGCGATATCTGCCGGTCAGCGGCGTGCTCGATCAGCTGACAGCACTGGTGCAGGTGGATTTGTACGAGAACCCCTGGGATTGCTCGTGCAGCATTCTCGACTTAAAGATGTGGCTAGAGCAGCTCAGCACGGGCACGGTTGTCAACAATGTCATCTGTGGCTCGCCCAAGAGGCTCGCTGGGGAAGACATGCGATACATCAAGACAGCTAATTTCTGCCCTAATAACTCGGCCATACTGGCGTCCATGATCCCCCCCTCGGAGGAATCCTTCCCTGGCAGCACCATCACCATAGAAACGTCACTGGACTCCGACACACAGTACGGTGCCATCCCTTTATCCGTGATGATTCTTGCCCTCCTGCTAATGTTCATTATGTCCGTCTTCGTGGCTGCAGGACTGTTTGTAACAATGAGAAAGAGACACCTAAAGAGTCAAAACGAGCAGAATAACTCCATGAATGCTTGTATTAGCTCCCTCAACATGGAGTACGGACTGTACAAAAAGGGATCCGTCCCAAAGGTCAGAACATCAGCCGGACACGTGTATGAGTATATTCCATCCCCCTCGGAGCAAACGTGCAAAACTACAGGTCACGCTTCCGCCGACAGCAAATCCGCCGAGGGATTTCGGGACTTCGACGAGTTAAGCGGCGCCTTCCTGGGCAACTCGGATGAAGAAACAGCGGGTAATGTAATAGGCTCGGAATACAGCACCACCGCTTCGGAGCCTCTAAATAAGCCCTCCTGCGTGAAACAAGATGATCCATTGTACTACAGAGAAGTCCTCGATCCCGAGCAGAAGCCCCGCTACAGCCATACGCTACCTTGCAGGCATGCGGCACGTCCAGCCAGTCAGTACGCATCAGACTTTGAGGCAAGGCCACAGTACGTGCATCCTGACAGAGTACAACAGACAGTACTGTACTGCACAACGCCAAGTACTGTTTATGTGGAGCCAAACAGGAGCGAATATTGGGAACTGAAGGCAAAGCTTCACATTGATCCGGATTACCTTGAGGTTCTTGAAAAAAGAACAACATTTACACAGTTTTAAGTGACTCGAATGGCTGACAAACACGTTGTTGATTCAGGACTTTATAGTTCAAGACAGAGGAATCATTCGACGGCATCTTCATTGGTACAACGGATTATGAGCTGCAGCCTGCATTTGTGTAATGCTCAAGCTTTGCAGCACTGAGTCATAACTTTTGTTCGCATCAATATGTCAGCTGATCCAATCAGAAGTACATCTACTTGTATTGAAAACACTTTGACATCTGAACAATGCATATGGACTATATAGTTTCGAGTCCCACGTGACTTTGTTGTTTTAAATCGAACTGATACTATTGTCATTTCTGGATTTGATGAAATGTCAAAAAGTAGTATTTTGTACGGGACAACAACATAACCACAGAGAAACCCATAATTCTGCTTTTTTTTTTTTTTTTTGGTTTCCTTTTACATTCCTCCATAATAATCACAAAAATGTAAGGTTTCATAAAAAAAAAGTCATTAGTAGAAAGACTGGCAACGTTGGGCATTATTTTTGCCAATTAATTTGTTAATATGCCCTAAACCTCGAGTCTAAGGTGTGAGACAAAGAGCCTCCTTCAGTGAACATAAAATGGCCCTCCCCGACTTTTACCACAGTGAATCTAACAGCAAAATGATTCATGACTGTGCACCGTGCATACTGCTGTTTTTATTGCAGTCTCAACATGCGATGATAGTCCTTTTAATAACAGCTTTCCTTAAAATGATTTCCTGGAGCATACTCTGTGGAGTTTGCCGCTCGCTAGGAACGATCAACTCAATCCATCCATTCCGAACTTTGCTGAGTCGGTTCACAAAAAAATAGTCTTATTTTTCTCAAGCTGCAGGCGCCTCTCCTCTCGAGGCCCCGTGGCTTGCCCCAGATGAGGCAGAAAAAAAACCTCATATTGTGAACACATCGATGTACTACTATTGATTTTGAAGTGAAATAAATCCTACTTTGAAAACTTAACCAAAACAGATGCAAAATGATGTTTAAAATCTTACAACTGTGGCAATATATCGTCAAATATTTTCAGTGCAGCGTGTCCACCATGTTTGTGGAGGATTTTGCCGCAGGACTCACCAATTTGTTTTTGTTTTTTAATCAAGTTCTGTCAAATGTACAGAGTCTTCCAAATAATGTTTACATAAACTGAAATATGAATAGCTGAGTAACTACATAGCTTAGGCAAACAAACAAAATTAAACAGGCCTCACGTTGAAAAACAAAGGATAGAGATTTTAGAACCGATTTCATTAAGCTTCACAAAAAGCATTTTCCTTTTTACCTTCGTCTTTGAATTTTTCTGTGCCATGTCCAAATCTGGTTTCCAGTTGATGTATGTTTTGTGAATTTCCTTGAAAATGCATGTTGCACACACTTGTTTGACTGCGTTTGAGCATATTCTTACACGCACAATTGCTTTTCTTTGCTCATGATTGTATTTCTTTCCCCTGAAAAACTGTAAAACAAAAACTCAACCTATATATTAAGCATACAGTAAGTTTGATAAATTTGTTAGATTTTACACATCTTAATATTGGCTATGTTATTAGATTACAAAGGTATATGTCTTTTTTTTTTTTTTTGGAACAACCTGTATTAAAAGGGGAGTTAACTCTGTTAAAGTTGCTAGCAAGATTTTAACGGAGCTTGACCTTCACTAATCCTTCCCCTGTCGAGTCTCTGACCAAAACTAAGCCCTTGACTAACGTGCACGAGACGTGCACTGCAAACAAGCCGACGCTTGTCACTGTCGAAAGAACCAACCAAATGAAACATTTGTGCTGTTGGATGTTGTTGCCCCAAACAGCAATTCTTTGGGATTAAGCATTGCTTTGTTCTGTTCTTGTCATGATGGTCACAAATTTGACACTGATATGATGTAGAAAACTAAAGAGGAACAAACTGTATTTTCTTTGAATCGCCATCACATTTTGCTCTTTGCTGACTCCTGCTTGAATCAATATATATATATATATATATATTTTTAATTTGATTTTATTTTTTTGCTAACACACGACTTACTAGTTTGCATATCACGCGGGAAAGCGAGATCACTTGAGGGCTAAACGCTAGGAATCCACTTTTGACAGGATGACCTGAGATGCATGTTAATGCTGCCTGAGCTGCGCCTTGAGTCAGTGCAAGTACCGCCGTATGTACGTAATGTTTAACAGTTGAAATTAAATGTGTAAATATGAACAATCAAGCAGAAAGCCAGGCCCCTAATGACTCATCTTTTCATAATAGATGCCCCGGAGCTATTTCACTTGCAATAATGTGTGCTTTTTACTCTCAAAGCGGTTGCATTTCATTAGTGCAAATCAGCCGTAAAGATCACATGTTCAAATCCAAAAATAAACCGGGTTGTTACCACAGATATTTACCACCAACACTTTTGTACAAAACTGATATTAATTTGAAAAAGTGCTCATTCATTTTGACGCGCGTAGGTTTAAAGTGAGGTCCGGGGAATGAGTCATGTTGCTTAAATCAGACACATTTGGCAAGGTGAGGAACATACATTGGCTGAGGAAGAGCTCAGAATATCATATCGTGGCCTCTCTAGTTTGCAGATTGCGACCCGAGAGAGAATGTAAAAATTAAAGGGAGCTGACCACTTGTTTATAGGATAATCTCTCGGAATCAGTGGTATTCCCTCAAAGCTTCCCATAAGGGATTAAAGACAACTGCCGCACTTGTTTGGAATTGGTTCATACTGTAACTCTACTCTGCAATGTTGTAAAGGATTCTTATCACAGCTATATTCATATGTGTGAAAAATAAATCTTTGCTATCAATACCTACGAATCATGTGTGGCACAATCATGTACGAGAATAAACTTCCTGGCGTATATTATGTTATATATGCAGATTTTGTCCTGTTACATATGTCCAGATAAAACTACAGAATTCTTATGATGCAATACAACAAGTCAGATTTTTCTTCATATAATGAAACATTTAAGGACTCAGCCATATAAAAGATGTATTTTTACAGCAAAAAAAAAAATGTGTATATTAGTACATACATGCTTTTCCTCTTTTGAAAAGGCACTGCTGACTTGTGAGAGTCAATAAAGATGTCACTTCCTGAATTGTGCAGTACATTCGTTTGGGTTCATACAGTACAGCCATTAAGACAGTCGAAAGAGTAACCTTGGATATTCTGTACAAACTGCCAAGCATTTTATGAACGCCTACAAAAGAGTATGAAGGCCACAGTGATAATGAAATAATGTGATTATAGAATTCTCACCGCTTTTTCTCAAAGATTACACTCCTGTTCAAGTAATATCATGACTGTTCTCCAAACTTTATTATCGCAATATTGTGATTATTTTTCAATACATTCTCATATAACATATTTTCTTGTTATATTGCAAATCTTATTCTCAACAAATTTTTTTCAAATGTTATCATCCTGTTCAACTAAAATCAGGACTTGACTCTCGTAACTTTAGGACTTTATTTTCCCAAAACTTTTTCCCCCCCGTAATATTACACCTTTTTCTCATAAAATATGATATTTAATATTTGGGGCCGTCATTTTTACAAATGTGTTCTTGTAACATTTCAACGTGCTTCTCTGAACATAAAAAATTTTCCTTGAAATATTTAGATAAGAAATATGACTTTATTCTGGTAATTTGATCTGTTGTTTTTTTTTTTCTTCTGTCTTTCATTTGATTGGCCCTGATACTCCTACGTAATTAACCATATTAAGTCAAACGTGGCTAGTTATTCTGAAGCTCTTCTGTGCAACATTTTGGATACGTCTTGTAAAACTGCATATATTTTTTTTATTGTTACCGGTGCATATTAATTTTAAACTTGACGATGTCTCATCTCAACAGAATTAAAAAAGCACAACAAATACGAATGAAGTTTCCGGATAGAAATGTGTCTTAATATGCATCCAGTGTTCCATGAAAGCAAATTATGCAGTCTAATGTCTGGGTCAATACTGTGTTACTGAGGAAAGTCTCTCTCCATGAGACTTTAATGCACACAGTAAATGCACATAATTTGGAGTAATATGCACTGAACCTGTCACCTTAACTTAGCTCCCATGGTTGGACTTAATGCATGTTAGTCACGTTGTTGAATGCGCTATTGGATTGTTGACGTTTAATGTGTTCGCAGTCATGTGGTACATTTTACCAGCTCTCGACTGATCAAGCAAGGGAGCAATTATTCTTTTTTAAAAGTCCCTCAAAGTGTGTAAACCTAAAAAAAAAATTTAAAAAATTACAAAAATAATAATTTGAAAAAATCACCGAATGAATGGAAACTCACACTCCCTATGTTAATGTTGTTGGGATTATCACTCAAAAGCAACTCTGTGAACAGACATGGTACCTCCTGTATAGAATGAATATTTTATTCATATATATATCTATTGCATTTTTGTATGTAATTAAAGACTAAAGCATATTTTATTTTGTAACTTAGGACTGCTGGTCTGAAAATATGTTTGTGTGTATATACAGAAAATACTACAAAGTAGTATAAGGGCCACAGTAAACAAAAAAAGAATCCAATTAACAGGGGGAAAAAAATTTATCTAAGAGAATAAAATCGCAATTTTGAACAGCAAAATTCCCCCAAAATATTATGACTTTATTCTCCTGAAATGATCATTTTTGGAATACTGTATTAATATTTTATACATATTGTCATGAGAATGAAGTCATAATATAACAAAAATGTTATTACAAGAATAGTCCCAATTTAATGATGTCAAAATTCCTATTTTTATTCTCCTGAAATTATGACCTTTTTCCTGAATTATTACTTTATATATTCTGCATATAGTTTATTTTTCGTAATGTTGTTAAGAGTATGAAGGCAAAAATGTAATCTGACAATAAAGTGACAATTTTAACGACGTTAAAACTGGCCTACAATATTTAGTTCAATGTCCCAAAAATAGTTCTCTTGTTTTGTATTATTATTACATAATTCTTGTAATATTGTTATGAGATTGAAGTAATATTATGGGGGTGAAAAGTTGTAATCTTCGGAGAATAGTCATTTTAATGATGTCAAACCTACTCCACAATATTTTGTTTATTCTCTTTAAATTATAACTTTTCCCCCTTGTATTATTACTTTATATACACTTCACTGTTGTAAAATTGTTATGAGAATAAAGTTGTAGAGAAAACGATTTACTTTAGTATTGTAAAACTGTGACCATTTTGTCGGAAAATCACAACTTCATTCTCATTTGTATTCTTGAAGAACCTTTTTTTTTTTATTGCAGTGTGGTCCTCATACGCCTTCGTAATATGCAAATATCTGGTTATAAAAGAACAAATGGACTCTTATTAATTTAGTTCATTTATTTGGGTTAACAAAAGAAATTCTCTGTCTTCGCTTTATCTGTGCAGACTTGCAGGGACTGAAATATGATTGCGGGCACATGGTGAAACTTGGCAAGGGAAATTTATATAGAGTATATGTGCTGCTGCTTTAGTTGCTAGTTAATGAATAAAAAATATATGCATTCATTTCATATTGCTTCTCTCTTCCTTTCACCCTCGAGCATGTGTGTGGTAGCTCCGTGAATATAATGCACATCGTAGCCTCCAATCCCCATTGGCATTTTTCAGGACATTACCAAAATTAAAATGGCCACTTTAGAATTTCAAATCAGGTTTCATGGTTTCAATCAAACAAATGGGCTGTAACGATGTCTTACATAAGGCATGCTGAGATTTGGACTTTGGGACGTCTTAGCATTTACTCACTCGCATCACCCAGAGACTTAAATGACCAATGCTGCCATGTAAACGAAATGACATCTGATGTTCCGAGTGTGCTCGCAAACAACACAAGCGGAACACGCCCGGGGCCGTATTACAAAATATGCTCGAATTGAAATTCTCGCTTTTTTTTGGGGGGGGGGGGTTGAGATTGCTAGATCTGAAATAAAACCATGTCCTCTAAGAGTGAACCAAACATTTGCATACAGACGTTTGCTAAACAACTGTAAGTGCAGCAGACGCAGTGTTAAACTAAGGCCTGGTATCCATGGAAACATCCGCTTGGCTGACACGGAAAATAATAAGAGGCTCTTATGTACTGGAGATGAATACGTTATTGGGCTGTTTGACATACATATGTGTTGGCCCTTTTTAAAAGTAGAAATCGTTAACTATTTAACACGATTGGCCGAAGATTCATCTGCTCGTCAGATCGGCAGTGTGTTGTGTAGCAGTTTCGCTGGGGAGAGGGAAAATTAGGGCAGATCTGCATTATGTAAGCTCGAAGAGACGCGTCAAACGCTGCGAAGACAACGTTTGACTGCGAGCCTTTGCCGAGGGAGAAACCTTTACCAACGACTCACATCAGGCGAGCGGACACGGCAGAAACGCCGCTGACTCAAAGCGTCTTGATACTTCCATCTTCCCTTTCACGGTGGAGAACACAACTGCACATCTGGTACAGGACATGATGCCTCGCAGTTGTTATAGTCCTAGACATATGTCTCTGGCCCCCCGTGCCCCAAGCCTTCTCGGTCATTATATTTACATGACATGACTGAGAAAATGGACTGATTGTGTTAGTCTGACTGGAACAAGATGTTTAAAATACATATGAACACCTTGGCATCACCGTAATTGCGCATGTCATTGCCGGGGGAATTTATTTACTTAACTGCAGATGGGGGTGGCATCTATTATGCGGGAGGCCTTCATTTGTACTATCGCATTTTTGAACACCGGTACCGGTTTGAAAATTGAAGCCAAGGGAAAGTGGAGGTTAAAGGGGATACGGAATGATGAAAAAGCTGACAAGCGCCATTTAAACAAAAAATAGAGCCACGCCTTGAGCAGACTGTCTACCACGACATAGTTCGATGTTGCATGCATAAGCAGCTTGGAGGCCGAAACATCAGACCGGTGATGCTTAACTTAAGTTGGTTTTACAGAGTAAGTTATAAGACTTTTTGAAATATTTTTTTCCAAATAAGCCTGTTCATTATTTAATTTCCATTTACTTAAAAAACCCTAAAATCCCACACATCAAATTTCTATGCTCATTATTTGTCATTTATCATTTAAAGAATATAGCCGCCCCGTTTTCTCTCAGGCAAACACGGAGACGCTAACGCATGCTTTGATTGCAAGTCAGACTGATTATTGTAATTCCCTGCTTTCTAGTCTTCCCAATTTCAGCCCTAAAATTAGTACAGAATTCGGCAGCACGTGTCCTGACGAAGACCGGAAGGCAGGAGCATATTACACTCATTTTAAAATCACTGCATTGGTTCCCGCCGGCCGACTGGTTAGCACATCTGCCTCATAGTTCTGGGGACCGGGGTTCAAATCCTGGCCCGCCTGTGTGGAGTTTGCATGTTCTCCCAGTGCCTGGGCAGGTTTTCTCCGGGCACTCCGGTTTCCTCCCACATCCCCAAAACATGCGTGGTAGGTTGATTGAAGACTCTAAAATTGACCGTAGGTGTGAATGTGACTGCGAATGGTTGTTTGTTTCTATGTGCCCTGCGATGGGCTGGCGACCGGTTCAGGGTGTACCACGCCGATAGCTGGGATCAGCTCCAGCAGCCCGCGACCCTGGTAAGGATAAGCGGTAAAGAAAATGGATGGCTGCATTGGCTCCCCTTGTGTTTCAGTATGAATTTTCAGATTCTTTTGCTGGTTTTTAAGTGTCTTAAAGGTCCCATATTTTGGATATTTAGACCTCCATAGAGTGGCTCTCTAACATGGACTTAGTATAAAAGGGTCAATTTCATTTAAAAAAACACCTGGGTTTGTGTCCAGAAAAGGCCCCTTTGACACCTACTGTACTTCTGTTTGACCCAGTTTTGTATCCGCTTTGTCCATGTTTGGCTAAGACCGCCCCCTTTCCGCTGATTAGTTGCCTCAGTGTAGACGACCCACTTGTGAGAGGACACGCGTTTGTTATGTTGACAGCGCTGGCCCGGGAGCGAAACGGGAAGGCGGACATCTTATCGTAGATAAGCTGGAGAAATTCGAATGACCTGATTTTAGGCTTCTCGACAGAAAAACGTCTGGAACTCAAGAATGCGTGGATGATTTTAATTCACATCTTCACACGTTTACTGAGGCATAGAGACAACATTACAGCGCAAATACTAGCACAAGTTGTTTTGGCAAAATTTGTCCCCTTTCATGGTCTTGGCCTTCTTATCTCTCAGAATTGCTTTTACCCTATGAACCCTCACAGGCCCTGAGATCCTCCGGCTCTGGCCTTTTAGTTATTAACAAAGTCAGGAAACGCACTCACAGTGAGGCATCGTTCCAGTTTCACGGGCACCGTCTGTGGAACAGCCTGCCGGAGCACCTCAGGGCTGCAGAGAACGTTCATGCTTTTAAGAATAGGCTCAAGACCCACCTTTTTACTCTAATTGATCATGTATATTGGGCATTTTTCACCCCAAAAAATATTCAAATTTCAATAGTGTGTATTATCCATAGGTCTAGTAAAAGTTAGACAATTCATTCACAGTTAAATGCGGTATATGAGTAGCTTTAGAACAGCCGTAAATTAGTTTTAAAGCCGCAGTGTTAATTTATTAAATCCATTAATGAATAAGTAAATCAGAATTGATTAGAAAAACAATTTAGGAGAGGGTTACCACTAACCTTTATTGCATGTATGGATAGAAAATCATGGGTGCGCATCATATATAGAAAGAAGGTTTTTCCTTATTTTTGGAGTCAATTTTGGGGGTGCGCATTATACTTGAGTGTGTATTATACACAAGAAATGGTAATTTAGCCTTTAACTCATATTTAATTGACCTTTAAACTTACATTTAAACTGTTTTATTCAATCCATCCATCCAGCCATCTTCTGTACCGCTTTATCCTCACAAGGGTCGCGGGCGTGCTGGAGCCTATCGCAACCATCTCCATGCGAGAGCCGGGGTACACCCTGCCAGCCAGCTAAACAAACAAACATTCGCACTCACATTCACACCTACAGGCACCCTGGTCCTCAGAACTGTGAGGCAGATGTGCGAAACCAGTCGGTCACCGTGCCGACACTGTTTTATTTCCTTTTAACTTAATTTATTTTCATTGTTTTAGTATTTTTATTTTACCTTTATGCTATTTTTTTGTACAGTTTAAGGTCTTTGTTTTAGTTGTCATTGAACATTGGGTTTGATATACATACAGTATATATGTTTTGTGTATGTTCATGATTATTTTATTATCTTTCAGTGTTCCCTCAGAGGGAGCCCTCTGCACTGGGAGCTGTAATGGACCGTGGCTATGGTCCTGCCTCATGGGGTCCTCAGTCGCCATATGTGGCTCCTCTTACACCACTACACTGAGGCTCCATGCCGGTGTCCTGTGGCCGCGGTCTGCTGCCTGCTCTTGGTGCAGGCAGCTCCCTGAGATGATGTTTCCTCACTCATTCTGTGCCCACCAATAGGTCATTACGTAAATTCATTATTATGATTACTATTTTTACCTGTGTGTGTGTGTGTGTGTGTGTGTGTGTGCATGTGTCTTGTGTGGATGAGTGGCGGGAGGGGACTGGGATTGATTTTAACTATGTAAAGCAGTTTCAGTTGCATGCCTTGGTATGAAAAGTGCTCTCTAAACGAAGTTTGATTGATTGACTGATTGATTTATGTATTAATTGATTCACTGACTGACTGACAGATTGATCGATTATTTGGTAGCTAGGCTGCTAGAGCCGCCATTCTCAAGCGACTGCCAGAGTCCATCCACCGGTTGGTTTTGCAAGAGCACCATTCATTTGCAGTCTGGATGCAAACTGGTGGAACGTCCGGTCTGGATGGAGTCTCAGAGTCTCCAGAAATCTCTAACAACACAATAAAAAGTCAGTAGATTTGTTGCTTGCTAGGGGGCACTGAGTAGGCGCCCCCTTCGTCACATGCCCTAGCTCCGCCCCGGTTGTGACGATAACGTAAGCCGTACTCTGCATTTGCATGAGATGGAACCGCCCTCAAAAACCCAGTGCCTTGAAACAGAGTCTGACAAGAGGATATTAACTGTGCTGCTATTTGTTTTGTTTGTGTATTCTGACCAAAGACCGTCAGAGACCTTTTATAACAACACCTGGGAACTGTTTTAAATTGTGGGAGGAAAAACATTTACTGTAGATGTCTCCTTTAAACCAAAACTGTTATGGACAAATGTGGAAAAAACAGCAAGAATTGAGGCAGACATGTCGGAACGATTAGGCGGTACAGTTCCCTGGAACTAAAGCATGGCCTCACACAACATTGCGGAGATCCGAGAATACTCGAACACTATTTGTCGTTAATATAAGATCATCTGTAATACTGTGCAGGGACTCCAAGCTTTAATTCATGTGAGAGCCTGTTTTCTTTGGTGCTGCTCTTTTTAAAGTCCGATTCAGACAACTTTATTGATCTTGACGTTGGCAATTAATTTGCAGCTTCCAGGTCCAAACGCACATTCAGTCTCAGCGAACACTTAATAAGACAAGGTCATAGGAGACACGGTAAAAAGGCTATGGGACCAGTTGCAACAAATAAATAAAAATAATGATCTAGAGCACTGTAACAATTAGAGACCCAGATCTAAAACAACAGGGTTTTGGTTAGCGAAGGAGGCAAACGGGTTCCATAGTTCCTGGATGACGCACTTAGCGAGTAATTGGGGCAAGGCATCAATTAGAAGGACGCCCACTGCTTGAGGAAATTCTTAAATCAACAATTTGAATGTCACTCCATAGAGCTCAGACATCCACCAAGGTCTCTCTTTGTATTTGTCAGTTAGCCGGCTACTTCATGGTTCACAGAGGAATGCATTATGGCTCTAGTGGATGAACGAGTACCTTGACAGTGACTCAAACTGTGAGAATAGTTATGGTTAGTAGGAAATAGTTGTAAATGTATACATAAACATTTTTAAAAGGACAAAGTCACATTTTTAAAAGCTTGTTGTCATTTAAACCCCAAATCTACAACTTGCAGTAAACTTTTTGGGATGGTAAGTACATGGATTTAAGCCTATGGTGACTCGTTTAAGGGAGCCTTTACAAGAGAACAATCTCATTAAAGCAGGATTTTCTTTCCCTTTAAGAAAACTTCCACGTACAGGCGACAATGTTGTCAAACAATCCCCACTCACACCGAGCTGTAAAAAATGATTGAAAACACCAACTGCATATCCTGTCTAAGAATTTGAGTGATGACAGCAATATGTCATTGTTGGCCACAGTAAATTTAAACTTCGCTGGAGAAGCGCTATCAAGTGTTTTTCAGTGTTTAGACGGGAACAATAACGTGATCGTTTTTACAAACGTCCACTCTTGGATCTGTTTTCAAAAGTTTGAGTTTTCCATCTGATGCCATATAAACAAATGGCACAAACCATCACTTCGAGTTTATCAGTTTTAATCTTTTTTTTTTAGTTTGAAAATGGTTCTGTGCGCTATCAACATGCAGCTACCTTATTATAATGTAACACAATGAGTGAACAAGTTGACAACAAGCTCCAAGCAAGTACTAATTTTTTTTGGGGGGGGGGGGGGGGGGAATTGGAAGATGACATGTGTGTGTTTTTGGTTCCTGGCAGTGCTCCATTTCAGCAACGTGTTGTGCTGTAAATTATGTTTATGTGCGTGTATGTGGGTGAATAAATTATTGACTCAGAGTGAATTCATGCTTGCCTTCAGGATTGCAGCCAAGCAGAGTTGCTGCGTCCTCTCCTCTTTCAACATCTCTGTTGGGAAAACAAGGAGAAAGGAACGTCTTTGTTTGTTTGTTTGTTTGTTTGGTTTTTTTGGGGGGGGGATATATTGAACACAAACAGCAATTTGTCTGTGTCCGTCACGTTTGTTTATGTCAGCGTGATGTCTCCCTGCTGATTTGAGGGGAAATGACACGCTGCAAGAGGCCAGGCAATAAATGCAAACACACAGGGTTGGGAGGTGGGGTTGATGGGGGTTTTGGCTTGGGCAGGAGTGGCATACTGCCAGTATATTTGCAACAACACAGAGCTGTTTTTGTTGAAAAGACACTAATATTCATGAGGGCTTATCCGGGCTTATGACTGCCAAACCTGAGAAAAGTGACACAATCCCTCCTCATCCTCCCATTTAGAGAACACATACTACACATGAGACTATTCCACATAAAGAAAAGGGGATTTGGCAACATTGCGAGTGGATGTTTAGAGAAGGCTTTACAAACTGTCTGCGTACGTAACATAATTCTCTGTACGCAACCAAATTAATAACATCCTCCCGTGTCAACATGACTCAGTGTTTGTCCCCCGTCGCTCAGTCGGATCCACACTGCCCCGTAGAGCATTAACCTCTGCCCACGCCTCCTTCATATCAGGCCCCAGCCCCGCCTGGCTCTGGAGCACATCAAGGGCAAACCGTAGTGCCACGCACTGCTAATGTTGGCCTGGAATTTATAGTGACAACCAACAGACGTACGTGAACTACACACTAAGTACAAGTGGACCCTCAGAAAACCACTTCGGGAGGCTGACCTTCCATTTGTTCAGTCTCTGAATGGATCTGTAACGTATAATGTATCGCCATCCACCATTCATCCATTTTCTAGGGTGCTTGCCTGCATTTGGGGTGCAGGTAATTGGAGCCTATCCCACCTGACTGTGAGTGAGAGGCTGATTACATCCTGGACAGGTTGCCAGCCAATTGCAGGGAATACAGTGGATACAAAAAGTCTGTTCAAATCTCAGTTCAGGCTTTGTCTATATGTGGCTTACAATTTGGCTGGCAACTAGTCCAGGCTCCGGACTGCCTCTCGCCCAAAGTCGGCTTGGATAGACTCCAGTTACACATGACCCTAATGAGGATTTACTACAACGCTAGCCAGCGGAATGCGGCAAGCAGTGATGTAGTTGTTCTTCTTTACTAAGTGTCATCAGTAACTACTGGCCAGGCATCCATATTACAGCATTTCTGGTGTGTTATTGTAAAGAAGAAAAACATTGTTTATTCTGGTTGTCGGCCAGGATTCATTAAAAATGTATTCCATATTTTAGTCTGTTTATTGGGGGTTCATTTTGCCTGAATACATGTTAGTTTTTGGGCTGCTGAGCACCAGTCAAATGGGAGTCTGAGGATGTTTCGGGAAAAAATGAGCAGGAAAGGAAAAATAAGGCTGCAATCACAACTGACAGTTCTATTAAAACTACACAGAAGAAGATTTCTTTACAACCTTACAAAGACACATTTTTAACTGCGATAATTCATCACAGTGTGTTATTCCCTACGATCTTTTACAGATATGTCATCATTCCACCCACCAAAAACTAATGTGATCCAGCAGCGCAATTTAACGCTGTGACGTGTGTGACTGCAGACTGCGGCTTAGAGAATTCAATTCCTGAGCGTCTCTGGAACAACCGGCGTTCCGCGGACAGGAGCGGACCACTCAGCCATAAATGAAGTTGGCCCTGAAGAACAGCAGTTAATCACTCGTGTCCATAGTGGAAGATACTTACGGAGCTATAGTGGGTAATATTTATCAGGATAATTATGACATTTTCAATATTTGTATGTGTACATAACTTCACCCTTGCCTTTGCTCTAATGAGACAACATTTCATGCATTATTAAATGACTACTTGGGCTTAAAATGCTTTACTCAATACTAATAGTCAGAAAAATTATGAGTAATGAATAATGATGCCGCAGGTTGTAAGATATGTTTCATTTAATTTTACCTCCTGGCATTAAAGCTTGTGGGTTACCTCCAGTGGAAATTATGAACACAAGGCCCTTTAAAACTGAGTAACCCAGCAAATTAGTGCACAATTATCTCAATAGAAAATTATATCTATACAGTAGATATGCCAGAGACACGCTATACCAAGGAATACACAACTCGCTAACAGAAACTTTTACTTAAAGAAGAAATAAGCATTATTTTTTTTTTTTCATCATTTAAAAGAGTTGTGTCTTTTAAGAATGTCTTAGACGTGTTATCATGAAAACACAAAGGACCAAGTGTTATAGCATACTCTGCATCTCATTACTTGCGCCTCCGGGAATTCAGCCTGTTTTGAAAGGACAGTCCTATCTCATGAAAACAAAAGCAACTGGTCACACTGCAGAGCTAAGAGGTTAAACGAGGCAAGCGACTGTAAAAGCGAAGCCCAGAGCGTGGGGGGGGAAAAAAAAAAAAAGGGAGTACCCGTAAGGACGGAAGCAGCGCGTCATACGTTTGTCAATTAGTGAGACGTGCATGTGGCGAATGAAGCGAACACATCGCCAAACACAAATATTCCCCGCTCCCACCATGTCGACAACTTCACCCAACAATCAAGTACTGTATGTGCATGCCAACACTGATATCTAACAGCAATCTGTGTATCCCACAAATCTCAGTTCAGCTCTGTTTACCTTTTTGCTTTGACATTTTTTACATTATTACAATAATAATTTAAAAAAAAAATCTTTATTAATGAAGATATCAGTTTTTCTATTTTATACAATATTAAAACAAACACTATATCCAGGCAATAGAATGCAGTATGTTTTGCCTCGGGCGGCACGGTGGACGACTGGTTAAAGCGTCAGCCTCACAGTTCTGAGGTCCCGGGTTCAATCCCCGGCCCCACCTGTGTGGAGTTTGCATGTTCTCCCCGTGCCTGCGTGGGTTTTCTCCGGGCACTCCGGTTTCCTCCCACATCCTAAAAAAAACCATGCATGAATTGGAGACTCTAAATTGCCCGTAGGCATGACTGTGAGTGCGAATGGTTGGTTGTTTCTTTGTGCCCTGCGATTGGCTGGCAACCAGTTCAGGGTGTACCCCGCCTCCTGCCCGATGACAGCTGGGATAGGCTCCAGCACGCCCGCGACCCTAGTGAGGAGAAGCGGCTCAGAAAATGGATGGATGGACGGATGTATTGCCTCAGTGCAGTGTCACATAAACGACACTGGGCCAATAAGGACTCGGGCAGAGTCTCGCTCTGGACCAATGTTATATGAGAATGGACACTTGGGGGATACTGTCACCCGCATAGGCACACAAACACACACATGCTTTTGGCATCTCGTGTGTTAACATCACGGCAAACACATACATACATGCCACACAGGGCACTGTCTGTTTAAATCATGGCTCTCCTCTTGCTGTTTCATAGCAACACTTCCAGCAATTCCAACTGGACATTTATGTTTTTCTACTCTCTTCTTTTTCATTCTTTTACATTTGAGGATCACTATTATGATCACATTATCATGATTGTGGCCAATGGTTCACTCGACGCACCAACATTTTCCAGCAACACTGCAAATAGGGGGTGCAAATAGTCCTGTACCAACACAATCCACAAACATAGCAGACACACAGCAGACATGTTATGCTGAATAAGTTATAGTATGACATATTTTAAAGCAGCTAGAAGCTTATGTTTGGATTCATATTAGGTGTTTGGCCTTTATTTGTACAATTATTTGGAATATTCTTAAACAATGAAATTGGAGTAGTACAATCATAACAATAGAAAGGGAAAGCAAAGCTAAAAAAAAAATAATAATAATAATAAAACGTACTTACAGAGAAGTGCAGGAAAAGGTTAAAAATTGAGGCAGATTTGGCAGAACAAGTCAGGTCACGTAGGTCATCGGAACATAAACGGATGCACGCAACTGAGGATCAATCACGTCTACTGTAAAGCCAATCTTTGTTAAAGACGGCATAGACATATCGTGAGATCATCTTTAACACTTTGGAGGAGTTTAAAACATGGTGTCAGACTCCATACCTATGCGCTCCAGTAGGATCTGCTGTTTTGGCTAGCAACAGAGTCCAACAGGGCTCAGCAGTTATCTGTCGCCCCTTTTCCACCGCACCGTACCTATTTGGATTATCACAGTTGTCACGGCTCATCTCATTATATATGCATTAAACATATTAGTCGGGAGATAGGCACGCATACAAGCAACAACAAAGGAGGGAAATGAGGGCATTTTCGTACTTCATCTCAACTGTATGGGCTAAATATAGACCGACAATTTAAAAGTTGAATACACGCGTTAACAATAGCATCTTGATAAATGAAAAGCAATCTTGCTTGACTACATGCCACTCACTGCACCAGACAGCCCACTGCACAGAACACCAGTTATTACTTCACTTTAAACCTTGACTACCTTGTGTATGAATTGAGGTAATTACAGTTCTCACTGGTGTGGGATTTCTGAAATAGAGACATAATTTCCTGAGCTCGGAGTTTGTCTTTCATTGTCCTTATTCAAGGAGCAAAGCGGCGCAATATTACAGTTATAAGCGGGAGGCACACAGCAAGTCCTCGTTAGTGTGAGAACCCCGTTCTAATTCCCAGGAAATGATTTATTCATCTTTGGGTGAAATGTCAAGGCTATGTGTGATACACGAAAGTGTTTTAAAGCTAAGTATGGACAGATAATTCATACACCTGGGGATGTCTCTTGGTGAGTTTCGAGCCTGGAACACAGGACCGGAACACAGGACTGTGTACAGATATTGAATCTTGAGGTTGGAACAACACTAATAGTCAAACATGTTAAAAGTAATAATAAATGCAATGATAATTAATATAATGTTAAACAGAGTAAACTACATTTTCCCACTACAAATACCAGGGAGGTGTTCGTTTATCTTAAGTAGTTTACCGACGAATTGGAGCACAGCGTCTATTGAAGGGACGGCCACTATTTGAGTAAGTACAGTAAGTACAGTACGTCAACAAATTAGCAGGCATTTTTTAACGGGCGTGCCATATCTTTGGTTTTCAGCATTTTCATAGAAACCGTAATATTATTTTCTGACTTTTGAGCCTTCAGAAATTCATGGTCACATTGGTTAAAACGGTTTTAAAATACTTCACAATAGAGACAAATCTGGTTTGTTTCAACATCCTGGAACGTGGGGACGCTGCTCAATGGCCAAACGGACACGGTTTTAATCAGTTTTTAGTAAAAAAAAAAAAGAAAAAAAAATAAGTTTGGGGATGGCAAGAGTAGGCCCTTGGGACATTGTCTTCTATACAGTGGAACCTCGACGGCCTCAACAGACTAAGAGGGGGAGCGATTTAAAGCTTTTGTGGCTTCACAACACCCAGTAAAGTACAAAATTATTGTAAACAAATAGAAAAAAAGCTTGATGTTTGAAAAGTTTTAAAGTTTATCCAAATTTACCTTTAAACATTGCTGTGATTGTCTAATACTGCCGTAAAAGTGCCATGGTTGCGCTGTGATAGTTCAGTATAATCAGTATAGAATGTTCAACAGACGAGACACGAGCGCTCGAGAAAACAACATCCATAGACATGAACAGGTAGATATGACACGCCCCTTTTGAGCTGCGTACCTACGGTGACGCTAAGCTAATGTCCATGCATTGCCTTTAATGGGAGTGTCGCCCCTGCCAACATGGCACGTCGGTTAGCCAGGCTGCGTATCTAGTCTTCATATGTGCGACAACAGCGGCATCCCTGTTGATTGTGCCAGTAAACAACAGCAGCAAACTCTGGAACCCCCCCAAGGGACACTGCCCACTCCGCTCCCCCTTTGCACGCCACTAATTATGGGAAAAGTTTTTCAAAATCCACAAAGATGCATCATTGTCATGGTGGTGCAAAATGTTTCAAAATGTCGTATGAACAAATCGGGTTTGTTTCAATGTCCGGGATTACTAGGACGCTGCTGGATCGTGAAACAGTTTGAATCTGTTTTCAGTTAAATACGATTTTATGAGAGCAACAGTTGGACCCTGGAAAAGTTTTTTTCTATGGGAAAAATGTTTCAAAATCTAAACAAATCAGTTTCACCAATGTTTGAACATTGAGATACTGCTGAGTCGACAAAGCATTTCTGTTTTCCTTGTAAAATGTCTTGTGTTATGTATAATTCCAAACTCGAAACAAAAGTGTTTGACACAAATGACAATACAATACTTTAGCACACAATGCTATAAAATTTTCTGAGAACACGTTAGCAGACATTTAAAGCAGATGATTATAATGCAAGAGATTTGTGACAGGAAGAGGTTGTGCAGCAGTTCTTTTCTGATTTCTGTCTTCCCTTGCTGTCCACATCCTTGTGGGCTTTGCATCCAGCTACAATGGAGTCGGACAGATGGCGAGGTGGGTATGTTGAGTAACCATCTTCCGAACCCCTGGGAGCACGGCCATACTCAAGCTGTCAAACAAATGTCTTCACCCACTGTTAGATGTGTCACAATATGTTGCGATGCTTTGACAGCCATGGTTACAGTTGTTCTGACACCCTAAAATGGTGAATCCTTGCTTCGGGAGCAGACATTGATGTAGAAACTTGTTTGAAATACCATTAGGAGCTTGCTTTGTCTCTAAAAAGTTACCACCTTTTCATCAGAAGGACACGTGTCATCCAGCTCAAATAGATTTGCCTGTCCCTTTTGAACAGGACTTGTCGAAGCGAGTGCATGTTCACACAGCCGTTTCGCCTTTGCGCATTCAGATGATTAGATGCATGCCGACGTCAGCCCCTATGTCTGGGACAGCAACATTTGCTTTGAACACTAAGGCCTGTGGGCAGCCAGTCTCTGGTGCTAAATTTCAAACTCTGGTCACAGCTTCCATACACAGGCGGTCATCCGCCTCTGTAACATCCATCCATCCATTTTCTGAGCCGCTTCTCCTCACTAGGGTCGCGGGCGTGCTGGAGCCTGCCTCTGTAACATCTGTAAAACTAAGCCAGAAGACAGAAAATTCACAGAACATCTGTCAATCTTTTGGAAATAACCGTTGCAAAAATCCACAAAAACGATCCATCTTTTGGAATACTTAATGTAAAAAATTCAAAGAAAAAGCTAAACTCGCTAGGTAGTAATCTGGGATCTCCAAATATCATGACATCTAACATGAAGGATGGCGATTAAACTCTTGTAGGTAAGGCTCTAGTTGGACTTGTGATACGCAGAAGCCTTGCCTGATGTCATGCATGACTTCTGTCCATCATCTCTATAGATAAAGTGAACTGAGGTCTTGTGAGATTTTCAGTTTTGTTTTATATGACATGTATAATAATATATAATATATATCTGTCCAATTTTGTGAATTGTAAGACATTAAGGCGTTCCACCAAGTTCCACTGTATTAAGTGGAAAAAAAGATGACTGAAGTCCAAAGTCAAATCAGTGCTTGTTTTTTCAAGCAGTTTGAGGTAACAGTTCTTTGAGGAATTGTTTCTCAATGTCACAGCAAAGACCTTATTGATTTCTAACATAAAACGGCCGACGGCGTGAGGCTTTAAGGTCAGTACATGCAAATTGTCGCCTCTACAGGGCACAATTTTCAATCAGTCCTCTACTTTCAGGGATTATTACTCTTTGTTGAAGCAGGAGTCCTACTTAATTTGAGTAATGTCGCAAGCAAGATGCTTGAGATAGCTGGTGTCAAGGATATATTATTGCATAAAAGTTTCATTGTCTCTATTTCAAAGCCTTGTGGAGGACAGCGTTTTCAAATGATGAACTGCATAATCCCTTTTGAATGAAACAGTTGCTGTTCACTGCTCACATGTTCACGTTCTCCTGAATCCACTGGGAAAACGCGGCCATCAGGAATTTTCATAAAGTAAAGTAGCAAATAGGTCATGAATGTCATTAATATTCAAAAAGCTCCACTTCAAAGAGCAGTGCGGCAAGAGCGGCACGCCACGTTTGACCATTCATATCGTTGCTCATTATTCGCACGGGGAAGCATTATGTGCTGCAGGCTATGTACCGGCGGCTGGTGTCGAGGGCATCAAAACACAAGCACTTTCAAGTTGCCGCCTCCTTCCAGTTTGGAATCAGGCACAGCAGCTCCTAACGAGCTGGCGGACTAGGACGACCCTCCTCCACAACACGCATCGCAGACCGCTCAGTTTATCGTGATCAAGCTTCGATATACTGCCTCAGCGCTCTGGATAACTGCTAGATTAATGTCAGGGCGATCCCTCGATTTGGAAGATTTCACTACGGCTAATTTGTCTCATCAACCGAGGAAAGTGACTTCCACCAATATAACTCATTAACATAGCGATACCAGTCAAACTCTTTACTTTTAACAAACAATGGTGTAAAAATTCATACTAACCTTAAGAATTTAGGAGAGATTGCCACCCAGTCGTGGCTTCACATTAAGCGCAAACGAGCAGTGTGCCATTATTTCAAGGTTCGATCGGCACGCGGCATAAGAATAAGTCATCATGTTACACAAGAAGGCATGCTCAGTGAGCGCTGCACTTATTGATGTCCGATTTACGTACCAATTCAGGTTACAACGCAGTCGTAAAACCGTGGCTGTCGTAGACATAGAGCAGGAATTTGTGTATTATCTGAAAATAAACTTGTCTCATAACGTTTTTGCTGCACTACATTTTCCATAGGAAAAAAACAAGTACTAACAAGTAATATTTCTATTACCTGGTGAGGCGTGTTGGTTGTTCATCAGTTGAGCATATTTGTGTTTGTGTGTAAGGGAATCCCTCTAACTAAAAAAGTAATTGAAAAAAAAAAACTCCAACCAATTGCCCCAAGGTCCCTTCTTCATATGACCCTGACCTACGTGCCACATTCTTGGATTTTTTTCCAGGTCAACTTGTTCTCCATCCACTAACAGCTTCATGCCCTGCTAACAAGCTCAACTCCAGTCACTCACCATATCAAGACATCGTAATTGTCACTAGGCCTCCACCTGCTCTCTTGATGGTTAAGTTCTGCCTGTCTGTCCTCTGCAACACAATGGGCAATATTATCAACTCCTCGCTTGAATCTGTCATTGTAATCTCTCCCTTCAACACTGCCTAAGATAAACCCATTCTCAAAATGCCTGGTCCAGACCCAGAAAACCCCAATAACTACCGACCGATTTTGCCAACCTTCCTTTCCTTAGCAAGATCCTAGAAAGAGCACCTGCCAATCAACTTAACCAACGCATGTCCAAGCACAGACTCCATGAACTGAATCTGGCTTCAGACCCCACAACAGGATTGACACAGCCCTCATAAAAATCACGGCCTCGTCATTCTGCCAACTGGGGACGATCATTCTTTTCGACCGCCTTTATCCCATTTCATCCTCCACAACCGCTTGTCTGAGCACTTCAGCCTCACTGGTATAGCTCGTTCCAGATTCGACTCATACCTGTCCAACAGTGAATATTTTGATTATTGGCTAGCATGTCTCGTTCTTACTTATCTGTTCAATGTGGTGTGTTTCTCGCAGTTTATCACTGTACAATTTTGAACTGAAAAAACGAAAAAAGCAGAAATGATTTCGAAATGGGCTTCAGGGTATAAATGTTTGCCACAAAATCTTCAGAACAACAAATCAAACAAGGAAAGGTGTGATGTGACTAGGAAGATACATTTGAGTTTTACCTGTCGATCTGCATTGCCATACTTGCTCGCTACAATGGTTCACAAATCGCTTGTTGGGAAAGAAATTAGTAAGAGAAAAGCACTACCCAGTTGTTTCCCGGAATGTATTCGTAGTTGTAGTACTCCACTGTTTTTTCTTTTTTTTTTTTTAACAAAAAGGCTGCTTAAGTTATAGCATACATTAGCCTGCTCTTAACAAAAACGAATGAACGGCACACAAGGAGTCCATTTGTGAGGTATCACGATCCATTATGGGGTTATTTCACGTCATTGAAGCATCGACCTCTCATCTCATTTAAGCCAGAGCCCATAAGAGTATCAGTACAGTATTTGTCTGGAAGAGAACAGATGTGGCCCATCAGTCCAGTTCAAACACAGGTCGCAGTGCTGCTGTTTTTTTTGGCTTGCATCCACACTATAAGAAACAATAAGTCTCCACTGATGTGTGTCAAGATACCAGATGCCAAAACACCAGACTTTACCTCAGGAGTCTGAGCACCTCAAAGTCACCTTGCAAACTTGGGGCTTCGGAAGGCAAAAATCACAACTTTGTTTGGGACTTTCATAAATAAAACTGACAGAACCAATGACTCTCCCAAATTAAAGCTGCAAGCAGCAATGAATGGCCCGCTCTTTTCATCTTGGCCCTGGCATTCCTGTGGGAAGTTTGCATGTTCTCCCGATGCTTGTATGGGTTTTCTGGGTACTCCGGCTTCCTTCCACATCCCAAAAACATGCATGCTAGATTAATTAACTAATTACGTTTATTGGTTAAGTGTGAATGTGAATGGTTGTCTATATGTGCCCGGTAATTGAGTGGCGACCAGTTTAGGATGTTCACCGCATCACGCCCAAAGTCAGCTGGGATAGACTCCTGCTCACCTGCGCTCCTAATGAGGATAGGCGTTACACAATATGGATGCTTTTCAGTTGAGCGAACCCTAAATTGTACATTGGTCTGAATTTGAGTGAGAATGATTGGTGCAGGGGATACACCGCCTCTCGGCAAAAGTCAGCTGGGATCCAAATGAGGACAAGTTCTACATGAAATGGATCGATGGAATCCATCCATCCATCCATCCATTTTCTGAGCCGCTTCTCCTCACTAGGGTCGCGGGCGTGCTGGAGCCTATCCCAGCTATCATCGGGCAGGAGGCGGGGTAAACCCTGAACTGGTTGCCAGCCAATCGCAGGGCACATACAAACAAACAAACAACCATTCGCACTCACAAGGCAATTTAGAGTCTCCAATTAATGCATGTTTTTGGGATGTGGGAGGAAACCGGAGTGCCCGGAGAAAACCCACACAGGCACGGGGAGAACATGCAAACTCCACACAGGTGGGGCCGGGGATTGAACCCGGGTCCTCAGAACTGTGAGGCTGACGCTCTAACCAGTCGTCCACCGTGCCGCCATCGATGGAATCCTCAAAATGATTATCTTTCTATGTCAGGATATTTTGTTTTGACGAGCCCATTTGGACCAATTCCCTAGCAGGAGTTTGAACCCTGAAATATGGCCTTAACTGGCTAACTTTCTATTAAATTTTGGCAAGTGTCCTCAAGACATTTTCGTACATCATGTTAAGATGGACCAAGTTTTGGGGGATCGTGTTTGATACCCCCAAAACACCAACATTTTCACCAGGATACAAATGCTTACGTAATTTTATGATTTTTCAGGCTTGTTGAAGAAGAAGAAGTAAAACAGCAATTCCCTTGGTGCCTGGGACTGAATTACACGAGTAATGCTCTCAATAGCCTGCACATGGTATAGAGTGGAACCACACAGTAAAGTAGAAATAATACAAATCTAATGTATATAAAGTACTTCTCTGACAACATGTTCCACCAAAAGCTGATTTTAGTCACAAAACTAAAAGGTCAAGGTTGCTGAAGCTATCAGGCAAATTGTTCATCAGTCATCCATCCCTGATGGAGTGTTGAACACAGCTGTATTTGTTGCTGCTGCAGCATCAACAACAGCAATGACCGCACATGGCCCCCAGCCTGACACACTCGTTACAGATCACTTGGCAAATCAGTCATCTGTAACAAACTACACTATAAAAAAAAAACAAAAAAAAAACTTAAAAGAAACATTGTACAACTGTTTTAATTGAGCAGAAGAACGTATGAATGTCTGTCCATGGAAAGAAAACAAGGTTATTAAGATCAAAATAAAAAAAGACCAAAGAAAACTGGTACACAACAACGCAAAATAATCTCATGGCAGCACACTCAGGTGTAAAGTGAGTGATCATTCTAGTTGAAGACACGCAAAGAAAAATGATATTTGCATCCATTTAATACCAGCACAGCCACCGGCTACAGCTGAGCTCATCCTCAGAGATTTTTCATTTTTATTTTTTTTCCATATCTTTTTGTTGCAAATGAAGCGCTCTGCAAGGCAGACGCATGCGAATGGAGATTAGATTTTAAAATAAATTCTTTGACAGCACTTTTCACTGGTGGCTTTACAGCGTGAAACTCACAAGAACGTGAGATGAATTATTCAAATAAGCCAATTCGCAATATCTTTCATATCGTCAAAATCTGAAAATAGGTTTACTGCTCAAACACTACATGGGGTTTACTCGTTTATGGATCACCACTTGTAATTAGTGTATATTATTTTGAATCTTGCCACTTTTTTTTTTTTAAACTACGACAAAAAAGCCATGTTGCAACATAACGTTAAAATGATATGAAAAAAGATTGTATGTTACAAGAAAATAAGTACTTTAATGCATATCCTTTCCCAGGATATGGATATTTATTACCACTTGTAACGAGTCATATGTTGCGGAAATGTTTTCTTTAGTATTGTAATAAACACCACAAAACAAGAAGAGTTGCCTCTTCCTTGCCAGAAAGAGGAGAGATTGTACAGAGCAGAAATACGCAATGCATTACACAAAGTCTTCTGGCTAATACGGCAGCTGCTGGCCCACTTGTGCAAAACATTTGTGATCACAAACGTACAATTGTTTCCAGTTACTGGGAACAAGATGTATGAGAATAACCTTGGCTGATGAGCCACACGCTTCTTCACCAAGACAAGAGACAGACATTTGGAAACAAAAAACCAAAAATACAGAAAAATTACAATATCTGTTTCTCAGAAAAAAAAGTTGAGATGAAAAAAATAGAACTTCTCATAACTTTCTGACTTTATTATCGTAGTATGAATCTATTTATATTTTTGGGGTGTGGCCCAGATAGTCCTTGTAGTACAGATCAATGCTTAGACTGTCCATGATAAATAATGCAGACTTTTTAAAGACTGCAGTGTACAGTGATATTTCATTTCCGCTTGTAAAACATATCGACTGCATGGCTGCATCTCTCCATAGAGAAGAGTCTCCCAGTGGTTATGGCACAATTAAACGGCTCACCTAGCCGCTGGCTACCCGATCAAAGCAACATCCACTCATAGGAATACAATTGAGTGGGGGAAAAGGCTTGTTGCTATAGCAACTTATGGCACTTCTGTGGTACACACAGCACGCACGACGCAGGAACATATTAAGAACATCAAACAATGTAAGGCTCAGCTTGTACAGCATCAGAGGTTTCTCGATCGAATCACATTTAATTAGAGATGTTTCAGAGATAATCACAATTAAATAGCTCGCACTGGTGAGAGTTAGTTTGTTTTGCAAGATTGTGATAAAGATGCAGACAAATGTACTGGAACACCTTTGAGAGTTTCTGGAGCGATTTTTGTCCATTTATCCAACATTGGTGACATCAGAGGTCACAGACGTTTGCTAACAAGGTGTTCTAGGAGCGATTCTTGCCCATTTATCCAACATTTCTGTTCTAGCTCATCCCAAAGGTGTTTGATGGAATAAACATTGGACAGGGAACAGAAAAAAGCCTTCCTCGAACTGTTCCCACAATGTTGGAAGCATTCAATTTTCCCAAATATCTTAAGTTGAACCATTAAGATTCAGGTCAAACGCAAGTGGTGTACACAAAGATTTTTAATATCTCACCTGATTTTTTAAATGTGAGAGACCTTACACATGACAATGAAAAACATCTGCACGTGTGCTTACCCCTTTGATAGTGTACTAGTACTAGTGTACTAGATAAGACCAACACAGCACACTGATAGTCTGTGGTGTAAGAGATATGACCAACACAGCACATCACACACACAGCAATAGCCACACTGACAATCAATCGCAAGTCTGCAGTGCCACAGGGCATTTAAACTACTGGAAACGACAAAGGTGTAGTAGTAGATGAAGAACAAAAAAGAAGCTAGAGGCTGTTATCTTATCTTGTAATTACATTGCCATTGCAAACAATGCTGCTTGTCATTTCTACTGTATTGTGGTGATTGATGTGCGAGACCTCCTCCTTGAGCAGTCACTTTACCATAGTGGAGTTTGTGTGTTCCATTGATTGCAGGAACTAGGTTGTTGGGGGCTTTATGCCCCCAGGTAGGGTCACCCCTGATAAAAATAAGTCCCCAATGAGGCACCCAACAAAGCACAGTTTTTGAAACACCTATGAAGAATACATTATTTGGACCTTGTTTTCCCTCACCCTGATGCCAGGTCTGGAGCTGTGGTTCGGTTGGGCAAAGCCAGAAGAAACAACGTGGTTCCTAACTTTCCGTAGGCTCACAACCTGTGGGAGGGGAACCTCAAGGGGCCCTTCATATTTCTCTGTGTCGATACATAGTGTCCTTAAAATGTTGGTCCAAATTTACACATTTTCCCAAGTTGACAACATTCGGGGTATCTAGATTTTGCGGTTCCACTGCATTTATGTGTTGTTCGCTTTTCAGGGTTCTTTGTTGTCATTCTAAATAGAAAGCCAATGTATATGGACCAAATATGTCCTCCACCCTTCCTACTGTACTTCTAAAATATATATCTTTATAAATTTCTCTGCATTTCTATGTCTTTCAAAAACATGCAACATCAAATATTCACACTTGGATTCAGTGCTTATGGCATAAGCGCGTCCTTGGAAGTCGGACATCTCCTGTATAATTAAGTTGTGCGGATTAAAAGGAGGAACTGGTTCTAATCAGCGTCAGAATAGGTTGATAAGAGTTAAGTCACAGTTTTTGATCAGAAGGTCTGAGAATGATTTAGTTTCTCTGGAATGAGGTCACCCACTGTGGGTTTGCAGTCAATTCCATTAAATCAGCGAAGATGACAGACATGCTGCAGCGTCTAAATTGGTGAGCAAAACAAAAAGACCAATGTCCTTCATTCTTGCAGTGTCGCTGATTTTGGTTTTCCAAAAATTGCAGAAGAACATGCTTGTGCGAGACAAAATATAGCTTTGAAGTGCTTTTTTTTTTTCTTCTTCTTTCTAGAGGTAACATTGCTGGGTGCCTTAAAATAAGCCCAGTGTTCCTCTGCTGAATGACAAACATCCTCACTGCGATTCGAATACCTCCACCAAGCGCCGTACTCAGCATGATTATTCCAAAAACTATATACCACTGACTTCAGTGAAAGTTTGTGGATAGGTGGCACAGGCACAGCAATCAATTTGGGTGCACATTGTAATAAAAATGTGGCTAGAGGAATTTAATAGAACTGTCAACTCTCCTGCCTCTGAATGCAAATGTTAGTCTCATCCACGACATAACCCAACTTCGTGACTCTAGAATTCATTATGACATTTTGAGGAGGATCTGCATAAAGGTGAGCCCACATAGTATAATTTTTTTTGCACTTGTAACAATTTCACAGTATGGCCGTTCTCCCCCAAACTGCAACTGGTATAGTCCCCGATAGGCTCAACATATGCAACAAACATTATAGCATCTGTTCCAGGTATTTTAAGTTTGTGGTTTTTAAGATAATGTTTTGAATAGTATTTTCTTATTTCATAATCCCCCTTGAGACTTGGCAGGGTCTTCATCTTAATTTGTCAGATGAATACAGTACATACATACATGTGCATGTACAGTAACATTCATTAATGCTTTACAGTTTATCCAGTTCAAAATAGATGAACAACTATTCACACTCAGAGTGTTCTATTAATCGAAGATGCATGTTTTTTTTTTTTTTTTTTTTAATGCCTGGAGAAAACTTATGCAACCAGGGCAATAACAAACAAAATTAACCCAAAACCTTACTACTGTGATGCAGACGCTCGAACCAACCTTATACATATTATAGTGTGAAAAATTCTTTATAACTTTTCTTTGCCAAGAATCCCTCGTGTCAAGCAGACCGCAATCTTTCCACCTCAGCGGAGGGCTACACTCTACTGACTGTATCTGGTTCTTGGTGTTATGTCCTATTATTCATACAACCCCAATTCCAATGAAGTTGGGACGTTGGGTTAAACATAAATAAAATCAGAATACAATGATTTGCAAATCATGTTCAACCTATATTTAATTGAATACACTACAAAGACAAGATATTTAATGTTCAAACTGATAAACTTGATTGTTTTTAGCAAATAATCATTAACTGGGACAGGTGGCAAAAAAGACTGCGAAAGTTGAGGAATGCTCATCAAACACCTGTTTGGAACACCCCACAGGTGAACAGGCTAATTGGGAACAGGTGGGTGCCATAATTGGGTATCAAAGGAGCTTCCCTGAATTGCTCATTCACAAGTAAAGATGGGGCGAGGTTCACCTCAGTGTGAACAAGTGTGTGAGAAAATAGTCGAAAAGTTTAAGGACAATGTTCGTCAACGTACAATTGTAAGGAATTTAGGGATTTCATCATCTACGGTCCATAATATCATCAAAAGGTTCAGAGAATCTGGAGAAATCACTGCATGTAAGCGGGAAGGCCGAAAACCAACATTGAATGCCCATGACCTTCGATCCCTCAGACGGCACTGCATTAAAAACCGACATCAATGTGTAAAGGATATCGCCACATGGCCTCAGGAACACTTCAGAAAACCAATGTCAGTAAATACAGTTCGGCGCTACATCCGTAAGTGCAACTTTAAAATCTCTATTATGCAAAGCAAAAGCCATTTATCAACAACACCCAGAAACGCCACCGTCTTCTTTGGGCCCAAGCTCATCTAAGATGGACTGATGCAAAGTGGAAAAGTTTTCTGTGGTCCGACGAGTCCACATTTCAAATTATTTTTGGAAATTGTGGACCTCGTGTCCTCCGGGCCAAAGAGGAAAAGAACCATCCGGACTGTTATGGACGCAAGGTTCAAAAGCCAGCATCTGTGATGGTATGGGGCTGTGTTAGTGCCAATGGCATGGGTAACTTACACATCTGTGAATGCACCATTAATGTTGAAAGGTACATACAGGTTTTGGAGAAATATATGCTGCCATCCAAGCAACGTCTTTTTCATGGACGCCCCTGCTTATTTCAGCAAGACAATGCCAAACCACATTCTGCACGTGTTACAACAGCATGGCTTCGTAGTAAAAGAGTGCGGATACTAGACCGGCCTGCCTGCAGTCCAGACCTATCTCCCATTGAAAATGTGTGGCGCATTATGAAGCGTAAAATACGACAACGGAGAGCCCGAACTGTTGAACAGCTGAAGCTGTACATCAAGCAAGCATGGGAAAGAATTCCACCTACAACGCTTCAGAAATTAGTGTCCTCAGTTCCCAAACATTTATTGAATGTTGTTAAAAGAAAAGGTGATGTAACACAGTGGTAAACAGTACCCTGTCCCAGCTTTTTTGGAACGTGTTGCAGCCATAAAATTCTAAGTTAATGTTTATTTGGTAAAAACAATCAAGTTTATCAGTTTGAACATTAAATATCTTGTCTTTGTAGTGTATTCAATTAAATATAGGTTGAACCTGATTTGCAAATCATTGTATTCTCTTTTAATTTATGTTTAACACAACGTCCCAACTTCATTGGAATTGGGTTTGTAACTAAAATACTTCCAATGCACTACTAATAGAAAGATATATCTCTCATACAAATACTATTCAACAATGATGGCATAAGCAGGTTTAAACCCGCCAAACCAGCCTTTTGAGGATGGCGTCACCGCTTGATAAATGAGCGAGTAAAAGAAGACCTTTTCTGAATATTTTCATAATGTTTAGTGATCCTAACTGTCAACTGTGCTCAAAGTGTTGATGCAAGGAGGGACGGAAATGGGATTACACAACACAATGCTGCTTGAACAGGTGTCATCTTGAACTTAATGGGGAGAGCGACGCACAGTGCTAATTAGTCTAAAAACACACTACCTTGTTTTTTTTGGCCCACCATCTTTTACACGCCTGCTATAAATACGCCCGCCGACGATACGCTCCGAGGGCTTTGTAGTTATAGCAGGATGCGTTTTAAATGCTGAAATTTCTTTGTAAATGTTTACCTCTGCTGAAATCACATACAGTATGAACTTAATTACAAGTGCAACTTGGGTTCATTAGTTATTCGTCGCTGCATCGCTCGGTCATGACTGCCACTTTATTAGATACATCTACACAGTTGAATGAGATCCAGTACAAGTTGTATCAAAAATTCTGCTTTTACTAAGTTAGTATTGATTGACACTATCTGAAAAGTATTGATTTGACAGTATCTTGTAGAATTGTACAATATCATACTGAGGGTGTGTTTCAAGCACGGTTACCTTTTATTCAGGCTATTCAGCAGAGGCGGCAAAAGCAGGAGGTGGGGGGACTGAGGGCACGCCCCACTCCCACTTTTGTGTGCCTTGTTTGTGCTCCTTTGCTGATTTTATCACTTATGTTTTCACACCCCTTATTTATTGCACTGCTGTCTATTGCATGTTTTTTTTTTATCAGTAGTAAATTACATGTAGCAAAGTGATGTGTATTTCATTTTTGATTAGTTGCCCTCTTTGTTGGAAGTGCCCCCCTGAGCACTGTGCCTCTCCAATTCCACAAGTTGCTCCGCCACCTCTGTATATCACGAACAGTATGTCAACGCATAGGATGTTAAGCACACATGCAATAGATGTAAAACCTACTTGATACTGTATAGGGTCTACCTTTTTATTGTCAGCTTGGCTGACCGATACTCAGATACTGATATTGTATGTTATTTTATGCAACAGGTTCCCTTTCAACATTTGTGCCAGTCATCTCTCTGTGGATCTATGAGGTACCATTCTCATCTTTCGGTGCCTCAGGCAGGTTGAGAAGCTTCACCTAAAGTTTCCAGCTGTCTTTGCAGCCATTATGCGCTCCACAGAGTGACACTGTTGTTGTGAAGTGAAATTTGCATTTCTATTTCTACACTTGCAATTCATGTTTTCTTGATGATAGACGAAAGCATGTTTGTATCAAAAAATTGTCAGTTCAGATTTTGTATTGTAAGACTGTTAATTTAACAATATATTTGCATTATTGTGGTTGTAGTTTATAGTGGGTTTGTCCATTTTAGTATTTTAAAATATTGAGGGTATAGTTTGCATTATTAAAATAATGTATATAATTAATTATTAAAATACTTAATTAGAATTTATGTAGTCTTTCTAACGTAACATGTTTAATCAATTATTTTGAAAATTTATAATGATAATTAACATGGATATTAATCAGAGCAAATTTACCCATCATGAAAAATGTATTTAATGCACAGGCAGTGTTGACATTTTAACATTCTTCACCGTCATACAAGTGTAAAAATAATTTAAGCACTGTATTCCTCAAACATAAAAGCAATAAGACCTGCACTTACCTCTTTCTTTGCTGACACAACGCTAAAAAAAAAAAAAACACCACCACAATAATATTTATTGTTAAATGAGTCTCTCTCTAACAGTGTAAATGTTGAATTTTGTATACAGCACTTGTATTGGATCTCTTATGATTGTGCAGGTACTTAATGCTATGACCAGTGACTGTATATCTGTGGCAATGAAAAGAAAACTCATTGGCTCGTATTTGGTGTCATAAACTTAAGACAGTGATGGGCTGATAACCTCTGAGCATACATTAAAGCTGCCCACATCATTTGCTTTTAACTCCTCATCTCCTTAATGCTAATTCATATTTTAGTCTGTAAGAAGACCCTGGTAACCCTGTCGACAAACGTAAAGTGATGTGCTGTGCAATTATTCATGACATTATCTCAAACACGTGAAAAAACGGTGTGGAGCTGAGCAGTGTAAAGTCATCCCAACCATACAAATGCCATACCGGCAAACACAGTGAAATATTACGGTCAGTGTGTTTGTTCATGAATTTTGTCCTGGGGGCGGGGGGGGTGTTGTCGGGAGATGTGGTGAGGAAGATGTCTGATGAAAGAGGGAGCTGCAAGAATTTAAAATCTTTCCAGTGTTCCAAGTTCTGTTTGTAAATAATTGATGCTTTTTACAGTACATTCACATTGACTTGACATTGCAAAACATTGTGCACTGCTGCGAATTGTTTGAGAACATTTCCGTCTCATAAAAAGCACTGCAACATCTGTGCCGTTCATTTACAAGAGGAGCCACAATGAAATTAAAAAGCATTCTAGCCTCTCTGTGTCGTACCTACCCAGTGGCAAAGAAGGATGACCACATCTCCCATAAAAATAATCATTGCAGCAGTTTTTATTAGGCCATAATAAATCTCAGAGTGAATCAACTTTCATTTAACCAAACCCCTGAAACGCAGACTGTCAAATCACAGTGAAGCAAAGAAGCTAGACTAATTCTTAATCTGTGAGATGTATGCATTAGAAATGTAATTGATGAATGTACTGGTAACCTTGAAAGGTGTACGGCACAGCCTTGTGCTTGCTTCTGTTTCAAATATACTTTTTTTGCAAAAATTCAATAATATTTCTTCAGGTAAAGTAGACAGTATTAGTCCATGTAAGTTTCTGAAAGCTTGACGGACTTAGCAGCAGTAACTAACGGGAGTGGGTCTTGGCGAATATTCAATGTCACAAAAAGTGAAAGATGAATGTACAACCCCAATTCCAATGAAGTTGGGACGTTGTGTTAAACATAAATAAAAACAATGCTATGATTTGCAAATCATGTTCAACCTATATTTAATTGAATACACTACAAAGACAAGATATTTAATATTCAAACTGATAAACTTTATTGTTTTTAGCAAATAATCATTAATTTAGAATTTTATGGCTGCAACACGTTCCAAAGAAGCTGGGACAGGGTCATGTTTACCACTGTGTTACATCACCTTTTCTTTTAACAATATTCAATAAATGCTTGGGAACTGAGGACACTAATTGTTGAAGCTTTGTAGGTGGAATTCTTTCCCATTCTTGCTTGATGTACAGCTTCAGCTGTTCAACAGTCCGGGGTCTTCGTTCTCGTATTTTACGCTTCATAATGCGCCACACATTTTCAATGGGAGACAGGTCTGGACTGCAGGCAGGCCAGTCTAGTACCTGCACTCTTTTACTACGAAGCCACGCTGTTGTAACACGTGCAGAATGTGGTTTGGCATTGTCTTGCTGAAATAAGTAGAGGCATCCATGAAAAAGACGTTGCTTGGATGGCAGCATATATTTCTCCAAAACCTGTATGTACCTTTCAGCATTAATTGTGCCTTCACAGATGTGTAAGTTACCCATGCGGTTGGCACTAACACAGCCCCATACCATCACAGATGCTGGCTTTTGAACTTTGCGTCCATAACAGTCCGGATGGTTCTTTTCCTCTTTGGCCCGGAGGACACGACGTCCACAATTTCCAAAAATAATTTGGAATGTGGACTCGTCGGACCACAGAAAACTTTTCCAGTTTGCATCACTCCATCTTAGATGAGCTCGGACCCAGAGAAGCCGGCGGCGTTTCTGGGTCTTGTTGATAAATGGCTTTTGCGTTGCATAGTTCCTCAACTTTCTCAGTCTTTTTTGCAAACTGTCCCAGCTTTTTTGGAACGTGTTGCAGCCATAAAATTCTAAGTTAATGATTATTTGCTAAAAACAATGAAGTTTATCAGTTTGAATATTAAATCTCTTGTCTTTGTAGTGTATTCAATTAAATGTAGGTCGAACATGATTTGCAAATCACTGTTTTCTGTTTTTATTTATGTTTAACACAACGACCCAACGTCATTGTAATTGGGGTTGTATATAGTATTACTGATGGGAGTCTGCAACTGGTGCCTATGGATAGACCTTTATTGGGCAAGTAACCATTGTCTGGTGACTTGAGTAAGAGTTGAAAACACAATAAGACAAAAAAAAAAAACCATGCCATTTATTCAAGCCCAAATAATAGTCACTTATACAGTATTGAAATTATGAACTACTGGCCCAGCATGCATATTACAGCACTTTCAGAGTTTTTCCAGCACTGTTTGAATACAGATTTTTTTTTAACTGTGCTCTTGTCTTTACATGAAACTTTTGAAAAATGTAAAGAAAGAAACTTTCTATTAGGATATATGATGGATAATTGACTGGTTATTTGTATATACCAGTGGTCCCGGACCAGTACTGGGTCATATGCCATTTGGTACCAGGCCACACAGATAGACTGAAAAAAATATATACAGGTATATTTTTTGCAGAGCGTGAGACAAGTCCCACCTCACCCCATGGATGATTACCTTCCTGACTCTGGTTCAATCACATATGGCACTACCACTGTACTTTGTCTGGGAGTCACGCTCAGGAGTCAGCATTGTAACGCAAAGCCACTCTTGTTGGTACACCCCGCAGTAGAGAAGGCTGGATGAACAGTGACTCATTTGTATTCCGCCCAAAAACCATCTGATCTGAACAGTGCTGTTTGGAGAGGGTTACTGTGCTGCAATTCTTGATCCGGGGAGTATTTTGACAAAAGCACGTTACCGACATTTTATTAAGAAGCCTTGGAACTGTTTTAATTGGTGCGAAAATGGCATGTGCCTCAATGAATACAGTAATCCTAACACCTCCATGTTGGTAAACGTCGAACAAAGTTCGTAACAAATGTATGTTTTGCAACTTCAAAATATACACCGCTTCTTTTTACATCTCAAAACAGATTGTGTTCAACCTCTTTGCTTCCAGTGTATTGCTGTTCAGAACGTGTAGCTATAGAGCTGAACGCAAACACCTTCCATCAATGTAAGTAGACAATGTGTGTGTGAGGAATGTTAAATGCCTTAGACCTAGACACATTACTGAATGGCATCCGAGAGGTCAGCCGAGCCAAGAGGATATACACGCAAATAACATCTAACGAGATGCACTAACAAAACAATTCACGCATTCCCGCTGCTGCTGTTGCATTTTAGCTCTTGCATCAGCATTTTACGAGACATTAGGATTAGTCCGTTTCGTACAATGAAGTAAATGAAAGCATTAGAGCGAGACACAATGTAGTATTTCTCCCTCGGGATGAGCAAAGAGATGCCGAGGCACGCTGAGGCCACATATTCAGCCAGCCGCTGGATTAGCCTCCAGCCGGATAAAAAGCAGAAGAATTGAAATGCAAATAAGACGAGGATTACTGAAACAGCATTCACAGCTCCTCAACTAACTGCCTGCAATGTAGTGTCTGAGCCTGATGATTATCCTCTATTTACCTACTTGTGTTGATAGCTGCTTAATTAAGCATGTCAAAAGAACGGCAAGTGATCAACGAAACGTCGCAATAGACTGTTTACAAACCTAGCTCAGCCACTCCACTAAGGAAGGTACGGGGAGACAGCTACGATTATATATAAATATATATTTAATAAAAGGTGCTAAATGAGAAAGGGAGTGTGTGAACTTCAAAGGGATGCTCCTTGCTCACCGAGAGGTGTGAAATTTGCTGCCAGAGTTTGGGACATGAAAGGTCCAAATGGGAATTCACTCTTGCAGTAGTGTCTCAAGGCCATTGACTCTGCTTTTGACTAATTAAAATGCATTTTTTAGGTCTTTTTTGGCATTAGGTACACCAGCATGATCCAATGCTATAGAAATTGTTTCTTTTTTTAATGTGTTGAATGGGTATCTTCTGGCTGAGAATGATACAAGAAAGCAGCAAAAATACTGCAGAAAGTAAATAAATTAAGACGGTGAGGTAGTGGTTAGCACATATGCCTTACAGTCGAGAGGTTCTGGGTTCAAATTAGGGATCAGCCCCCCCCGCCCCCCCCCCCATTCCAAAAATCTGCATGTTAATTTAAGAATCTAATTTGTCTCAAGGTGTGAATGGGAGTTCCAATGGTGGTCTGTCAATGTGTGCCTCGCAATTGACTGGCAACCAGTCCGGGGTGTACCCCATCTCTCGCCTCAGTCAGCTGGGATAGGCTACAGCTCACCCTAATGAGGACAAGCGCTATAGGAAATTGATGTATGGGTAGAGGGGAGTTTTGTTAAGAGACAATGAAAATATTTCGCATTGTCATTGTTGTATTTTTTCTTTCATATGTATGATCTTATCTGATAACTATGATGAAACGCAGTCCCTTGCACCTATATAAAGGATCCGGTGAACATCTAGCACAGGGGGTCACCACCATGGTGCCCGAGGGCACAAGGCAGCCCCCAAGGACCACATGAGTAGCCTGCGGGCCTGTTCTAAAAATACTGTAGCTCACCAGTGATGGGACATTGTGATTTCCTAAGTTGTGATCATTTCAAAATGTAAATGTACTGTTGCATACTGATATTTGTTTCCTACATTGTGAAATGATTTTAAAATAATTACTGTGAGAAATCTTCACCTACAGTATATTAAAAAAAATAACGCAATAATTACTCTCTCCGGTAACGAAATACATTTATGAAGGAGTAATTCAGTTACCGAAAGAACAAGATCGTGAGTACAAGCGGCCGAAATGAGTTTCCTACACAGGGTGTCCAGCCTCTCCCGCAGAGATAGGGGTGAGATGCTTGGTCATCCAGGGGGACCTGAGTCGAGCTGCTGCTCCTCGACATCGAGAGGAGCCAGATGAGGTGGCTCGGGCAACTGGTTAGGATGCCCCCTGGACGCCTCCCTGGTGGGATGTTCCTTGCACATCCCACTGGAAGGAGGGCCCGTGGACGACCCAGGACACGCTGGAGAGACTACGGTTCTCGGCTGCCCTGGGAACGCCTTGGGATACCCCGGGAAAAACTGGACGAAGTGGCTGGGGAGAGGGAAGTCTGGGCTTCCCTGCTTAAGCTGCTGCCCCCGCGACCTGACGTTGGATAAGCGGAAGAAAATGGATCAATGAAAAATTCAATTACTTTTTGAGAAAAGTAATTAGTAACTACAGGAGAACCTCGATAAAAAGGACCCTGACACGGATATCAGATAAAACGGACCGTTGGGACTCAGCAATGTGTGCAAACATAGTTTCCATTTGTCACTTAAACTGCCGTTGACAAAGTCTGTTAGTTCAATTTAATGGACAAACGGCTATATCGGACGAACCCCCACTCCCCATTAGTCCGTTCTATCGAGGTTCCACTGCATAATTAATTGCTTTTGTTTTTTTTGTTTTTTTTAGTAATTTGCCCAACACTGAGATTGACCCAATTAAACAATACTTCTGTTGAAAATTAGGAAAGGGAATGATTCATTTTTGTCTTAACTGTATATCGAAACTGAAGCGGTATTAATATTTAACAATATGTTACACATTTATTGTGGTTGTACTTTGCAGTGGTGTAGAAAAACACATCATACAAAGAGCTGTATTTTTAACATATTGTCCACATCACATGTTGCTAAATAAGAATGCCAAAAACCACTGCAAACGTCAACATGCTGTATTGTCAATCAAGTTTTGATACCAGAGGTCATTGGAGCTCACTGGGTTGTGCATGTGGTACTTTGTTGGAGAGCGCCCTCTAGTGGCATTACACGCTGAAGCGGCACTCCTATTTAATTACCACGTGTCTTGAAACCAAGAAGTGATGTAAAAGATTTTTTTTCTGCTTTTCATCATTTATGTGGCTATTTTACTCCATCGAGTCATCTTCTATACCGGCGCTTATCCTCCTTAGGCTCTCGGTGAGCTGAAGCCTATTCCAAAGACATTTGCCAGGAGGCAGAGTACAGCCTGGACTGGTTGCCAGCCAGTCACAGGCCACATATCGAGAGAGAAAAATATGCACTCTCAATTTCACACCTAAGGACAATTTACAGTCTTCAATGGACCTAACATGAAGCCGGTGTACCTGGAGAAAACGTATGCAAACGCGGGAAGACTATTCAAACTCTATTTCTTAAAGAAGTCTGGTGGTGTACATTGAATGTACTCATTTACTGCCATTGACGGCTGTTGATTTCAAATATCCATGTTAACATGGAGGACTGTCAGTTTTTACTTAGATATATTGTAAATAACATAGATATATATAACAAATACAGGTACAGCTCAATAAATTAAAATATGGTAGAAAAGTCCACCTATGTTAGTACTGCTACATTACATAAACACTTTTCAGAGGTCAAATTACTGCGTAATTTCTACATCAAAAATATATTTTCATTGTTTTGTGATTGTTACATAATATTCTAGTTTCTAGATGGTGGATCTGGGGTTTTCTTTTGCAGTAAGCTATCCATCCATCCTCACTAACGCTTATCCTGTTCATGGTGCAGCGTGCTGGAGCCTATCCCAACTGACTTGGGGCGAAAGATGGACTACACACTGAACTGGTTGCCAGTCAGTCGCAGGGAACACACATATACACACGGAGAACCACTCCCACTCACATTCACATTCACACCGAACTGAACCCACGCTGCCTGCACTCAGGTCAGGCCAATGTACCACAACACTGACTGCTGTAAGCTATAATCATCAAATTTATACACATATATTGAAAAAAATAATGAACTTTCACTCTGTGTGTGCATTTCTAAAATGAGTTTCACTTTTTGAATTGAATTACCTCACTAAGCTTTTGACACTACTGTAATTTACTGAGATGTACCAGTACATTTCACTCATCATGACCTTGTACAGAGAAACTACAAAGACCAGGACAAGGTAATTTTATTATACAAACGTTGTGACATCTCACAGTTTATTTTGACATAGTGTATGGATTTACCCCCAAAAAATAAAAAATGTAATGTATCTTTTTGCTGTGCTTAGCACATACTCATTAGAAAACACACTTTACAAGTTTGTAAAGCATCCATTTCGAGTCCAGCAGCTGTGTGAAGTCAACCTTCCAGGCTGTTGTACAGCTTGCAGTGAAGGTAAGCCATCTTCTCAGCCCTGCTTTTCCTCAACATGGAAATCCACTCATGATAGCAAAGCTCTACAACCTTGTAACCCGCCAACCTCAGTTGCCTCCTCTTCATGGCATGAAGGCCCAGGAGCTGCTGTGACTGGTGGCAGTAGTGGTTCCTGCTGGACACTTGGATGGCGAGCTTAACAATGGCATCGGCGTCTCGAGGGGCCGATCTGTGGCTGCTGGGAGTCGTGATCATTTCTGTGATGGCACTCGTCAGGTTTAGCCCGGTATTAAACAATCTTTCTCCTTCATCAAGCTCCACTACAGGAGTTTGAACTTCAGGAGGTGGGATCATTGGAGCGGCATGGTTCTTGGCATTTGTAAGCTGTGCTATGAGATCATCAGTCACACCCACTCCTATGTTCATTCTCCCCCAAGGCTGCTTTGAAGCACTTTTGGAGGAACTGTTCTGAACCACTGTTTGAAATTCTGGGTTGACAGGTACAGGCTGACCGGTAGAGTCTAGGTGCACTTCAAGGTCGATGGATCGCATGTGGGGCAGGATCATTCGTTTACAGACAAATTCTTCTCCTCCCAGCAATTCTTGCAGTGCAGCCTCTGCCTCCTTCACCTCAAGCTTCTGGCACACGTCCGATTGGAGAAACTTCCACAACATTTCTTTCACTTCTTCTCTCAGTTCGCAGCTCAGCCGAGGACCAGTCCACTGCGGCAACTCCAGAGCAACGGCTCCATCCAAGGTGAACAAGTCTTTCTTCAGCTCCAACTGTGTTGACTTGAGCGCTAAGCTGACAAAGTCCGGGCTCAAGGCTAACCCAATCAGGTCCTCTGGGAACTGCGAGACAAAGGCCAGGCCGAGAAGACCAGTGAGCAGATGTTCTGGGTATCGTAGGAATTCAGCCTTCCTCTGTCTCAGAGCCTCGGTAAGACTCTGGTAAAAGCTTGGGCTCTGAGAAGGGAGGAACCCTAAGGTGCCAAAGGCCCACAACAGCTTGCAGGAGTCTTTACTACGGCAGTGTGGCACCAGTGATGGAATTTTCTCAGCGATCGCGATGAGGATGCGGTCATTCCGGTAATGCAAAGCCGAGCAAGCCAGCGCCACATGCATCAGCCCCTTAACACCCATACGGTGAGCTCGCTGTGGCACCTCGTGTGTCATGGCCTCCATCCACACCCTGTGAGACAAGTAGCTGAAACGCAGGTATTTTAGTACATTTACCATGGCAAAGTCACTCATGTCCCCAACAACAGAGTGTGCCTTATCGACAAAGCGATTCACTGCGGCCTCAGAAAGGGACGTTTGAGATTTGAAGAGCCCCAAGCAGACAGCGCCAATCTCTTCCGGGTGTAACTGTTCTAAGTGTCGCATGAGTAGCTGCTCTATGGGCTGGATCAGGACTTTGGGGCACCGCCTCCCTTCTCCCATGATGTACAGCAGTTGGACCACCTCTGGAAGCCTTACTTGTCCCAGATACAAATCGACTAAGTTATAAAGACGCTTTAGGAACTGAGGCACCTTCCTCCCAATGCAGCGCCATAAGTCGGCCACAAACAGCAACTGATCTAAAGTCATCTCACCGGCGCGGCGACTCAGCTCGGCCTCGTACAGGCCAAGGACCGTGTGGCTTTGTGGCATTTCCAGCCACACAAATGACCTTAGCACATCCAGGAGCTCGCATAGAGAAAAGAGCCCAAGGTTCTCCACAGAGTACCGAAGTAGCATGATGAAGCGTTGGTCGGTCTTCACTAATGACACCTTGTCAGAGTCAATATGGCTGAGCTCCGCAAAGAAACAACAAATGTCAGATGGTTTCATGGTGCCTTTAAGGACAGCCACTTTCTGGAGTAACTGCACCACCCGTTCCCATTCAATGGGGGGAGGTCGTTGGGTGAGATCAAAGGATACAGATGAATAATCATGCCGGCACTTGAGAAAGGCACGAGTATCAACTTTTACATCAGGTGACACGGGTAGTCTTTGGTGCACAGGCACCTGTGTTTTGGGTTCAGGGCCTCTGTTGAAGGCCAAGTCGAGCAAAGTGTTTTTGGAGCTGGAAAGATGACGTGAGGAGCTCACGCTGTACCGATTGCTCTGCTGCCAGAAGGAAGGAGCGAGAGGAGTTACACAGAGTTCTTCGTCATCGACATCATTTTGACTGTGGGAGAGGAAAGATTTTCCCACAGGGTGATGATATGACGATGGGCTGTAATGGAGCCTGTAGCCTTCATGGAGAGAGGTATCCAGATGTTGCGGCGCATCCGCTCTTCTGTCCTGCTCATCCAGCTCAATGTCAATTTTGCCAATAACATGATGAGCAAAACCCTTTCTCAAACCTGAAAGGTAGCGTAGCCTCGGCCTTAAGCGACACAGCACACAGGCAGCCATGAATCTGCCAGGTGAAAAAAGACAAATGCAACAATTTATAGGTAACTGTTTTTTTTTTTTGTTTTTTTTAATGTTTTATCATAATGTAACATAGTAGTATAAACTATAAAGGAGTTTTAGGGCTACACCGAAGAGACCAATTACATGAAAATATAGTTAGGTCGTTATAGCAAGAATAAAATCAGAATGCTATATGAAGGGAAAAAAGGCACATTTTGAAAGAAAAATAGATTCAAAGATTTAGTTGTATTCATTCTACTGTACAGTTATATTACAAAAATAAAATTGTAACCTGTACAAAATATATTACAAGAATAAAAGTTTATTACAAGAACAAAAGTTCATGACAAAATCCTCAACAGTCCTCATACATTTACGATGATATGACTTCATTTTCATTAAATTTTTCAAAATTACCATTTTTTTCCTAAATATTCTAGGACTTTATTCTTGTAATATGTATATCATATTCAAATATTTACAAATATTGTCATAATTAGGACACACTTGGAAGGATACACTTTTTAATAACTCTGTTTAAAGTCATCCAAATGAATGTAATTACGTTTTCAAAGTTCTGTATGTGTTTTAGCCCACACTTTGCCGAAGATGGTCTGAAAATAATGCTGAAGATCGTCTGAAAACAATTATGATAAATTGGCAATAATATGATTTGAAAGTAGTCATAATTTGGTTCTACATTTTCTTAACCATGCATGTAACAACAGCAAAACTGTTTGTACAAGTCAACATTAAGAAAACATTGTTATTGTTTTACTTTTAGAACGAATTCATATAAAGACGAAATACTATCGTATTGCCCTATACTTGTTTAAAAGTCAGTCGTGGTACAACATTACAATAATACTACAGACTAAGCAAACGAGATAGTTTTAAGTTTTAGAAAAAATATAAGTCACCATGCAGTGACTGGGGATATATTGTATTCTCTTCGTAAAGCTGCCATTACCGCGGCAACCAGCTTTTTCTTCGTGCGTCTCGCCGGACGAATTGCGACTACACTAAGCCACTCGGAACACAAAACTCACCTTTAACTCGTCAACACAAAAATATAGACGTATTGATGAGGAAGAAGCCATAAAGGTGAGAGTGGAGAAGGTTAACGTTCCATGCTGCAACTGACTTAAAGCGGAAACCGTGAAAAAGATGCACCTTCAAAATAATACTTTAGTAAAGGTTCATGTAACAGCGTGAGCTTAGATAAACTAACGCAAGTGGCATATTTCGGTCATAGGCTAACTATATGCAGTAATGAACTACAATACAATAATTTCCTTAATGTTTAAGTGTATGGGCATTGACGGACATCTTCTTTTGAAAATCTCAACAATTCATTATGACCTCCGGTATGGGCGGCCATAACGGCGCGATGTGACCGAAGGGAAGCAGGTAGTACCAAATTTAATAGGACGAAACGCACAAATGAAAATAAATAAGTAAAACATCTACGTGCAATACAGAATGGATAAAAATTCGTTTATTTTCATCTTCATTCATTATCAGTCCACCTTGAACCAGCAATAGAATCAATAACATTGCATATGATACTTTAAATTTAGTGTTTTCTAAGTCTGTGAAGTATTTTCAATGTTTCGAAGTTTACAGTTAACCATGTTAAGTCAATAGTTCGAGATATGTTTATTTTTCTTGTTTGGTTTTAATGTCAACGTATTTAGAAACATACTAATACTAAATTCGAATTAAGGGCATATTACTACGCTGAGGAATTGGTGATAGTACAGCACCAAAAAATCAGTATTCAAACTTTACAAACTGAGGCAACTGATAACAATCCGTTTTACTTACCTTTTATTTTTTTATAATCATTTTCACACTATTCAGAAATCTTGTGGCATTTACATTAACTTATGTAGCTAATGTTTTATTTAATATTATGGGTCATTGAAAAACAACATTGTAATCATTCTTATTCATTTATGTTTTGACAAAAAAAAGCTGGCTTTGAATATAACTTTTTCATTTCCATTAAACTGGACAAAGACACCACATGAGACATCACTGATATTTGTTGCTGATTTTACTTTCAGGCTCTTACTAAAATGTTAGGCCCTAAATTGTGCAACACTTGCTATGGATAATTTATTCAGTCATTTAATCATAATAGATTAAAATACAGCATTAAATTTGCTGTTCCGAATTCAACTATATAACGTTTATAGCTATTAGGAGAACACCAATCATGAAAGGGAATTCCATAATACTATATTACCAGTTAAATGTATTTAATTCATTTTAAAACAACTGAAAACAAAGTTATTATTAGCCCTCTGTAGAATTATTGCACATACACACAAAAAAAACATTCAGACCCGACCCAAAAGTTGAATTGAATTGATTTTTCTTATTTTGGTAGATGAAGATATTGTACAAACACTATATTACGAGCATTTGTGGATTCATATGTTTCAGCTTTTCAAAACCAATTTCTCTGAGGTTCTATTTGTTTTTAGAATTGCATGCCGAACATCTCCAACGCAACTCTAATTCTAAAGTTGTGCTGGAAATTCCACTTTCTTGTGTCATTTCAAGCAAAAAGATGCCCAATAAAAAATGATTTATACTAAACTTCACAATAAACTACCGGTACATAACTTTATCACCTAATTTATTTATTTCATCCTAGTTTTTAGGGTGAAGTCCTCAATCCAGAGGCCTTCTATATGGACCAAAATGAAATATTTTAACCAACTTGCAATTTAACCAGAGCAAACTTGAGGATAGTCAGCCAATCAAATCACTCATTATTATTCAGAACAGCTTTGCATGTGGAGCGAGTGGGTGTGTGCGAAGCGGGCAAGTGGTGCGGGAGCAAATTCATTGCAAACAGATAATGCTGTACTTGAAACTAGACAACAGTGAAGAAAAAAATTATTTTAATGTTATTAATTATTTAGGTATCAATTATTGTCTGATATCTGATGAAAAATACTTTTTTCTTAGGAGCAACACATTTTTTAGAACAACAAATTTAATAAAAGCACACCACAATCTAAATAAAATAGCCTTAAATAAATAAATTTGGCAATACAGCTATACAGTTTTCTTTCCTGTTGTTGTATCATATTGTACTAGAACGTATTTCTACCCAGTTGCTGTTGTCTTTACTTATGAAGTTGGACATGAAAGACGCACACTTTCTTTGTACATACATACCATCATCCAACACACATCATTTCACTTACAAGGCTCCCTTGCAGAACAGTCAAATGCTGCTGCATGCTTTGAATGGGGAAATGTAATAAATAAAAATAACACTTAAAAATGGAAAGTCGATAGTCCCCACTTATCAAAGGACTGCTTTAGTTTAGGTGAAGATACAAATGTGGGATCAAAAAATGGCATTCTCAAATGTTTTATTGCAAGGAACAAATGTGTAATTTTTATTTGGACAGCGTTACCATTTTAGTTTGATTTAAGGAAAGCGAAGAATATTCTATTTTAATGTCTATCCTCTGGTACATTTGACCTACATTCATTCAAAACAGCCAAAATGGCTTGAAAAAGATGTCACTGTGACTGCTTAAGAAGTGTGTTGTTTTATTAGTCATTCCAGTTCAGTGTGAACATCAACATGAAATATTTTTGAAATACTATACAATAAATAAAAATACTAAGAAATGCAAGCCAGTAACCCAAATCGTGATATAAAATATTGCAATAGTTTGTTTTAATTTAAATCAAAATAAATGTTTAGTGGCTTTCGATTGGAAAATGTTTATCCTCAGGAACAAATAAGTTTTTTACTCGCTAGCTATTTTTAGCTCGCTGGCTCATTAGCTTGCGGGTTAGTGAACAAAATAAACAGTTAACTTTCCCTAAATTGTCTCTTTTGTGCGGAGCACAGAGCGAGGCTGTGGAATTTTGGACAGCGCCAACGCCAGTCCGCGAGCCCACGAGCGGTTACCACCTACAAGCGGGATAGCAGCCCGGCGGCCGAGCCGTCCGATTTGCCGTCGCCTCGTTCTGTGTGCTGCGTGTGGATCTACGTAACAGAGACACTGTTGCCCAAATAACACAAAACACCTAAGGGAATATGTATTTTGTTTTTGTGTTTTAGGCAGAGCTTGATGGCTAGCTGCAAGCTGTAGTAGTAACACGCAATTGTGCCGATTAGCCATCGAAGGAATGAAGGCGCTCAGTACTTATATAGTGTGGGAGGACCGACTCATGCCAGGAAGTGCGTACTTGGGCTTGGTTTTAGCCATACCCAAAATGTTGAAAAAGAGTTTTACGCTATAACTTCGCTCAACAATTCATTCATTCATCTTCCGTTCCGCCTATCCTCATTAGGGTCGCGGGCGTGCTGGAGCCTATCCCAGCAATCTTCGGGCGAGAGGCGGGGTACACCCTGAACTGGTCGCCAGCCAATCGCAGGGCACATATAAACAAACAACCATTCATGCAGACATTTAGATTTACAATTTAGAGTCCTCAATCAACCTACCATGCATGTTTTTGGGATGTGGGGGGGAAACCGGAGTGCCTGGAGAAAACACAGGCAAGGGGAGAACATGCAAACTCCACGCAGGCGGGGCCGGGATTTGAACCCTGGTCCTCAGAATTGTGAGGTAGATGTGCTAAACAGTCACCACCGTGCCACTCAACAATTCAGTCATATAAATAAATAAATAAATAATTTTAATAAATAAAATAATGTTTTCAGCACTTATCTTCAAACATTTTTAATGTAATTAAATAACTTTACAGGTTCTTAGTGTTGGAATCATATATTTTAGAAAGGCATTTGTTGGTTCTGAATTACAAAACACTTTTTACACGAAGATGAAACGACATCCCACTGCCCCCGCCCCCTTTGCTGTATTGTACATAAGTGCATTTATATGGAGCGTAGTGTAGCGTTGCCGGAGAGGAAGTGGTTGATTTATGCAAATAAGTCGGGCTCCAGCAGTGGCCTCCAGTGGGAGGGAGCCGCCCTGCCCTTCATTGACGAGCACATGCTCAAACCTGGAGCCGCTCTCGCTCTACTCGCGCCCGCCACTTTCGCAATCTTACTACCATTCACAAACACACGGCCCAGCGTCATAGTAGGAGCACATGGCCGGACTTGGCTTCTTTTAACCCTCTCTCTATGTGGCGTCACGCACTTTTTCGTCACTTTTCCACCTTTTTCTTTTTATCACAGAAGAGTGTGAGTAAACGGTAAGTGTTCAAGGGATGTTTCCCCCCCCCCCCCCCCCCCCTTCATGTAAGCTAGTAGTGTGTGTGTGTGCTCACACGCGTGTTGTTACGTGAAGAAACCTGTTGTTAGCCTTGTTTTCGTGCAAACAAAGTCAACTGATGTCTAAGCGACACGTTATTTTGCTTAAACGGACCAAAGTGTGCTTTATTGGCCACTTTCCACGTTTGGGGAAGGAGCGGTGTGTGTGCGCGGCGCATGGTTACCTCTCCTCCATGGGTGAGGGAGATTTGAAAAGCATGTGTTGCTTTTTTTTTTTTTTTTTTTTGCTTTTGCTCCTCCGCTCGCTATCGACCGTCCTGTCGCGTGTTTCCTGCGTCTTTCCCCCGCTGTAGCCTACCGAATTCTGCTTCTCTCTTAAAGCCGTAGTAGGTGACGCGTTGGGTGGGTAATGTGGAGAAAAATTCGAGCGAGTTTGTCCGCTGGATACTTTAAACGTGGCTGCGGAACAAAGCGGCAGCACATGGGAGGTTGAAGCAGGCCGCGCGCGAGCTACCTAGTTAGCCAGCTAGCGGCTAATGCTAACCGACAAACACGAAAACACCGTTGAATTACTTCGCCGTTTGTCTAAAGAATCGTTTTAAACACACGCGTGTAAACTCCCCACGCCATTCGAATTAACACTTGATCAACACTCTTTCCTAGTACGTGTTGCGTGTTTACTACCAAGTTAGCTGATAGAATGCGAAGTGTGTGATTGGAGGAGAGGGGGGGCGGGGGGGGGGGCTAGCTAGCTAACTAGCCAGCCAGCTAATTCCGTGCGTCTTTTGAACATTTGCTCTCGTTTTAAAAACTCATTTTCCCACCTAACATCCCACATAAGCTCAAACAAAATGCTATATGTTGTTTTAATTTATTAAATTTTATTTTTAAAACGATGTTTTGCTAGCACGTTTCCCCCTATATCCGTGTGTTGTGGTGTGCGTGTAGTAGAGAGTGGAGACGGCTGAAGACACTTTCCACGCATCCCCAACATAATGTTTGGAGGAACGCCCGGTTTTGGTGTTGTGCAGTCGTGCACTTGTTCATGCTGTTGACTGCGCACCCAGCCAGTGGATGCATGTTGCGTCCCAATGCGGACTCGTGGGCGCCATGTTAGTGCGTGGGGGAGGGGTGCAAAGCAAAGTGTTGGGCGCCCACCCGCTTATTGCTTGTTTCATTGAAGGTTCTAAATGGTCTCAAACCCATCAGAGGGCAATTTTACAGAACCCACAAGACTTTGTCCAAGTACTCAATTGTATTAATTCAATGATGCCTTTAAGTTCAAGGGGCTCTGGTAGAATAATGCTTTGTCCCCAGAAGTAGGTATACACTTTATAAATTAACATGGTTACAGGTACTAAAAATAACTCATTGGAGTCAGTAATAAAAAGTGCGTTCTAAAGCGGTATTGAGAAGTTTAGTACTTTTAAGCAAAGGATGCCAAATAAAAAATAAATAAATAGGGGGCTCAAGGAAAGAAGCAAGCAGGTCTTTAGGGTGGAACAAAGGCAGACAGCACATTTAAGCAATGAATGGAATTTATTTATTGGAATTTATTGTGTAGGTGAAAAAAACAGGTGAAGAAAAGCTGAATAGGGTTTTAAATAACTATCACTGTTACGGTTATACTTAAATTCCTTTTCTCCTCAGCTTTGCTCTTTTTGTTTTTACTTTTTCTATTTTAATCCGACTGAATGTTTCTGCTTTGACCATTTACTTTCCCTCAGCGGATGAATGAAGTATTGTATCCGTCTTGAGGGAATGAATAAAAAGCGTCTGAGTGAGACAAAGGTCATAAAGGAAAAGATGCCAGGAAATAAAGTGCAACTCAGGGAGACGAGGAAGGTCATGAAGGACTGAAGGAAGAAGTGTTTCGGCAAAAGAAGGCTAGAATTAAGGATTCAAGAATAAAATTAACTGGGAAACGAAGGATGAAAGGTCAGGAAGGAAATGATAGCATGAAAAATCTGGAAATATTAGCAAATGACATTTGAAAGTGTATACTTACTTTTGGCGGACTCTGTATGTAACTAATACTTTGAGGGAACTTAAGGCCTAATAGCCACATAACCAATACAAATTCATTATTAACAATAAGCTTCGTTAACGAGGCAGAAGTTAGACTTGGGTAAAGTTCAGAGCCAAATAGTACACAAGTTTCATGAATGAGGCAGCAAACCTGAGTTGCGTAAAGTAATATCTTTTTCCTTTCCATTCTTAGGTTGGTTCGCAAAAGCTTGTAATTAAGTGGCTTGGTTTCTAGCTATTGAAAAGAATGAAATTATTAGTATATTAAAATCTCATATCTTAAACCGCAGAAGCACATTTCCTGACTGCATAATCTGTTAAATAATTGATGAAAAATTGGCAAAGATTTTTGTGGAGTTGTAAATCAATTTTAAAGCAAAAATTGCGTGCACTTCTTGGCTCAGTCAATTGCTGTCTAAAGTACATGAAAGCTGGCCTAAATCCACACTGTGGCACAATTTCTCTCTGCAGCATCTGTTGGACATTCAGAGGTTCTGTAATCAAGTGAAATGCCCATCCTGTTATCCACGCAATCTATTTAATATACATAATTTAAAAAAAAAACATTGCAGTGCTACCCAGTGCGTTATGTAAAAATAAGGCTTTCAATTAGCATTTATTTTGGTCTTGTCACCAAAGTAAGTGACTAAAGGCTAAGCAGTAGAGAAGAAAATATTTTCCATACAAATTTGATTGAAATTAAACTATTTTTAAGGTCAACTAATGAAATGTAATTGTGTGGAGCAAATCGACCTGTTGCATTAGAAAATGCCTATATTTGACTTGTTACATATTTCTTTGTTTGATCATTTAAAAAAAAAAAAAAAAGTTGATCAAACATAAAACTCATTGCGCTAGTTTTAATCTCTCCAGGGGAAATTGACTTTTTTTGTTTTGAGCAAAAATGGTTGCATGCAATCACTTGACAAAATTATTAGTCAAAGACTGAAATGTACCTTCCGTTTGGCTTTTTTGGGCTGTTCATTTTAAGGTACTAAGATGATGTATTTGAACATTCAAATGGCCAACAGCAGGACAGCTGTAACTTGAAGTTTCCAATATTTAGGTTACAGTGGCTATAATAGCTGTATGGGTTCTGGCAAAGTTCCATTCTCCACTTTCTATGAGAAAAATTGTCTGTTTAAATGAACTGTCATCACACCAACTCCCATCGTCCCAACTTTTTTTGGTCTGTTTACAACTTTTGACTTTCCTTAATCAGCCATTGCGGGATGGATGGGGGAGATTAACAATGTTGTTGTTTTTTTTGGGTGATGTGCCAATCTTAACTGATTCCCATGCCAGTCCACAGTGGAGTAATACTACTCAGAGATGTTGTCATAGTGTAGAGGTGTGTGGATTTAGGCCTAAATTGATGCTGTGTTCTTTAGATAGCAAACAAGTTGACACTGTGTTAACTGCAGCAAAGTAGTACGCTCCATTTTGACAAGACACAATTAAGCAACGACAGTTCCAAACAATTGTCAGAATTGTAGGCCAATTAATCAATAGAGGACAGGTGCTTCGTTTAAAATGTGCCGACTAACTTGTAGTGCAGCCTTTATCACGTTTTTAAGTTAATGGCGTTGTACTACTTGAAAGGCTGTGTATCCTTTTGCCCCGAGAACTGGTTTATAGATAAAATCTTGAGTTGTCTGTAAACAAACAAAAGGATGGCGACACACCCTTGACTCTGCCTTGTTTCTGCTTTCAGGTAGTGGGACCCACCTGGACCCACTGACCCGGAATCTTTTTAAAGCCACTTTAGTGCCAAAGTGCTTACAGTGCAGGTAGTTTTATGAGATCTACTGCAATGGAGGCACTTTCTTCACTATTGTGGCACGCAGAAAGAAAACATCTCTGAAGATTGATGAAGGACTCCCCTTCTATCTAACACGGTCTACGTGGGTAGTGTGATGTCATTCGTTGTGCTCATGAGCTCAATATTTAGTTCTGTCCAACCATTGGACGAGCGATTAGTTCCTCCACGTGAGACTTCCTCTGGTGCTTATGCTAAGGTGCATCTAGTGCAGATAGTGAAGTCGATGTGCACCTACTGCCCTAAGTGCCCCTTCTGGCATAAGGAGCCTGGACTGCTCCATGTTAGGCGTCTGCGTTTGTGTAAACCCTCGCGGCGGTGCTCTGTTAGCTTTGCGTGGTTGCGCTGCAAGAAGAACCGAGTTGTGCAAATCTATGCAAAGCTGATGGCGTCCTGTGTTTTTACATCCAACTTTTGACTTTTTCGTGCCTGCCAATCGAGGAGCTCCAAGTTTCAGCGGTATTAAAGTGCTTATAGTGCAGGTAGTGTCATGACAAATCTACTGCAGTGTGAGCACTTCAACTACTTCTAGATGCCATTCCAGCAAGGAAGAAACTAAGGGATTCCCGCATGAACGTGACTCTCTGGTTAGTTTTGCTGGTTTGCTGTCAGCTTTTCACTGCGGGTGCTGTGCAAATCCATGCAAAACTGACCACGGAGCCAACAGAAATCCCAGCAGAGTTGATCCCGGTCTGAGCAGGTTGTGAGAGGTGGCAATGCTCTGGATGTGCACGGTATTGCACTTGTCCCGGCCTGTTGACGACACTGGTAGTGCTGCTTCTGAGGAATGGTCCCTGACGTGTTGTTTCTCTGCCTGGATAATCTGTGTAATTTGACCAACGCTGTCTTCTGGAGCTAACAGAAGCCTCGTGTACTTGTTTGTTAACATTTAAAGAGAAATAAGTGTACAGTACTCTTTGACTGTCCATTGCTCATAGTTTCTTTTATGAAATTTACATTTTTCTTTAACTCATTAGACATCTGTGAAACAAATAAAAAAATAAATGTCTAAATAATGGTCAGGATTTTTATTTTGCCAGTAATATCTTGTTCTTGTCTTGGCCTTTTTAGGGTAGTGGATGACTATTACACCCATGACTCCCCTCTGAATGGCAGAAAATGGCATTACTAAAATATATTTTGTGTATATTACAAAGTAAACAATGAGGAATACAGTGACCTAGTTGTTGGCTTGTTTGCCAAATGTTTGGATGGTCTGAAAAAGTCACAGGTTGTTCCCCTTGTGGGTGAGGTGGGGGGGGACACATTATGGCCCTCTGCCAAGGCCTGTAATCCTTTGTACTGTAAGCATGCAGTACAGACAAGTGTAATTATGTTGGAATTCTGTAGTTAATGTATGCTTTATGCACTGAGGGGAAAAGTGCAATGGGATTTCCTTGGTCAGTGCCACTGCTGTACAGTACAACCTACTTACAGGCAGAACTTGTAAAGTACATTAAATACCTTTGTCACTACAATACATTTATAGTACAAGTACAGGCCATGAAATGAAGTTAGCAGCAATGAAGGAGAAAAAAAAACGTTACAAGTGTAGGTTTTTGTACAATAGTATAATCTGCTTTATACTACATTTACATATTCTGTGCAAATTGAATAACTTTTACCCCAACCCAAACATTCATTAATGCAGGGAGCAGTACCATAATGTGTAAACGTAATTCATCATAATTGATAGCGCTTGTGGTCTGATGATGATGAGAAAGCACCAGTATCCGGCCTCTTACAATGATGAGAATGCTGTTTTACTGTTCTTGTAATTGTAGTTACGCGGTTGTCCAGCAGGGAGAAGCATTTGTACACAATGCTGTACTACAGCCTGTAGCTGGCAGTTGGGTCAATATCACTATAAAGTGCTTTTAGAGTCCTCATCGGAATCACTCAGTCATCATGAAAATGTAGCAGAATAATGAAACGCTGAGGTGCTTTTTATAAGTGGTCAAACATTTGCACGCATACCAGTACAGTGATAAATTTCTTGAAAAACAGTTTTTTTCATTGGATGTACAAAGTGGGTATATGATTTTGGCATGTCTCATACGCTGCTGCTCTGCTAACTCAAGTGTTTGTAGTAAGTGGTTAAATAATACCGGTACAAATATTTTTATTTTTTGTAAACAGTTTTGTACTTTGTCAAGTTATTTGATAGTCATTTTGATTATGTATATTCTGTGTTCATAATCATTGAACATGTATCACAGTATCCCTGAAATTATTGTCCACCCTGTCATTATGGAGTAACTGCCCCTTAAAAAAAACAAAAAAAAACGGTGAGGGATTTGATGTTTTCAGTGTCGTTAAAGCAAAGCAAATAAAATGTATTTATATAGCGCATTTCATATACAAGGTAACGCAATGTGTTTGACATGATTAAAAGCATTTAAAAACAAAGAAACACTGCCTATAAACATTCAAAACAAAGAGAAAAAAACTAAAAGTACAATTAAAACAGCATACAGTGCAATAAATATCATTTAAAACTGGAAATGCTCTAAAAAGCGTGAAAAAAAACAAGCGTTTTTAACCTGGACTTCAAAACATTCACACTTGGGCCTGATGTCACTTATGTTGGCAACTTATTCCATTTGTGTGCAGCATAATAGCTCGATGCTGCTTCACCGTGTTTGCTTTGGAGTCTGTTCTCCACTATTTGACCTGAGTCTGTCGATCTCAGAGCCCTACTGGGTTTATATTCACTTAGCATTTCTTTCATGTATTCAGGACCTAAACCATTTTGTGATTTATTAAGACCAGTAGCAGAACTTTAAAATCTGTTCTAAAGCTGACTGAGAGCCAAAGACTTTAGAATTGGAGTAATATGCTCTGACCACTTTGTTCTGGTCTGAACCCGATGCTGCAGCATTCTGAATGAGCTACAGCTGTTTAATGCTCTTTTGGGGGAGTCCAGTCAGAAGACCATTACAATAGACAAGTCTATTTGCGATAAAAGCATGGATGAGCTTCTCCTGGTCTGCTTGCCACACCAACAATTTGTCTTCAATGGAAGCTGAAACAGTGGATAGTTCCAGAATAAATATTTTACTTTTGTTTCAAAATGTGCACATTTTATGTGTACCGTATTTTCACGACCATAAGGCGCACTTAAAAGTCTTACATTTTCTCCAAAATGGACGGGGCACCTTATAATGCGGCTCGCCTTATGTGTGCACCGAGTTCCAAAATCTATAAATGTTGTTGTGTGATGAGCGCTCTGCTTGACTGACTGGGTGCATTTCCTGCTGACACGCTGCTTATACAGAAGAAGGCGGACGTGACTGAAGACAGCATGCGGACATAAAGGGGGAAGGGTGCGCTTGATAGAGGACACTAAAGACACGCCCCCAGTAGGTATATAGTTCCGGTACGTGCATCGGTTTGGCTAAGGAACCCCGAAAATGGCACCTACGAAGAGACACGCTTACGAAGCACAGTTTAAACTGCAAGCTATCAGTTACGCAGAGGAACATGGGAATCGAGCAGCCGCGAGAGAATTCAAGATCAACGAATCCATGGTTCGCAAGTGGAGGAAGCAGGAAAAGGAGCTTCGCCAAGTCAAGAAGACAAAGCTGAGTTTCCGCGGAAACAAGGTGTGGTGGCCTGAGTTGGAAGACCAACTCGAGCAATGGATTAATGAGCAAAGAAAAGCCGGGAGAAGAGTCTCTACTGTCGCCATTCGACTGAGTGCAATAACTCGGAGCTTGACGAAGGAACTCCAACCGCTGGACATCGGTGTAAACAGGGCGTTCAAAGTGAAGTTGCGAGCGGCGTGGGAGCCATGGATGACAGATGGCGAACACAGCTTTACTAAGACTAGGAGGCAGCACCGTGCGAATTACGCCACAATTTGTGAATGGATTGTGGATGCTTGTGCTAACGTGTCTGCTTGCACTGTTGTTCAAGCTTTTCGTAAAAGCCATCATTTCTGAGGAGCCACACGGCAACGAGACTGACTCCGACAATGACGAGAGGGAACCTGGCGTGTTTGTTGGAGAACATGCCCAGCTGTTCATTTCGGATACAGAACATGAGGACTTTGATGGATTTGTGGATGTGGATTGATCAAAAAATAACGTGGCTACATTGTTAAATACTTCAATAAAGTACAACCGAACTCAGTTTTGCTCCCGCTGCCTTTTTAAAAACATTGTTTTAGCGTGAATGCATGCTACCGTATGTTTTACGCTAGTGTATGTTTTATCATGCCTGCGCCCAATAATACGGTGCGCCTTACGCATGTGTTAAATACAGAAATAGACTCCGTAACTGAGACTGCGCATTTTAATACGGTGCGCCTTATGGTCATGAAAATACAGTAGTTGGATGTTTTCAAGCTTAACAAAACCAGTCCTGTTGTAGTGAAACATCAATAGATATTCTAAAATACAGTATATAACAATTAATAATGCAGCCATATGGGGGGCACAAGCCAGTGCAAACTGTAGGCCGGCCCCAAGCCCGGATAAATGCAGATGGTTGCGTCAGGAAGGGCATCCGGCTTAAAACTTTGCCAAACAAATATGAGCGTTCATCCAAAGAATTCCATACCGGATCGGTCGTGGCCCGGGTTAACAAATTCCGCCACCGGCGCCGTCATCCTGCAGGCCGCCAGTGGAAATTCAGCTACTGCGGGTCGAAGTCGAAGAAGAAGAGGAGGTGGAAAGCGGGTTCTTCTGCAAAAAGAGAAGAGGAAAGCACAGAGCCTAGAACTGAATGGGGGGACATTGAATGTTGGGACTATGACAGGAAAATCACGGTAGTTGGTTGATATGATGATTAGGAGAAAGGTTGATATATTCTGTGTCCAGGAGACCAGCTGGAAAGGGAGTAAGGCTAGAAGTTTAGGGGCAGGGTTTAAATTATTTTACCATTGTGTAGATGGGAAGAGAAAAGGAGTCGGGGTTATTTTAAAAGAAGGTGAAAAGAGTATCAGAGTGATGGGAAGAGATGAGACAGGCTCTCGGTGGACAGGAGGAGCTTCCAGAAGACTGGACCACTGCAGCTAAGGTGATCAGAGAGGCAGGCAGGAGAGTACTTGGTGTATCTTCTGCCAGGAAAGGAGAGAAGGAGACTTGGTGGTGGAACCTCACAGTACAGGAAATCATACAAGGAAAAAGATTAGCTATGACAGAGTACCCAGAGAGGAACTGTGGTACTGCATGCGTATGTCAGGAGTGGCAGAGAAGCATGTTAGAATAATACAGGACATGTACAAGGGCAGCAGAACAGTGGTGAGGTGTGCTGTAGGTGTGACAGACAAATTTAAGGTGGAGGTGGGACTGCATCAGGGATCAGCCTTGAGCCCCTTCCTGTTTGCAGTGGTGATGGATAGGCTGACAGATGAGGTTAGACTGGAATCCCCCTGGACCATGATGTTTTCAAATGGCATTGTGATCTGCAGTGAAAGCAGGGAGCAGGTGGAGGAACAGTTAGAAAGATGGAGGCATGCACTGGAAAGCAGAGGAATGAAGATTAGCCGAAGTAAAACAGAATATATGTGCATGAATAAGAGGGGTGGTGGGGGGAAGAGTGAGGCTACAGGGAGAAGAGATAGTAAGGGTGGAGGACTTTAAATACTTGGGGTCAACCGTCCAGAGTGTGAGTGTGGTCAGGAAGTGAAGAAACTGGTCCAAGCAGGTTGGAACGGGTGGAGGAAGGTGTCAGGTGTGTTATGTGACAGAAGAGTCTCTGCTCGGATGAAGGGCAAAGTTTATAAAACAGTGGTGTGACCAGCCATGATGTACGGATTAGAGACAGTGGCACTGAAGAGACAACAGGAAGTAGAGCTGGAGGTGGCGGAAATGAAGATGTTGAGGTTCGCTCTCGGGCTGACCAGGTTGGATAAAATTAGAAATGAGCTCATCACAGGGACAGTCAAGGTTCAATGTTTTGGAGATAAAGTTAGACAGAGCAGACTTTGATGGTTTGGACACATCCAGAGAAGAAATAGCGAGTATATCGGTAGAAGGATGATGAGGATGGAGCTGCCAGGCAAGAGAGCTAGAGGAAGACCAAAGAGAAGGTTAATGGATGTTGTGAGGGAAGACATGAGGGCAGTTGGTGTTCGAGAGGAGGATGCAGGAGATAGGCTAACATGGAAAAGGATGGCGACCCCTAAAGCGACTAGCGGAAAGGAAAAGGAGACTATAACAATTAATATAACGTTAAATGATCAATCTCAACTTTAGGGCAGTGAAATGGGGAAGTCTCAAAAGGCCTTCACCCTATAATGACTGATTCAGTATGCAAATGTACAGATTCACAAGAGCAAATGTATATATAAGTTTGACACAATTTTTACTTCGATACAGCATACATAGAAATGCAGAAATGGTGGAATATTTACTCCACTAAGAGTTTATCCTAAATTAGTGTGATAAATAATACGCACATACTGTACTGTATCAGACGTCCTCCCAAGGCTCGCAAGCAGCTTCCCTCTGGCCAGTGAGCGCATGTTTTTGAGGAAGCAGAGTGAGAGATGCTCACTGGGGTGTACACCTTTCATTATCATGTCCTCTTTGCTTTGACAGTCAAGATAAATGCTACGCGTCCGGGAAGGACACCAACTCAAAGGACGCATATCCGCTTGTCACCTCAAGCTGATTGCTGGGGCCTCTATTTATCCTGTGGTCTTTGTTGACGTTTTCCCTTTATCAGATGCTAAGAATGCATCTTGATTGTGAGGATGTCAGCCACATGTCATTTGGGGCTTTCAGGAACTGCTCATGTGGCCACTCTGACTTTTTCAACCCGGTGAGAATCTTGCAGAGGGTTGACTTTGGATAAACCTAAAAGAGACATATATGCTTTTCCAATTGAACTGTTCACATGACTTTGGACCGGTTTGGTAAACCAAATGAAATTCCATTCAGATTCGAATTTATATGGAACATTTTGATTCGGTCTGGGCTTCTAACCGGGTTCTAATCGGAATATAAGATTCGTGCTTTGGAGCATTGAATTGATTGCAGCTGGACTGTTTTGCTTGTCATAGAAGACGTTTCACCTCTCATTCGAGCAGGCTTCGTCGGTTTACGCAGCAAGGATTAGTTAGGACAGCACTAGCCTTGTTAGTCAGGCAGAACTCACACTTTTAGGGCCCCGCCCCCTCCACCTTTACCTTTGTTGTCGTCGCCCTTTTCCTATTTACTTTCTATGGTTGCATCACAAAATAAGAAAAAAGCAAAACACTTGCGGAGTGAGACACTTTTGTCATTATCTGTCTCTAAAAGTTATATACAGTATGAGCATTGCTTTCATTTAGTTAGTATTATTTTCATTGCTGTTAATTTCATTGTTGGAGACAAGGCTGTCAGCCCCTCGAGGGACTTACCGAGCTAATTGAATATTTAGAGGGGAGTTTGTACGTGTGTCAATGTTGCGGTGTCTCGGCGGGGTGATGTCAACAAACTCAAAAAGAAAATAAGTAAATAAGAGCGTCGTGTCAGCCATCCTGCTGAGGCGGCACTTCAACCGCCGGCCTTCACTGCGGCAGAGGTCCCGCTCAATCAGATGACCCTGCCAGTTATCTGGCTCTATCCCCGACCGCCACTTGAACTGCAGCGTTAAGTATGCACGTGGTACACCGCCATCCTTCCATCATTTATGCTAATGCACCTTTGAATTGGCTGCAGAAAACAATTCATTTTCCCAGAGCAGGTTGATGAGGAGTTTTCACAAGTAAGCATCTTCGCAATCCGCTCTGCCTGGACACTTTGCTGACTGCGTGGCTTGTCAGGTGAGATGTGAACAGAAGTAAATTTGTGTTCATGCTTTGTAATGGCTTGCACACGGCAATTAAAATGTCAAGAACTCTCATTGTGATTTATTTGCAATATTAATTAGATTTGATTCCCCATTAGATTTGCCCACTACGCATCACCTACCACGTGTGATGGAAACTCAAATGCTTGGCAAGTCAACATCATCCATTTGTCCAATAAACAGTACCCTGTCTGATTATGAAAGTGGTCCAATAATTCTCAAATCACACAGGTGTCAAACGCAAGGCACGGGGGCCAGATCAAGCCCACCACCTCATTTTATGTAGCCTGACAAAGCAAATCATATGCTTGTATACTTTTTCTTTCTTGCACAAATCTGGACCAAAATTGCAAATTGTCTTCACTTTTAATAACATTGACATATTGCACACATTTGTTGGTTACCAAATCCTTTTTTTTTTTTTTTTTTTTTTTTTTTAATAAATGGAACAATATTTGAACAAACAATTTTTCTTGAGTTCTGATTAGTTATCAATTTGCTGTGAATATATAATATGTTGAGGCAATTGCAGATTTATATAGTTTTACAGTCATATTGTTTCTCTGAGGGGAAACCTTAACTACCCTGTTGCCCGCACAAAATATGCGAGCTGATGTACGGATTTCCTCAGGGATGGATCTTCTTCATATACAGCAGTTTTAGTCAGCTTGTGGAGGTGAGTTATGAGACTTTTGCATTTCAAGACAAATCATCAAGCAGCAAGGTGACCTCGTGGTTAGCATTTCTCCCTCATTCAAAAAACATGCATGCTACATTAATTGAAGACTATAAATTGCACGTAGGTGTGGATGTGAGTGTGAATGCAGTACAGAAAATGGAAGAATGGATTCATCCGTGCTTTTTCACCGTGAGCATGTCTGCCAAGCTTATTATCATAAATACATATGTTGTAGACTCTTTAACAGTAAAGCTTGAGCAGTCTTATAGGTAGACTATTTTTGTGATATTTTTCAGATATCATAAGAATGAGCAAAAAAAAAAAAAAAAGAAGACATTAGAAGCAGGTGTATAGACACCTTTTCAGAACTAGACAGAAAATATTTACTTGGTTGAGTAATTTCACACTTGATGGCTGGGAAGGCATTCCAGAGACCAACCTCTTTATGCATCAGTCATTCAAAAGTCAATTTTCCTTGAGTGTTCCGTTTCTTTTTCAACGGCATTCTAATGGGCTTATTTGTCTGAAGAATAAAGCCCCAGTTTAGGGGTGGGATAAAAATATCTCTCGCAGTACATTATCCATACGCCAACGACAGACATTGAAACTGTCATATGTATGTGCAGTTGCACACTCATCTCCACGGATGTTCAATAATCTAAGCAATCAATGAAAACATCATTTTGTGTAATGTAATGTTTTTCAAATGTGGCTCCCCACAATGCGATTCAACTCTTATCATCCTGAAAGGAAATGAGGAGGCAGCCACCGTACGTAATGGAAATCTACCTACATATGATCAGATAATAATTTTCTTGTCTTCCTCTTTGGCTCATCATACAATCGTTATTCTTGTACGCCTTGTACCAAGCACTGCAAACCTAAACAATTGTACGTTTATTATCACGAGTCAGCTCCTGTTTAGCATGACAGTAGTTGCCTTGTTAGTCAGAACACCTTGCATTACAATGCATGAATCATCTTTTATGAAAAATTGATAGATTTGATGGATATTTGGACTTTGACCACTATTGCACAAAGCTTTTAGTGGCAGAGATTGGGCGGCAGCCATAAAACGTTATAATCACTCTCCTGCAAAATGACAAAAATGGAGGTAGCCCACTCTAGTTCTCATCGGGGCAAATGAGGCACAGTGTTTATTAGGGCGTTAGACATTAGAATATTATATCTCCCCTCTTAATGGTTTTGAAGCAGACGAATAGGGATTAAACTCTTACAATCTCGTGTGTTTGGACCTGCGGATGCCACGTCAGGCAAACCACTGGGGGAAATGTGTGTGCTCCAGCAGTGTTATATGGTGTAAACAATCCACAATGTACCATCTGCGCTTTTGGTGTTGCTTATGCATCAGGCATGGGTTACTCTACAGAGAGAGAGGGGGGGGGGGGGGGGGGGGAACAAAGCAGGAAGTGGCTTGCACGGCAACAAACACTGCAAATATTTTGTGAATGACAGATGGAGAATCAAGCCAAAGCCATCACGGAAATCCCTCCAAAGTGTTCTTTCCAAGGCCCAAAAGTAAATTGTTTTGCGGTCTTACATTTGATGGAGTACTTCTATAATAACAAGGAGGAGGCCACTCTTTCACATTTATTTACAGACAAAGCAAAACATTTTTTTCGATCTCATTTTTTGGGTTCCTGAGCTACATGAGATTATCTATGAAAGAGCATCAGGGTCCAATCTAAAAAGAAAAACAATGGTACAGTTACAAGTCAGGGTTTGTAGAGAGAGAGTTTTATCCAAGAAAAAAAAAAGTGGTAATGTAACGGTAAATGACAACAACAACAACCTAATAATGTTATGAGAATTAAGTGGTATTTTTTTTACGGTAGACAATACCATGAGGGGAAAAAAACTGATGACAATTTTGTTTTTTTTAAGAATCAATTTGTAATATTATTAAACCAAAGTTGTTATTTTTCAGGGGAAAAAAAGTTGCAATATTCAAGAAGAAAAAAGTCATGATATTGAGAATAATTATGAAGACAATTATGAGAACAGTTTTATTTTAACATTTTTTTGTGAAACCTATACTAAACAATAACTGGAAAAGACACAAATGTAAATGTTTATTATTAAATTAATTTAAATTAAATTATACATAATACTTTTTTCTTGCAAAATGAAATTTTATACATGGATTATTTCTCTGAATATCTACAATTGTGTCTCATTATATTCCAACTTTATTCTCATAATATTAACACTATTTACCTTATTCTGAAATTCTAATTCGGAATTATTTTCTCATAATATTGTAATTTTAAGTACAGACAACCCTTGCATATTGTTCAGGTTTCAATTTAAAAACAAATTAAAAAATACCCCCATATCATCCTTTCACCAAGTAATTGAATGACTTTACCTAAACTGACACAAATACACAAGAATTGAAGTATTTAAATTACTTTTTTTTTTCAGGGGCTATACATTTTGCTTGTCCTAATGCTGTGGTATGGTGGTAATGCTGGGAATCTTCAAACTGGGAAACTGTACATGCTTTAAAGCATTTGTGAAGTTAAAGTACTAAAGGTGCTATATAAATAAAGGTGTGATTTTTTTTCCTGTCTTAAAATAAGGCATTATTTGATCGTGCAGTACATGATTTGTTTGGTAGTATGTTTTTAAACGAGTGGTGTAAAACATATATACACTTTTTCTTCTCTCTAAAACATTGATAAAGGATTAATTATCCATTTTCTAATGTCAGACAGGCCATTTATACCTTTTTGAAAGATCTGTAATTCATAATTTCATATAGACAATGCACACCAAAACATAATGTTTGGTGTGCATGGAAAATGTATGTAAGGGTTAAGAAATTCTGCTATCCAGTTGCATAACGTGACTATTTTCTTCATACAAATCTAACTTTGCCAACAGTTCCCAACATCAAATGCAAAATATTCCAGTCATTTAATTTGGCCTCATATCTTTTGTAATAGGAGTAAAAAAACATCATTGTAATCTGATTTCAGGGAAAGTTCCCTTGCACGGAAAAACATTAAAGTTCAAAAACCGCACAGTTTTTCAAAGGATCTTCCACCGCCAGTCAAATGCTGCTTGATGTCTGCTTTACTCAAATATGAAGTCACAGGTGTCACACGCTCTGCACGAGAAATATGATCGCGATAGCTGATTAATGTTCACGTTATTTTGGGAAGTGGACGTTTTACAGCCGCGGCGCTTCACATGGGCAGACTCCCTCCAAAGGTGTGGACTCACTTGCTGAACTCACTTGAACTCACCCGGGCAGGTTTTGACCCACGTTGCTAGAAACCATAGCTGCGCACACAGGAAGGAGACACTCTCGCTTCCTGAATTCCACTTGGGGTGACACACTCTCATTTTTACGCAACATGAACTGTTTGATGTGGAGTTCTGTGGAGAAATAAAACCTTTTTGACAGGTGAAATGACACATCTGAGGAAGCCATCTGAGAGGAGAAATAGACTCGTTTGCGAGTAAATGGAAGCTGATGCATTCCCAAACGATTTGTTGACCATAATTAAGAGACTTTCCCATAATAGGACAACACGAGGTGCTGGCTTTCTGTAGTTGGGCATTCCCAGTATGAGTTTTGAAGTGCTTTATGCTTTCCCATATATCTCATGTCGGTGTTGAGCTTTAAAAAAGATTATTAATGGGGACGCATCAGCAGTGATGTGTTTACATCCCCACTGTGGCGAATAAATCTTGTCATTTGTCAACACTGAATTATTGAAATATACCCCACTGTGCAGTCTGCAAACTCCAGCACAGAGCTCCACCAAGGCCGGTAATGGGTGCTTCACAAACAAGTCATTAAAACATATCCTCCTTGGCAGAGGTAATTACTCACACGGTTACACTTAAATGACATTGGTTACTACAACATGGATAGATGCTTGTGAGTATTCTCATTCATCCTGGTCAGTGAATTCTCAGGGCATTGAATTGGTTGCAACTGGACTTTTTGGGTTTTCTTAGAAAACGATTAGCTTCTCATCCGACCGGGCTTTTATAAATTCATGCTGAAAGACGAGCTCGGGCAACGCTAGTCCGAGGGGATGATGAAGGCTCAAAGGATTTATTCTCTAAGGCAGGGGTCACCAAAATGGTGCCTGCGGGCACCAGGTAGCCCACAAAGAACACGTGAGTAACCCACGGGGCTGTTCTAAAAATAGCTCACCAGTAATAGGACACTGCGATTTCCTAGGGATGAACAGTTGAAAACGTAAACGCTTGTAGAGATTTATAGAACTACAGTGTTGCACATTGAGATTTCAATTTGAATGTACTTAATTCAATCATGTACATTAGTGGCAAATTTCAAATGTGTTAAACTAACATATGCTATTATTTTTGAGAAGATGGGACAATTGCTTCAGTTTACCACATTTGAATCACGTGCAACCAATGTACATGATCACGTTAAGAACTTTTGTCCATCGAACTGGTAACCCTTCACATTAATCAGTACCCAAGAAGTCACTCTCAGCTCCCTCTTGTTCCTCTTTCTGTCTCTGATATTGTATGAGTACTTTGCTGTGAGACAACGCAAGATGTCTGTGGTTGGCTAGGGGCGCCCGTTGCATAAGGCAGATGATAACTGCCTGTTCATGTGTGTATTGTATATCTATATATGACCTTTGCTAAGACGAAATAGACCTGTGCTTCCTAGAAAGTAGTCATCAGTGTTTATTTGAACTGTCCCCTTGCATGCAAGTTGTTATTAAAATGGTACATCTCTCATTATTCTTAAAGTGCTTGTCCTGTCTCTTGTCTACTTGCAGGGTTAACATTTTCTCCAAATATATCAGGTCTATCTGAGGAACCAGCATAACATTCCTGTACACTTCCAACCTGGAACAAAGGCCCCAAACTCCCAAAAACAATCTTGTGTATGCTGTCTGTTGCGGAAGACAGAAGAGACTAAGGGCTGCATGAAAATGGATGGTGGCAGAAAAATGAAGACTGTGAAGTATAATATAGAAGTGTGCAGCACTAAGGCCCACTAACAGAATAAGCTAATATTAATGTGTTTTTTTCCCTTGTGATTATGGATTTTGTTTAATAGGAGACTGAGGGCTGAAAGAATACTAATCACTGCAGCAAAGTGGAGACTGTGGAGCACAATCCACCATCCGTATATTACAGTTCAATGTCTACGTTTTTGCGACTTCAAGCAATCATCTGTCAGCGTTTGATGGTTTGACCCCACTTGGGCGAACGTGGTATCTGACACCCCGGCAGGCAATGGCAAATGAGGCCGCCTAGGTGAAACCTTTACAAAACACACACACACACACACAAACATTCTTGCGGCTAAATGTATCATTTGGCAGAAAACAAATCAAGATTTCCTCTCAGCGACAAGCCTGTTCCAAAGCATCTCATAAATGCTCCAAGGCACTTGTGTGCTGAGTGGGCTCGAGTCTCAGAGGTGGAGACAGCAATATAATCTTTGCATACCCTCTTTGTCCTACATTTAACAAGCACCATTTCTTATACTGAACAAAAATATAAACTTTTGTTTTGCCCCAATTTTTCATGAGCTGAACTCAAAGATCCAAGACTTTTTATATGTACACAAAAGGCCTATTTGTCTGTCTTTTTTTTCTTTCTTTTCACAAATCTACCTTAAACTGTGTTTGTGAGCACGTCTCCTTTGCCGAGATACTGCATTATTGCCTGTCGGCTGTAACCACCATTTGCTTCACGCAGTACTGTATATGCCAATCCATATGTTTTTGCTCACATTTATCATACTGTCAGTATCTGATACTGGCCCTTGCCTATTTGGGATGCTCTGGATCAGCGTCTACAGTACGACAGTGTGTTCCAGTTCCTGACCGTATCCGGCCGTTGGAGAGGAGTGGACAGGTCGCAATCAACAACCTGATAAACTCTATGCGAAGGAGAAGTGTTACACTGCCTGCGACAAATGGTGGTCACTCACACCATATACTGACTGCAGATTTAGACACAGTAGATGTGTAAATACTATTTGAGAGAAAGAGGTCTTTTGTCTACGCAGGGAAAATCTTACATCTTGAAAAATGTTATGTAACCCTAAAACGAAAAACATAAACTGTTGCATTGATATTTTTGTTCAGTTCATATCATACGTGTTATATTGTACATACGCTCATGCATTACTCAACCTAAAAAAAAATGCATGACAGATGACTACTCGGTGTATTAGACTAGACACGATAATTTGAACCTCTCACACTGGTGCTATTAATAGCCATCCATCCTTTTTCTTGTCTTCTGTCACGTCCTGAAGCAACCATTCTTGTTAGCATTTTGTTCTTCATGTTACCGGAGTCCAAGCTTTTGTTCCTTGTCCTTCAGGAGTGTTTTGTCTCCACCTTTGTTGAGAATTTCTGCTTTTTTGTTTGTTCCTAGTTTTTACCAGCTTCGCTAAGACTTTGAGATGTTACTGTTCTAGTTTTGCTTTTCCCAGCTTTGCTGTGATTTTGCGTGACTCCTGATATAAACTATTGTGTTTGCTGCGTTGCAGTGATTTTTGTTTGACCTTTGTCCTTTGAGATCCTTGTTGATGGTTTCAATAAATCTACTGATATTTATTTATTTGTGTTTCGTCTGAGAATCGTGCTTTTGTGTCTTTTTCTGCATCCTTGTCATAATCAAACAATATAAATAAATTCCATTAGCATGACTTTAATGAGGCCTCTTTCAATTTTACTGAGCTCTCCACATTTGAGCATTTTCAACGGTAATGAGGAATTTCTTTTTATTCCCAAATTCGAGTCTGATCAGACCACTCCAACTGCAAAAAGTAACCGTTTTTGTGTGTTCAGGAATGTAAGTCAATAACTATATTTTTGCATCTTAACTAAGAAATCATAATGTACTTTTGTTTTCAAGTTTTTTTTGTAATTAAAAAACATAAAACAAACTTGAAAATTCATGGACAGCAATAATAATTACCATTGCACACATATAAATTATTTTTTGAGCATTTTTTTTCCTTTTTCTTTAAACCTGCCCTGTTCAGCAGCATCTTCAAGCAGAATGATGGATCTGTGTGCCTTTTTAAGCTGGAAGAGTTTTTCTGTGCAACAGGGGCGTTTGAAATACTCCCTCTGTGGTTGTTTATATTTGGATGTTTATTGAAAATGCGGGCAGCACGGTGCGAGACTGGTTAGAGCGTCTGCCTCACAGTTCTGAGGACTGGGGTTCAATCCCCGGCCCCGCCTGTGTGGAGTTTGCTTGTTCTCCCCGTGCCGGCGTGGGTTTTCTCCGGGCACTCCGGTTTCCTCCCACATTCCAAAAACATGCATGTTAGGTAGATTGACAACTCTAAATTGCCCGTATGTTTGAATGTGAGTGCGAATGGTTGTTTGTTTGTATGTGCCCTGGAAGCCGTCACCTTATCGTGGTGGAGGGGTTTGTGTGTCCCAATGATCCAAGGAGCTAAGTTGTCTGGGACTTCCCGACCCTGGTAGGGTCACCCATGGCAGGTGAGATTTGTCTGGTCCCTAGGTGAGGGACCAGACAAAGCACGGCTCCAAAAACCCCTATTAAGAAAGAAACAAATGGATTAGGTTTCCCTTGCCCGGACGCGGTCTTTGTTACCAGTCCTCTCGAGAGGGGTTGGACTCTCTTCTACTCTGGAGTTGCCCACGGTGAGAGGTGCCGAGCAGGTGTGGGTATACTTATTGTCCCACGCCTCGGCGCCCGTACGTTGGGGTTCACCGCGGTGGACGAGAGGGTAGCCTCCCTCCGCCTTCAGGTGGGGGGACGGGTCCTGACTGTTGTTTGTGCCTGTGCACCAAACAGCAGTTCAGAGTACCCACCCTTTTTGGAGTCCTTGGAGGGGGTGATGGAGAGCGCTCCCGCTGGGGACTCCATCTTTCTGCTGGGGGGACTTCAATGCTCACGTGGGCAATGACAGTGAGACCTGAAAGTAACTAAAAGTAACTTCAATCGCGGATGCAATTCATGGATAAAAAGGATGATACTTTAGCATTGAGCATTTCATTTCAGTTAAGCCTTCTACATACTGGCGTATGAACCATTCCACATTTATGAAAAATGATAGTGGTATCTATACAAAATGCTGTTGATATCGGGTAGCTGTGGCATAAACCTTATATTCCTCATCTAACACATTGGTTAAGTAACACACACATACAATGCTGTATGAAATATATGCTAGTACTATACAGTGTGTATATTACATCAATGTATAATATATGAAGTTTACAGTTTGAATAAATATCCCTGCAATTCACATTATTCCCCCGGTGGGTAACGGAATGCAGTAATAAACACGTTTGTTTGGAAACCTTGCCCCGTGGTTATACTACATCTACATCAGGACCTTGATGCAACGATGTTGGTCAAAGGCGCATTTATTATTCCGTGCAGTCCCTCAGAGCTTTAACCCTCCCCTCCTAGCAGCAGCGCCTAATGCAACATAATGAGTGGCTGGCACATACTCTTGAACACATCAACATCCTCGCTGCTGAACTATCAAGCCATCACGAATGAATGGACGCAAGCTTCGAAATGTCAGGCGAGTTTTCAAAAGATGTTTACTGACTAATTACGGAATGTCAGTTGCCAGGAGCTTTGGGGGGGTAGACAACAATCCACTTGGACAACAATAACGTGGCTAAAATCAGGGTTGTGTAATTGCGCAGGCAAATGTCAGGAAATGAACAGATGATCAATTAGCTGCAGGGCTAGATCGTTTACTTCTCTTAATCACACACTCATCTGGCTTCGGTCATGTACTGTATTGGAGGCAACATTTCTTTGAAGGGAATGTATTAATACTTTATCAGCCATGTTCTGCCTTTTTTCCAACTGGATTGATCAGGATGGATTTTCTCAAGGTTGGCCAACTCCAGCTTTTTACCTCATTGCATAAACATGCACGCTAGGTGCATTGAACTCTTTACATCTGAGGCTTTCGAAGTTTCAGGTTCAGGGACCTCTTATGGGAGGGAAGGCCTTCCAAGGAGCCTCCACATAATCCTAAAAGGAAACTAAACATGGACTACCATGTGCACCCCGACATGACATGGGAATTATTATTTTTTTCCAAACTTTTCAACTTAAATATTCATGACCTGTTTAACAGAAAGGAACAGAACCAAATTCAGTTAAAATTAACGAATTCAATTCAATATTTACACATCATCACGAGCTTGCACCAAAAACAAAAAAAAACAAAACCATGCAGTTATTTATGGACATGAGAAACGTTGGGCCCGAGGTAAAGTAATCCTTCGTTTTTTCACGAAATCCGTGAAGTTCATTCCATAAAGCCTTGTGATTGTTTTATCTATCCAGACTCTTGCCTATGTCACAGTAAATCACATTTCTGGTTCTACGTCATTGCAGGAATTTCTTTAGGGTGGCGAAAAAATATTTTTTAAAAAAAGGTAAAGAAAAAGTGAAGCGCACTCTTGGTATTAATCTTTAACATGCTCACCGAGCGGAATTCTTACAAGATTTGTTGGTATCGGTTTGACTTTTGAGTCATCATTTTCCAGCAAAATTAAGAATAATTTTTTTTTTAAAAGATGTTCCATACACATAGGTGTACAGTTTTACCTAATAAAGTTCCTGTAAACTGTCAAGCATTCCAACATGTCTGGGATCTTTATTTCCTCTGCTTCAAGTGACTTTCTATAAAAAAAAATATATATATAAATAAATAAAGTGAAGCACTGAGGATTCACTGTGCCCCATCACACAGGTCTGGGGAACCTCCTTAATTTCCCTCAAAGCCAAAATGCAGATAATAGCGTGCTTCAGAGAGGCAGCCCAATTCCCCGTAGTTTCCCTCATCTGGAATATATTCCATTTCAAATATCAAACTGCTGGCATCAAATAAGAAAAGAGCCTTTGAAGGAACCAAAATTGGATATGAGGGGAAACATAAGGAAACCTCGATAACACTTGCTCAGTCTGTACAGTCTGACTTTATATTTTGTAGGCTGGGAAAGTACATTTCTTTGTCCTCTAAAGAGTCTATTACAATGTTTTATTGTAAGTCATAGACAGATAGCAATACATATGAGTTACTCCAATAAGGCAACTGTCTATTGTTTATTTAAAGGGAACATATTATTGGATACTGACTTTTTAATTGTATGTATCAGATGGTATACAAATATGTACTTTCTTTTCGACTCGTGAAAATATGTCAGGGCGTCGGCTTCATGTGCGGATCCGCACAGCGATTGCCAAGTGTAATTGTTGGTAATGTAGTGCTGCCTCCGTGAGTGAAAATCTGTCCATCTTTCTCTGCTCTATTTCTCTTTGTCCACTCTTCTCATTGCAATGCCCGGGCTATCATCAAAATAAAATAACATTTTATCGTGGTGCCTTGAGATACAAGGAAAGCTGACTTTTGACCAAAGTTTTTTTGTCTTTTTTTTCTTCTTACTCCTGATATATAGACTGTCGTGTTTCCTGCGTTGCAGTGATTTGTTTTGTTTGTGCTTTGTCTTTGGAGATACTTTCTGATAAATAAACGAATCTGAATAAAATCTAATTATGAATACATCTACTATTATTTCTTTTAAATCTGTGAAATATGCTTTTGGGTCCTTTTTTTTTGTATCCCTGTCAGCATTCTTGACATTTTATGCACCACTTCTTATACAACTTAATTGACGAAAGTGGCTTGAGTAAGAGAGAGAGTGGACTCATTTCTTGCTGTGGCTGCAATCAATGCTGCTGAAGTCAGAGACAAGGGGGGGGGGGACGGACGATGTAACCGAAGGGCAAAACTATAATGGAATTTTAAAAGCAAATCATTTATATTGGACGACTTCTGTCTATGTGTAATGTTTCCCCATTTGCCATTAGAAAAATCTCACAGAACACAACTAAACAAAAAATTTCACAAAAATTTGTCATTCTGAAATTAGGCCTGTTTGTACCATTTGCCATCTATTAGAGTAGCATTTAATTGCTCTGCCTGTCACTATACATGAGTCAGTGGCATTGATAGATGAACAAAGATATATTTATAATTGTTCAACAATACATTTCAGACAAGTTAGGTGAAATTTGATGATTTCCACAGGACACGCTGTGATGATCTCGATGATCTCTCGCGGCACACTCGTCTGCCACGGCAACTAAATTGCATGTGCAATTGACAGATAACTTGTAATTAAAACAAATAAGGCAACCATTAAAGGAGCAAATCAATAATGAAATAGACCACGCTTGGATATTTGATGAAAGTTAGGCGGGAAGGCTCGTGGAGCGCCGCCCAAGGGTGTTTTTCATTTCAACAGGCGCGAATAATCATAGTTCATCTCCTCAGCCCGCACGAATTTTCACAGTTATTGAGATAGAATACAGTAAAGGTGTACGTTTCATTGGACTCATTAATGGCATCTCCAGCGTGAGATTACACGAGATGAGAAGCGATACGTAACATCCCTCAACCAGCTCGTCCACATCGCATTAACATTCTTTTTACTGCAGTCGTGCCAATGTCCATATAGTGTCCAAGGACTTGCGGCATTTCTATTAAATTCGATGGACAAATGTTTGATTTAATGACTCGGTTTTTCAAAATGCATTTTGTCTAAGCACCACCACCCTCACAGTTAAGGTCACCGAAAGTGAATGCATAAGCTTTTTCTAACCATATTTCCCAAATATTAAATATGGTGTACAGTATCTGTAATATAGTATAATTTATATAGACCAGCGTGCCACTTGAAGTATTAGGGTGACACTCACAAGAAAAAAACAAAACTGCAAGGCATCATCAATCATGAGAGAAAAATGTGCAAGTATGAGACAAAATATGACAGAATGTCAAAAATATGATAGAAAAAATATTTTTTGCGAAAAGAGTCAAAATATTATGAGAATGAAAGTGAAGTATTAGGAGAGTAAAGTCATAACATAATCACAATAGTCTAAAAAAAATATGATGTCGGGATTCATGAACTTTTTTTTTTTTTGTCCTGTTCGGCTGTTAGGTCAAGCAGAATGGAAAATCTGTATCCCCATAATGCCGGAACAGTTTTACTGTGTCACAGTGGAGTTTTTAAGCTTCTGTTGTGGTATTATAATTGAGGTTTATTGAGAATCAGACTTGATCAGATGAACAGAACAAAGTTTCTAGAAGGGAGAGAGAAGACAAAGACAAAAGCACTAATTGTAAAGAAGTAAATCATTACATACAACAATGAAACACTAAATATGAGTGTTGCATGGGGCTGTAGTTCTACACCCTGTGAGGGAGGGACAGGACAAGATAGAACAGGACAAGGACAGGAAAAGAAGCATACGGGACAAGGGTCGTGAACCCGGCTGTACAACTGAAGTGTGGTGGCATTAATTATGTGAATTATATAAGTCTACAGGACGAGAGTATAAGTGAGGGGATACACAAGCGATTTGCATATTCATGAGTTATTTGTCGCAGTAAGTGCGTGACCCAGTGTAAGAGTCCTTGGGGTGTGTGTCTGCGGATACACGCAGGTGAATTGATACCGTTTTACACGCACAAAGAATGACAGAAGTGTCCTGTAATTGCTGTGGCCGCACCGCGGCGGCTGAGGACCCCACCCAATCAATCAAGGGGCGGGGTCAGGCCCAGGGGTCCACCCGAGAGCAGCCCGCACGTCCCACACCGAGTGACCCAGGGTGGACCGCCGGCCCCACCGAGGTGCCCCGACAACCGGCCACCCAGTAGGGGGCCGCAGGGACCCAATTCCACCCCCCCAATCAACCCCCCCACCCCAGCCACCGCCCCACACGTCTGAAGTCTCGGCACCCTTTGCACAATGGTCATTGCACCGAACTATTGTTATATTAGTCATTCAAACTGCTCTAATTGCTAGATAACGCTACATCTTTTTGCACAATTGTCCAAAAAAAAAAAAAAAGAATAAATAAATTGTAGCGGCATTACCAGATTACTAGTAACCTTTTATTGCTCAGTGACTGTTTTTCTCAATGTCTTTATGTCTCAAAGTCTGTTGTTGTACTACAGTGGCTCCAACTACCAGAGACGAATTCCTTGGCAAAATAGAGATGATTCTGATGAAAAAAATGTGTGTTACGAATAAAGTTGTAATACTGTATTAAGGCAAAAGTCAGAATTTTATGAGATTATTTGAACTTTTGTATAATTATGTACTAGGCTTATTTAGTTGCATTATTATGTCACTAAAACTTTATTATTATAAGAATAGTTTTAATTTCTGAGAATAAAATCTTAATTCTATTAGGAAAAAGTCATCATACCATAATTCAGTTTTAATTTCACAAAAATAAAGTAATATTATCAGGAAAAAATAAACATTTATTTGAGAGAAAAATTGCAATATCCTGTATATGATAATAAAGTTGTACTATCGTGACAATAAAGTTGAAATATTAAAACTATAAAGTCAGCATTCATTGAGGCCATGATCTTATGAGTATAAAGTTATAATCTTACATGGTATGAGTTTTATGAGAATAAAGTCAAAATAGGAATTCAAAGAAGGTTCTTGTGACTAAAGTACACGATTATAAAAAAATAAAATTAAAATTTTATGAGAATAAATTCATAATTCACAATTGACTGAAAACGGCTATTTTACAAGATTAGTCCTTTTATGACAGTGACATTCAAAGAATACAGGAACAAAGTCATATTTTAATATAGGTGGAATATTACAAGGAAAAGTTTCAACTTTACTGTACTAAATAAAAAAAAAAAAAAATTAGACACAGGCCCAATCTTATGAGAATAAAGTCATAATGCATGAGCAAAAAGTTGTAATATTATTGAAGTCGAGTATAAACATTACAAGGAAGTAATTTTTTAAAGTAAAAATATTATGAGAAAAAAAGACTGTGGTTTACAGACAATTCGTACCATTTCAACAAGAACGCTAATCCGAATACTCCTGTTTAGCCACTACAGTCGGCCATTTTCCACAAATACCCGTAGAATTGTGCACCTTTTGGCTCAATCCCATCAAGACTCGTCGCTCCATTAGCAAGTGGCTTCTATATGGAAGCTACGCCTCATTAAGTGGACACCTTCATTACACTTAATGGGCTGATGGAGGCTAAGACAGGCACAGTGTTCCTTTGCGGGACAAGAAATAGCTCTCCAAAGATGACATATTCCTAATAACCTGGAGGTAACACTTTGGCAACACAATTCAACCACTATTTTCACAGTATCCACGTAACATCCCACTTATATTACTAATACTTTGCTGTTACGGCCCTTTGTGTCGCAGTGTTACAACCCTTTAAGCAATGGATATTTGAACGCCAATGGTGGCGCAACACATGTAGACAGACAATCCAACAATGGTCATAAGCGTATTTTCTTCACCTGCTGAGAAAAACTAATATTACTGCAGCTTACTGAGGAGCCATGACCGTCTCCATGTACCTCTATATCCATATGTCTGTATTTATTGTAAGGAGCAGCACAATTAGAATGGCCATTGAATTGAAACAAAAACTGTCAGAAACTGTCAAGTCCTTTAAACTTTGAAGTATGTTATTAGATAATGTGTGTTTTAAAAAATATATATATATATAATATTATAGAGTGCTCTTTTTCTTATTGAAAAGATATTCCAAACAATGTTTTGTAGTTTTATTTTTTGGGGGGAAGGCTAGACCAGATCAATGCCTACTACTGTTACGTTATAGTATATATAGCTATATTATATTACCCTACAACTATTGACAGGTTTGAAGCTTTTTGTGGTGTTGGAGGCAAGAGGGTGACCACAAGTGCAGGGAAGCAGGGAGGCAAAAAATAAAAATAAAATAAAATTAAAAACAATTATTTCAAAAACAAAAAAAAGCCAATAAAGAATCATGGAAAAAATCTAAATATTTAATTAACGTCCAAGGACGTCAAGACTCAAAGTAACAAAGAACCATGACGAAACAAAACACTCACTAAGACAGAACTCATGACAAAACTCAGGATACGTGACATAAGCAAACTGACGAGACAACGAGGCACACACGAATAGCTGGAGGAAGCTGATGGGTAGACACAAAGGACAGGGTTGACGAACATAGGTAGAACCTACAACCCAACGAGCAAGACAACAACCTGAGTCTTAAGAAAACAAGACATTACATGAAACAAAACTAATTATAATCGAAACAACAAAAACACAGATCGGGACAACTATTACTATTACTACTATTATACAAATACATCATTTGCCCTCCATATGATGCAGTTCAGTTCTATATCCCTCCAAAGTACCACCGAAATAGACAACATATTCTTAATGAACACGTGTCAGAATGGAACATTATTGTCTTTGTATCTTTGTTTGTGCACAGCAGTTATATTGACTCTAATGGGAGTGTACCTAATAAATTGTCCAGTAAGTGGAGCCGACACAGAGCTTGTGTTTTTCAACGCCATCAGCATATGAGGCCGCATAGAAGATGTGCGAATCCATCTGGCGCGTTCCACTCTATTGACAGTACACTTACCTTTAGCTGTCAGTCGACATGTGCTTTATTGCTTTGTCCTTGCCGCGTGCATGCATTTGCAGGTTCTTTCTCCTCGCTGTGGTTCATGCTGACATCGGACTTCAATCCAACGTTGGGCGCGTGCTAATTACAGGCCCCCCGGGGGGGGGGGGAGGTAAACAAAGCTTGATTTGTACAGGAGACAACGAGGGTTTGGAGAGCTTTGCACAAATATCTTATCCTTAAGAGCTCAACCTGTTACGATGTGACGATTTATGAAGGAGAAACGTAGTTTTCTTGTTTTCTGTATTTGCATAGTGTAAGCGTTGATTGCTGCTCACGCTGTAATGGTTTCATTCCTCACTGTCAGCCCCACGGACATGTTTGTTTGCAACACAATCAACGGGTGAGGTGATGAAGCATGAGCAATGACATTATGTTTCGGCATTGCCTCGCCGCAGGCTGCAGGAGAATGTGCGACACTTCTCCCCGACATTCATGCTTGTGCTAATTACTTAGCTTGATGGCACGGAGGTCAAAGTGGAGCGATGATGAAACGATAAAGCCCAATTGTGTGATACGTAAAATAAAAACAAAATATAATGATTTGCAAATTCTTTACAGCCTAAATTTATTCGAATACACTACAAAGACAAAATATTTACAGTTTTTTTTTGTTTTGCAGTTTTTCTCTCATTTTGAATTTGATGCCTGTAACGTGTTCCAAAAAAATAAAAAAATTGAAAAAAAAAGCTGGGAGGGTTGAGGACCGCTCACAAAATACCTGTTTGAAACAGGTTGATTGTCATGATTGGGCATAAAAGGAGCCGCCCCGAAAGGCTCAGTTGTTTGAGTCGCAAATGTGCTCAAACAATTGGGTCAAAGCATCTTTTGGAGCAGAAGCCGCTATTTGAGAAAGTGCAGCGTTTCCAATGTTGACCTTTTTAGTTTGAGCGGGATCGAGTAGAAGTGATGACGTGACATTATAATCTCCTTCTAGCCAACGCTCACTGGTTGAAGTGCTTTTCATTGGTTTTAAAAAGGCAATTTGAAACCCTGATGGATACATTTCATCCTTGAGCTGACTAACAGTATATAAGGAGCCCGACATTTTCATTATGCTTTCATTTCCCTCCAGAGTATAATGAAGTTCTAAAAACTAAATCTGACTTTCAGTGTTAATTCCTTTGTCCTAAAGTGACCCTTTCAGATAATTAGTGTGGCCTAAAGAAGCAAATGAGCCTGTAAACAAATCCTGTTTAATCTGCTTTAATTAGATCAACTTGTTTAAGGCACTTTCATGAAAAACAGTCAATAACCATGCTATGAGTATCATAGAAATGTAAATAAATCATTAAAGCAAATATATGGCTTTAATATTATTCTATGCGCCTTTTTTAAGAAACGTTACGGTTCATGTTATCCGCTACTTGTCTTTGTTTTTTACAGTTCCATGATCATTAGCCCGAGTGTGATCATATTATATTTCATTTCTCAACATAAATAGAAATCATGTTGTAGATTATTTTAGGGTCATTTTGAATTAATTATTCTAATCATTTGTTGCTAGGCAGAGTTTATGGGACTCTTGAAACAAAAAAACAAAACAGAAAAACAACAATGACAAGACAAGCAGAATTTTTTTTTTTTTAAAGCATTATGGTGGAATAGTGGTTAACGTGTCTGCCTCACAGCTGTGAGGCCCTTCTGTGCGGAGTTCGCATTCATTTTTCTCTTTCATAGGGTAAAAACAATCCCTGTGCAGTTAACAGCTTTGGAATAGTAAAAAGAAATTGTTTCACAAGTTGATAGCATCCCACAATGGATGACATTGAATCTTAGAGGTCCCAACGTATTCTTCAATGCCACTTGAAGCTTTTAGAGTTTGCAGAAGGTGGGGAGAAGCACACATATTTGTATGCATTTTATTGCCTGTTGCACATTCGCTTCATAAAACAAGTTTGTTTGCCAGGGGAGAACTTAACATTAGGCAAATACAGGCAATTTCCTGGGGCCCTGAGATTTCCAGGGGCCCCCCCACGCATCTCATAAAAACTAATTCATTCTCATTTAAAGCCATTATTCTTTTTTTAGTCGGACTTCACATGCTTAAAAACACAAAGGTGCGTAATCTATCATGATTATTTCAAGTGCTCTCCTTACCTTCTCATGCAGTGGACTACACCATCTTCCTTCTGCGCATGTGCAAACTAGAATCAGAAAGACGGTAGCGAACCAAATTTGTAGGTGCGGTTGTCAGGAAAATGAAGCCGAGTTACCCGAGTTGAGCAGGACAGAGGCAAAGGCAAGAGGAAAACAATTGTTCTCTTAATCAAAACTAACAAAGGATTTTACGTTTTTCACTGTGACACAGAACTCATGAAATTTTCAACTATTCAATGTTGATTAATGTACATTATCAATTACAGCAAAAGCACTGAGATGATTCACTTGTTGGATAATAAGCCTCAAGAAGGCTAGTCTGCGACAAGCTGGGCATACTGGCACAACGACGGTGTGGTCCTTTGATATGCGGCCGGCGCATGTGACAATTTGGTGGCAGAAAGTCGGTCTAAAGTTACGCCTGCTGGGAGTAGGTCTAAGTCCGCCACAGTAGGTCCGGAATCCAGCAGGCATAAAACCTTCGGAATAATTGTAGAAATCAATTAATTGAAGGCATTATTATTGCATTTTTTAAAAAATCATCTCGCTCGCCTCCGTACAGAGTTAGGCCAGTCACGAAAATAGAGCCCCTCATGTAGAGGTGAAAATAAAACTTTTGTCAGTACAGCATACAAATGTGGAGCCTTGGGTTCCCACAAGACTTAATATGCCGCTCAATGGAATCAGTGTCATCACAACATGAAAAGTCGTTCACATCTCATTTAGTGAGAGCAGACTGTATGACGTATGTCGGGGAGCAAAGTGGGCTCAGGTGGAGGTCCAGGCGATAGCAATTTAAAAAGCCGCGTGCAGGCGTTTTCATAAAAATCTCCGTGATCCTCCCTCCGAAAGAAATATCGCCGAGGTGTCCGGCTCAACGCTCAGGAATGATGCATACTTTTTTTTTTTGTTTTTTTCCACTGGGCTGTCAATATAGCCTAGTTTTACTCATTTAGCGCCGTTGGAGCCAGTACTGCTTTATCATTTCTCCTGCCGTGCTCTGACTGCGACACAGAGGCGGCTTCCGCGGAGAAGGGATTAAGAGTTCGCCTCGGTGCACGGCCAGATATTCCATCTTTGCACACACACATGCAAATTTTGGGAACAGTCAGACTGGGGACACGCTTCCCCGAGATATAGAGACAGCGCGCACTCTATCCCAGGATACATCTTCAATGCCAGAGAACTCTGATCCAAAAAGAACAAACAGAAGCTGACAGAAAAATGGCAACATGAGTTTCTTATTTCCCAGGTTGTCGATGTCGCGCAGTGAGAAATGGAGCAATTTGGCAACCTGGCTATTATTATTAATAATCACTACAATTAAAGCCACTTTAGACATTTCTTTCCCATGTCTAATTTAAACAATTCTAATCGCCAACTGCAGGCCACCTTCCTCCAAATAAGCCTTCATTTAGATGTCTTTAAAAACCCGCTTGTTTGACAAATAAATATTTAAATAACAGCCCCCTCAGGCAGTTTGCTTTTTATCCTGAGAATAATGGCTCACAAAAATCAACTTGTACAATAATTATTTTTGGGTGGTACCAACCGCCACGTCTCATTGTCAGCCCAAAAAGATTTCTGGAACAATATCCGTGCATTGGCAGCTGTCACGGTTCCTGTTGACTGATGCAAAATTACACCGCAGGAACCACAAAGGCTGGTTTTTGTTTTCCATTATTTTTCTGCCTTTTTTTGGGTAACACAAGCTGAAGGAATGACAACAAAAGACACAAATCCCAGAGCAAATAATTAAAGTTGCAGTAAGGAACACTTGTTTTCTGCTTCCAGACTCCATCTACAGATATAAAATTAGATTTAGGTTTAGGATGCTGTGGTGAATTCAAACAACAGCAGTAAACTGGTCATTGGTCATAAACAAGCTCAAGAATTCTAAACAACGATTACTAAATGCTAAAAGAAGACATTTGTGTTTTAACAACACATAGTTTCAGCGCGCACCAAAGTTGCGTCGGTCTCTCAGCATTCATGCAATTAGGACACTTTTTTATCTGCAAGAATGCTTGTCTCGCAGCATTTGTCACAATTTAGGGAAATATTTTCATTAGTAAGAAAAGAATACTCGTTTCTCGGCATTTTTACAAAGTTTGTACAATTTTAGGCACAATTTAAGAAAGCTTTACAATATTTTATTAGACAGCATGCTTGTCTCTCAGCATTCATATATTTCTTTTGACGAGGTTTGTTGGTGAGAATGCTTGTTTCGCTCCATATATATCAATTTTATGTAAACATTTTAGTAGTAGGACTGTTTGTCTATTGGCATTCACTGAATTTTAATGCTCATAACACAGAATTTATAATTTTTTTTACACTATTTTATGGGTTAGAATGCTCGTCTGTCAGCATTCATACCAATTTTTGACACTATTTTATTGTTAGAATGCTTGTCTCACAGCACTGGCATCAATTTTTTGTGACACAATTTTAGAAAGAATGCTTCTCTCTTACTGTTAAGAAAGCTTTTCTCTCATCAGTAATAATTTTTTGGACACAATTTTATTAGTGAGAATGCTAATCTGTCCACATTCATAGCAATTTTTGGACGCGATTTTATTAGTAGGAATGCTCATGTGGGGTTCAGTTGTTTTTTTTTAAACGTGTGAGTACGCCAGCTCCACGTGTAAAGTGCCCTGAGACAACTTTTGTTGTGATTTGGCACGATAATTTGAATTGTCGCTAAAATAGAATTGAATTATCTCTAAGCATTCATAGCATTATTATTTTACACAATTTTCAAAGTCACTGGTCAGCAAACAAGCACAAGAAGTCCAGTCAATGAGTGCTAAATGCTAACGGAGGCCATTTGTTTTTCCAAACGGCGTCTTTTAGTGTGATGCAAAGATGGGCGGGCGTCTTGGCTGGTTCAAAAGTATTTTGCGCTATAAAATAGAACTTAATTAGCACTCGGCAAGTCCAATGAAAAAGCCACTATTCTCCTTATCATGCCAGAGCACCATTAAAATGATTTTGAAGCTTTTTTCCCCCACAAAATAACATTATTATTTTTTTTATCTGGTACACTTCAGCACAGGAATACAAAGTGACTTTTGACTTTAAGTGTAAAAAAAAAAACTTTGGAGTCCTTCCTCTTGATTTTGTCAATTTGTACTCCCAAGTCTTGTCAACTTCAGGTTAGATTTTTAAGATTTTATATTCTACTATCACAAAATATCAGAAATACACCATAACTAAAGTGGATGGACATGTTCTAATAGTTGTTTTGATACGTTTGCAACAGGATGTATACCGTACATTGTTATAAAAAAAATCATGAGGTTTCCCCTTTTGCATACTTTCCTACTTAAACTGCAGCGTTGATCATGATGTCAGAACATGACCCTAAGCCACACATGATGCACATGCAGCGTATGAAGCCCGCCACTACTCATTACCACCGACCATCCATTTTGCACGAGACAAAACACCTCCATTGCCGTTCCTTCGCGTGAAACTTATCATCGAGGCGAAATGCCGGTGGCTTCCCACACCTTGAGGAATCATTTGCACCGCCGTGGCAGCCATGTTAATCCACTACTGATCTACCCACTCGGCTCAAGATGCCCAACGATCGATAATGTCATGAAGGCTTTTGCCTTCTGCTCTTCATCACAGCCTCTGCGTCATTGATTTCATGCACTTTGATACTGCATCAACGGGATTTCCCGTTTGGCGGAACATAGCAAGAAAATGGAATAAAATGTGTCTCCGTCATATTTACAAACAATAATCTTACATTGCGTTGCACAAACTGAGAAAATTCACTGATTACTTGCAATTGGAATTCCATAGTACAGTAATTGCATGTAAATGTATGCAGATGTGCCCCCTAGCGGCAGTGATTAGCATACGGATTACGCCAGGATCGTCCAATCTCAATGGATGATTAATAAATGCTTTGAAGAGATGTATAATGTATATTATACAGTGTAAGTGTTTGTTTGTTTTATGTTTTGGGTTCATTCGTTTTTGACACATTTTTATTAGTTATGTTTTATACATATATTAGAATGTTTGTCTTTAAAGACCCTGTAAAGTGATTGCAGTGATTCATTTCTAAATACATGAAATAGGTTTGAAGATAAGTGCTGAAAACGTGCGAAGACATAACATTTTAGTTCACACTACAGCGCATATGCTGAACAAACGTATTTGATTGACAGGTAAAGGTAAAGCGGGGCGTGTTTTCAGCGCATTCAGCGGACACGGCATCAGTGTCTGACATCTGGAACCCGGTCTCTATTTTTCACAATTTCGGAGCCTCATTTTACATTCTTGGCAATTTTTCTATTCATTCAAATGTGGCAGGCTTGTTAACAACACTTATCTGTGGTGTGTCAATTTTATAAAAATGTTTTTACTTGTACTTTACAGGAACTTTAAACAGTAGTTTTATTCTAAGTGTGCTGTTCTCTTAGAACAGGGGTGTCAAACTCATTTTTGCTGCGGGCCACATCGTAGTTATGGTTTCCCTCGGAGGGCCGTCATGAGCGCAAACACATATACAGTAAATGTACAATTGCCTCATGTTAGTACATATACACACACACAAAAAAAAAGATGAATAACTATATTTGAAACCAGAAGGCAGTAAAAAGTTGTTAATTCAGTTTCTTTTTTGAAATGGGGATCGGCAATCAACGTTATATAAAAGGGAAGACGATTTGTAATGTTGTTATTTTACATGAAACATGAAGTTGACGCGCTTGATTTGCTTTCACGGGCCACATAAATTGAGGTGGCGGGCCGAATGTGCCCCCCCGGGCCTTAGAATAAATCTTTTTTTTTTTTTTTTTTTTAAACTATATGTAATCAGTAAGAATACTTCTTTCTCAACATTCATGCCATATTTAGGACACATGCTTGTTTCTAAAAGCAAAAATCTTGGTAAGAATGCTGAGAGATAAACACTGTTACGCTGAAGTTTTATTATGTTTATATCATTGAAGTTATTTCCCTCTTCAGTACTTGGAAGTGGTGTCTGCAGTGGGCTCCAGTCCGCATTTTGTGGGCTGCTTTGCATCGCCTCAGCATCTGAGGCGTCGCGCACAGCGCAGTCTCTGCTCTGCACTCACTCTCACAGCAGTTGCACTTGAACGCAGCACGCCGAGGCTCTCATACGTCCGCTGCCGGGCTCAGACAAGTTGAGTTGCGGGCCGGGCGCTTCTCGTCTTCGGATCCATGTGGCAACTCCATGCGCGCCATCTCTTCTGCGATGCATGGCGGGGGCTCTTAATTAAGCACCACTTTCTGCATTTTAAAGACGTTTTCTCCTCAGGGACACGTGCTCGCTTGGCTTTTCACGCATTAACTGACTAAAAGCTCCAAGCACCAGTGGATCTTGCATTTTTATTTTTATTATTATTTTTTTCCCCCTTAAATTAGCAGGATACAGCAGAGAAGCGCCTAGATCTTCAACCATGTCCATAATGCTCAGACTGGAGATGCTCGTTTACACTTTTTTTGCGCTGTGTATCGCAGCCAAAGCAGAATTGAAAGCAAGGAACTGCAGCGAGGTGAGGGAGGCTTGTGCGGCCAAGGGCTTCATCTTCACGCATGTTCCCCTCCAGGAGATCCCAGGTACGATTGCAATGTCACACCATTGACCCCAAGAAACTTAAGTGCGTGTTTATGGTTGAAAAAAACAACAACAATCAAATGAGATTCATTTTTGGTTTGCTGCAGAATGAGGATGCAGCAACACCTCAACCACTTGTTCAATTTTCATAAAATTGCATACAAAGTTGTAAACCTTGACTGCCAAAAACGAACCCTATGAAGGAGTATTAGGGCTACTGACTATACATGAAGATAATAAACAAGACTTTCAACAAGAAAAAGTCCCAATATTACCATCAAAAAATTCATTATGAGGGGAAAAAGCCATCCTACTTGAGAAGGGGGAAAAAAAGATTCAATTGCAGTTTTCGTGACCGGTTAATTGTTTGTTAACTGAGGTTCCACTATAGTAATACTACAAGAAAGAAACTTCACGAGAAAGTCACATTACAAGGAAAAAATGAAGTTGTCAGTTGTCATATTATGAGAAAAAAAAGTAGTCATTTTGAGAGAAAAGGTTATAATACTACTAAAACAAAGTTACTTTTTTCATATATATTTTGAAAAATAAACCTGTCTCATGAGAAATAATTGTAACATTATGAATTTTTTTTGAAAGATTACATTCTGAATGACAGGAATGAGGGTAAAAAAAAAAGTTTAATACTATGCAAAAACGTTTTGGGGATTCTTACTCAAAAGGGATATCAAATTACAAGATTAAACACATTTTACACATTTTATTCCATCCCTCCATTTTCTGAACCACTTCTCCTCACGAGGGTCGCGGGCGTGCTGGAGCTATCATCGGGCAGCAGGGCACATACAAACAAACAACCATTCGCACTCACATTCACACCTACGGGCAATTTAGAGTTGTCAATTAACCTAGCATGCATGTTTTTGGGATGTGGGAGGAAACCGCAGTGCCCGGAGAAAACCCACGCAGGCACGGGGAGAACATGCAAACTCCACACAGGCGGGGCCGGGGATTGAACCCCGGTCCTCAGAACTGTGAGGCAGACGCTGTAACCAGTCACCACCGTGCCACATTTTATTTAAAAAAGAAATTTAATTGCACTACATATTACAAAACATTACTTCAGAATATTTCATAAATAAAGTTGGCATATTGAGAGAAAAAGCTGTAACACAATATTTAAAAAGACATCATATTGGAATTATATGAAAAAAATCCAAATTTTGACAAGATAAAGTCAGAATCGAATGAAAATAAAGTTGTCATATTATGAGAAAACAAGTTGTTTTTGTTGGAAATAATGTATGTAAGAATAGGGCTGTTGCGTTTGGGTTCGTGTGGGAATTTTTGACACTCATTAACATAAACTATTTCGTAACGATTGAGAATGTTTTCTTGAAAACAGTGTTGTTCTTGGCACCCATCGTAGTTTGAATCGTAGTTTTAGTCTTCCATCCATCCATCCATCCATTTTCTGAGCCGCTTCTCCTCACTAGGGTCGCGGGCGTGCTGGAGCCTATCCCAGCTGTCATCGGGCAGGAGGCGGGGTACACCCTGAACTGGTTGCCAGCCAATCGCAGGGCACATAGGAACAAACAACCATTTGCACTCACAGTCATGCCTACGGGCAATTTAGAGTCTCCAATTCAGGCATGTTTTTGGGATGTGGGAGGAAACCGGAGTGCCCGGAGAAAACCCACGCAGGCACGGGGAGAACATGCAAACTCCACACAGGCGGGGCCGGGGATTGAACCCGGGTCCTCAGCACTGTGAGGCTGACGCTCTAACCAGTCGGCCACCGTGCCTAGTTTTAGTCTTCTGTACGAAAATGCTTATTAGCTTTAGTCACATTTGAATCATTTCTATATGTGATAGTTTTACTCCAGATTTAGTCGACGAAAACTCAAAGGATTTGATTGTAGTTTTAACAAATGAATAAGGATTGGAAATTGGGATCAAGGCTAGCATGTTGTATCGAGTGTTGCAATTCATAAACCGTTAACCTTAACGCTTTTGCGTAACCAGATTCGTTACCAGAATAGTTCGAGCCTAGACTTTCCCACTGATGGAGATGCGCTGCTTCCATGCATTAACGTTGGCACAACGACGCTAACTTCAGCCTGAAGCTAGCTAGCTAGCATCCCGTTTGCACCAGGGGTTTACTATGAAGTTTGTCACAAGCCGATTGTCGAGTAACAGTATATGTTTAAGACGTTGGCACAACGACGCTAACTTCAGCCTGAAGCTAGCTAGCTAGCATCCCGTTTGCACCGGGGGTTTACTATGAAATTTGTCACAAGCCGATTGTCGAGTAACAGTATATGTTTAAGATATGTCAAGAGGACTTGTTGTGACTTACCTTTCCAGGAACATCGGCGTGGTGAGCCTTCAGGTGTCGCTTCAAATTAGTTTGTGGCCACATTTACCATTGTCTCCCTCCACAATGCCGCCATTTTAATTTTATTTTCCCCCAGATAGATTATGTCTTAAGTATATGCATGTATGGTTTTATCGTTTCCGACCACCAAGCCCCTTTTTTCGACGCTGCCGCCATGGTCCAGAATGCGCGCTGCATGCCAGGTTCTGGGCGTGACCAAACAAAGATTGGAGTCAGCAGCATTGTTTTTTTTAATTTGTATCTCTTGACAGACATTACACGCATGAATATAGGCAGAAATGTCGATGCCTTGTCATCGTCATCGTTGACGAAAACAACAGTGCTTGAAAACTGACACATATCTTCCTCTTCTTTTGTTGTAATTTTCCTTGATTTTCCTTTCAATCGTGGCCCTTATACTCCTCCGCAGAGGTCAGTGGTCAACATGGGTATCTTTGCTTCCACGGCCGTTAATTACGTGCGAGCTACATGAAGATAACAATATTTAATCCTAATGTGAAGAGTCCCTCCAGGCGGCCGCGGTGAGATTGCCTTCCTGCTCCGTGCTGGAGCCAACCCTGCGTGCATAGATAATGGATAATGAATGGTCAGCCATAAGCAGATTAACTAACCCGTCCCCGCGTACATTTTAGCGACAACGCCAGGCGGAACTGCGGCTGCCACTCGCTTAAGTGTCTCCAACCAGAAGGGACTCTTTTCCACATGATTAAAAACGTCATAAAAGGCAATTAAAGCGCATCTCACTTCCAATTACATTATATAGCTGATTGATAGACTGACTGTGACGGTTACCAACTGGAGATGCGGGACTTTTTTCCGCCCTTGAAACTAATCGCGAGAGACATAAATATACAGTTACATAATTAGTATAGCCAAGCATTTTGTCAATGTAATGAAAACAGAAGCATTAAGTAATGGCTTTATGTGATGAACGGATACTGCAAAAATCTCCTATTCATTAGTGTTGGCCAATATCAGAAAATTCCATACTCTCACGATACAACGTAAAATGAAGGGTGTTTGGATCCTCCATATTGATAGCAATTCTGATATTAATATTGTTACTGATACCGATATCATCACTGATACAGGGGCAGCAGTAGCTGATCGGTAACGATTTGGGTTTCAGAGCTGAATGGCCAGGGCGAAAAATGTAAAAATGTTAATCTGCTTGCTGGCTACTGTCCAGGTGCCCTCGAGCAAGGCACCGTACCCACCACACCCCCAGCTGAAGAGGTGTAAGAGGTGTGTGTGATCTGGTCTTATTTGTGGTGTGCAGCGGTACAGTTACAGCAGAGTGTGAGTTGAACTTTTCCTTGAGGGATTATAATGAGTATAATAAATTACATTAAAAAAAAGATATGAGTGCGATAATTTAAAAACCGTATTGACGAAAGGAAGATTAACAATAGCGCTCCCATTTTCTAATTGTCATCTTCCTCATTATCGCTTGTATGGTTAAAAAAAACAACAACCCAGTATCACCACTTTATGAAATATGTTTAAAATAGAAAGACTGGGTTCTATAACTGATGCTAACCGTTAGCATGTCAATGGCATTTTTGATTATATGTTAGCATTAAGCTCGCGGGTTGTTCTTAAAGAGCATGGCAGGGGCGAATTTGGAGATTTGTTTCTAAATGCATTATACATTTGAAGATAATTTCTGAAAATGTGTGCAAAGTCTGAGAACTATATAGTACTCATTTGTGGCGATGTTGCATTAAACTTCAGTTTTCTGGATTTTTGGGGCGTGGTGTAAACAGAGCCCAGTGCCTTGAGCCATGAGTCGTCCCTTCATTCGCATCAGTGGTTAACCGGTGCAATTGCGAGTTAGTGAGGCCCACCGCTCACGAGCGACGTGGCCGAAAGCCGCTTAGCCGTACACGAAGCCGCTTAGCCGTACACGAAGCGATTAGCACCAGACATCTACTGGTGCGCTGCAACGTGACCGTGTATCAGGTTTTGAGGCCCCACATACAATATGCTGCACTGTATTGGCGTATTTGCAAGGCTGTGGTTTTTGATTACCTGTTAGAAGAAGCCCTTTGAAGAGGATATATTTTCACAGCTCAAACATATAGGAATGCGTAGGGATATGCTCGACTGACAGGTGAAAATTGTACGGGGCATGTTCATTCAAGCGAACTCGCCCACAGCGTCTCAGAGCTGAGAGGGCATTTCTATTTTTCATGACTTTGGAGCAGTATAGAAAATGGATGGATTTTCCTCATGTTGCTAGAAAATTCCAGTTCCAAAGTAATAAAAATGTTTTAGTTTTTCTACAGTTTCTCGCCAAATTCCTTAGCGAACACTTTGCATTGTGTGAACGTGGGAAGTATCATAATTCACATTACCGAGCATGACAGGCCACTTTCCAATTGTTGCGCTCGTTGGCACGACGAAACACGATAAGAAACAGCTGCTAAAGCACGACGGTTTTACCAGTGAGGGTCAGTCACGCGCTCAAAACAGAAACAGCTGTGTTTGGGAGAATTAAAGTCGGCGGTTAAGCGTAAAGGTGAGTTTGGAGGAGAAGTGATGGTTTCATCTAAAAATCTTGGCGCGCGGCGAGCACAGCGCGAGCTTTTTTCATCCTGCATCAGCAGAAGTGTCTCACGGGGAGGAATTTTGGAGAAGCCAAGCTTAACGGGATGAGGAGTTGAGACATAGTGCTTGTTTCACATTATATCCAACATGGGATCCCTTTGGTCCTCCTAAATGCATTTCACAGCACTACCTCACTAAACTGACACCGCATTAGGGACACCTTCACCATCTCAAAAGATCCAATACAAGAGCTGTTTTGAAAATTGTCAGTTTTGATTGATAGTGTCAGAGATGTGTTAATTTAACGTGTTTATTATTTGCAGTGCCATTCAACTGCACTGGCTAATGATTTGGTAACCTGCAGCCATCCATTTTCTATACCGCTTATTACCAGTAGGGTGGCCGGTGAGCTGGAGCCTATCCCAGTCAAATGTTATAAATAATATTTGAACGCCTTCTTCACAAAAGACAAATACCTTTAAATTGAACATATTTAATGACCTAAGAGACAACACTTTTGTGACTCTAATCTAGTCTACGCATTCCTGTGCAATTGGCTGGCTTCCAATGGACGCTCGAGTTTGGAATTTCGTATCTCACGACCCAATGATCGACGGGATTTCTTTGGGGATCGGAAGAGTATTTCCACCAATTGTTCTCCTCCAAAATGTTGCTTTTGGACGCTTTGAACAGTTCCATCTGCTTCAAACTCATCTCTGATACGAGCAATGATGCGCCACAATGGTGGATTGGTTTGGGGACAAACTGCATTGTACAAGTGTACCTAATGTTATGGTTGGTGGATATGAAGTTACAGAGCTAGTAGCTCAGGTGCAATAAATAACACATCTGAACATCATAGCACTGCATCTGCAGTTTTTTTCCATTTAGTCGATAAATCCAAAAGTTCCAAACTATTCGTGTCAACATTTCTGACAGTTCCCTTGTTTTGCACACAACTAATAAAACAAAAGAATTTGTTTTTATAATCCTATCTAGCAGGTTTATCACAACTGCGCATATTTGATAAAAGCCCCACCTGTTTCCCGGTGCCTGTCATAACTAACCCACTCACGCCTTTTCATCCGTGTCGCCGCTATCACAAGCGATCTCGGAGAAGTGAGCGAACAATTTCATCTTGTCTCCAGATGATGTCACCCCCTGAATAGACGCCGTTTGATCTGCTCCTTTGAATGAGTCATAGAGGTGAGGTGTTATGAGCCCCTCAGCAAATTTGCGCGGGATGGCCGTGCCCTTGAGGCGTGCAACCTGCCCGCTTCTCACTGAAGTTAATTTTTAAAATGTCTATGGATCTCATCTATGGATGACCGCGCATTGTCGGTTTTTGAAACACGTCGAGTACGGTAGATATTGCAGCATCTGTTGGCCAACTAATCAACACTGTTGGAGTCCAGCTCAGAGGTGCTGTCACACTCGATTAAGTCATGCGGAGCATATGGCAGCCTTCATATGACTGCCACAACCTCTACTGTTCGGCTTTCTGTTATATGAAACAGCAGTGACAGTTCCATTGATGTGCCTGGGCCTGCCTTCAAAAACACATGATGAAGATTTTTCTGTTGTTGGCTGCCTCAATTGTCACATGCACAGTCGCACAGGAAACACAACACAGTGTCCAATGATCTGTGAAAAAGTCTGAAATTGTGTTTTCCAGAATAAAGGCATTATTTATACATACAAGAATACACTTGCTCCTTAAATTTTACATTTTTGTACAATTGTGGCAAGAAAAATAATAATTCAAAGCAATAGATGATGTACAGTTTTCTGAAGTCAGTTGCTTGGTCGCTTTTTTGCTTCGTGGTTGTGAGCCAAAACGTGAGGTAGGAACACGCATCTCACTCGCAATTTGAGATATCAATTATGAACTAATGATAAAGAGAAGGCAAATTTTAACACCTCCACTGGTACAAAGTTTTTGTCAGAGCAAGGCCACGATTCACCCAACCGATGAGCTGGCTTGAGGCTGTTTGCAGATGTGCACTCCAAGAATTCTTAAGGTACGGTACTCTGCTGTCTAACCTTTTGTATGAGCACAGTGACGCCTCCAAAGTTCTATTTAGAACTTATATGTATATAATTGTCATATAAACAAAGAACACTATTTGTTATCTGTTACCAGTTTTCATTTAAAAACATGTCGCATCGACAGCCCCTAACTGCTGTCTGGATTGAGTTAGCATCAGAGAAACGATGTTACAATACAGAAGGAGGTCACATCACAATAAAGTCACATCTGATGCGATCGTTTGTTTACTCTCAGCCATGAGTCGGACTGAAATACAAGCGCTGATATTATTTGATCCTGGGCCGCTTGCATAAGGGCACAAATGAGCGCCGCTGGAGTGTATAATGTGCACAGGTTCTCTCGCATCATGTAATGGAACGGAAAGGATTAGAAAGGTTAAATGGGAGTCCCTGCATGGTGGGAGATGGGGTGGGGGCAGTGAGTGGGATTAGTCGATGATGAATTACCAAACCACTGTGACCTTCCTGTCCGTCACACGCGCTGAGACGGAGCTGGGAATAGCTGTCATCTTGATGCTTTACGACTTCTATGCTATCCTTCAGATCTAATCACAAATCACCTGCAGTTAGCACATCTATATGGCAGCATCATTGTGTTAGGGGACATGTTACTGAAAAGTGTCTTTTTAATTGCTTGTATACAAATAGTTGGGTCTCCAGAGTGCCTGCCTACCTGTCAAGTGTAAAATTACACAACCAAATATTTTTTTTAAGCTGCCTATGTCAGTCATGTGTTTTTAAGCAACCCGTTGATTTTGGCCAGATGGAAAATCACAATTGGGCTAATTTTAATAATCCCGCCCTTCAATCAAGTTTCTCCACCCGTGACCCAAATTTCACGTTAACCACCTTCGAAACCAGATAGGTGTCTATGAGTAGAAAAACAAGACATTGTGAAGCTGAGAGAAGATGGACATTCATTCAGAATACCGGACAAAGCCAATGCAACGATTTGGAATGTCCTAAAAAGAAGAGAAAAAAAACAAAACACAAACCACTACAAAGTAACAGACCTCAGACTGGTAGATCAAGGAAAACCAGAAGCTATTGAAGACCGAAACATTGTGACAGATGTAAAGAATACCTAAAAACAACTGTTAGTCACATCAGCAAAACATCCAAAGGGCAAAAGTGAAGTTATCACAAACGACTATTTGCAGAAAACATCCTGAACAGAAGTACAGTGTCTTTTGATGTCAAACCCAAATGTTTTCAGTCTACAACAAAAATACATTACTTTCGTAGGTGAGTGTAATATGTCTTATTTAAAGGCTATTCCTGCTCCTGTGCAATGCAAGCTGACGCTGTCACACTTGTCCAAGAGGAGGAATTCAACCAAATGACCGGATTTGGTGCTGCAGAGGGGATTTTTGTTTGCGCGCCATCTCCACCTTGCATCTCATCCGTCGCGCTCAGTGACGGCCAAAATGGCCCCATGATGCTCGCTCTCCACAGAGCCGTCGCGGGCGTCGTTTTGCTGGTTTGCAGCGCCGGAGCGGCACACAACGACGTCCACATAAAGGGGGGAAGCAGGGGAATACTTGATTTTTATCACCTCCGCTGAAGCGTGGGCCAAAGGAAGGAGGGATGAATGAGCAGAGCTGGGAATTGTCTTCACTTTGTTTAACATTGCATTAGTAGTTAATGTCCCAGGAAGTGATGCATGCACCCTTATAAAAACAATCAGTCCTGTTCCCGTGCGCCCTATTATATATTTTTACAGGGGTATGATAAAACACTGTGACCCAAAGATAACATCACAAGAACATCATTTGACATGGTTTTGGCGATATATTCTCAAAAAAGTCATTGCTTCAGCTGTCAGTTGCCACTTACCAGTAGAAGTTGTTGGCCTTGGGGGTTCTGTTTAAATTCGTCTTAAATGCGATTTTCCACAACATAAAATGTCATGGGCAGCATGGTGAGCGAGTGGTTAGCACATCTGACTAACAGTTAATATGTTCATGTTCAAATCTCTGCTCTGGCCTTCCTCTGTGGCTGTGCAGCAGTACCCATATCTGCCCTCTAATTGACTGGCGACCAGTCCAGGGTGGAGTCTGCTTTTCGCCCGATGTCAACTGGGATAGGCTCCAGCTCACCACGGCTCTGAACAGCATATGCAGAAAGAGCAGATGTTTTTGCAGATGCCAGGGATTTAAAGGTTTTTTCGAAAAAAGACTGGAATGAAAACACTGGGATTTTTCACACCGCAACAATGAGGCGCTCTAAAGCAGCCACGCCAGCACGAACCCCCTGTCCACATGCTAACTGTCATGTCGGACTTCAAATTTGTTTTTACCTTGCTCTTCTGCCTTCTCTCCATGCCGTTAGCGTGCTCACAGCCGACAACGAGGCGCTCTAAAGCTCCTACGCAGGCCCAAATCCCTGGTCCACACACTGGCTGTCAAGTCAGACTTTTTTTTTTTTTAAGTAGTAAAACTGACTGTCTGAAACTGAGGTGAGGAGAGCTCAGCCTTGCAGTGGATGGAGTGAACTTCCCCAGGCAGGTAAAGTTAATGTCAATATGTTGGCATCCTGTCAGCATTGGCGCTTTGAGTGTTTTGTTTTTTTTAGCATGAACCAGGAGACATAACTTTATTTCGTTCCTGTTACTTTATACTGTACAGTTCTGTTGTTACTGTTGCAGTCCTGTTGATATTAATGGATGTATGGAAATCATATTCACTGAACTTATAACCTGAAGATACTCAGTTGGGGTGTTTTTTTTTTTTTTTATTTAAAACTACAAGCTGCCTGCGCCACATGAATCATTCAGATCATCACAGTTGCACTATTTCTGTCATAAAAATCAATTGTAATAAAAAGTAATCTCTTTATACCAAATGGTTTTGATACGGGGTAATGTTCAAAATTATACCAGGGTTTTCCTCTCAAAATGATGAATTTGGTTCCTCCCTGGGACCGAAACTTACTAAAATACTTTGGCATCAAAACGGACACTTGGATAAAAAATATCTTCTTTTCCTTTCGGCTTGTCCCTGCATCCTCCTCTCGAACACCAACTGCCCTCATGTCTTCCCTCACGACATCCAACAACCTTCTCTTTGGTCTTCCTCTCGCTCTCTTGCCTGGCAACTCCATCCTTATCATCCTTCTACCAATATACTCACTATATATCTGCTCTCTCTAACTTTGTCTCCAAAACATCGACCCTTGGTTCTCCCTCTGATGAGCTCATTTCTAATTTTATCCAACCTGGTCACTCCGAGAGCGAACTTCAACATCTTCATTTCCGCCCCCTCCAGCTCTGCTTCCTGTTGTCTCTTCAGTGCCACTGTCTCTAATCCGTACATAATGGCTGGCTTCACCACTGTTTTATAAACTTTGCCCTTCATCCTAGCAGAGACTCTTCTGTCACATAACACACCTGACACCTTTCTACACCCGTTCCAACCTGCTTGGACCCGTTTCTTCACTTCCTGACCACACTCACCGTTGCTCTGGACGGTTGACCCCAAGTATTTAAAGTCCTCCACCCTTGCTATCTCTTCTCCCTGTAGCCTCACTCTTCCCCCCACCACCCCTCTCATTCATGCACATATATTCTGTCTCACTTCAGCTAATCTTTATTCCTCTGCTTTCCAGTGTATGCCTCCATCTTTCTAACTGTTCCTCCACCTGCTCCCTGCTTTCACTCCAGCTCACAATGTCATCTGCAAACATCATGGTCAACAGGGATTCCAGTCTAACCTCATCTGTCAGCCAATCCATCACCACTGGAAACAGGAAGGGGTTCAGGGCTGATCCCTGATGCAGTCCCACCTCCACCTTAAATTCGTCTGTCACACCAACAGCACACCTCACCACTGTTCTGCTGCCCTTGTGCATGTCCTGTATTATTCTAACATACTTCTCTGCCACTCCAGACTTCTGCAAAAAAAGTACCACAGTTCCTCTCTGGGTACTCTGTCATAGGCTTTCTCTAGATCTTCATTGTGTGGCTCATCTACTTTATTCCTCTATAGCTCCCACAGCTCTGCACATCACCCTTGTTCTTAAAAATGGGCACCAGCACACTTTTCCTCCATTCCTCAGGCATCTTCTCACTCGCTAGAATTCTATTGAACATTTGCCCTATGTCGCATCTCAATGTATTCCTTTCGCCTCTCCTCAGTCCTCTCAATGTCCCACTTCTTCTTAGCTAACCTTTTTCCTTGTATGATTTCTTCTACTATGAGGTTCCACCACCAAGTCTCCTTCTCTCCTTTCCTGGCAGAAGATACACCAAGTACTCTACTGCCTGCCTCTCTGATCACCTTGGCTGCAGTGGTCCAGTCTTCTGGAAGTTCCTCCTGTCCACCGAGAGCCTGTCTCACCTCTTCCCGAAAAGCCGCACAACACTCGTCTTGTCTCAGCTTCCACCACATGGTTCTCTGCTCTGCCTTTGTCTTCCGAATCTTCCTCCCCACCACCAGAATCATCTTACACACCACCATCCTAGGCTGTCTAGCCACACTGTCCCCTACCACTACCTTACCGTCGGTAACCTCCTTCAGATTACATAGTCTCCACAAGATGTAATCCACCTGTGTGCTTCTACCTCCGCTCTTGTAGGTCACCCTATGTTCCTGCCTCTTCTGGAAAAAAGTGTTCACTGCAGACATTTGCATCCTTTTTGCAAAGTCTACCACCATCTGTCCCTCCAAGTTCCTTTCCTGGATGCCGTACTTACCCATCACTTCTTCATCACCCCTATTTCCTTCACCAACATGTCCATTAGAATCTGCACCAATCACGACTCTCTCTCTGTCTGGGATGCTCAGAACTACTTCGTCTAGCTCCTTCCAGAATTTCTCTTTCACCTCTAGGTCACATCCTACCTGTGGGGCATAGCCACTAATCACATTATACATAACACCCTCAATTTCAAGTTTCAGCCTCATCACTCGATCTGATACTCTTTTCACATCCAAGACATTCTTAGCCAACACTTCTTTTAAAATAACTCCGACTCCATTTCTCTTCCAATCTACACCATTGTAAAATAATTTAAACCCTACCCCTAAACTTATAGCCTATTTCCACCTGGTCTCCTGGACACACAATATATCAACCTTTCTCCTAATCATCATGTCAACCAACTCCCGAGATTTTTCTGTCATAGTCCCAACATTCAAAGTCCCCACATTCAGTTCTAGGCTCTGTGCTTTCCTCTTCTCTTGCTCCCAAAGAACCCGCTTTCCACCTCTTTTTCTTCGCCTTCGACCCACAGTAACTGAATTTCCACCAGCGCCCAGCAGATTGACGGCGCCAGTGGCGGACGTTGTTAACCCAGGCCATGACCGATCCGGTATGGAATTCTTTGGATGAACGCTCATATTTGTTTGGCAAAGTTTTAACCTCAATGACCTTCCTGACGCAACCCTCTGTATTTATCTGGGCTTGGGACCAGCCTACAGTTTGCACTGGCTTGTGCCCCCCATAGGGCTGCATTACTTGGGTAAAAAATATCCATCCATTTTCTACCACTTATCCGAGGTCGGGTCGTAGCACGGACGCCCAGACTTCCCTCTCATCAGCCACTTCATCCATCTCTTCCGGGGGTGATCCCGAGGCGTTCCCAGGCCAGCCGAAGGATGTAGTCTCTCCAGCGTGTCCTGGGTCGTCCCCGTGGTCTCCTCCCGGTGGGACCTCACCAGGGAGGCGTCCGGGAGGCATCCGAATCAGATGACCCAGCCACCTCATCTGGCTACTCTCGATGTGAAGGAGCAGCGGCTCTACTCTGAGATAAAAAATATGAAGAAAACAAAAAATGAAGCATATAAAAATCATTTATGGTCCGAGACAGTTTTGCTGCTTCTGGCAGAGGGTGACTTGAATAATGTTGCGCAAGAAGGCACACTCAGTTTCCACTGGATTTAGACTTCTATTTGATTGTTATGTTATGACCTGGAAATATATTTCATCCAAATACTTACTGCGGCACGGTGGACGACTGGTTAGAGCGTCTGCCTCACAGTTCTGAGGACCGGTGTGGGAGGCGGGGTACACCCTGAACTGGTCTCCAGCCAATCGCAGCATTTGGCCACATTAAGAAAAATAATGACATTAACTGTCCTTCACTGATTTTACAATCCTAGTAATACATAAGCAACATATCAACAGTGTATACATACAGTATATTCAAGTCACCACAAATATGCGCTGAGAGCGATGGGTGGTTGGTGAGAACTGGGGTAGCAAAGTAAAGCGTGAACAGTGTTGATTATATGTGATTTGAATTCAATCCCATTTGAAACCAGAAAGCGGACGTGTGTATTGACAATAATAGTTGTTCAGCAACGTGACGATCTTTAATTGCCATCTCCATGAAAGGAGCTCTGTTTGGATACCAATTCTGAATGAACCAGGAAATGTATTGGTCGACTCATGGGTCAAACACCTGTAGTTCAGCTCCTGGTTAGAAAACAGCAAGTTCAGCAGTTGGACACATGCATCTAAAAGGGAAGAGAGAAGGTGAAATTGCGTTCACCTGTAAAGGTAATATTGCATTTTAGGTTCATTCTGAAATTAAACCAAAAAGCTCAATGTCCCTAACTTTTCTTTTAGTGTATGTCAGATGTGTCTACTTTCCCTGAGGCCTCACCTATGCGTCAAATTAAAACGAGACAAAGCCCTCCCTCTAAACGCATCGTTGCTCCCGTCAGTCTTTAGCCGCTGTCTTGTTAACGGCAATGTTTGCCCCTCGCACTCCATAGGTTTGTTTTGAGGCGAGGGGAATGCGGCCTCCGATTGGGGTGCTGACAAAGGAAAAGTCCTTGCGCTGTGGTGAGGTTTCAGCGCTAATGAGGAAGCCGTTAAATGCTGAGTGAAAGGTAATAATCAGTAAAGTGCCACCGGCTGTTGCCACGCGGTGCCGTCGCCTCCGCTAAGTGGATGCAGAGCATGTTGGCATGCATGTCTAAGCAGCGTGTGGATTGAAAATCCATAACGGCCTCCTCCTCCTCTTTGATTCCATACTCTGTAATAATCAACATAAAAAAGCAGACACATTACTACATATGCTGATCATGGCTCCTAAATGTGCTGAAGATGCATACACACATTAATCTTAACTGCATTGATATTGGTAGGCCTCGCAGCAGCATATTGCACATGAATATTCACAGCTATTTGCCTCCAGGTCAAGCAGGCTGTATGTTTTATTTGTCTATTTATCTTCTTGACTTAGATTTATACGAGGACCTCTGGTTAATTTGTTGATGTCTTTTTCCCTATTTTAGCCCCCTATGAGTTTATTTCCCTTCATAAATGTGATTCCTGTCAGGTGATACTGTGACAATATTAGCGCGGCTGTGATATTGTATGAAAAAACAAAAATGACTTTTTTTGTGGGCCTCGGAATATCTCCTGATCGCTAATCATAAAATATGTATGCATTCTGTCCAGTGGGAATAAGGAATGAAGCCACCAACCGGCCTGCAGCATTGGGACATTGCTTAATTTTAACTATCCATCCATCCATCCATTTTCAACACCGCTTATCCTGGTTAGGGTCGCGGGGCGCTGGAGCCTATCCCAGCTGACTTCGGGCGAAAGGCAGACTACACCCTGAACTGGTCGCCAGTCAGTCGCAGGGCACATATAGACACGGACAACCATTCGTACCCACATTCACACCGTCACTGAGTGGGAACTGAACCCACGCTGCCTGCACCAAAGTCAGCCGAGTGTACCACTACACCATCAGTGACTTAATTTTAACTACTTGCTGGCAATACATTTTTTAATAACTGTTGATCAGTTTGCCTGAAATGGCAGCTATAGAGGCGGGGTTTATTCTGCTGCCTGACCACCGATTTTCTTTATATATGGAAACCAAGTTTTGACAGTGAAAGTAACTGAAATAATGTGTTGCGTTTAGTCCACCGTTATACAGGTAATGTTTTAAGTCATCTTCTTGACATACAAGTTAAAAAAAATAATTAATATCCATGTTAATATTGACAACGAACAATCGTTGTGGCGGCTGGCTTGACATCATATACTGTTGCTACCAACATCAACACAACACCATCCCGAAATCATGTTCAATCGCTAATTGAAACAAAACAATGAAACTTCTGAGCACTGCAACATTCCTTAGTGTACTAGGGCTATGGAAAAAAAAATCGGCTAACCCGGCGAAGTCGACCACAAAAACTTGAGGGAATAAAACACGTTAATAAAAGCATATTTGTGCCGCCCGGGACCATTTGGTCCTTGTCCATGTTTATCGTTAGGACATTTGTTGCAGGCGGGCACATTGTTGGGCCAGGGAAAAACATTCCTAAAAGCGACAGAGGAGCATCTGTAAGTGATTTTTCAGACCCTATTAGATGTGTAATGTACATATAAAATGACCTATGAGTGAGCTGAATGGTAGTTTTTTTTGTGCCTAAAATGGTTATCGCTAGCGCGCTAATGCTAATCGTGAATGCTAACTCTTTAGCAAAGGCTAGTTTTGTTGTCTTAAATTCTGCACGGAGTTGATTCCATACACTAATTACCAACATATGCAGTTTAAGGATAGAAGTCCAGTCATCATAAATGAAAAGAAAATGTCTGATAAAAACAATTGATTTTATTTTTTTTTATGCGAGGGCGGCAGCGATTACTCAAGTACTCAACGAAATATCTATTGGATAATTGATTCTAAAAAGATTTGATAGTGACAGCCCGCTGTGTACGCATGTACTTTCTTCTCCAGACAGTATTATTATTATAATTTTTTGAGCATTTTGAAATGTTTTTATCATGAAACAGCCACTCATTGATTCTGCAATGTTTTTTTTAATCACCTGCATGTTGTGTGTTGCTGAGGGATACCTTGACATAAAAAAAAATAAAAAAAATGACACATTTACTTGGTGGTTGGAACCCTTTTTCTCTCTATTGCTTTCCCCGTCATGCCGCCTCTCCCAAGGATAAAAAGAAGATTCCCATCCTACAAACGTATCGCACTGCTTTCATCGTTGACTGTTTTATGTCGCTTGGAATTCATTTCTGTCTTGAATCTGTCCTTTTTTTTACGCGCAAGGACAACCGTACGCCCCTCTGTCTGTACCTGCAGCAGCCGCCAGTCATTTCAAGCATATCATGTCTTTCATTATGACTTGTGACATGACCCAAAATGTAATATAGTGTCATTGGAATTGATATGGTGCAAGTTTGAACTTGAGGAGGGAACTTGGCTATTCTGTACACAACGCCTCTGGAGACATTATTAAAAGTGGAAAGGGAAGAGTGTGTGGGAATGCATGGGTTTATGCATGCATACTGATGTTCATGGGCATTATAATTCTATCTCATCCAGTTTATTTCACAATGTTATCTGTTATGTGTTAATGTTATGTTATGATATCTTTTCTGTTTAAAAACAGGATTTCTTTGGAAATTTTAGGAGGCACCTTATAGTGTAGAAATGTATCACGTGGAAAATAATCTTAACATTACTGATTCACCCAACATATTGTAATGATTTAATTATAAAAGTGACACATTGATTAAATGCTAAACAGAAAGTATATATATCAGTATAGTTCAAACGGTATGTAATGTGATAAAGGAGAATGACGATGATGATGATAATGATGATACAATATGTGTTGTAAGAGCTTTTACAGATGCAATTTAAAGCATAAATTATTCATAAAGGGTACAGTGAGGAGACAGTCGCTCATCTGTAAGGACTTGGGTTTTAGATCCAGAGGGTCACAGTTTTGAGTCCCACTGCGGACAATATATATATATACACACATACACACACACACACACACACACACACACCCGCATACTCACGGGTCGCAGATTCACCTATTTGCAGATCTTTTTTATTTTTTATTTTGATAAATTATTCTCCCATTTTTTCCAAAACTATTGAATTATTGAACAAACCAATGAAACGAACAAAACTGAACAAATCCAACTAAGATACGAATGAAACTAATGAAATAAACTAGCGAAACTAATGGAGCAAACTAACTAGTGTAATAAACAAACCTTTATCCAACGCCTCATTACTTTTAAGTAGGTTCGTCCCAATAAGTAAGTAACTAGCCAAACTCACGTGTAGGTAGGACAAGTAGGGAATAGAAAAGTACAGTAAGTGTCTTTTAAGTAAAAGAACAACACGAAGGTCTGTGACTTCAATTGGAAGCAGCAGATGGCAGAGCACATATGCTGCACATCTCTTTGGCCAGGTATACCGCTGACTATTTTTCAAAGTCGGCAGCTTCGAATGCCTCACAAAAAGGACTAAACATAATGGTGCTACTTATGGCGCAATTAGAGATAAGTGGAAATAAGAACACGGCTGCGGTGTCTTAATTTAGACAGTCTGTAAAAAGCAGACTTGTATACTGTTTGTCCGCAAGAGCAACAACTATAAATGGAAGGGAAAGCAACATGAGAGCTGCCGATCACATTGACAGATCATGTGATACCTTTTGTCAAATACTAATATATTTTGGATTATCAAATGGATTATTGAAACTTGAGTACTCATGGAAACAGAGCTGATCTACTAAGTGGGCGGATCCATGATTTGATCTAACAAATTCTCTAAATTGCCACACAGTTCCTTTTGCATGTTCTTGGAGAAATACAGAATGTGCAAAAAAATAAATACATGAATTTAACACATACAATGGAATTTATCAAGCCTGAGACGAATTGGGACGGCTGATTTGGCAACTTTAAATACCGCACCTGAAAGGCAGGTGCAAACGGCCCTGCTGAGCTAACACTGGGGCAAAATGACAGGCAATAGGAAGAACAGATCTTTTCTCTTCATTTAAACGTTTTTGAAATGCCAGAAACAAAAATTATTGATCTATCGTCTGTTCAGCAAAGCAATTTCGGAGCTTCCGAATGCTATTAAGACTGACTAGGTGCGAGTCAGTGACAAAACATCTTTCAACTCTGCATTTCCTTGAATCTTGGTCATTTCATGGCACTGTGAGAACAGTCCGGTGGTGGTCTCTCTTTTTCTGTGTGTGCTGTCCCAAGTTTGAAACGCAATGTTATGCAGGATTGTCACTCGGGAGGAATCATGACTTTTAGGCAGTTGCTGGCTTCACCAAAGCTATTGGAGTGATGGATTTCCTTTCTGTAATTCAGTAATATGTTTATTTCTCTTCCACCAACACTTCCAATTCCATCACTTCAAACTTAATTTAATGCTTGCGGTGCTCTCCCAAAATTTCCATGGTGAAAGCCATCATAGCTATCTAAGGTGTCCAACCCTATTTTTGTCATTGTTTTGCCCCTTCCTCGATCAAGGATGACAAACACCACGTTATTTTATGTTTTATAAGATTATCCAAGGGTCTGAGTTGTGTTAAACTGAACTTGTCCCAATAATAGGTTTAGAAATGGGTCAGGGTTGACAATCTTACATATTAAATGTGTTAACTTTTTACGACCAGAAATCTTCACGTGTGTAAGGAAAGCTGGCGACTCCCGAGTCATGACTCAAGTGACCTGACTGAGGAACAAGGAAGCGGTGTAAATAAAAACAAACACGTCGTACCCGAAACACAAAGTTTGGTGGACGCCAGAAATAGCAGACCAGCTCATGGAGCTGTGGGAAGTCCGACAGTGCTTATTTAATGTCTCGTTGTCTCCAGGATTTTTCCACGGCATTTTCATTTTTTTAGTTAAGGGATTTCTCGCTTAAAAATAGTCCCAAAGCTACCATCAGTCCCTCGTCCCGTGTGCCCTCTTTCGCATTGCATCTTGTGCGTCCCAGTTCGTACTATGTTTCTTCTTCTTCGTTTTCGTTCGATCACGTTTGCTCACATGAGATATGTGTCTTGGAGGACTTGATTCTCGTACGGTGGTGGAACAGAATCATGTGGTGGGCTGTCTTGAGAATATCGGAGCACGCCACACAGTACAAAACTATTAAATGCCTGATTCATTATCTTTATGTATGAGGTCTGCAACAGATTGAAAAAAATATTTGATGATTGAAAAAAATCCTTACAGTATGTGTGTACCAGGCCTTAGAGTGAGTAAACATGCAATTTATTGCGCGCTATTTGAGATCTTAGTACAAGTTTGCAATCTAACTTAATCACGCACAACATGGCCACCAACAGCATGTGCTCTCTGTTTGGATGAACATGCAATTTTATTTAGGGATCTTAGTAAATCAGGTCCTTAGTGTACATGCTCACTTTTAATTGACAACAACAAAGCTCCGCTGCATCAATACCAAGAGCTGTTTATAATATCCATCCATGCATTCTCAATACTGCTTATCCTGTTCACGCTGCACTGGAGCCTATCCCAGCTGACTTCGGGCGAAAGGCGGACAACAGCCTGAACTGGTCGCCAGCCAGTCGCAGGGCACTTATCGACATAGACAACCATTCACACTCACATTCACACCGTCACTCGAGTGGGAACTGAATCCACGCTGCCCGCCCCAAAGTCAGGCGAATGTACCACTACACCATCAGTGATTCGGTTGTGATATTATAGACTTTATTTAGAATAAGGCAGTAAATAGGGTTGATAGCGCATTAGATCACTGACATGCAAGTGACACAAAGTAATTGCAACTCGTGATGGCAGCTTGTAAACACACTAAAAGTGTCTCTGATTTCATACTTAAACTGTTTTGCTGTAATTAAAATGAGTCAAAGTTCATTAGAAAGCTGTGCATGCTCTTGTTATGCGGAGGCACGGCGATTGGCTCAATACAGGAAGGTTAAGCAGGGATACACCTTCATGCTTCAAGCCTATGCTTCTGTCTGACTAATAAACAGCTATTCATGTGAAATAATTCCCCCTGAGTGCCTTGCACAGGATCGTCGACAGCTTCTGATGGAAATCAAACTTTACATAATAGCGGCCAAAACCTCTATTAGCATGGAAAAGAAATGTTTACTTTGTTTTTGTCAAAGAAATGAAGCACAATGCACAAGCCTGAAGTCTTCTCAATGGGTTGAGAACGTATTCACTGACAAAGAACAGTACTAATTAAAGAAACAAAACACTAAACAGCTAGCAAAAAGCTAAACAACTGTCAAAAAAGCAAAATGGAATTAAATAGTGCAACGAACAAAGGAAACCAACAAGACAAATGACCAAAAACAAAACTACAAAGAAATCCAAGGAGCAAAACTAATAAAATAACAAGCATAAGGTCACATTGTAAACATATGGAAAATAATTAGCAAGAGGGTTAGGGTTAGTTACTACCAAATGAATGAGCAAGCCTAATGAACACAAACTAAAAAAATAAAAATAATTACTTGCAATACTAATAACAATAAGTAACAGTGCTAACATAACAAATGTATTAAACCAACAGGCGAGACTAACAAATGACAAAACAAGCTCGCAACACAACCAAAATGAGCAGACGACCAAACGAAAGTTAACAAAACTAACATGATGAATACAAGAAACTAAAAACTACATTTAACAAAAACAATTCATGAACAAAACTATCTAACCAAGGGCATTGATAATGAAACTAACAAATGAGCTACTCAAACTAGCAACGCTAATGAACAAATGAAACTAATGAAACTAACAAACGAACAAAAATAAGTGACTCGCAAAACTAGTGAACGAGCAAAACTCAACCTATTATCAGTTGATAATGAAAACTAAAGAATAAACAAACAAATGGCACTAGATATTTATAATTATAATTACTTCTAATACTGACTTGCATACCAAATTCCATCTGTTTTCCATAGCTCTTGTCCTCTTTAGGGTCGCGGTTGCGCTGTAGCCTATCCTAGCTGACTCTGGGCAAGAGGCGGGGTACACCCTGGACTGGTCGCTAGTTTATTGCAGAGGAACAAAACTAATTAACAAAACAAACAAACGACTCGAAGTAGCAAAACTAACAAAAGAGTTGAACAAACGTAACAAACGAATGACACTAGCTAGCGAAACTAACTTACAAATGAACTAAGACAACAAACGTGAACAAAATTAATGAACTAACACACAATGATTGATCCATGACCTCTTGCTATCATGCTTTTCATTTAGCATAGGCGATGAGGGGAAATGGATTCGTTGTCATCGTAGTCAGACATCATCAGTGTAATTATGTCACTTAATACCCACTATGTTACCATTAGTTCATGTACTAGTGTAGATGATTTCATGAAGTCTGTGGATTCTCCACCATAATCTGGAATCATACAGTGATGTCGTATGGTGTGTGTGATAGAAGGACATCTGCTTCCAAACATATGATTCTTTTTATAGCCATTTACTTTGGCCTTTGTAAGCACAAATGTTGCAGTTGCTAAACCTATAAAACTCCCTAGATGGTGCTCCAAGATGCAGCAAATGACAGCAGCAGCCCATTAGAGTCCATTTTGTATTGTTGCTTGTCATTTTTATGCCACAAAGCACAGAGGTTTTGTTTGTTGGTTGCTTGGTAACTTCAGGTGTTTACCCCATGGAAGATTGTGATGAAGGCGCAGATGGAATTTACAGTGCACTTACATTGGGGCAGCAAACTACCACATTCAGCACATGTGACTGTGGTGGGAAAAAAAAGCTGCCGTTTGTGCCGTCGTGTATAAAAATAGATGGGATCCTTATGCTGAATTAACCAGAGTTAGAATGGAATATGTTAATGTTTATCTTTCTTTACTCCTGTGGTTAATGAGCTGATAGGTTGTCTATCATTTTAATGTTCCCTCATTGACAATGTAGTACACTCTATCAATAGTAATGTATTTCAGCTGTATTTTTTTGATACAGGATGCGCTCAGCTGGTACTTTATTAGATTTTTTATGACATTTTCTTACCTGGATTGTGATGGATATATTGCACTCCAAATAACGCTTTAGAACTGACTTCTACTTTAGAGGCAATAACCTATTTCCAATATATTTTTTTTCCCCATCTCTTTTCAAACTTAAAAACAAAAACTGGAAAATAATGTCTTCACTCCTCCATCTTGGCTATGTGATAAGTTGTCGGGCAGACAGTTCATCCAGTAAGGCCACAGAGCTGTTTTAACCTAGAAAAGGAAGGGCACAGTACTCCTCTGTGTTGGTGTCCCTTGAAAGCCCATTTCCACATTTGCAGTACATTGATATATGACGGGCTTAGTGATTTTCGAGATGACCAGAGCACAATGAAGGGATGTTATGTCAAGATGCTGCTTTCCTTTTTTCCTCCCTCGACCATACATAACTGATGAAAAGGTTGCACTCAGTATTTGCTCCACACTGGTGGTGGGGGTGGTGAATCAATGTTCTTTATTCTTCTTGACTAAAAAAGACGTATGTTTATTTGCTTCTTATTCAGAGGACATGGAATTGGAGGAAGAGGTCATTTGCAAATACATATATAATGGAGAAAAAAAATAAACATTAGGTTCACCTACACAATCTAATGAGATATACAGGAACTGTTGGAGTAAAAATCCCATCTGAAAATAATACAGTTCTTCACCTCTCGCTGTCTCACTTTAATGTAGTTTTTTTTTATCGTACATATCTAATTTATATTACGGATTATTACATCGTACATTTCTAATTTTCTATCACAGATTTTACGCTATAATGCGGTATTTTGCGATGATAATTTTTCCACAAAACCGTTTACTGTAGACTCATGTAGCTATAAGCGCAAGCTAGGAGGAAAGAGTGCTTAAAAGACAGAGAATGTGCAAAGTTTGGGATCATTTCACACATAAAAAAAAGAAGATAAAGTGCAATGTTTTCTGCCCCAAAGGAGAATTGTCTTGGACAACTGCACGTCTTTGGTAAAGTAAACACCATTAGCTAATTTAATTAGCTTACCACCGCTAGTTTGAACAAATTGTAAGCAGATTTTAAACAGGTGGTCAAGGATAGACAGCCGCCGGTACACTTTCAACCACTTTATTGAACAAACTACAGAGCCCCTCAACACAGACTGGCTAACACTGCCCGCTGCTAACACTGGCCCGCTGCTATTCTGAGCCAGCAACAGCCAATTCAACACTCTCATTCGTTGACTCCCACATCAACTCAACAGGTCAGCCCAGCCTTTTAAAGCCATAGACATTCGAAATCACAGATGCTACCGTGTAGAACGTGAGGATGGCAACCCCAAGTGTAAAAAAAAAGTAAACCCTGCAGCTCACATGCATATTCTGCACTGGTATTATGCTTAAAACATTAAAATATAATAATATGACAGATCAGGCATCATTATTTTTGCAACACTGGCATGGAAACAGGAGTTCAGAAAACTCAGAGATCCTCCCATCCCTTGAAAAATTCTATTACTTAATTCACATAGGTAATCAATGAAACTATATTGCATTTTTGCTGTCAAATATTATTACAAACGTGCAAAAATTTCACAAAAAGATCCAATTAAATCAGACCTGTGTTATGTGCTCACAAATAAATCTTGAAAATTTGCAACAGGTGAATCTGAATCTAATGTGCCCCCTGGTCGAATACAAATGTAAATGGATGTAGAGCCAAATGACTAAATGTAAGCGTCAACATGTTGAAGCTAATGCCAATGCATGGTTTAAACTTGTTTACACAAGCAGCCCTACAAATAATACATTCACTATACACGTTGAAAGTGTGTGAAACCTGGAGCTACAACTCAAATTTGACAACAAGGACAATACATCTATAGTTTCCAGACTGTGTATGTTTTTTCTTGATCTGCTCTGATCCAAGAACAAACACTTGCTCTGTCTAAAGTCTGCCACTAACATGAAATTGTTGTACTGAAAAGGCTGAGGGGATTGTGATTGATGCAGCATTATGTATTGACATAGTAACACAAGGCTGTAGCACTCTTTAAGATGTGCAGTAAATTGTATTTAGAAAGTAAAAGACAGAAACTGACTTGATGCTGAGAAAATTGGCCTTTTGGAATCTCTTCTGAGAGCACTTGGAAAGTAAGTGCTTTGAGCAATAGTCCTGCTGACAGTCATAGTCACGTGTCACTTCAGCAATATCAAATCAGGAGGTCGACCACAGCAAGAGAATGCAGTTCCTCCGAACCAATCAGACCTGTTAGAGTTGTCTTTTCCTTCATGTTGAGAGGCTTGTGGGCATACCAAAGGAGCATGGGTAAAAGCAATCTGCGAAGTATGCGCAACACTAACGATAAAGATGTAAGTTGGCAGAACTCACGTTTTTTTAATCATGAAAACATATGTCAGCATTGAAGCTACATGTGAATTCACCTGTCAAAGTTCAAAATAATCAAATTATTTATAATGATATAATTAATAATGTGTATACTGATATCATTGGGCAATATTTGGAATTTCCATGTGCTATTTAAAAAAATAAATACATCAAGTTACTCCCCAGTAGTCGTAAGTCTACAGTCTTGCTCAGGTGAAAAATAGCAGTCAGTTTGTAAGGACTGATATTTCTACTGTTGGTGAGTCAAGATACTCGGTACTGTTGAACAAGGCACCAAGGTTGTCCAGAGCAATGCAGTATATGAAGTCTTCAGACTAACACGGCAACTGCTGTCCTGTTTGTACTAAACATTGTGCTGCCTTGTGATCACAAACAAGCAATTGTGTAGAGTTACTTGGAACAGGGTGTTCAAAATAACCTTGGATAATGAGCTACATGCTGTTTCCATCCATCCATCCATTTTCTGAGCCGCTTCTCCTCACTAGAGTCGCGGGCGTGCTGGAGCCTATCCCAGCTGTCATCGGGCAGGAGGCGGGGTACACCCTGAACTGGTTGCCAGCCAATCGCAGGGCACAAACAAACAAAACACCATTCACACTCACAGTCACACCTACGGGCAATTTAGAGTTGTCAATTAATGCATGTTTTTGGGATGTGGGAGGAAACCGGAGTGCCCGGAGAAAACCCATGCAGGCACGGGGAGAACATGCAAACTCCACACAGGCGGAGTCCTCAGAACTGTGAGGCTGACGCTCTAACCAGTCGGCCACCGTGCCGCTACATGCTGTTCCACCATGTCTAAATAAAAAGGCAGTATTATCTGATCACGTATCGGCCTCTAGATACATTTTCATTCCAGGTTTAAAGAAAGATAATGGATGTGTTCAAAAAGGAATTATTGTTTTTGGTTGTCCCTGTACAAGTGAAGAATTGACAGGCAAAAATGTAATTTTCAGGGGTATTGATGGTTTTGATGGTAACCCACTGGACAGTGTAACCTAGGGGCTCCTGACCACCTTAATGCAACTCTGGATGGTTTGTTCATGCATCCTTTTTCTGTATCAATCACTTGTCCTCATTTGGGTTGCGGGTGAGCTGGAGTCTATCCTTGCTGATTTAAGTGCAAGAGGCACCCTGGAGTGGTCATCAGTCAATGGTCAGGTACATCCATCCATTTTCTTTACCGCTTATCCTCACTAGGGTAGCGGGCTGCTGGAGCCTATCCCAGCTATCTTCGGGCGGGAGGCGGGGTACACCCTGAACCGGTCGCCAGCCAATCGCAGGGCACATAGAAACAAACAACCATTTGCACTCACATTCACACCTACGGGCAATTTAGAGTCTTCAACTAACCAACTACGCATGTTTTTGGGATGTGGGAGGAAACCGGAGTGCTCGGAGAAAACCCTCGTCAGGTACATATAGACAAATATCCATTCACACTCCCATTCAAACCTACAGACAATTCAGCGTATTCAATTAACCTAACATGCATGTTTTTGGAATGTGGAAGCTGGAATACCCATGGGGATCACACGAACTCCACCCAAAGATGGCCTGAGGGAAGTTTTGTACCCAGAACCTCTTCACTGTGAGGCCAACATGCTAACCACCATTCTCAGAATGGTTTAGTAAGCTCAGATGTTGAGGAAATTGTTGTGGACAAAATAATAACTGGTGTATGTGTTGAGGTTAACCAAATATCTTAATGAATTTACAATTATTAACACTCAGTTTTTCCAGCTGAATTTCTGTGGTCCAGTCAATGGTAGTGTAATGGTTCACACGGTTGCTTGTTGTCCTTGGGCTCGGCGCAAGAGACCCCATGACCCTGAACGGTAGGATATAAACTGGCTAGATGAGATAACAGGTCATTTTATTGGTGGAAAAGCTGGATTACTAGTGCAGCTGAAATAAGGGCTAAAATGTGCATGGAGGAAAGTTGTTAATGAAACAGAAATAGATTCTGTATGCATTGAGTAAAGTTTGCGGATGGACTGAACTTCCCAAGATTTCTGTAGCTCTTTCTAAATCACTGCTATGGGGAAGAGAATGATGTGCATCATTAACTTTTCCCCAATGTCATTAATTATGTAATGTGCAGCCGAATCGTCTAAAGAGAAGTAACGTTTCCTCTCCCACTGATTTATCTTTAACTTAACTTTAACTGGTGGCATCAAAAATACAATTCATTATCAGCCCCATAATGATGGCGAAGTGTAATACTACACGTACTGTCACAATACTCACTGTGCTACCTCAGTGCCAGCAGTTAAGTGTCATTTAGAGAACTTTTTGTCTTCTCTGTAATTTACTTTTATGTGTGCCTCCATTCAGTATTTTTCCTTTGAATATATTTCAGCTTTGGTTATGCTGTCACATATTGTGCTGTGCCATCATGCTGTATTATAGATTATTCCTGAAAATAATATGCAAGAGAGGAGTCTTTCCAGGCTCTTTTGTAACACATGCCAAGAATGTCAATGTAAATCTTTGTATCTTTCAATTTAGCTACAGTACATTCTAAAACAGAAAGGACGACAGCCATGGGAAAAAGGACGACAGCCATGGGATAACAATAACGAAGTTCCAATGTTTTTTTTAGTGACTTCCTTCTCCCCAGCCACTTCATCTCCTCCCAGTGGGACGTGCCCAGAAGACCTCACCGGGGAGGCGTCCGGGAGGCATCCGAATCAGATGCCCCAGCCACCTCATCTGGCTCCTCTCCGGGATCTTGCTCACAGCTCGTGACCATAGGTGGGGGTAGGAACGTAGATTGACCGGTAAATTGAGAGCTTCGCCTTTCGGCTTAGCTTCTTCTTTACCACAACGGACCGATACAAAGTCCGCATCACTGCAGACGCTGCAACGATCCGCCTGTCGACCTCCCATCCCATTTTTCCCTCACTCGTGAACAAGACCCCAAGATAATTGAACTCCTCCACTTGGGGCAGGATATCATCCCTGACCTGGAGAGGGCACTCCACCCTTTTCCGACCGAGGACCATGGTCTCAGATTTGGAGGTGCTGATTCTCATCCCAGCCGCTTCACACCCGGCTGCGAACTGCTCCAGTGAGAGTTGGACATCACAGCTTGATGAAGCCAACAGAACCACATCATTTGCAAAAGGCAGAGATGCAACACTGAGGCCACCAAACCGGACCCACTCTACGCCTTGGCTGTGCCTTCAAATTCTGTCCATAAACGTTATGAACAGAATCAGTGACAAAGGGCATCCTTGGCGGAGTCCAACCCTCACCGGGAACGAGTCTGACTTACTGCCGGATATGCGGACCAAACTCTGACTCCGGTCGTACAGGGACCGAACAGCCTGTATCAGGGGGTTCGGTACCCCATACGCCCGAAGCACCCACCACAGGACTCCCCGAGGGACACGGTCGAACGCCTTCTCCAAATCCACAAAACACGTAGACTGGTTGGGCGAACTCCCATGCAGCCTAGAGGACCCTGCCGAGGGTTTAGATCCTGTCCACTGTTCCACGGCCATGACGAAAACCACACTGCTCCTCCTTAGTCTGAGATTCGACTTCCCGACGGACCCTCCTCTCCAGCAACCATGAATAGACCTTACCAGGGAGGCTGAGGAGCGTGATCCCCTTGTAGTTGGAACACACCCTCCGAGCTTTTAGGAACTCCGGGTGAATCTCATCCACCCCCGGGGCCTTGCTACGGAGGAGCTTTTTAACCACCTCAATGACCTCAACCCCAGAGATAGGAGAGCCCGCCTCAGAGAACCCAGACTCTGCTTCCTCATGGGTCTTTGAAGTATTCTCACCACCGACTCACAACGTCCCGAGTCGAGGTCAGCAGCGCCCCATCCCTACTATACACAGTGTTGATGGTGTACTGCTTCCACCTTCTGAGACGCCGGATGGTGGACCAGAATTTCCTCGAAGCCATCCGGAAGTCTTTCACCATGGCCTCACCAAACTCCTCCCATACCCGAGTTTTTGCCCGGGCACCAGGCGCTCGCCTTCGAGCCCCACCTCCAGGCCTGGCTCCAGAGGGGGGCCCCGGTGACCCCCGTCCGGGCAAGGGAAAACCGAGTCCATCGTTTGTCGTCATCATAAGGGGTCTTTGAGTCGTGCTTTGTCTGGTCCCTCACCGTCTTCCATCATGTCTTTAGTCTAACGACGGGGCTAACGTTGTGGTGCATGTGGTTTGCTACCCTCACTCGATCCATTTTTGTGCAGCAGTGGAATTATGGCACCGAGAAATGTTCTGTGTCGCCTGGAGTGCAGAAACCGAAAAGTGTGATTAATTTTCCCTAATGAATTACTCCAAATTAATGAGTTAAAGTCCCGTTTTCTCATTTAGGATAGGAGTAGCTACGTAAGCATTTCTGATAGACCATGTCAGAGTTCCTTAATAGGCAAGCCGTTTATTCCGACTAGAAAGCCTTTCTATTTAGACCCAGATCTTTTATTTAATTATTTTTAACGAGCCCTTGACATTTAACCTACAACTATTTAAGGATTTACGGTATTTCTTTCAATTCATTCGCGTAATTATGGTAGTAAATGTAAATGGTAGTAAATGTATGCACACAGGAAAAACACAAACTACTCCTGTGCATTGTAACTTGTCCCACATCGTAACACAACGCAGCCAATCAAATTCACCACAGTTATACCAGTGGGTCTGTGCCAGACAAGCAAGCAGGTTGTTCCGCGTTGCTTGCCTGTCTTTCGTGTAAATGTGCTTTAAAACAACAATAAAGAAAACAAAGAAAGTGAATAAAGCCAGCCAATTATATACAGTACTGTAAGGTATATATTTTTCAATTTGTATGATAGTAGTATGCTAACCTTCACCAAGTACAACTCATTTTATGAGTCTCATGGTGTTCAGTGGCCCCCATAGTTGCTCTAACCATGACTTGGTCTTTCCACAGGTGAACATCTGCGAGTGTGTCCACAGGGAAACACATGTTGTACCCAAGAAATGGAGGACGCCTTCGGCCAGCGCAGCAAACAGGAGTTTGGTGACCTGGTTGACGAGATGAGTCATACTTTGAGGAGCATGTTTGTGTCCAGACATCAGAAGTTTGATGGTAAGGCATCTCATCTGATGGTGAATGTTTATAAGGTTTATTTTGGTAGCTCACTTTCATTAACATATTGGACGCAACGGTCAAGTTGGTAGGGCACATGCACGCTACATACTGTCATTGAAAACCAGGATGGAGTTTTACCCAAAAGGTACCAAAATTTGCTAACAATTAGAGTCGCTTTGTTGGCATTACTTGATAAAACTGTGCAAAGAACAGTACTGTATGTATGGGCTACGACATAGCGGTTCATATTGACGTGATTTATATGAAAATATGTGGCAAATATTTACGGTGCTTTGCCAACTTGGTTCTGAGGCTGAAAACTCATTAAATCTATTTCCATTCATTTTAATGGGAAAAATTGCTTCAGTTAACAAACATTTTGGTTCACAAACACCGAAGGTATACAGTAGATGGGTTTTGTGAGTCGAAGTTCCGCTGCATGTGCTATCAAAAGCTAACTCTACTAGCTGACACTAATCTCTGCATACAACAAAACAGAATGAGGCTCTGTTACCTTTTGGTTTTGACAAGATAGCAAGGGTGTCGCCCCATGCAGGGTGTGGCTTTTTCTGCATGATATTGTTTCAGACAGTGTAGTCTTGAAAGTGGCTCTGGGTCTTCACCCATCCCAGCTGATCGTGTCATTGGCGGAGAAATTCAGTATGGGGGCAGTTATTGTGTAAATTAGCACCACTTTTACATAACAGTGGGGATGAAGTTCACAGTGACTCAAAGACACATTTTCATTGTTTTTTGTTGTTGTTAATTTGACAAAAGGCTAACTGTTTGTAGCGCATTACTCTATCCAGCCCCTCATGAGGAGATGAGAAGCCCTTGTTAATATTCAAGCGGGCGGAGTAGCCTTCCTCTCATCGGATTAAACAAAACACGGCTCCTTGCTCAGCAGATTGACAAGAGCATCCCAGAGCCAAACTTTGCATTACTAAGCTTTGTTTCCTTGTCTTGTGTGCCGTGCTGTGAGATGTAGCCCCCTCAGCGACTGCCTTGACCACCAGCCTGATACTAAAGGAGGCGGGGGGGCTCATTACCCAGCGCAGACACACTCTTACCTCCTTACCTCACCCCTACTCCTTCTAGCCTCCTCAATGGAGTCAACTCCTTTTAATGAGATATAATAATCCCCACTCGCTCCCGACATGAGATTGTGAGGGAAGGGATGTCTTATCACCTCACATGCAGAGTTGGTAAGTCTCGGGAGGAAAAATGGCCACCTGTCTTTTTGATGTTTAAGGTGATTTCAATGGCACGCCCAGTGGATGGCAGCGTATAAAACTTTCATTTCTTATTAAAGTTGTGCCTATTAAGTTTTAATTCTAGGTTGACTTTCCAGCTCTTGAGGTTTCCTTGGTAACAAGAAGTACGGTTTTAAAACGATACCTCACGCTCAAGCGGAACATTTGCCCGATGAGATGGCCAATAAAAGCTACTTTTGTGTTTTTTAGCAGGTGTGACAGGAAAGAATGTTGCCATGATTCATAATAAAGATGTTACTCAGACTTTTTTTGCAGAAATGTGGTTTTATGATTTCTTCTGTGCGGCTTTCAAGACATTCAAACAGGCACCTGGACCATCCAATTTTCTATTTTTTTTTTTGCATACACTGGAGCCACGGCACGTGGTTGGGACTAAGTCTGACTAAGTAATGCCATTGATTACCAATGCAGCTGTCAATATGTTTTTTAAAAAATGATTATTTCAACACACACAAAAAACAAATACTATTGAATTACAGCAGCTTGGCAAAAGTCACAGACCCGGAATGATGTCTGCCTCTTTCATCCAGGAATGCATGCTTCCTCTCACTCTCCTCTAGACATGATTCCTGGATATGCATGAATAAATAAGCATTATACATATTTTGATTTGCTGCTGCCAATGTATAGTGAATGTCACAAGGAGGGAAGGGAAGAAATGGGCTTTGTCCAGCCGTTCAGTTACCTCTTGGGTTTTGCTGCCATTCTGCATAATTTCATTAGCAACAAAGCAGATTCCATTTGGAAGTTTCAGGTTTTCGCCTTTGAGCCTCCACAAGTATCGACTGCTACAGTCGTGCCATTCGCCGAATTAGAATGTTTGAAATTGAGTATGATTGTCAGGATTGAACAAGAGCAGTAGAGCGGATGCTGGGAATTCACTGCTAGGAGATATGAAAGGAAAGCGTAAATCTAAATGCTGCATTATTTATTAAGCTTGTGCATTTGTGACTTCTTGCATTTCTATGCTAAGCAGCAAAGGTGCGAGCGAGCTGAGCGTCGATCTTGATGTTGAGCCAAAACACGCCAAACATGCTATCTATTAGTTCATATAGATGCTCCTTAGCATTGTATTAACACCTGGTGTTGGGGTCTTACCTACACAGAGTTATTATGTTCTCCTCTTGAAGGAGACTTTATAATGAGCATGCCTATAGCTGGCGATATAGCTGATAATATCCACATAGAAAGCCTTTAGGCAAAGATATCAAAACCGAGGGGACCTGGAAGACACACATTTTTTAAAATCGCACATGATGAAGAAAAAAAAAATCCAAAAATTGATATGGGTGTACTTACTGCTGTTACAGTGTTTGGTTCAAGACACGAACGTAACAACACTAACAATCTTGAGTCTACTGCCCCAAACCAGATGTCTGTCGTCATACCAAGACTGACATTTGAGAGGCAGCACGCCACTGGGCATCCAGAATGCCGCAAAATGCAAAGAAGAAGAAAGACCCGTGGTTGAAGGAGAAGAAGAAGCTCTGCATTCGTTTATCTGGTCTCAACAATATGGTTGCAAACTCTCCTCGTCATTTTGAAAGACTTGTGAGATGCAATAAATGCTCAACCCAACCATTGCTCCTCTATTTTTGTCAGCCAACAGCACAAGCTAAACCCTAACCTCTTCCATAATATTCCATGATTACTAAACGGGTTGAACATTTACAATTGTCCAACCTGACTTTTTTCCGAGCAGAGGGATATTTTGAAGACAACACATAATCAGTATTTGCTAACTTGGATTTGCGGGATTGGGGGAAATGCTAAAATTCGGCCCAATTATCGGTTTGTGTATACCACACTCAACACGAAACTCGAACCCTTGTAGGCTATGTTTAATTTCTTTTTTTTTCCTGGTCCAATCTGTTTTTTTCCTTCATGTTAGAACCATAGAATGTAGGGAGGAGCATAAGAAAACATCAGTTGATTGTGATGAATTGAGTGTTGATTAATCATGTCTTGTAGTAACTGAGTCAAAATGGAGTGCACTACTTGGCTTCAGTTTTTGCTGGATTAACTGTCCGAGACAGGGTTCAAGTTGACATGTTCATCCTTCTCAACCAGAACCAGGAAGCTGTAGGCACTTTATTATGTTTTTTATTATTTTTCTTTTTTTTGCATTATGCACACAAGAGATATAGTCGGGCTTCTAGTTTCACTGCCCAAGTGTTAAAACAATTGTTGCAAAGATAGATGTGAGATACTGCAGAGATGTCTTGATTTGACACTGTTCAATAAACCTAAAATTAATTTTGACAGATGTGAGCTGGCAATGCAGACTGCAAACATAAACCTTATAGCTTCCTAGAAATAAGCTTTTGTTTGCGCAACATCAAATACAATAATCAATAAAGCTTTAAGGTTAATTTAAACTGAAATGATCTTCCATCTCAGTTGGGTGGTGGGTGAACTGGAGCATATCCTGGCTGATTTTAAGCATGAGGGGTGGTACAACCTGTACTGTTCGCCAGTCAATCGCAGGGCACAAATGGACAAACGCTCATATTCACACGTTATGGACAATTTAAAATCTTCAATGAACCTAGCATGCATGTTTTACAATGTGGGAGGAAGCTGAAGTACCCGGAGAAAAGTCATTCCAATTTTGTTCAGCCTAAACAACCCTGCATGACACTATTGTGTGTGTCTTTTTGTAACCTTATCTAGTGACATGACATGGGTTTGTGTACCATTATTTCTTCTTTAAAGGCTGAACTATTGATACCTTGTGACAACAGTTCTTCTCTGTCATTTTCAGGTTTGGCCGATACGGTTGCTGTCACTCAAACTAACTTGTTTACATGTATCCATGACATGTTCACGGCCATTCTTGGTCAAGATTTTGGAAGTGTTCAATTGAAACAGGGAACTAACTGTACAAAATCAAAAATCAAATTCCTCCCACTAGACATTCAAAAATATGTCCTGTGTTGCTCTTCATATTAGGCTTGCTTTATGTTTTCCTGACTGTCATTGTGAGTCGACTGTGGACTGTCACTCTCCACGGTAATGCTGGCAGGTAGTTAACAGCTAGTGGCGACTTACAGCAAACTCGCTAACAAATAAACTAACCGTGCTTGGGCTGGCTACCAATATGCCTGAAAGTTTTGCTATCACTGACAGCATTATTTTTGCTTCAACTAAATTTATGGGAGGAATGTCAAACAATACAGTGTTTGTACTGCATTTCATTTTGTCGCCGTTGTTTGTGTGTTTCTGCGTGTGGATGAAATTTAGACCAACAAAGTCACTCATGAGAGGATTTATTTTGCAGAATTCTTCTTGGAGCTGCTGGAGAACACCGAGAGGTCCTTGAACGAGATGTTCGTGCGGACGTACGGCAAGCCTTACATGCAGAACGCGGAGGTTTTCGAGAACCTCTTCGCGGAGCTTAAGCGTTACTACACGGGGGGCAACGTAAACCTGGAGGAAATGCTTAACGACTTCTGGTCGCGGCTGCTGGAGCGTATGTTCACGCTGCTCAACTCCCAGTATGTCATCACCGAGGACTACCTGGAGTGCGTCAGCAAGTACACGGATCAGCTCAAGCCCTTCGGTGACGTGCCGAGGAAGCTGAAGGCTCAGGTCACCCGGGCGTTCATCGCTGCTCGCACTTTCGTCCAAGGACTCTCTGTCGGCCGCGAGGTGGCTCAGAGAGTCTCTAAGGTAAACTAAAGAAGGCCCAAGAATCAACAACTATTTTTTCGTGCATCGTCTGCAGATTTTAACACGCCTGAGGTCGTGTTTGCTGTTTGTGCAGCGAACTAAGTTTCTTTCTGCTGTTTCACTGTAAACAACATCCTCCTTACTCGGAATAATTTTTGTGTGAGTCTTCAAACAGCTTAACTTGTCCAGATGTTGTTTTCCAGAGGTGACATGCTAAAGGAAAGGTAATCCAAGAATTGGTCAGTGTTGTTAGCATAGTTTTCCCCTAGCATCTACCAATTAAGCTGTATGTCCTTAATATTCTGTTTGATGTAACGCGCTGATTTAATGCCTCTTCTGCTTATATACCATAGTGCCCTGGGAGTGTTTGCACTTTTGATCATATACAGGGTGAGATTAAAGGAAAAGGCACCAGGCTAAATCTTGGATTAATTTACAAGTGTCACCCTCCACATGTGCGAATATAGTTCCTGTGTGTTAATTTCCCTCCACCAGTACTTGTGGTGATGTTACCTCTCAAGCAGTGTCAGAGGACCTGTTAGAATCTTCATTGTCATTGTGTTTCCTGAAAGTGTGAGTAGAGACCTTCCAGAAATAATGTTTTTCTTTGCACTTTTTCTTTTTTTGTACATTACATTCACACAAACCTGTAAAAAGGACTGAAAATTATATAATGCCAAGCCATTAGTGAGCGATGTCACGCTGAAAAGAAACACCATGCACAAGCACACCAAGCAGCCGAAACTGGCTATAGAATACCCTATTTGACCCAAGTAATGTATCTCCATTAGGAGATAGGAGCAGTAGCGGGGCGATAAACTTACACTTTTCTTAAGAGGCGTTATAAATACAAACAGTACAACAGCAGTAAAGTACATCAATCGTTATTTTTGGCTTCCTTTCCAAGAATGAGCACAGATATCCTCCATTTTCATTAACAATGGCTTTCAGCATTTACATGTTAACAATACCAGTGTCTTTCAAAAAACAAACTCTCCTCTGAGACTTGTTTCAAATGTATGTTTTCATGCTCAAACCCCTTGATGTCATTTAAATCAATGGCCCAAAATGGTCTCATGTAAGCAGCACTTAAATTCAATTCAGTTCAGTACACTGTTGTACTGTTCTACATTTTGGCAACCTTCCATTGGGTTCACCAATCAACAGATAGCAATGTGTTTAACATCACCCTACTGAGCATGGTCGTTACCAAGTTCAGTAGGGTGCTGTTAAACACATTGCTATCTGTTGATTGGTGAACAGTGAATTGCGACCGTGCGACGATGAGATTGGAATAGGAAGAACACAACGTGGCACATCAAGGCTCGAGACGGCGACCTAAATGCTAGCGTATGAGACCTTTTTTTTTCAGTGTTTGAGTAAAAATTTGATCTGGTCGCACTTGCGCAAGTGGATGATTTAATGCTTCTTCAACACAGTCTCACTATTTTTGACATAGTGGTTGAAAGTCGCCATCTTTTTCACTGCTATAGTCAATCGCCACCTGCATGCTCTCATTTCTGAAGAAAGAACGCCATCTTATTATGACTGGCTAATGGGCGCGCGCACATGTTCAGCTCCCTCGGCACGGCGAGAACGAGGCTCGCGTGGTGGAGCGGCCCCCTCTGTCATTGGGCGAGGAGGTGCTGCCGACAAGGGCGAAGATAGTGCTGATACATACTCAGATTCATAATGACATGACATCGATCCGTCCCCTCCAACTCGGCGAGGCAGATGAATCTCACAAGCCCGACATGGAATTCATGCTATGGTATCCGCTTCTCACGTAAAACATTACCTGTATAGCTTCATGTTTTGTTGTACATTTGTAAGGCTGGGAAGCGCTGGGAGCACTCAACTCTGGCCTTACTGTACACAACATCACCGCACCGGGTCTCGCTCCCCACACTGTAAAACATGAGGTGTTTGCTCAACTTAAAACAATGTAACAATTTACAAAGATATTTGTAACGTTATTTTTTCTTAGCTAAATAAGTATTGTTGCATATACTTAACACTGGATGAATTGAAATCCGTGGAAATAGTTACATCTTTTTTTTCCTTAGTGGTCAACTTGGTGACCAACATGAAAAGACACGAAATGGCCGTTACAACTACTTCTGTTATTTAAAATGGGAATTTCATTCACAGTTTACATAATTATTTTTATTTCTGTTTATTTCTAGTTTATACACAATTGTTAAGATAAAACTAATTTTGCAATTGGCATGATGTTTTGGCAGTCGATTGGCATTCGAGACAAATAAGTTTCATCATGTATGACTAGTGTGGATCAGTTAACAATTCATTATAGTTTAACCATGATTTGAAATACAAATTCACCCTGTACAGTATATAAAATAATTTTTGTCAGCCACTGCTTGTTGCAGACAAACTTCTTGTTCCCAGGAAAATATTTTACAAATATCATATCTTGAGTCACTGTCAATCTTTACTTCATAAAACTACAGTATGTCAATTAAGACAACTATTCAAGTCATGCTGTATCTCCCAAAAGAGGGTGTGACCAAATTATGTGCTGGTGCGACCAACTGAAAAAGTTGGTCCCACCAGTGCTACCAGTACAAAAGTTAGTGCTACCAGTGCAAAAGTTAGTGTGGAGCCCTGCACCTTTTCAATTTCCTCCATTGTTCTCCTTTGTTTACTGTATCATAGTCCTTGTCTTTGTTCAAATTCATTTACTCGAACTGGTACCAAGGCAGTGGAAATTCTGATCATATCAGGGTTTACTTTTCAAATCTGTACCATGGTGAGCAAAGCTGAACTGAAATTTACCAACTGGTGGAAACATTGCTAATGTTAATTCAGCCCATCAAACATGATGAGTTATTTATCTCTATTGACGATTTTGAGACTTTTACTGCTTACTAGTATCTTGAAACAGAAGTTCAACTGCATCCCACATTATGAAACATTAAATATTACATCTGACTCAGTAGTAATAGCAATCCATTTTCTATATGATTTGGAACTGAACACAGCTCAGAGGTCAGGGGAACAAACTGCTACATTATCAGTGACCAAATTATTGATATTAAGTGTTTAAAGCCATGGATGTTTTTTTCGCTACAATTGAATGAATATATGCAAAAGGTTAGGTTAGGGTTAGGGTTTCAAAAACATTGTTTTGAAAATAACACAGAAGAACATCTAAGATGAGCAGGCAAACTGTTGTATAATTTATAACTGACTGTCCTTTCAGCAGACTTTCTCAAAGCACATAGAGGATTCCCCCTTCGGGCAAGAGACGTGATCGTGGAATTAAAACATACTGTGGAGTCAGAACAGTGAGTGCTTTGTAAACTAAGAGGCGGATTTTGTCATCTGAACCTAACAATCAGCCAGACACAGTTTTAGACTGTAATTGTCTGTCTGGTTAGAATTCCAATGAGTTATGCATTGTTATTATGATCTTTAGAATGTCTGCTTCAGAGTGAGGAGTAAAGAAAGACCTCTCCGAACGCCCTTTGAAGAAATCTAATTTTGGAAAATTATCTGTTGATTGTATTGACTTACGTATTTAATATTTACACTTTTGTTAAGTGCAGTGCAATAGCTTTAACATCCACAATTTGTTTTCAGTAAATACATTTTAAAAAATAAAGTATTCATGAGGACCAGGGATAGAGCCATGAGGAACCCCACGCTATAATCAGTATGTGATGGATGTCAACATTTTAGTGCTACTGACTCCACCTCATTACTTGCTACATGTACAGTAACACAACATGCTGAAACAATACAGAAGGTCCGCACTTTACCACGTCATTCCATTCCCATGTTGGCGATGTAACCCAAGATTGTACTTAGGTTGGAACCAGCTGTAGTCTATCACCAACCTACACAAACACAGCAGTAAAATCCAAATTAAAGGTGATATTTATGTGAAATATATTTCTAGGCCATAAATATAAAACAAGTAAATAAGCATGCCTTCCTTTACCACGTGACCACATATTATTTTGCTGTTGTGCTAATTAGTTCTTTGCATGCCATTTTTGACTTCGAAGCCTCATACTGTATTTGGGAAAACTAGGACCGCCTGTAATATATCCATCCATCCATCCATCCATTACCACTTATCCTCACGAGGGTCGTGGGCTGCTGGAGCCTATCCCAGCTATCTTCGGATGGGAGGCGGGGTACACCGTGAACCGGTCACCAGCCAATCGCAAGGCACATAGAAACAAACAACCATTCGCACTCACATTCACACCTACGGGCAATTTAGAGTCTTCAATAAACCTAGCACTCATGTTTTTGGGATGTGGGAGGAAACCGGACTGCCCGGAGAAGACCCACCCAGGCACGGTGAGAACATGCAAACTCCACACAGGCAGGAACGTGATTTGAACCCCGGTCCCCAGAACTGTGAGGCAGATGTGCTAACCAGACGCCCACCATGCTGGCTCCTGTAATATATTCAAAATATATATATTTAAAAAAGTATAGATGAGGACGAAGGACAAAGCCCTGAGGAACCCCACACTCTAATTTGTATGTGATGGGCAGCCACATTTTGGACACAACATGCTTAAACAATTCTAGAGTGAGGCACAGACCTCCAAGGCTACAGATTTCCCATGCTTCAGCAAATAAAATAAAAAATTTAAAAAAAGGGGGTCGTGATCTCCCCAAAAGTGGGGATAGAATATTTTGAGAAATGACAACTTGAAATTTAGTAGACATGCCTATCATGAGTAGACCCATAAAAACAGTCTCAAGAAACCATGCCTAAAAAGGCACAGGAGTTCTGCCATTTTGGTTTGAAATGTCCATTCTAGGGTTATTTTGGCCAGGCATTAAAAAAACAAAAAACAAACAAACAAAAAACGATTACTACCCTATTTAAAGCACTTATACTATACAGACGGGGTACAAGTGCAAATATTGTCATCGCTTCTCACAGCTCTGTCCTTGTTTTCTCTCCTCACCTGAAAACATGTTGCAAAAATGCCACAAAAAGCTAAATGTCCATTTAGGCTCGATGAACTGAGGGACATTTTACTTCAGAAGCTCCACAGTGCTATAGTTCCGTCTACTGTTCAGTGTCCCCTGCGCACATTCTCCCTGTCAGTGTTGCTGCATGCTTGACATTTGTGAACTAATGGGGCACTGATGTAGCAGTGGGCTGAGGTGCAAATCACTCAATAGCAATCACTCACAGTGAGTGAGTCACAGAATGGAGGAGCATGGAGAAGACGGAGAGGCCACTGTCGCAAATGTTTCTCACCGTCCTTCGCTCTTTATGAGCAGCCTGGTCATGTATGTGTCTTCTGCTTCTTCTTCTTCTTGGGGTGTTGACGCCCTGGCCTAAGAGATGGACTTCTCTGTATGTGAGAAACAGCCATAGGTGAGTGCATGCTGGCTGTGTCCAAGTCATCCCTGAGATATATGGCAAGCTGGGAGGAGAGAGGGGAGAGCTCATCTTCTCGTTTATTGTGAAGAAGCGGGGCCATGGGTGTCATGCATTTAACTCCTAGGTGGAGATACACTCTTGTATCTGTAGCTGTTGTCTCCACTCAGCTGGAAAAAGGCAGCATAGCCAGGGGGAAGCTGGGAATATGCACGCAGGCGTTTAAATTAATGCGGCACATCCTAGCTACAATGATAGAATGCACAGAGCTTCTGTCAAGTCTTTGGGCACATCCCATCATTCTGCTGTGACGGTCAGCACGTGCACACACCAACCTGTTATTGGTTTATTGAACAAAGCCAAAGCGCTCCACTATAGCCTCTCATGGTATATTCCCAAGACTGCACGTCAAGGGTTCGTTGGCTAAGTATTGTGGAGGGATGTCATTGAAAACAGTATATATATATTTTTTTTAATAACAAATTTGGTTTATTTTTTATGATTAACTGTTAGGGTGGTAACTTGGACTGTGACAAAATTATAGAGCTTTCCAATTACAAGCACAAGTTTGCAATTAAAAAAACATAAACAAAGAAATAAAGTAACAAAAACAAATAAACTGAAAATAAATTAGAAAAATATCCATATAAACTATCAAATTAAAAAATATATTTTCACTTCATTCATCATTTATCGTCATAGAGAATATCTGAAGCTTGTGCTTTGTAAGTCTCCTCACCTGAAAACTGGAAGCATCTTTTATTATTGATGTCACTTTAGGCATACTGTACTGAGCAGCCAGGACAGAGGCGCTTGTACCGCTTTCCTACATTGCAATAAATTACATATCCCTTCACACATTCCATTGCCTATGCCATTATCACTATGTTTCTGTGGTGGCATCATACAAAAATCAAAAACAAACAAAAAAAAAAAAAGGCCAAAGACAAAGCAAATCTGGATCCTTTAGATGTTCACTGAGCTGAAGTATCACGCGACGTCATGCATGATGGCAATTTGAAATGTTATTCACCTTTTTCCCCCCCAAACATTTTTGGTGGTATTCCAAATTGTACAACATCAACGTTAGAGGTTCGACTGTTCCTTTAAAAAAAAAACGAAAAAAACCCAAAACTGATATATGTAATTTGGAATAAGCCGGCTGAATTTTGTTTTTTGACATTTCTCATTAAAGCCCATCAAGATGCTGGATGGTCTCTTCTCTTGTTTATATGACACATGGTCTTATACATATGTTTAGCTGTGTATATTTGTGGAAAATATAAAGTTCAACACAGTTGTGAGGGGGATGGAGGACAATATTAAGAGTGCTTGGAAAAGGTGAATAGACCAAAACAAAAATTATATACAGCAGTCTATTTTGTGGCACGAATGAGACTTACCATTCGGTAATTGCAACAATTGTCGAGTATGATTATGTTTTGTTCCGAGGCGCTCACAGATGCACTCTTTGCGTGCTCTTACAGGTAAGCAGCACTCCAACATGCATGCGAGCGCTGACCAAGATGTCGTACTGCCCCTTCTGTCAAGGCATGCCGGCCATTAAGCCCTGCAAGAACTACTGCCTCAATGTTATCAAGGGCTGCCTGGCTAATCAAGCCGACCTGGACCCCGAGTGGAACCATTACATTGGTTAGTGTGCATCTTTTCTCACTGCTTCATTCAAGTTGATTCTTCTCATGTGCTGCTGAGTGCATGTGACTAATATGTGATGCAATTGGATATTGAGACCAAAATGGAAACCTTTGGAGGCGACACTGTTGAAGTGTAGAAAAACCTGACTGAAATGAGACCCAGGGAATCAAATGAACCAATATGACTTTTGATGCCGGCAACAGAATAAAATAGGATGCAATAAGCCTTTATTAGTCCCACAATGTGGAAATTCCAGTTTAACGGCAGCAAAGTAGACAGTAGCGACATCAAGTCCAAAAATGTTCAAATAACTATTTATCATCTGGCAATGATTCTGAACAGAATGAGAGCAGCAGTGCACATGGCAACTTAGAGTACATGAATAGATAATATAGCGCTATGTCCACATTTGGTCAATTTCATATTTATTTATTAATCAATAATATTGGCCAGCCCCCACGTGGGTCTGTTATTTTTTTCTCAAATTAATACACCAATCCTGAGTATTGAAAATGGCTTACTCTCTTTGACGATACAATGTTAATTGCTCAACAAATATGCTGGGGGTTTTTTTATGCCGAAAAGTGACTCATTTGTAGATACAGGTATTCCGCCCGACGCCATTCGAAAGTGAATGTGAACAGCAGCAAGAATAGTCTGCAGCATTGTTGTATGTTGTATAAAAATATATATACATGTGCTGTATGTAGACAGAGAATGAAATAAACCCCAGCAATCTTAACCCTGCACTCCAGTGACAACTGTACATAAATAAATCGATTCTATAACACGTATACAGAAGTGAATGTGCAGCAAGAATAATCAGTAGTATTTTATGTACTGAATGGAGAAGCAGCATGAATAGACAACAACATTTTATGTGAAAGATAAATGTGGCTGCAACAATAAATGAGAATGAAACCAGCAACATTGACAATCAGCAGGGAGTGACAGCTGTATATTAGTTGTAATAAATAGACACTTGTGAAACAGGCTATGTAAAGCATCTTCCATTTATTATTGTTCAAAGCCCACGAGACATCAGTATTGTACTGTACAGGAAGACTACAGGTTTGAGTCACATATGATATTCTTTCCCCAATATATATATTTATTAAATACTTATTAAGTATTTAGGGTTCGGGCAGTAATTCTTATGAATAAATGATAAATCTTAAATAACCAGTGAAATACGTTAATTTCCCACACGTGACCATTTATTATTTTTTTTCGACTTTCATTCTACCAAATTCACGTGAGAATTGCTGACAGAAACCCATTTTTGTTGTAGGATGTGATTGTGCTACACACATTCACAAGTACAGTTTCGTCCAAAATTATTCTAATTTTGAGTTTAGGTTAATTTCTTATGTTTTTTTTACATTTTGACAATTGTTCACTCTGTGATATGACTGGACAATTTTGAAGAAATCAAGGAAACTAAGATCCTGGTAACTTCATGTTTAGAACGTTGAATATGAATATTTTTAGACATTTAACATGGCATCAAAATAAAAAAAATCAAATTAAATAATAATACATGTGAAAATGGTGAAAATAAAATCTGTAAAATGGCCATACCCATTTAACAAATAAAATACACTTTTAAAAAATCACTTTAAATATGCCTGTGTAGGCTAAAAGATTGAGAATATACATGATGTTTCTCACTGGTGAGGCATATGACAGAAACTTAAAATGGATGAGAACAGATGGTCCATAGCGTAATGCTCATCTTGTCAATTTGACAGTTTGCGTCAAGTGAACTTGACTTGTTGGAAGAGACATTTGCTTTGTGTTTTGACAACACCAGCTTCTCATCGAATGAGAAAATGTGTCCTCCCCCCCCCCCCCCCCCCGACATTCCCTGATTGGAAACGATTTTCCTCACTGGATTCTTCTCTCCCGTCGAGAATGGGGATTTGTACCGGGGCGGGAACGCAGCACGTCAACTTCAGCGCTGGGAACGTGTTCTGCTGCCGACACAAAGAGCAAACATCAATGTACCATTTATATATTAATTTAATATTCCATGAAAGGCCTTGCTGGCGCACATGACTCCAGTAGGTAGCATGTCGTGTAAAGGTGTGACACTAAAAACGGGGACTGTGCTGACAGCCTGTGGCAAAGAAAACACTCAAATCCCATCCCGGAGTAGAAGCGCTTTCCTTGAAGTCATACCTCGCCTGCTTGCTCTCTGAGGTTACTTTGGGTCGTTTTAGCTGTACAGAGGAGGACATGCACGTTTTTATCTGACTATCATTCACAGTGCTTCCACAGCTAGATGAATTCTTACCCCTATTTTGTTCTTACTGTTAAACCATGTGTATGCAGTGTTGCAGCCTGGCCCTGCACCAGGCTACAAATACATATTTTAGTCATTTATTTTATTCATTACTTTGTCAGAACTCGGGGGGAGCAAGGGAAAAGAGATGGTTACCCCTCCATTGTTTGTTGTTTCCTGGTTCTGGTCCACCTGATCACATTTGATCAGATCTAGCTTCTTTAAATGTTAAATCTTGAAAGTATTTTGATGAGATCTGCATAAAAAAAATGCACAAACACACCCAGTCTGCTGTAACATTGCCTTTTTAGTGACAAAAAAAACCATTCACACATGCTAGAGTTATATGAACCTATTATGACAATTTAGTAGGATATTGCGCCAAAGCTATTTCAACATAGTTGCATACGTACATATAAGTGAATTTTAGAGAACTAAAATGCCCAAACCCACATTGCTTATAATTAATTCTATAATTATATCCCAGAGTTCTTCAAATAGACACCGCCCCGGTTAGTTGCCGACTGCAGCATCCACTTCAGATAAGCCAACATCTTTCTCAAATATTACGCGTCCTCCTCAAGATAACAACAAGATGTTCACACATGGCCGTTAAAGTGTTAACAGCTAAACTGGTTATCACTAATTGCCTCATCTTATATTATTTTCAAGTGGAAGGATAAGATGATTAATTCAGCTTTTTTTACCTCCAGTCAGTTAGTCAGTCAGTCAGTTGGTTAGTGAGTTGATTAGACTGAGAGTGGGTTGGTCAGTCAGTTGGTTTGGTGGTCAGTTGGTTAGTTAGTCTGTTATTTGGTCAGTCAGTCAGTCGGTCGGTCAGTCACTCGGTCAGTCAGTCAGTCGGTCAGTTGGTCAGTTGGTTGGTTGGTTGGTTGGTTGATTGGTCGGTCCAACAGTTAGTTTTTAGGTTAGTCAATTGGTTAGTGGGTTGGTCAGTCAGTTGGTTTGGTGGTCAGTTGGTTAGTTAGTCTGATATTTGGTCAGTCAGTCAGTCGGTCGGTCAGTCACTCGGTCAGTCAGTCAGTCGGTCAGTTGGTTGGTTGGTTGGTTGGTTGGTCGGTCCAACAGTTAGTTTTTAGGTTAGTCAATTGGTTAGTGGGTTGGTCAGTCAGTTAATCAGCAAGTGAGCTTGTTAGTCGGTTAATCTGTTCATTGGTAAGTCAGTCAGCTGGCTGGTTGGTTGGTTATTTGTTGGTGAGTCTGTTGGGTTGATAGATGCTCAGTTAATCAGTGGGTGGGTTGGGTAGTTAGCCAGTTGGACAGTCAGTCAAACAGTTAGTTGGCCTGTCAGTCAGATGGTTAGTCTGTGAGTGGGTTGGTCAGTGCGTCGTTTCCGTGGATGGTAACTCTGTTGATCAGTTGGTCTGTCAGATAGTCATAGTTAGTTAGTCAATCTGATCTGTCAGTCAGTCAATCGGATATTTAAAAAAAAAAACAGATGGACAAAACAAACATACAAACAAATGTCCACTTTATTCATTTGTTTCATATAAGTTCAGCCTTGGCAACAGGCAACATCTGCCCTCACTTTCAAATTGTGCTTCATTAACACGGGAGCAGCTTTCAGTCTGTCTTCATCAGACATTATTGTATGTAATGAAACAGCCTTTTTATAAGTTTTGCCTGTGACATTTCCAGCTCATTTCGGAGGGAAAGATTCTTCGATTAGCTTTTGAGCTCTCGCTGTAAAAGCCCCTCTGAACACGGACAGACAAAAATAGGCGTTAAATTTGTGTAAAAGAAGCCGTAGTATGCAAATACGACTTTATTTGCCCGCCCTTTAAAGCTGGCACATAACATCAGCTAATAAATTCATCTTGATGGTGCGGCGTTCACACCAACGTCATATGTCTGCTCCACTGAGCACAGACGACAAGGTATTGGAGGAGGTGAAAAAGAATCTAAGCAAAGAGTGTGAAAGCCTTTAAACTCAAAAGATGCACCCACTGATAGCTACATTTTATTTTCCACCAAACAACAATCTCTCACTTGTATAGCCAACTTCAAATAAAGAAATGCACTTGACATTAATGAGACCTCGCCTTTTATCCATCATAACTGTCTGCGTGCGTGCGTTGACAGTGCCATCTGTAAATTCTAACAGATATGCTGCTTCTGTTGATACTATTTCTATATGCAGTATATTCTTCAGCGATTTGAGACGATTAAAAAAATGCATCTTTTAAATCTGCAAATGTATCCATAATACAAATGACGCCAGCGTCTCTGAATCTCTTCCTCCCCGTGCATTTGGTCTTCACAGTAACAACATTATTCATGAAGAGATTTTCTTTTTTCATAACAATATGAAATCAAAGTCCTCATGCGAACGGTTGTTTTTCTTGCCCCAAAGCAAGGAAATAATTAGACAAGCCAATTAAATATAAAATATATTTAACACACTTGCTGCCTGGAGGCTCCAAGGTTCCGTCAAATGTAAATGCATATTCATTGAGACCTTAAAGTTTGAACAACAATTTATCCTAAGACGCTGGTTGGAAATGGAATTTTTCCGTTCCAGGGTCAAATTGTATCCATCATCATCTAATGCAGTATTTAACATTACTTTCATATCTATGCATATAAGTATAGAAACTAAAAACATTTACTCTTGTTCATTGTACAAGAAGCACATTTTCAACAAGTGTAAAATAAATAAATAGATAAATAAATGTTGAGCATTCAACAATCTTTAAAAAGTTTAATTACAAGTGGGTGCTATAATAATAACAATAATAATTTTTATTTTATTTTCAAGGACACTTTACAAAGGTAGAAAAAGCAAAATGTCACTCAGTTGGTGAGTTATTTGATCAGCAAGTGAATCAATCATTTGGTTAGTTAATGGTTGGTTGGTTGGTTGGTTGGTTAGGTTTTTTAATCTGTCGGCTACTCAGTTGGTGAGTCGGTTGGTTGGTTGATAAATTAGTGAGTTAGTGAGTTTGTCAGTCAATCGGTCAGTCCATTATTCGGTCAGTTAGTTAGCTAGCTAGTTAGTAAGTTAGTTCATCAGTCCTAGTCTATCTCTTTATCTATCTACATATCTGTCTGTCTATCTAACAAAACTGAAGTCCATTGCTGTTTTCAAACTGTAGCACTTTTGGGGCAATGGAATTAGGCGATATAGTACCTCGGTATGCATACATAATATTTTCTTTGCTTGGTTATATTTTTGCACATTTGTCTCTAAAGTCATTTAATCTATGTGTTTTCGCCTACGTTACACAGTGAATAAATCACATCCCAGTGAATCACACAGCAGATTAAACGGCTCTGCTGAGTAGCCCCTCGTTAATCCATTTGTTCCCACCGGACAGCAAAACATCCTAGCCGACCTCATCTGTTCCTGCTATACCACAATTGCTTTGTGCATTAATTATGATAACAGCTGCATATTAAATGCATATTAACATTCCTTGTCAAAACCCTTTTTTTCTTCCAATAACTGTAATAACAGCTTTATGCTGCCATTGGAAATGTGCTTTGCAAAAGCAGATGATTGGCCTTTTAATGTGAGTGGGTTTACAATTTAATTATGGTAATTAGACCAGTCATGAAGCTGCAGCTCTCTGTCTTTAATCTGTACCTGAGTGACGTGGAATATAGAAAATTACTGTACATGCAAGATATACTCTCCATGTTGTACAATTTGGAAAACGAATACATAACATTTGAGAAAAATGTGCTCCAAAAGTCAGACAAAAAAATTGTAGATCCAACTTTCTCGGTGTGTGACGTCATAAAGATAATCTAATATTTTCAAGATTAAAATAAAAATATTACAAGAATAAAGCTTATATTTTTTAGATTAAAGTCATAATATTATAACAATAAAGTATTATTTTTATTTATTTATTATTATTATTTTTTTTTACAATTTATGTGTTATGAGGGCTTAAAAGTTACTTAAAACATGGCCTTTGCAGCTGATAAAGCTTTCAAGTTGCTCTGGATCTTCACCCAGCCGAGTTGATAATGTCATGGGCGGTGAAACTCGACCAGCGGGTGGTTGTTATGTAAATTAGGGGGTGCAAACAGATTTTCAGAAAATAAGCAGAAAACTCAAGATTTACTTGATTGGTTGTTTCACACTTGATGGGTGGACGGCCACTCTAGAGACCCAAGCCATTAAAAAGTATTTTTTATAATTATTTTATTTATTTGTTAAAAATGTTTTTTTGTCATATTGTACCAGCAACACCTAGGTAAGCCGCTGATATATTTTTGACTTTTAAATTTTACTGAGGCTAAGTGCTAGGTCTCTTACACTTACACTGTGAGGCAAGGGTTAAACGTGTGCTGCCGGTGTAGACTTTCCAGATCAGCCCTGGCTCAGTGACCCTCCTTCCTAGCTGGTTTGAACAGGAACCAATTATCAGCTTTGGAGAACGAGCGGAGGTGGAAATCTAATTTCATGTTATTAATATTTCAAATAGATTTAGCCCACTCCCACTTTTCGCTGATAAAGAAAGAGAACGACAGGGCCACACGAGTGGGCAACTGGAGCGGGAATAGACATTATGCCATTATATCGAATTTGATACTTTTGGAACACTGTTACTCAGGCTTCATGTTGCCTTGTAGATGAACTATGTTAGTAGACAGAATGGGTTCAACCTGTACATTATACTTGTACACTTCCATCCTCACTGGGCTCACGGGCTGCTGGAGCCTATCCCAACTATCTTCGGGCGGGAGGCGGGTACACCCTGAACCGGTCGCCAGCCAATCGCAGGGCACATAGAAACAAACAACCCTTCGCACTCACATTCACACATCTTCAATCAACCTACCATGCATGTTTTTGGGATGTGGGAGGCAACCGGAGTGCCCGGAAAAACCCTACCCAGGCACGGGGAGAACGTGCAAACTCCACACAGGCGGGGCCGGGATTTGAACCCTGGTCCCCAGGCAGATGTGCTAACCAGTTGTCCACCGTTCCGGCTTGTTGTAACTTAATTTAAATAATTAAAAAAGGTTCTGCACCATGATTTCATGCTTTTTAATTCAATGGACATTGTGCACGCTTTGGTGTGTTTTTATGTTTAAAAGATTAGCATCGTTGCTAATCTTAAATTTTGTTATATAATTTTTAGATGGAAAAGGGTGGGAATCGAATGTACATTATGATATCAATAACAATAATAATATCTTAATACAGCTTTAACGTGAAAACTGATGTATTGGAGGAATATATCCTACGATCACGCATCAAAAATGAAAAAGATAAACACACCAGGCATGCAAAACAGGCATGGGTGGCAAATTTTATTTTACATGAAAATATGGGTAGTATGGTTACGATTTTAAGTTCAGGGTTATAAATATGCTGCGACCCTTGTGAGAATAAGCGGCTCAGGAAATTGATGGATGGATAGATGGTTATAAATATGGGGGCAGCTAAGTTGAATAAAGAATTAACCTTGCTACATGTAGTTGGCCAAGCCTTGTCTTTTGACTGCTAATTAATTTTGATGTTCGGTCAATCCGTTCTGTATTCTTTCACATCGAGCTTCTGCTAGTACATTCTCCTCTCAAAACGTTACTTTGGTGATTTGTTTGAGTTACTTAATTTCTCTTCCTCCATTTTCCAATCGTCTCGACCTGCCATTGAGCCGCACTCGATGACAGTCCGGTATGACATCAACCCCATGGTGGGAGGGTCATGGTATGTAGATCGAGCTGCATTTTGTTTCCCTGTTTTTCAGTCTTAGGTGCTTCTTTTATTGGCTCCATTCTGTTTCACGTCACCATTCTCGGCATCGTGACTCGGGAGAAGTCGGCATTCCCCACACACGAAGCATTTTGGTCGTAAATATTGAATATGTCAGGCGCGACCTGTTTCGGACCCTAAAATTGTGACGAATCCACTCTTAACACACATTAGACCTGAGGACAATCTTATAGGATAATCTTATAAGATTTAAGATTGTCTGGCGTTTGACGTGCTTGGTTGGGAAGGGACAAAATTGGCACAAAAACAGGCCGATTGTCTTTGTTTGTGTACCGGGCCTAAGTCAACCACAAAAATTGGTTGATGCAAAAATTTCTGGCAATAAATTTCGAGGCAATAAAAATATTAGTGAAAATAATGTGTTTATCGCACAGAAATTTGTTGCAGACGGATGCACTGTTGGGTCTGTGAAAAACATTGCCAAAAACTCCAGAGTAGCGTCTGTAAATGGTTTTTAAGACACTATTAGATGTGTAACGTACATATAACATGTTGTTTTAGTGAGCTGAATGGTAATTAGCGTTTTTTTGTTCGTTTTTTTTTTTTACCTGAAATGTTCATTGCTAGCGCACTAATGATAATCACGTATCCTAACCGTTTAGCAAAGTCAGATTCTGTTGTCTCAAATTCTGTACAGAATTTATACCATACACTTAAGTACCAAAGTATGGAATTTAAGGACAAGTCCACCCCTCACAAATGAGAATAAAATGCATGTTAGTAGTAAAACATTTGAGTACTCAACGAAATATCAATAGGATAATCGATTCTGAAAAGAGTCGATCGTGACAGCCCTAATATTTATGGAATATGTAATAGATGGAATATGAAAATACACGAGACTACACTGATCTAAACCTAATACAGCCAGTTGGTGTGTTGTTGTTGTTTTTTTTCAGCAGCAAGGAAAAACTGCTCCTCACAAAGATGCCAGTTATTGGACAGATTTAGTACTAGAAGCATCAATCTGTTGTATGTGGCACTGTATGTCAATTGTTTTACAATGTTTAGGCGGAAAATAAAACAAATAAAACATGTTTTCATTGGTCGTTTCGAGCTATGTCAGGACCCTCTGAGCACTGATATTCACCATATGAAGTCATAAAGTGTTTAAACTTGGACATTGCACGCCTGTAATATCTGTATTTGACGCACGCGTATCATAGAAGAAAGCTATACATTGTAATGTCAATATTTTGTTCGACTCCTTCTATTGTCTGACCATATAGATTTGCACGCAGGCTTTTTTCTCCCATTTGGCCAGATGCGGGATGTGGCAGCGTACATAGGAAACTTGTCACTATGTCACGTTGACATCCACGTGTAGTGGTTAGAAGCTGATTAAACACTTTAGTGCATGCATTCAGTAAATGTAAACACATTGCTGATTGAAAATACATGTTGTGTGAAGATTTGCTTTGTAGTTTATTCATTAAAAAAAATAAAAAAATAAAAAATACATTTCTAAATTTTAATTTAAAAAATGTAGACACTTCATGGTCACAAACATACAATTGTTTGCAGTTAGTCGGAGTGGGCATTTGTTTTAATTGACAAAAATGTTGTCTAGTTCTGATAAAACTGCTGGTATTCCTAAATCTCCTACGGTCCAGCCTCTTTTTTCCAGTTGTCTGTTGATGTGTTGATGGCCACAGTTTAAATTACCGTAATTTCTCGTGTATAATGCGCACCCATGTATAATACGCACCCCCAAAGTGAACTCAGAATTCTGGAAAACCCTGCTAACTATGTATAATGCATTTTTACAATGTATGATTTTGCTTCTACCCACATGATCAAAGTTGATTTTGAATTTTGTTCGTTTTTTTCCAAAGAATTATTCTGAAGTTAAGCACTTTATTTGAATACGTAATACTTTTTTTATTTACTTGCTCGTATTTTGAAGTTTACAGCCCTACTTTTATTTAGTAAATTAGAAAACACACAGTTGTGTTCATATGTTTGATTACCCAGGCAGAATTTGTAAGATGGATACAATTCTTTAAAGAAAACATGAAGGACCAGGCGAAACATATTTTTTTTAAATTATTTTAATGGGTTTCAAATAAAATGGTCAAGCATTTCCAAAAGTATTATCATTGAACAAAACATAACTATAAAGAAAGAAATCATACTTGTTGTTCATTCACTTATGTGGACAACTGTACATATATGCAGCCATACGTACCCCTCTAGGTGGCGGTGACATTTTGGAATGAAGGTGTACAGCTTTTTCATAACCTCATTTATAAAATATGAAATATTTTTTTTTTCCATTTCCCACTATACCTATGTATATTGCGCACTATTGACTTTTGACAATTTTGGGGGGGGAAAGAAAATGCACATTATACACGAGAAATTACGGTAGTTGGACAATAGACCAACATTGCAAAACATTTATACAAGGCTTTTTTGGTAGAAATGTGCCTTCCCACTAATGTCAAATGATGCATGTGGTGGTGCAATCAAGTCAAAGAGTCTGAACTCAATAGGAACAAAACTAACTAAACTACGAATACTTACAGCCAAATGCGAGAAACATTTTTCATACATTTCTGTCAATGTCACCATCAGTAATTGTATTGAATAGCTTGAAGAGCTCAGATGGCACTAGTTAAAGACAAGTAATCAAGCTGCACTCATTGTTTAAGTGCAACGTTTCCTTCATGTCTGAAGCCTTCATTGATGCTCCGGTTTTCAACAATGGGGCTGAAAACCCATTTCACTCAACGCCTCGTCAGTTAAATGTGTCTTCGGAATGATCTTTTAAAATTCTTAACTGCGCTGTAACATCACAGTACTTAGGTAAGAACAATATGTTCAAGGTATGTACTGAAGATTGTTAGTGTAGCGCTTCACATAAGTAACGGTGTCACTGAGTGGGAACTAAACGGGCGTGGCTAATTAATTGATTTGCTTGTGGGTCGGGACCCAAAGGTGGGTGGCGGAGCCATTTTGTGTGGGTGGTTGAGAGGTAGTAAAAAATTACGTGATTTCCTCCGTTTATGATACTTATGATATGGTACTGACAACATTTCGAATGTCTTCATGCGGTACAAGAATGCACGCTCAGTTAGCTTCATATTTACAGTTTTTCACAGGAATATTTTATATCTAGGGCCTAGAAGTGTTTTTCATTCTAATTTTACTGTAATTATGACTTTACCACTGTGTTAGCGTAGGTAAGTGTTCGACTACTGTGTGTTCCGGCTTGTGTCTAAATATGAGTTACATTGCCGCGTAGGACCGGTGATTATTTAATGTGCATTCCCGTCAGGCTTGCCATTTCTTTGGGAAATAACAATTTTGACATGCATGGGTTAGAAACATGAATTATTTTTATGTGTGTGTGTTTGACCATAATTTAGTGTAATGGATAACGCCAGACATGTATACAGTATTTCTTTATTTAATTAGTTTTTATTTTCTATTATCAGGCTAGATTATGTTGGGAACCAAACCTATTGTGCTCATAGGGACACTTGTGAGAGCAAAGTGTTTCATCAGTTTCACACTAGGCTATGTGTTTCATTTTGCTGCAGAGTGGGTGACCTGCATGGCTGCTGTGCTGGCCATAACTTTAATTCAAAGTAGATGAAGGCAATTTTCCCGCAGCTTGCTTGCTTTCCTCTTTGCCTGCTAGTTTGTTTCAACTCCATTTAATCGCAAAGTGGAGTGCAATTGCATTCAGAGGATGTAATGTTTCTTAAGGTTCCAGCAAAATTCGGAGTTGTGGGTGGGAGGTACAATGCTAAATGTTATTTATGTGGTGTATGAAATCAATGTTAATGCACACTTTTTGACTAGAGTTACACCGTTTGTCTGATTGTATACATTTTGAATACAAACGCTAAACAGTTGAACCGCAAATGCCACCTGAGCTTACATTTGGAATTCAACTAGCATAACTTTAGAAGAAGAATCTCTTAAAAGCAGCAAAACTCGAGCAATATTATTATTTTCATTATTTCCTGTGGGAAAACATATTGTGCGTGACCTTGGTGGGGTTTGATATATAATATACAGGTGGAAACTCAATAAATTGGAATATTGTAGAAAAGTTCAAGTTCAATTCAAAAAGTGAAACTCATAAGACAGAGTCATTAAACATAGGAAACTACTTTTCAGAAGGGAGGTACAAGTCTGAGACATGCGTGGTATTTAAAACCCTAAGTCAAAGCAAGTGGAAATATGTTGTTTTTGTGTTTTGCTCGCATTTTTCAGTACCATTCGTTGGGTGACTGAGCCACAGATGAGGCCCACAAGCTAAAATGATGCAAGAGCTATTTTTCATCTGGTGAAAATAGACTCCCAGAGATAAGCGTTCACTTTCCTGTCTTGTCGATGTCTGCTCTGCGATTTCATCGGTCCTATTTATGTACACATCAATATCGATAAAGAGCACAGACTAAAAGTGGTTTTAAGGTTTTAAACCAAAGTGAAGCACATATTGGTAAAGCTAGGGTCTATTGTGTTGCTTCAGCGTGGTGCCTGTGCTCTACATGAGGTACAGCTTCTGATGTTGTCTTTAAAAGCCCAGGGCTCAGAATAGGACCTGTCTATCTCTACGGCTGTGTCTGCGTGATAAAAAAAGATTTCCCACAGCTGGATGCTTGCCTATCTCTGCATTGATGCTCGGAACATTTGGCTGAGAGTGCCAACTATGCCATTGTTGTCCAAATGCAGACTGCCCAATCACAGCACTGCACAGAACACAGGTCTGACACTCTCCTGAATTTGATGTTACTTGTTAGGATTTTGAACATGTTGGAAATATTTTTGCCCTTTTAAAATGTTCTTGGTACCTGCATAAGTAACACATGTTATCCAGAGACGAAAGATTACCCAAGTTAGCCGAGATAAAGACAGGCTCTGGATAAAGCTATTTGGTCAAAAGAATCCCTCAATAATCAACAGCCACATCTTTTTCTACTCCAAGGTAAGCAATCCGGTTTATTTGCAACTTACTTCTGCATTCGGCAAAACAGGTCCAAGCTCTTCACCGAGGTGAATGGTGAAGGGGACCGTGACGCACAGTAGCACTAGTAAGAGTATGTCTTTTTTTATGATGTCACCACAGAGCCACCAAAGATTTATATATATATATATATATATATATATATATATTTTTTTTTTTTTTTTTCTTTTGCAAGTTCGGGTTCAAAACGTCATGTCATAAACCTGTAGTGATGCTCGTTAGCGGAGCATAGACAGGAAGCCCGCTAGCCTGTTTTTCAGGTTTGGTCACGTGACGTTCCGCATATAGCTGATTAATTTAGTCAACCTCAGTAATGGTGGTGTTGTTAGCGTGTCAACCAAAATGCTAGTGTTAAGCTACTAATGTGAGAGTTTGTATCCATGGCCAGCTACGTGCTCCAGATTGCAGCATTTGCATCAGTCTATTGCTTTTTGCTTTTGATGATTTAATGATTGTAATAGAGCTAGCCAGCTGTACAGAAACAGTATTTCTCCTCTACATGATTGTATTGTTAGGCGATCTGGTGTTTTTGTTCTGTTTACAAAATCTCAATTTAACCCAGGTAAATGGCAGGGTTGGGATAAGACTTTGCTGTCTTCTGCATAATTCCCTCAAAAATCAATACACATACTCTTGTCTGCTTCAAGTTAAAGCAATGTAAGGCTTGGTTTCTATCCTCGCTGCGAGCAAGCGTCGCCAATTTAAAAGGGAACACACATACTGACAATAAGGCCTCATTCTAGCATTTTTACTCTCCTCAAATCTAAGACAGCAAAGGCCCAATAATCAGATGTCGCTAAAGATTTCTTTGAGCGATTATGCTTTGGCGTGCTGTGATTTTAGTCATTTTTCCTCCCTGACCTGTTTGGAAAACCGGTTGTCAATAGTAAATCTTAAACCTGCTTAATATTTACGATTGCAAATTATTATGTTTTGTGGTCAACACCGAGATGGGCTGAGCCGCGTAATCTGTGATTGTGATGTAAAACGGACAACTAGCTAATCAGAAAGTGACCTGAAGCTTGCGCCATTGTCGAATACAAATAGAGGAGCAACCAGTTCTGTTGAGTGTTTGTATAACGTCTTAAAAGTCATTCATCACAATAGAAATGACAGGAGAAGAGTTTTTACTGCAGCGCAGTTCACCAGAAGAGCTAACAGTTCGTCTCGCTTTTTCTATTTTGTCGACAACTACAGTAATACTACTCCTACTCTTTCTGCTTCTATGTATTTTCTGGCCATCTGGGTGCCCTCTGGCATCATACTGCCCCTCACAGGTCAATCTTGGTACTACGACAGACATCTGATTTAAGGGAAGAGACTCACAATTCTTGATATTATTGTATGATATGATATATAAGATATATATTTGTGTGGTGTACTATGCAAGTTATTAGTAATCCCAGGCAGGAGACCTCTTGCTGTAATATGATCGGCTGCAGGACATGCGCCGGTGCAATGTGATTGGCTGCTGCGTCCCGGTAGTACACACCTTACTGCTCCCAGATGGGAAAAGACGTATGTGACTTCAGTGTTGATATGAATCCCATTAACCGTGCCGAACCCACCATAAACCTACCCTAACCCCAACCCTATCCCTAAACCTATCCAAACAAACTTGATTATTTTTATTTTGTACTGTGATACATATTTAAAATGGTCATCTCATTACATCTGCGTAGCCTGCCCTTTCCGCAATGCACGAGCCCATCATATCGCACTGGGTCGTGTCCTACCTAGAACACAAGTGTTTTTTTTGGGTGTACCTCTCTGAAGATAACGTAGAATGTTAGTACTGGCCTATTGGTTTTTGCTTTTGAATTATTTTAAAAGTAAATAAAAGTAAATGCTGTTCCTCAATTGTTGTCTCGATTGTCGGCACCAGAATCTGGATGCTATGTTACATCAGAATCATCTTTATTTTGCCAAGTATGTCCAAAAAAACACACAAGGAATTTGTCTCCGGTAGTTGGAGCCGCACACATCCCATCTTTATTTGCACAATTTCCTGTGTCGCTTTGATACGGTGGCTGTGACCTTCAAAGGAACACCACACACTCCTTCTGCCAGCTTCTGTCTAAAAACATCCTTTCTCCGTAAATTGGATGATATTTCACCAAGGATTTTCAGGCAGCAGAAACACGCATTGAAAGCTTGTCAGACTTAGCAAAAGTAACTAAGGGTATGTCGTTTCCCACATGACACAACTTGTGGACCAGTGGTCTCTGCAGTATGTTGTCTGTGTCTGTAGGCGCTCGTTCTCTTACTTCATCATTGGGAATGAATGCCATTATCTCCGATGCTAGAGGCAACTCGGTTTTTCTTACTATAAAATGCCATGAAAATGACTTTTTCCCCAGTCGGCTCCTTTGACCTAAATTGGCGCTACATGCACTTGACAGCTTTTATATTCTTGCTAGATGGTTTTAATTTTGTTGTGCAGCAAGCGAGGAAGCAGACCAATCCAAGCATATTTACATGGTAAACAGATTAAACTGGCATGTGAATGGCAATGTCAGGCGCCTTTCGAAACAAAGCAATACAGCGCATTCAGCGTTGGGAAATGCATCGAGGCGACTGATCATCATCACCGCTTGGAGACGAGTTCAAATTTTTGCTTTCCAGATGAAAGTGTCATTTACACTTAGAGCCTCAGTGAAGCCATCTACTAAAGTGCTACTTCACAAGGCCATTTGACACCGATGCGGCCTGCATATTAACACCTTGCAGGTGCATCATGGGCTATTTCCCTTTCCACAGTGTCAACACACAGAGATGTGTTATTTTTTTTTTTATTAATTTTTTTTTTTTTTTTAAAGAGGCATATACATAAGTGGCGAGTAAATGGAGCCCAAGCTCGGGACAGTATCTCGCTTCAATCAATGTTTAATTTAAAGTCTCTGGTTTTCGATTGAAACAAGACATCCGTGCATCCATTTTCTATGGCACAAAAAGCAAGCATCCTTAAGGACAAGGAAAGCATTTTACGTCGTGGAGGCAGAAGTTCGTACTTTTCTGTGTGCATGTGGCGCTTGGACACATCGTCAAACAAATATTCCTAAACTTGATAACTTCACTGAGGAATCAAGTAAGTGCATCTTATCAAAAGCTAAAACTGTTAGCTAATACTAATTTGTGTATCCGACAAAACTCATTGCAGCTCTGCTTACCTAGCACAAATCAACCACTGGAGAATTTAACACTCGATGGGTGGATAGGCACTACAGAGACACAACTACTGTACAGTCTATGTATATCCACTTAAAAAGTCAATGTTCAACGTCTGTCTCATTTAATGTTTCTATACATTTGTGCTGTTGAAATATTGAACTACTCAAGATCAGGCTTTGTCTCTTGGTTTTGGTAATGGAACACTTTTGGGGAGGGTCTGATCCCTGAATCGATATGCTTTTAACTAAATGCTGTCTTGGGCATGTCATTTATTCTTAAAACGAGAACTGTAGTCCATCAACTGACATGTGTTGACCCATATACTTTTCCTCTGGGCCATAAACCATGACAGATTCCCACATTTCCGCAATTTGGCACTGAGGATACACATTTCGGTCACAGAATCTGTAGTATTTCTGAAAAGCGACCAAACACTGGTTTAAGATAGTTTCGAGTGACACCAAGATGTTTGTTGTTTGCCAACTGTTTTTTTTTTGTTTGTTTTTTTTTTTTTAACTTTGTGGTGGATTTACAGAGAGGTCACTCTCCAGTTTAGTTTCATGTCATCATCACATACGCCATAATATCCATCCATCCATCCATCCATCCATCCATCCATTTTCTGAGCCGCTTCTCCTCACTAGGGTCGCGGGCGTGCTGGAGCCTATCCCAGCTATCATCGGGCAGGTGGCGGAGTACACCCTGAACTGGTTGCCAGCCAATCGCAGGGCACATATAAACAAACAACCATTTGCACTCACATTCACACCTACGGGCAATTTAGAGTTGTCAGTATTTCCTGTTTTATTCATGGCATGTCCCTTGTATTTCATAGGTTTCTAGAAATGCTATTTTACAATTTTAAACCCGGTCTTGACCTAAAAATCTTGGTCTTGAATTGGCCTCACATTAGATGAGTCTTCTTCTCATTCGCTAAAAATCTTGGAAAGATCACCTCAAAGTCTTGGTCTTGACTTTGTCTTATCTGCTCAAGGTCTCGATCTAGTCTCTTCAGATTCTTGACTTAGTCTCACATTTCCTCAGCATTGGTATTGACAAGACATCATTTCCACAAAGTCTTGGTCAACGCTTAGTCTCACATTCCCTTGGTCTTGCTTTTAACTTTGTCTCACATTGCCTCGGTCTTGTTCTCATCCCCTCAAAGTATTGGTCTAGACTTGGTTTGATTTACTCAAAGTCTTGCTCTTGACTTGGTCTTATATTGCCTCGGTCTCTGGCTTGGCTTTGGTCTCATCCCCCTCAAGGTCTTGGTTTTCATCTCTATAAAGTCTTGGTCTTCGTTTGGGCTCACATTGTCTCACTCTTATTCTATCCCCCTGAAGGTCTTGATCTTGACTTGAAAGGATCTTAAAATCTTGGCCTTCACTTGGTATCTTCTCTACAAACTGTTGTTCTTGGATCTTTGTGAAAAAACAAAAAAACATGGAATGAGCAATTCAAAAGCCTGTCATACCCTCCATAACAAATAAATTCATGTAAAACCTTTGGTTACTAAAGTACATTACCTGTTCTACTGCCCTTCTTCCCAATAATGTTCCATTTGCGCTAGTTGAGTTTTTTTAGTGATGCAGTTTGAAATATCATGGTAATTTTGACGGGTCGATTTGGAGAACCCCTAGGAATTAGTTTGTGGAATTTAATATCAGTTGCCGAAGACAGGATGTTTTGTTCTTAAGCACTGCTCAAGTGTCCTTTTGCAAAGTATCAGACACGCAACTGTGACTCTATGTAGTCTTAACAGTCAAAAGGAGCAAATAAACAGTCACAGCATAATGTAAATGTAAATTCATGCCAAATGGGGTAGTAAAATCTTAACAATTTTTAAAAAATCCACTCAATGAGAAAACATCTCATGGGAAAAGTAGTAGTAGTGTGCTACATTGCCATTTGAAGTGGGGGAAATCTGGGGATATCTCCATTATAATTCAGTTGTTCAACTCAGAACTTCGATTTAATAGTCAGTGTTGCATTAGCATAAATACCCTTGGGTTTAGTGCAGATTCACAGGACTCTATTATCATCATTTTCAGCTTTTCCTGACAGAGAGCGGTGCTTCTATTGGGGATGTCATTAGCATCCTTGTCCCTATTACTTTTCATAGTTTGATTGTGCTGGTTTTAAAAGGGTTAAAAGCGTTGTACAAAGTAATTATTGGCAATGAAAACAAAAGTTATCTGCTCAGACAATGATGCAAGTGTCTTGAATTCAAGGAGGCGCTGGCTCCTGTCCACGCAGTGACATTAATGAGGCGTTGACCTTCCCGTAGTGCCCGCAGCCGCTACCAATAGGTGCTTGGCTTTTCCATTAAATCAATGACTCATCAGCGGGTTTTCGTTGCATGGCGCCAAACGAAATCTGCTTGACGTGCGGGGTCAATCAACATAAAAATTGAATTTACCCTAAAAGGCATTCATGCCTTGTAATTTGGTGCTTGTGTGCAAAGAAGGCGGGAACTCACAAGATAATGTGCGATAATGGAAGAGGCAGACATACAACGCTGTGTGTGGCTGTGAGCCTTATTTACAGTATTTAGAAAATCAGGCTACATTTTTTGCATTTACTGTGGATTTATTCCAAGTGTATATTAGGGTGTAGTGACTGTAAAAAGTCCACTTAACCACTTAACTTTGAATTGTATAGTGATGCAAGAGTTTTACAGATTTGTATGCGAGTCCAATAATTCCACCAAAAGCCAAAGAAGAAGCAAAACACACTAAGTCAATCCTTTTCTGCATGTTTAACTGGGTATCATTAGGTACAGCGGGGTCTTACGTGATATGCTGACACATTGCGTGATGTCATCCATGGAAGCGGTCCAACTTTCGTAATACATGTCTCAAAAAAAGCTCCCAAAATCACACACTTAACAATTCATTATACTTCCTCCTTTGTGATCAACAGTGTTAACTGAGACTTCAGTTTCCTTTTTAGGAACAGCGAGTGCATCACATTAACTCAAGTATTAATTAACTAATTAGTGGAACAAAAGACTGTCAGCAGTGTCTGGTCGTCTAATGAATGACTCCCTAACCCCCCATGTTACATTTTATAATTAGCATTGCAATTTATGAACAGCTCATCTATCTTGACAAATTTAACAAATGGAGTGGTTGAAAAAAATATATATACACAATGTGTAGTATATTTTAACTAATTGCAGAGCACAAAAGACTATACTGCTGTGTGGAGAGTGACACGACGTGGGGTTATGTCTAAGTGCATAATTATAAAATAATTATTTCATTTCGTTATTACAATTACAAACATCAATAGCTTCTCATCATGTCAGTGTTCACTTTGACTGTGCTTCACCCCTCTCCTGACAGACGCCATGCTGCTAGTGGCGTTGCGGCTGGAGGGACCTTTCAACATCGAATCCGTCATGGACCCCATTGATGTCAAGATCTCAGAGGCCATCATGAATATGCAAGACAACAGCGCCCAGGTCTCCTATAAGGTATTGTACGTTTTGTCGTCTACGCCGTACTGGTACATCAGCTGTGAATCACACACACCGCTACTCTTCCTGAGTCTTAGGTGTGTAATTCAACACATTCTCATTATGTTCAAGTTCAGGTGTCGCTTGTGAATTACATGTCCGAGTCAAGGTAAGATAAGACTGTGTAAGGGTATGCTTTCACAAAAGAGGACTGAGTTAGAAACAAGACTTAGAATTGAAATAAAATAAAAGGAATTTATACAGATTTTTTTAAGAAATGCATTAAAACCTATGGCAAGCACAAAGTGGGAAAGAGTTTGTGTACAGGAAGATATAACAACTACTTAACACATTCCCTACACTGTCAGTTTGAGCTACTTTCCAAAGAGGGAAGCAGCAAAATAGTAAAAGTAAAAGATTACAGCATTTTGTTTACATTTGTGGTGATTAAAAATTTTCTAATCCTACACACAAACAAAACAAAACAGATGGATAGATACAGCTACAGATAGATAAGAGTTTTTTGAAGTATCATGCACAGATGTCAAAACTGTCAAAATGATCCACATTTACATAAAACTGTAAAAATGCTTAAATACGTGTTATGTTCGTATGTTCTTTGTTTTGGTCACACTACATTAAGCTCATTATCTTGAGCGGCACACGCGCAACACCAACTGTGTTCCATCACTTGTGAAGTTGCGTGTCCTTCAGTGTTCACAAGAGAACAATGACAATAACGGTTCCAAAAACATTCACATTAAGATGCATTTTAAAAACTTTACGCTTTTACGTAAAAATAAAATGCAGATGAGGGGCCAAAACGGCGCCATTTTTTGTAAACAGGTCTCCTCTTAGTGTACATTAACACGAGAAAGTTTTAAAAACAGATTTTGTTGATTTGCTGGAAAGAAGAAAAAAAACGTTCCACGAATGGATGACATTTTTAAAGTGATCTGCATTCACACAGAGCTATAATGATGTCCCAAAACACAAAGTTATCACTGTTATCGTTTATCATTTCACCCAAAAAGTCTGATTGAGCGTCATTATCTTGGCACACAATGACAATGCAGACAGTTTACAACTTCCAAAGTGTTTACACGTTTACTCACAATGGGCCTCAATTTACTAACCGTGCGTACGAAGAAAAAAAAATCCGTGATTCATCAATATGTTCATACTTGTTTTTGTTCGTATCAAATTGAATCTCGAACCTCTTCAGACCATGCGTGCACACAAATAACGAGGGGTCAACTTTCAAAAAAACGTCAAACGCATATTTTACTCAAGATGCCCAACGTATTCGAACCACAGTCATATATATATATATATATATATATATATATCTAAAGCAATAATAACATGAATGATAACAACTCAAATCAGGAATTTGCTAATGAGTCCTAAATAACAATGAAAAGATTACAGTTTGTATTTAAGTATTTAATCCCTTCATCATATAACATATACACAACAAACTGATAGATAACTAATTTTGAAATCAGTATTCAAGGATGATAGTTTGTTCAACTATTGTTCAAGTTACTGTAAAAAGGGGTTTGGTAACAAGAAAATGCTTGCAATATCTTAATGTTACTACTATTAAATATGACAATTTAAAATTTTGGTACAGATTTTAGCAAGAATCATGGAAGTTGACATGATTTGCTTTCACGGGCCACATAAAATGATGTGGCAGGCCCGATCTGGCCCCCGGGCCTAGAGTTTGGCACCTGTGATCTTTATTTGACTTTGGATGTGTGGGACTTGAAAATACCTACGTTTTATTTACGCATTTAATTACACTGAGACGTGCAGCGTAAATCAGTAGTTGATGTGTTTTATAGCATTTTTCTACCACCCACTAAATAATACAAAAAAAAGTTGGAAAAATGTGCAGAACTGCAAAGATGTTTCTATTCCCACATAGTGTTGATGTCAGTTGTGATTCAAGCCCTCTGCAGGCTTTCCCATACAACGCATACAGTCATGCTATATGTGGTATTTTTCCAAAAGCTGTAAAACTTAAATAACGTCGGTCGCAGCCCGGCTGAATCACCGTGAGCGTCACCGTGGTTACCTCAGCCTGCAGCCCATTATATACCAGCAGTGTGTGGTGTTCAACGATTCGCACAGTCTCTAAGAAAACATCGTGTTTTCCCTCCTTCTCTCCATCCAAAAAAGTCATTTCAGAGCCTGACCGTCGGGTGCCCGTGTTTTTTGTAATTGCAGGCTTTTCAAGGTTGCGGTCAGCCAAAACCCTCAGGAATGACGAGGTCTGCCCGTGGCGTTCCGGATGTGTTCAACGCCCGCTTCAGGCCCTACAACCCAGACGAGCGTCCCACCACGGCAGCTGGCACGAGCCTAGACAGACTGGTAAGGACATCGAGCGGCACTTGCTTTTCAGGGCATAAACACCATTTGTCTCTCACGCCCCTGACACCGTTGATTAAAGCCGGTGATTTGCCAGTCTCCCGCCGATGGCAATTCATTGCACGTACTCGGCCCGCATCTATCGATCGGCGTTTGTTAACGAATCAACAGCCTCCTCCGCCCCTCGGAGAGCGCGCCGTGCCACGACGTGCCCTTCTCCCGTCTGTCTGTGTGCTTGACAAACAGAGCAGACAAGGCTGAAGGCTGTTTCCGAGAGCTGACCACGGCCATTGTTTGCTCCAAAGCCAGCCCTTCATATCAGATGGGCTGAGTGTTTGCGGGATTGGACTTTTATACATGCAAACAACCTTGAGGGCTAAAATGCTACAGCCGGAGTAAAGGTTACGTGCTGACAGCCAAATGAAGCTAAAGAGCAGTTCCCGTCATGCCGTAAATACTTTTTCAGCCGCAATGCCCTCTTTGCGTGTTTGACAATGTTACAAAATAAAAATGACTGCATGAGTTGCCAATCAGGCGGCACGGTGACGGACTGGTTAGAGTGTCTGCCTCACAGTTCTGAGGACCGGGGTTCAATACCCGGCCCCGCCTGTGTGGAGTTTGCATGTTCTCCCCGTCCGTGCCTGTGTGGGTTTTCTCCGGGCACTCCGGTTTCCTCCCACATCCCAAAAACATGCATGCTAGGTTAATTGGCAACTCTAAACTGCCCGTAGGTGCGACTGTGAGTGTGAATGGTTGTTTGTTTGTATGTGCCCTGCGATTGGCTGGCAACCAGTTCAGGATGTAACCCGCCTCCTGCCCGATGATAGCTGGGATTGGCTCCAGCACGCCCGCGACCCTCGTGAGGAGAAGCGGCTCAGAAAATGGATGGATGGATGGACTTGCCAGTCAACTTACCCTCGCTATTAAAAATCCATACTTTGTCACTTTACTGATATATAATGTCTTTTTCTTCCACAACGCATGTTTGTTTGATGCAATGTAATTGTTTTTTAATGTCCATTCGCCCATTTTTGATGTTTTCTTTTAAGTCTCCACTCAGCTCATTTTTGAACCTACACAATTAATTAAGACTTTCTTTCTTTCCCCCCGTTTCTCTCTGCTGCAAACCAGAGGATTATTTGGAATACCATGCAACACAGCGTAAGCTTCAACATATTTCTACTCTTCTGCTTGGGGTGGAGAGTTACTTTAAATGTCCTTTCAAATGAATGGTAAATTGAGTCATTGCTATTTTTTAATTAGACAATCTTATTTTGATTTCGCTTGTCCTCATCCATCCCAGATGATTTTGGGTAGAAATCACAGGGCACATTTAGAAAAACAACATTTCACACACATATTCACACGTAAAGATAATTTAGAGTCTTCAATGAAACTAACATGCATGTTTTTGGAATGTGGGAGAAAGCTGGAAAACATGGAAACGTCACACAGGAAGACCGGAGCCGAGATTCAAACCCAGAACCTCAGAACTGTGAGACAAAAATGCCATGCACTCTCACACCGCGCTACCTGACACTTGCTAACTGATAATAATGATAATGATGATGCAGTGAATGTAATGCAACTTTCCATAACTACGCAGGCTGAGTATGAACAAAATGCTAAAAATGCAAGCACAGTACTAACTGTATTAGTACTAACCAATTAGATATGTTCAATACTGCAGATCCCGTTTCAAAGTTTCCTTGACCTCTCAAATTAGTAGATTAATATTAACAACGCCAAGGAGAGCTAAATTTAGACAGGACATAATGGTCCTCCAGAAGTCCCGAGCTCCGGGACAAAGTTCCTGCAGCCGTAATTTGTAGAAGTGCTTAACATTTTTTTACATTTGCCTTCGTACTTCTCGGTCACCTCACATAGCTGATATACTGGTGGCTTTCTTTTGACAACAAACCTTTGTTGTTTTTGTTTTGCCTCACTGACTTCAATAATCAATTGGTGTATCAATTCCACACAATCAATCCACATAATTGTTCATTTATCAATTGGTATGACCATCCCTACTTCTACTCATAGTTTTGCCATGAACACTTCAAAATAGTAATTACTACATGCGTAAATGTGTCAATAATGTGTCAATAACACCCTTACTACTCCCTCTTATAAGTAGCATCTGATGCTTGCTTAGCACTCATAGTCAATGGGTTGCATGAACATGTGAACATTTTTATTTTTATTACTGGCTGCAGCAGTTCGTATCATCCTATAGTACAGCTTCAGCCTTTAAACTTTATTTTATTCTTACAAAGTCATTAACTCATCAAGGATGGCTTAACCATATGCCAGCATGTCCTCAGGTGGCGAGGATCCCTCAACACAAACCTTCCTCAATTAACCTATCTATTCTGGAAATATCCCCTGTCCAACGTTTGTAATAGCACAGACAACAAAATCAGGAGGTGACCTGGTCTGACAGAGCACCGCGGCCAGCATTTGCTCTAACGGTACAGCGACGCGGGCAGGCGGCCAGGCAGGCATGCGGGGGCCGCTCATGAATAATCAGCCGGCATTCAGACAGGAAATTGCGGGAACAGACAGAGAGTGTGTCATATGCGTGAAGTGGACCAGTTGCAAATGCAGAAAATAGCAGCAGCCAAGGCTGCCAAGCTATAGGCGACACATCATCACATTGTGATTAAATCAGCCCAAAACTCAGCGTATGATCAGATCATCATATCATGGGCAACAGTTATGTTCACGCCATCAAACATGACCTTCATCTTTGAAGTGAGTCATATCGTGAAAAGTACTGAAGTTCGTTAATGATGCTAGAATTGTTTTTAATGTTGCCGCAGGTGTCTAAGGTCATATTTGAAATACCATGCACATCTGCTGTGAACTCACTCAGTGGCTTACCTCCAGCTGCTAAATATTGAACAGCGAGACGCTACCGTACTATATATATGTACTTGAAATGGTCCTCAAAGTCACAGAGTGACGGACTTTGTTTACTATACCTCCTAATATCTGACACAAGCAAACAGTATTACAATCTGACACTACCTATTACCTTACCCACCAACTAAGATACCAGCCTATGGACTAACTATTCTACTTATTCAACCTTCCTTCCTACTTGATTGTCTTGTTGAATACCATATCTACTACCTTATCCACTTTCTAATCTCCTACAACTTGACCGAGCTTTCCTAGAAGACTAATTTACGTACTACACTTTCTGACACAATCAGCTTACTAACTTACCTACCGATCTACGAGCCAACCTAAAAATTAGTCTACCCACTACTGCCCACATCCTTGCCCCATACTGTACACTGCCTATTAGTGAGCCACTAATCCATCCATTAGGGAAGCTTCTACTTATCCACTAATTTACCCATTACCCTACCTACTTCCCTACCAATCTACGGTCTGGCACAACCTTCCTGCTACCTACCACCCAATCTACCAATCTAACTAACTAACTATTCTATGTATCAACTACCTACCCTACCCAGTGCTATGAGCCCACCCTATCTACTATCATACCTCACCTATTACCCGACCCATGTATCAATTTGAAAGCCGCCCTGCCAGCTGCTCCAAATATACGTACATCACACAACTATTCCACCAACCTACGAGGCTAACCGTTTACCAATCTAAGAATTTATCTGCCAGCTATTACAAATACAACCCACTACACGGCTCTACAGAACCCATATTATCCTACATGATTGAGTTACTACTCTAAACACCTAGTACATACCTGTCTACCCTTCTGTAGTACCATACTTACATACCCATCCACTATTTAACAGTGCATGACCAACTTAAGAGTTGTCTTATATCAGACACCCCAGTCTATTATCCTACCGTAGCCATTATCCTACCCCAGCTAGAATCATAACATACAATTGATGTATGAAAAAAAGTTGTCATTGAGGGGAACTTAGGCCCATGTCATGACTGAAAGTACAATGGCCCCTGCAGTGGCCCTTACAACAGAATATATGTATTTTTTTTTAAAGTACTCTCCACCTTTCTTTTTCCTCTGTTTCCTTTTTTTTATTAAAATACAACATATTTTATTCAGCGTGTACTGTTGTGGTTGAAAGGTTTTACCGGGACATTCTCTTTTCGTGCACAACATAAAAGCAAAGAAGAAGTTGAATCGCAGTGCCAGTTGCAGCTCTTTGAAGAGAATATGACACCCTGTTATTGTTTTTTTGCGGCTTTGTCTCTGTTACAAATACAACGTAGAAGAACGTGTCACACAGTCCGGCAGCTCCTTTGTGCAATCATTAGTATAGCAGAATTTCTACATCTTCTGCTGGATAGGGGGTTATAAATGGATGTGTAAAGCACATCTTTGTTTTTGCTCACGCTGTCCTCCTTTACATACCGATGCACATTAATTACCCACGACAGCGATGATGTTCCGCCTTGTGAAAAGCTGAAAAGAGTTTAACTTGTCCTTTGATAGGAATGTCTTGTGTGGAAGTACAGCCATACATTTGTTAGTGAAGGAATACGGGAAGGATGGCAGCTGTGGGGTTGAGCGGCGGTGTCCACCTCCAGCTCAATGAGCCATGATGCTTTAATTGCCTGACATTCTGTCAGAGCACACACGCCTGAAGCCCAGCGAGAAATGGAGATCACAAAAGTCCAAAAGTGGCGATAAAGGCACAACAGACTGTTAAGTTCAGAGCCACATTATAGATAAGAAGAGAAGCGTTTAATTTGGCAATTGTTACAAGTTTTAAAGGGCTTTTGTGTCCTTTTGTGCAATACAGTCTGGTGTTTTATGAGGATGTATGGGGTGATGCAAAAAGTCACTAGACTGTAGATTTTTAATGAAAGAAATTATTGAGATTTTATCATTTAAATAGTCTGTCCTCAATAAATTCAAGCAACTTTCACAAGGGAGGTTTTACGAATTTGTGACGCTGCTTGACTTCCAAATTTATGAATCTTGCATCTCAATAAATTACAATATTGCGGAAAACACATTTTATTTCAGTAGTTCAATGAAAAAATTAAACTCATTTTTTTTATAATTTTGATAATCACATTTACAGCAAACATCCATCCATCCATTTTCTGAGCCGCTTCTACTCACTAAGGTCGCGGGCGTGCTGGAGTCTATTCCAGCCAACATCGGGCAGGAGGCGGGGTACACCCTGAACCGGTTGGCAGCCAATCGCAGGGCATATACAAACAAACAACCATTCGCACTCACATTCACACCTACGGGCAACTTAGAATTGTCAATTAACCTACCGTGCAGGTTTTTGGTATGCGGGAGGAAACCGGAGTGCCTGGAGAAAACCCACACAGGCACGGGGAGAACATGCAAACTCCACACAGGTGGGGCCGGGGATTGAACCCCGCTCCTCAGAACTGTGAGGCAGACTCTTTTAACCAGCCAACCCACCGTGCCGCCCTTTACAGCAAACAAAATCCCCAAATTCAGCAAGAAATTGGATTATAAAAGAAAAAAAACAATTATAATACAGAAATAATGCAACTATTTGCAATCTGTAAAGTATTTTTCTATACGTTTCACTTTTTGAATTGAACTACTGAAATAAATGAACTCTTCTATATTGTAATTTATTCAGATGCAGCCATAGGTGTTGGTTAGCAAAGGCAAGCACTATCAAATCATGCTAATCTGCACATTGAACAGAATGCAATGCAGCTCTCCTTACCTTTTCTTTGACATGATAGCAGGGGTGCCACACCGGTGGGGGGATGTGGGTGTTCCGCGTCATAAAATAAAGTAAAACTTCTCATCCTTTGAAGACATGCAATAGAAAGGAAACGGAGTGCGTTTTATAGATGTTGTTATTGTGTGCCGTTCATAACAACACACAATGAGCTTTGTAGACATTTTATCAGCATCTACCTTTAAAAGGTAATGAAGCAGCCAGAAAACTGCCTAAATTTCCAGTTCTGTTTATCATCACACATTCCTTCTTTGGTCATTATTTGCAGCCCTCTGTAATGGCATCATAAATGACATAAAATAATAGTTTAAAGACTGACTTTTAAGGCATGTTTCCGGAAAATTTTGATCTAACTACAAATTACACATCTCTTCGGTTAGTCAGTTTTTAAGATTCCAATGTAGTTGCTTGCAATGATTTCTACTGGATTCTTCTTTTTTAAATGTATTTATGTTTGACTACGAGCATGGTCAGAGCTTGATTATTGTGACCTCACACCAATGGTAAAAGCTATCATTGCAGACAAATTATAGCTCCTTTTTCATTGTGGCGATATAATTTACTTCTGTTTCTCTGCACTCGCCTCCTTGCCACGCTTTGCCATGTTAAACATTTTTTTGTACCGCTGGATGAGGCTTGCATTGTCAGTAGAGAATCAACAGCGGGTATCCAACGTGGATTTAGGCACACACCCCCAACGTTTGTCCAAACTCGCCACCGCAATTTGAAACTCAAAGCAGACAAACAATTCAAAAAGAGGCACACGCTGCCAGACAGTTCTGAAAAACCGACGTAGGTTCACTCGATGTGAGCACGTACGAGGATTAACAAGACAAACACAGTGGGTCCCTTTTCTGCATTTTTTTTGGTCATCTTTCCTTGTTCCTTCTCAATTCCCGCAGAGTTTTGCTTCAAGTACATAAATAAAACTTTATCTTGGATTGAACTTCCCTGTCACTGCATTTTTCTGCCAGCCCCATTAAAACTAAGTTACTAACCCATGGTGCCGCCACCACCCACCCTCACCAGATGCTTTGTGTTGAGAAATAGAAAACTCGTGTTACCTTCAACAATATACAGCCACACAGATGAACCCCTGAGACTGCACTCTTACCTGGCCTCTAGTCAAAATAAATATTCAATACATACTTTTGCTGGAACATCAGTTACACAAACAGCTTTGTACAAAATAAGGAGATTCAAGCCAAAGGGTTTAGAACTCCAGAAAGCGGTGTAAAAATACTTTTTTTATTGACTTATAATTGCTAGAGAGCTCTGTCATCCATCTTAAACGATACAATTATTTGCTTTGGAATAACCCTACCCATTTAACACACGAAATCATATCCTAAGTGCTGTGCTTTTGTGTGGACGGATGGCCCCATGGTTAAGTATTCCACTCCTGGCACCATTTGAACTTTGAGGAATAATATCATCAACTCAGATCTGAAGCAACGTGTGGTTTTAGCTCAAGACACTACCTTCCCTTTTCATACAATTGTCCCATTTCAATCCATCTATTGAGTTATCCATCCCTGGTATCTGTTGCACATGGGTCCTTCCACGCCACAGACCATCCATCCCACTTCTGAGAACAGTTCTCATAGAACTCTAAGGATGAGTGTCCTCTACCCAGATTTGAATCAGTCTTAAACATGTCCACTGACCTTGACACACTAACTTCCAAGGGTTCTTCCATGCCAGAGATTGCCAAACAACTAGCCATCCCACTTACCCTAAACTAAACTAAACCCTGATTTGAACCCAGTTCTCACTGATTTAAAAACCTGTGAGCCCCAGACTCTTCGGGATGGATGGCCTCAAAGCTAACAACCCCACTCCTGTCACCATTTGTCACAGAACACAGAGAGAACACCCTTACCCTAGACTTGAGCATTGTGGGTACTGGTACACTGACCCAGACACTAATATCAGTTATCCCAGTGCTTCATCGATCTGTGTTGTATGACATGTCCCAAGGGTTCTTCCAATGAGCTTCACCGCAAATGGCCTTAGCGTCAAGCATCCCACTTTTGTCACAGAACTCTCAGGAGTAGTACCCTCAATCTAGATTTGAACAGTGGTCTATTGTATTGAAACAACTGTACAGGCTACCTCCCCATTTCTATCATCCTACTGCTTCATCCATTCCCACAATGTTTACCACCGGGGTCACCTGTCTCAAGTCCTTTCAACTGAACACACCACAGATGGACTCACATCAAACCATCCCACTTCTGACACCATTTGATGAACTCTGATGAGGAGTACCTTCACCCCGTATTTAACCACAAGTCTGCTGAGTTAAAAATGTACGCTAACTAAAGCTCTTTGGCATGATAGCCAGAATGTTTACACCACCACTAACCGTCCTACTTCTGTCACCATTACTTTTGGAATTAGGGTCTATGGTTTTGGAAAAACCTGTTCACTAACCACAAAACCAAAAAAAAAAAAAAAAAAAAAAAAAGACAGACTGTCTGGGCATGTTAGCCATATCCTATACATAACCATAGTGACAGCACGCTTCCTCACAGAACCACAAATAAAAAAAAACAAGTCAGCCACCTTTAATTTCCCTCAGGGATGAATAAATACCGCTTTAAATTTGAGTCCGAAGGCGGAAGTCATGTTGTTTAGGTCTCTCAGTGCAATAAGGGGGCAGCAAGCTGTATCATTATCTTCGACTTAGAAAGACTTGGGCTTTATTTTCAGTTTTCGACATGGTTGTCTGTGTTTTGTGCTATTTCTCAACCACTATGGCCTGCCCTGCTAGGAAATTGCTGTTATGGGAGGTGTGTTTTATGATGTGCGCTTGTTTGAGCTCAGTTTTTTCACCTGCTGTATATATTTATGATTTGGCTGTTGATTAAAATGGTCTTTTGAGCTGCATGAAACACTCCTGTTCAAAGCTCACGTACTACAGCCTGTTGATATACACTAGATTGGTTAAAATTGAGTTAAATTTATTTCTCGTGCATTTCTTTCTCTCCCTGCCATGCTCAACAGGAAACACAGAATAAAACATCCAAATGTGGTTTGTGAAGTCAAAAAGAACCAAGCCACTCCTTTCCCAAACAGCTTGACCCTGACATTATAAGCTGCAGCCCAGAAATAATGCAACGTCAAGCCACGAGGAAATTCTTGTACTAGAGCCAGTTTAATGGAAGTGAATTGAGCCCATCGCTGTCCACAGCTCCGCTCTCGCCAAATTGTTGCACCTAGCGGCCCATGTAATTATGTAGATTCCAAAGATTCTAACATGCTTCTTCATAGACCACGAGAAAGAACTGGGCAATGAGTGCACATGTGGCAAGTGTGGTGTTTAATTTATTGATCACTGCTTCCTCTGTGAGGAAGTTTTATTTCAAGGAATTACCTCCGCTTCCATGGAAATGATGACTTTCCAAATTGGGCAAGTCATCATCGCTTCCTATTGCAGGCTAACCACCTGTGAGTCTGCACTTTATTTGCCACATGAAGGTAGAGACTAAGTCAATGTTCTATGAGGACATTTTAATTTAGCATTGCTATAGGCTGAAAGTTAAGACATTTTAAATATGAGGCTGTAATGCGCTTTGGAGTACTGCCTTTATATCACATAAAGTACATCTCAGATTCTAGTGACTGACCATGCACTTTTCCTTGTTAGGTCTGAATTCATTACTTCCCAGTTTCTTGATCAGCCCCTGCATGTAATGCCTCCATCTTTTGTGTTAAATTGTCCAGTGAACACCAACAGAATAAATAGATTCAAGTATACAAATTTATTCCAGTTTCTGCCATTTAAGTGAACAGATGAAACCCTGGAAGAAAGAAAGTTTAGAGGTGGCACACCTTTCAAATTGACAAACTTGAACCATAGTTTATTCTTACCTGCTCAGCCATGGGGGATTCTACCAAGAAATCCAATGTGGGGCACACCCACGCTGACAGCAATTTGCAAGGCAAGGGCAAGGACTAAAAAGAGGTACACAGTAAGGCTGAGGGCAAGGGAGAGGGTCGCATGGGTGGCAAATACAGCTAGGGCAACCACTTTGCTCTGGGTTAGCCAACTCAGGTTGACTGTATTGCTGTTGATCCCAACTACTTTTTGGGCTTCTAGGGGAGCTCCCAGCCAGCTCAGCAGCAGCAGCAAAACCTCCATGTGTGGCACCATCTCCTGAAGAGAGGAAATAGTCAAAAATAGTGAGGTTTTCACCAAGGATGAAGAGAAAGCAATAGGTAGCCATCTGCATGGCTCTGCAGTCTTTGAGGAATCTACCAACTAGATTTGTTAAAAGGCACTTTATAGTGCACATGAAACAAGTTGTTGCTCCCCAATCGGCCTTTTTTTGAAGACACGTTTTGGTGTGTGTTCTCTGTCAATTGACTGTCTGTTGTCGTACTAGAGCGGCTCCAACTACCGGAGACAAATTCCTTGTGTTTTTGGACATACTTGGCAAATAAAGATGATTCTGATGAACTCCCGAATGCTTTTATTTTGTAACACCCCCCATGAAGTGATGTAACAGACTGACATTAAAGGAGCCATGCCCATCTTAGTCCATGCTGGGTCAGATCCTGACATTTGACAAAGCAGAATAAATAAATAATGCATTAGCCTCCAAAAGGTTAGTCATCTCAATCTTCTCAGTCCATGGACTGCCGTGTACATCCGTGATCTTTCATGTCAAGGTCCTGATTGTCTGCCGGTACGCTCTCTCAAAAAAAGTGCAGTCTTGAGTTACTTCGACTTGTCAATCAAGAGGGTTACATACGACAACCCTCCCACCGTGGAGCAGACGCAAGAGCCGGCCGGCTGTCGTTGATGACCAGACTGCCAGCTTGGGGCACTGGAATGCCATCTATTGCACTGAAGAGATGCTACTTTTAACAAGCGTCACTGGGTGAAAATTCAGGCTTCAGATGAAAGAAACAACTTTAGTCCTCATAACCTTAATTTACCCCAACTCATCTAAAAATAGATGCATACATTACTACATATTTAACAATAGAAATTGTTTTATTTAAAGGTGGCTCAGCTGAGTGGATCAGCACCCTAGCGCCCTCTTTTGACCAGCCACAACTGGTACTTACCCTTTGCTTGTCCAAAGGCTAACAGCCAGAGCACAATCACCCTGAAGAGAGAGCGTTAACAAACAGAATAAAAAGTCAGTATTGACAAAGTCTGGAAAAAGGACAAAAAGCAACATTACCTCAAATACAAGTCACAAGCCATTGATAAATGCGGTCAATTGTTCCTGCTTACTACTTGGCTTTGCAACATCTGTTGGTTCTGCACCAAACTGGCTCCATTTAAGTGCTCTCACATGCACCAATCAGCATGCTACTCTTGATCATTGCACCCAGGTGTGCAGGAGTTTGCAGCTTGAGTACTGAGAATAACTGGTCTTGTTAAAACACATAACCAGTGGTTCTCAAACTGGGGCTCAGGTAACACCACAGGTCCACAAATTAATCTGCAATCATTTTATGAATGTTTATTATGTCGTGTCAGGGACCAATTAAACATTAACCCATTAATATCCCTTAGCTTTGGGCCAAAAAGCTCCGATATGATTTTGTAGCTCATCTGTAAGGACTTTTCAAGGGTTCGAGTCAAGCTTTAGACAAAAATGTAAAAATGGCAAGTAGTTGTTGGAGAGATTCTTATCTGCCTGTTGGCTACTTACAAGGTGCCCTTGAGCCAGGCACCTTCCCCATCCCTGCAGCTCAAGAGGTGGAGCACGTTTTGTGAACCCGCCCTTTTCACGCTAAGATTCTCCTTGCATGCGTGCATGTGTGTGTTCTGGTTGTCTGTCTGGTGTGCAGTAACACAACATAGACGGCAGAGTGTAAACTGAATTTCCCTTGTCATGATTATAATGAATACATTAAATTACAATTAAATAAAATAAATTAATTAATCTGACATCCCTGCATGAGTATTTTATTTTTATTTTTTTAACAAAAACCTCTTAAATGTGTGGCACATGTGCGCACCTAAAATAAGATCATTATATTTAAAAAATATATATATAAAATATCAGTTTTCGCAAAATTAAACTTTTTATGTACAACCCCAATTCCAATGATGTTGGGATGTTGTGTTAAACATAAATAAAAACAGAATACAATGATTTGAAAATCCTGTTCAACTTATATTTAATTGGATACACTACAAAGACAAGATATTTAATGTTCAACTTGATTGTTTTTAGCAAATAATCATTAAGTTATTTTATGGCTGCAACACGTTCCAAAAAAGCTGGGACAAGTGGCAAAAAACATCAAACACCTGGTGAACAGGCTAACTGGGAACAGGTGGGTGCCATGATTGGGTATAAAGGGAGCTTCCCTGAATTGCTCAGTCATTCACAAGCAAAGATGGGGTGAGGTTCACCTCTTTGTGGACAAGTGCCTGAGAAAATAGTCGAACAGTTTAAGGACAATGTTCCTCAACATACAATTGCAAGGAATTTAGGGATTTCATCATCTACGGTCCATAATATCATCAAAAGGTTCAGAGAATCTGGAGAAAACACTGCATGTAAGCGGCAAGGCCGAAAAGCAACATTGAATGCCCGTAACATTCGATCCTTCAGGCGGCACTGCATCAAAAACCGACATCAATGTGTAAAGGATATCACCACATGGGCTCAGGAATACTTCAGAAAACCAATGTCAGTAAATACAGTTTGGCGCTACATCTGTAAGTGCAACTTGAAACTCTACTATGCAAAGCAAAGGTCATTTATCAAACAACACCCAGAAACGCCGCTTGTTTCTCTGGGCCCGAGCTCATCTAAGATGGACTGATTCAAAGTGGAAAAGTCTTCTGTGGTCCAATGACTCCACATTTCAAATTGTTTTTGGAAATTGTGGACGTCGTGTCCTCCGGGCCAAAGAGGAAAAGAACCATTCGGACTGTTATGGACACAAAGTTCAAAAGCCAGCATCTGTGATGGTGTGGGGCTGTGTTATTGCCAATGGCATTGGTAACTTACACATTTGTGAAGGCACCATCAATGCTGAAAGGTACATACAGGTTTTGGAGAAACATATGCTGCCATCCAAGCAACGTCTTTTTCATGGACACCCCTGCTTATTTCAGCAAGACAATACCAAACCACATTCTGCATGTGTTACAACAGCGTGGCTTCGTAGTAAAAGAGTGCGGGTACTAAACTGGCCTGCCTGCAGTCCAGACCTGTCTCCCATTGAAAATGTGTGGCGCATTATAAAGCTTAAAATACGACAACGGAGACCCCAGACTGTTGAACAGCCGAAGCTGTACATCAAGCAAGAATGGGAAAGAATTCCACCTACAAAGCTTCAACAATTAGTGTCCTCAGTTCCCAAACGTTTATTGAATGTTGCTAAAAGAAAAGGTGATGTAACACAGTGGTAAACATGACCCTCTCCCAACTTTTTGGGAACGTGTTGCAGCCATAAAATTCTAAGTTAATGATTCTTATGCTAAATACAATCATGTTTATCAGTTTGAACATTAAATATCTTGTCTTTGTAGTGTATTCAATTAAATATAGGTCGAACATGATTTGCAAATCATTGTATTCAGTTTTTATTTATGTTTAATACAATGTCCCAACGGCGGCACGGTGGCCGACTGGTTAGAGCGTCAGCCTCACAGTTCTGAGGTGCGGGGTCCAATCCCCGTCCCCGCCTGTGTGGAGTTTGCATGTTCTCCCTGTGCCTGTGTGGGTTTTCTCCGGGCACTCCGGTTTCCTCCCACATCCCAAAAATATGCATTAATTGGAGACTCTAAATTGCCCGTAGGCGTGACTGTGACTGTGAGTGCGAATGGTTGTTTGTTTGTATGTGCCCTGCGATTGGCTGGCAACCAGTTCAGGGTGTACCCCGCCTGCTGCCCGATGACAGCTGGGATAGGCTCCAGCGAGCCTAGTGAGGAGAAGCGGCTCAGAAAATGGATGGATGGATGGACAATGTCCCAACATCATTGGAATTGGGGTTGTACATACACTTACAAACTTTATTTCTACTTTCTTTGAGAACAAACATATTTTAAAGAACAGTCAATTTTTTAAAGTTCTTTTCCAGAATAAAAGAAAATAGTTATATTTTTCAAATTCACTTGTTAAAATGTCTTCCCTTGTTAAACATTGACTTTAATATTATAATACTCCAAAATACGTGATTTGTGTAAGATTATGACTTTGTAGCCCAACAAAATACCTTTGTTGTTGGAAATATGATACAACTTTTTTTCTTGAAAGACTGAGACTATGATTGTTATCATTGTTGTAAAATGTTTTTTTTTGTAACATTCTGACTTTTTCTCAAAAACAGGCAACTTTTAATTCCTTTAGCATTTAGGTTAGATATATTTAATTGGTAGAAATATCTCAAAATCGTATGTCCCCATGTAAATGAATGGAAACGCCATTGATCCGTTCCAGCCATTCATGGCAGGTTTTGGAAGATTAAATTGTCTATAGGGGTGAATGTGAATATGAATGGTTGTTTGTCTATATGTGCCCTGCGAGGTGCCGGAGAGCCAGTCCAAGTTGTACCTTGCCACTCAATCCAAGAGTGCTCCGTTTTAGCAAAAAGTCCCGATTGTTGGCGTTTTTGTATCTGGTATTTACAGTATAGTATTCGTGTACTGTACAGAAAATATGTCCACACAAAAGTACGTTGAGTGCATGAGTAAAGCGCAAGCAGCTGTTTGAAACAAAGCTTCGCCAAAGCCGATGCGTCTCGACCACGCCGGGGGGCCTCTCTTCTTCCACGCCGTATTGTTCTGCAATCCATGCAGTGCACTGACATTTAATAGAACTGTGGAAATGAGTATTGCATTCAAAGATGCATGAGGTGAGCTTTGGTAATCCTGCAAAGCCAATTTATTGCAGAGTGAATACATCTGCGGCTCTTCATAAATGTGTTGCACGACATTTAGGGAATAAAAGAGAGGGAGTTTCAGCAAGGGAAAAATCATTGTGATGATACATGGGCAAAGGCTGAAAAGACTTATAACAATTCATTTCTGCCAAGCTATGTAGTGACACAGAGTACCAAGGCCAATACACATATACAGTTATGCACACATTTCCTGATTCATAGCCAACAAACATTTTAGACAGGTACACACATATTGCAATTACAGTATCGCTCATTGCTATAATGCAGTCATTAGCATTATTAAGTAAGAGCATTTCGTACAGAACTGAGAGGTCACTGAGGATATTGTGGTGATAATCAGCACATAAGTTGTCCGGTCCTCGCACGTGACTCATTCATAGCTGTCACTGCATAATGAGTTGCACTGGCGCTTTAACACTTCAGGCTGGCAGCTTCCCAGGGGAGCTCTCTCCACGTGGCCCATTGATGACGGCCCTGTTCTCCGCGGAGCATCGCTTCCCTTTAATCATCCCTCTTGTTCAAACGTCTGCCGTCGTAGCCCCGAGCGAGTCACAAGTGCGAACTCACCACTGTTTCATCAATATTCTGTCATTTTGATTTTCTCGCCGCAGGATGGACAATTGATACATTTTCCTCACAGTGATGGACCGTCTTGGCCAAACGAGGTTGCTGTCATGAGACTTAACGAATAATTAGAGGCGATACTATGTAAAACACGATACTGAATATGACCTACAATGACAACGTGTAATAAGACATTAAGGTGAGAAAAGACTGCAATTTATCATCCAAGTAAAGAAAGAACATGATCAATTGCACTATGATCACATTTGGAGGATTTTTGCTGATGTCAAAGGACCTCCGGGACGCTGTCTGCTTACAGAATCAGAATCAGAATCATCTTTATTTGCCAAGTATGTCCAAAAAAAACACAGGAGGAATTTGTCTCCGGTAGTTGGAGCCTCTCTAGAACGACAACAGACAGTCAATTGACACAACACTTTTGAAACATAAAGACATTGACAAAAAAAAAAAAACAGTCACTGAGCAATAAAGGGTTGCTAGTTGTCTGGTAATGCCGGTAGATTTATTTTATTTTTTTTGACAATTGTGCAAAAGATGCAGAGTCCTCTAGCACTTAGAGCAGTTCGAATGACTAATGTTGCAATAGTCCGGTGCAATGACCATTGTGCAAAGGGCGCCGAGACTTCAAGGAGTGTATGCGGTTTAAAGTGACGAGTAGCGCGATAGTCTGGGACAATGTTGATTGTGCAAATGTTGCAGATACTCCTCAATCGGTGTGCAAATGGAGCAGATGCTACTCTGGCATGAGTGGCCAGTATTGGTCAACAGCAGATATGCAAATAGTGCAGCGTGGCGAGACTACTACAGTGAGTGCACGAGTAATATATAATTGGCCCCGCAGAAATGTGACAACGAACTCAAGTCAAAAAATTGCCAGCATGTTGTAATGGAATTGTAGGTTAGGTGTTTAAGAAGTTGATCGCAAGAGGGAAAAAGCTGTTGGAATGTCGGCTAGTTCTAGTTTGCATTGATCGGTAGCGCCTACATGAGGGAAGGAGCTGGAAGAGCTGGTGACCGGGATGTGGAGGGTCAGAGAGGATTTTGCACGCTGTTGTCTTAGTTCTGGCAGCGTGCAAGTCCTCAAGGGTGGGTAGGGGGGTACCGACAATCCTTTCAGCAGTTTGGATTGTCCGTTGCAGTCGGAGTTTGTCCTTTTTTGTAGCAGCACCAAACCAGACTGTGATGGAAGAACACAGGACTGATTCGATGACCGCTGTGTAGAACTGCCTCAGCAGCTCCCGTGGCAGGCCGTGTTTTCTCGGAAGCCGCAGGAAGTACATCCTCTGCTGGGCCTTTTTGAGGACGGAGTTGATGTCTGTGAATCCAACAACACCGCAGCTCTGCTGAAGCTCCCTGATCGTTTTCTGTGCAGATTGGGGGGGGTCAGGGTGGTGGGGGTGGGGGTGGGGCACTCTGAACACACTCCACATCACAGGATAATCAGTCAGGATAATCAAGACAAGCCTTTGTCCAATTTGGACTAATTATTGGTTTGTGTGTACCCTGCTTTAGCTTTTGGCTTTGACATGACCGTGGTTCCATGTAATCCAAACAAGAAAATAGCAGATCTTCATCCATGTAACATTTTTTTGACATAAGCAGCTCTAAATCCAGTGTGCAGTGTGATAATCCCAATAAAATTCCAGACAGAGCAAAGACATGTTCATCGTCTTCTATTTTTGGAACCAATTTTTTTTTCTCCTTTTTTTATCTTTTGTGTATTTCAATACAGAGATTTGCCGTCACATTAAATTAAGGGCACGGTGACTCATTTTCTGCAACACACACGTTAGAAGAGTTGAAAATAATGTTATGTCTCAAGGATGTGACAAGATTTGCCGTTCAAAATTATTATTGGATGGAGAGTGAGTTTGACAGCAAAGTCGGTGAATGCGCGGCAGCCAGTCCAATCTATGCGAACACTTTCTTTGAGGCAACGGTTTTTAATCACATTGTGTGACAAGTGATAAATATGCATTATTTAAAATGCATCAATTGAATCTCCAACATAAAGTTTTAGATGCTCTGCTGAGATGTAGACATTTTTATCTCGGTTAAAAAAGAAGAAGAAGAAGAAGAAGAAGAAGAAGAAGAAGTCAGGGCTGCATCTTAAAAATGCAAAATAATGGGCAAAAGGAACATCAGTTTGTCAAGTATCCATTCCCGGGAGGCGACGTGATAACGATCCCACAGGACTGTCACTGTCACCACTGTCAGTGGGAGCTATTAGAAGGATGAACGCAGGGCACAGGCGGGAGCTTTGTCGAGTTCTCCGTGTTAAATCGTGTTTGTCGTCGCTCACCGTGGCAGATTAATAATGGCTTGTAATCATGAGAAACAAAGGGCGGCGATGATTCCAGCCAAGTGTGTATGTTATATAGATCGGAAGCCTTTGCATCAAGGAGCCACATGTAAAACTGAATTTTTAATGACAGTTCTCATGGTGTTCGAGCTGGTAAAGTCCCACTGGGGAGTTGGTGGCGTTGATGGATATTGATTGGCCTGCATCTACAGTATATGCGATCTACTTACCTGCTAAAGTGACCTTAGAGAGGGGGGCACATCATCAAAGGCATCAATCCGTCCATTCACCTTCAGCTCGTGTCGTGATTGCTTAAATGTGTAATCCCTTTCTGTGCTGCTGGTTGACTTTGGACAATTTTAGAGTCTTCAGTGAACCTAACATGCACATGCTTGCCGTAGAAAAATCCATGCAATCACGGGGATTATATGCAAACTCAGAGAGTCGAACCCTAAACCTGTGAATTGTGAGACTAGTTGTGTTAAGTTGTAAAAATGTGGGTACCCTGCTTTAGATCAAGATGCTTTAGTATTATGCCAAACGTTTTTGACTTTGCTGCAGCGCTACATTTCTTGCTGCCCTCCTCTCGAGTGAAACTGGTGGCCTTAACAGCCACAGGCTGAGAAGTAAATAGACTGCAGGAGACTTTCATTCTCCTCCGCTGTTGTTAGTTATCATGTCTCGTTTTGACAGATGAATTCAAGGCGGCTTGGTTTTCGCAGTTTCCCGTGGCATAACCGCCCAAGTGAGCTGAGAACTGGGAGCTTGATTTGTACTGTGGAAAAGTGGAATAAAATTACACAGGAACAATGACTATTGAAAGTAATGTACCAAAAATAATATTCCTAATGGCTTTATCTTTATATCAGCTTACATTCAAAATAGCAGCTCTGGCCTTGGAGCTGTTCGTTTGAAATCTTGAAACAACAAGGAGAACTGGAAGCTACGAGACTGGTCAACTAACACTCTCAAGGTCTCCAGGTTACACAACACGGCAAAGTCAATCTGTGTTCAAATATTTTATGGCCGAGGAGGGGAATTTATTGTCTCAACCAAAGTTGATCGGGATTCTGATGAGGAGGCAGAACTATTCTGACCGCGGCCTGTGAGAAACTATTCCATCTCTTCTCACAGTGCTCGGTGGTCAGGCCGAGGCCTGGCGGGGGTCCGATATGAGCTCCGCCTGACTCCCTGACCTCTGTAATTGAGACGCAGGAAGAAGACTGCAAACGTGTATCAAATGGAAGACTATTTTAACACAGACTGCCGTAGCGGTTGCCAGGGAAAACAAGTCCATTGAGGAGTCGTCTGCCCCTCGCGGTTTTGGTTGCGAGGCCTGCTGCGGACTCTGTGATTAAAAGGAACATGCGCTAATTTAGCTCCAACCGGCAGCTGCAATAGAAAGTCAGTGTCAGGCGGGCAGGACATCCCGAGAATTTAAATAGACACTGAAAAAGGCAAAATGCCAGACGGAGTTGGTCTTTGAAGGAGAAACTGTAAGGGTCATGCATCAGGTTTTCGTCAGATACCCTAAAGCTGTGTTTCCACCAAGCGGTACAGTACAGTTTGGTTCACCACATTGCGGTTCAGATCCATAAACCGTGATCAGGCTTCCACCGCGGGTTGCGTACGCAGGAGGCATAGAGCTGGGTCAACTACCTCAATAGTGTGACATCATAGCAACGAGTCAGGATGTAATTCGCCTATGAGTTATGGCGAGACGATAAACACGGCACAGTTGATAGACAACAGCGTGTTGAGCTCAACACGGGCTACCATATTGTACAACTGCTACCGGTACCCCAGAAAAATGTGCTGGAAAATGGGATGGGGGCAATTTACATGAAATCTAATGTTAACATTATACAGCGTAATAATTGTTCCATACTTGACCTACTGTGTGCAACCTATATTTCTTTTTTCAAAAAGTAGCTTTAAAAATAATTAGTAACAGTTGCCATATATAAAATAGGTTTTGACATTTGATGATTTAGCTGATTTTAAAATATGACAAACAAGGCTAATAAGCATATCTTACCAATAATTATTCAGAGACAAAAAGTGTAATCAGCTACAGTTTAAAAGGTACAGGAGTCTTTAAAACATCAACATTGGGGTCTCTGTTTTCGTAGACTGTGCACCAAGAGGACAAATGGCGGCATATCTTGATTTTCGTGCCAGCGCAAGACTCGCTGGTGTGTTTGCCAATTTGGCAGACCGGTCTGCGCCAAGATGGCACTTTTGGCACACAGCAGACTGCTGGTCTAATGTGATTGAATGTGATGTGATGTGATCGAGGTGAAGGCAGACAGATATGCAAACTCTGCGGACATAAATATATATATAATATAACAGCGTACATCAAACCCTTTGAATCATTGTAGAAATCGATGCATTGAATGCATTATTATTATTGTTATCATTACCTTTTTTTAAATCATCTCACATACTAGTGGAAATTAATGTACTGTAGTAGTGGAATGTGTGAAGTGATGGAACAACTTAAAGAAACAAAAGAATCAAGCTCAATTAATATATTTTAAAAGCTCGTTAAATCAATTATGGAATGATTATGAAATGGTTAATTAAGATAGTGGTCTAATCATTTCAATCTAGTCTCAATCATTTCAAAGGTGGATTTGGTGGATGGATTTTTTCAAACGTATTCTTCTCTGCCTGGTGGAAATGAGGCCTAAGAGGACAAATACTGTCCACGCAGTTTCCTAACCTTTATCGAGTCAAGCCACATACGGTATTTTATATTTTACTCACGGCACAAAAAGTATATTTATTAAAATGATGATTGAGTCTCATTTCACTCACAAATTAACTTTTCTGTTTAGTTGAACACAAAGCACATGCACTGCCAGGAAGTCAGAACTTATTCTTTTGTATGAATGGCAAGAGGGTGGAATCTTCAGCTTAATTATTGTACCTTTAGGCATGGAGTGGAAGAGCAATTGTTCTGCCTGTCACCAGCATAGATAGTTAAACAAAGATACATTGCGTGAAGTGAATAAATAAGAATTTTTGTACCAATTCAATCAAATGGAAAGACAGTAAAAGTACAGCTGTATGTTTTTGGAATATGGGAGGAAGCCAAGGAACCTGGAGAAACCCCACGCAAACGCAAACGCAAATAACATTCAAACTCCGCACAGGAAGCCTGCAGCTGGGATTCAAACACAGAACCCCAGTACTGTGAGGCAGATGTGCTAGATGATATGCCAGTCAAGAGTCCTATCAAAAACAGGAAGTCAAATTTGAACCAATAAAATAGAATAGCACCAAACATGGCTTTATAGAAGCAACACTTGTGCTCAGCCATCCACGTGACAACTGGCAATTATATCTGACTATCACGACATTGAAACGCTGACTACTGTAAATACTTGGACATCACAGTCTTTTCTGCTTCGAATGTGAGTCCGCTTACATGCTAACTTCCAGTGGATATTCTTCAATTACATCCTTCATCCACATGTTGCAAAAAGCAAAATGAAGAGGCAGCACACTCATGCAGAGTTAATCCTTTGATTATTTTTGATTGCTGGTTGAAATGAAGTCCTCTGAGGCTTGTTTGATGTTCTGACACCACCGATGATTACAGTTACAGATTACTTTTAAGCATATTTTTCAGGAAAAGATTAGTCCATCTCCACATTGTACACCCTTTGGAACATTCAAACATCAAGGTACCACGGTATGGACGGTGCAAAATTTCAAAAGTTGAACAGTCTACTACAGTGCAGTTCCAACAAGAGCCTTGATGCATATTGTGACTTCTGCACTGCCAAAAACACATCAAGTATGGTGGTCAATTCTGGACTGATCAATGTTGCTACGGGTGTACAAATAACACATAGCACAAGTACTTACCTCAGGTGCCGGCAACCCAGGCGCAATCACTGTGTTGGAACTGTTGGCTGTCAAAATCTTCCCCCCCAAACTCATCCGAGCATGCTTTGACAAACCTTACTTTGAGCACATGGTAGAACAAGAAAAGGCCTTTGGGGCCCCAAATTGTTCCTTCAAAGTTGAATGCACAGACTGTGATGATGATTAATTGATTCCAAGGTGCTTCTCAGTACTGTAGTGCGCATAGAGTACTCTGGTTGCACTTTTAATTGAAAGTCAGGTGGGTGAAAAAGGCCCAGGAAAGCTGAAGCTCTTGAACTGGAAGGTAGCTGCCAGCTCGCATGCAGAGATCCACATTGACTCGTGACCCGTGCACGTGTGTGTATGCGTGTGTACACAAACACAACAGAGGACAAATATTGGAAGAAAGACACGCAACACGCCCACTCTGAGAATGCAAACACAATTATCTCACTGGCCCGTGCTGTTTTTTTCTCCCTGTCATTAATTATTCTCTGCCAACACTTCCCCATGTGTCACACAATATGTAAATAAATATTCTTATGTACGTCCAATCGAAGTTGTGTTGAAGGGGGAGACAGTTTATATCGTGACAGGCTAAGCAGCCTCAGCTGTAATACTTTACAAGCCACTTTTTAATTGTGTTTACTGCTGAATTAATCTTCGGATTGTGGTTTTGTAAACATCTTGTCTCCTATAGTTTGAAGGAGGAAGCTGCACAGAAAGAACAGGGTAGCTTTATTAGCGATGCATCACACCCGTGCCCCACTTTTTGAGACTCCAGTTACATAAGAGCCAGAGAGATACTTCTTAGAATAAGAGGCTTTTTGGTGGAAGATCACAGGCCGTGAAGCTGCAGGAACCTTCGCCTTCACTTAGGACGAAGGGCTGCTGAGACCAAGAGCAAAGAGAGAGGAGATCACAAGACACAATAGAGTCGTTGACGCTTCGTGCTGCACTTTTTCTTTCTTACCCCAAAGGCGTAGTGGGAGCTTGAATTATTTCATGTGCTCTTTGGATTAAAGCATAACTGCTGTCAATCGCTCCCTTTGAACAATGCTGATGGATCTTACAAGCAATTATGATTGAATCCTTTGGAATCTCTGCCCAACCCTGTTGTTGTTTTTGGTGTTTGAGGGTTACAACGCCAACACTGGTCCTCGTTATGGTTGCGGGTGAGCTGAAATTGATCCCGGCTGACTTTGTACAAAAGGATCGGAACACCCTGGACTCGTCGCCAGCCAATAAGGGCAAATAAAAACAAACACGCATTCACACTCACATTTTAAGGGATTGAATTAAGCTAACATGCATGTTTTTGGAAAGTAGGAGGAAATGGAAAAGAAAAGGGAGAAAACCAAGGCACACACAGTCAAAACGGGTAGACCACGTAAGAGGGCCACAGATGAGATTTGAACCCAGAACCCAGACTGTGAGGCAGATGTGCTTCTGCACGTTCCTTTTAGCTCTGGCTTCCTCTAGGACGCAGTGTCATCTAGTGGACATTGCTGGTAGTTGCAGTCAGTAGGTCTCGTCGCACTTGTTATTATTTATTTATGGGCAATGTGCACTAAAGCGGGAAGGAGGCTGACCTTTCCTAGAAGCATCTTTATTGTTCTGTGAAAATGTTTTTCCTCCCATATAAATGTCCTACATTAATCATCCAATGGATAAGCGTTTTCCCTCAGCGCCTGATTTATTGGCCACTTAATCTGACTCGGAATAAATTGAGAAAAGTAAGAAATTGGATTTATCAGAGTGCAGGAAGTAAAATTAAAATGGTGAAATAATGAAATCAAATAATAACAAATGGTTTTTTTTCTCTCTTGAATTTTTTTTTACCCAGCCACCAAACATTGAATCTATTACTACTAATGATACTACTGCCACTGCCACTGCCACTAATAATGATAATGATAATGATAATAATAATAATAACAAATAACCTTAATAATGCCATATGGTCAACACATCTGCCTCACATTTCTTGGGCTCATGTTGTGTATAAGTCTGTAATTTGAATCTGATCTGAATCTTTAATCATTTAAAATGACAATAACACAAAGAAATGTGGAACTCAGTTATTAGAGTTCCAAGTTTTATGGCGAGTCATCAAACTTCGCTGACAAAATTGCAAATGTGGTTGTGGGTGGCTGAGACTTTTTTTTTTGCCTTTTAAATTCCATGTTCCTAATTGCAACTGACTCGAGAGATTGACGTTTGCAAGGATGTCATGCGCTAACCCGCAGACAAAGATGATTTATCCTCGGTCTAGGATAGCTGGTTTAAATTTAGTCACAATCGGAGAAAATCTCTAAAGAAAGTTAATTTTTTGAAGTATCCCTGGAATGGCCAAAATGTTTCTAAAGTGGCTGCTTCAAGCCAAATTGGCATTCCCGTGTCTTTTCACTGCATGGTTCCGTGAGCCTTTTTTCATGGTCTACTCATGATAGTCATGTCTATCAAATGTCTTATAAATCAGAATCAGAATCATCTTTATTTGCCAAGTATGTCCAAAAAACACACAAGGAATTTGTCTCCGGTAGTTAGAGCCGCTCTAGTACGACAACACACAGTCAGTCAATTGACAGAGAACACCTTTGAGACATAAAGACATTGAGAAAAACAGTCACTGAGCAATAAAGGGTTGCTAGTTGTCTGGTAATGCCGGTACAATTGTTTTATTTACTTATTTATTTTGATAATTGTGCAAAAAGATGCAGACTCCTCTAGCACTTAGAGCAGTTTGAATGAACACGGTCCAAAGGGCGCCGAGACTTCAAAGAGTGGATGCAGTGCACCAAACCAGACTGTGATGGAAGAACACAAGACTGATTTGATGACCGCTGTGTAGAACTGTCTCAGCAGCTCCGGTGGCAGGCCGTGCTTCCTCAGAAGCCGCAGGAAGTACATCCTCTGCTGGGCCTTTTTGAGGACGGAGTTGATGTTGGTCGCCCACTTCAGGTCCTGAGAGACTGTAATTCCCAGGAACTTGAAGGTCTCGACGGTTGACAGAAGGCAGCTGGACAGCGTGAGGGGCAGCTGTGGCGATGGATGCCTCACGAAGTCCACAATCATCTCTACAGTCTTGAGCGTGTTCAGCTCCAGGTTGTGTCGGCCGCACCGCAGCTCCAGCCGCTCCGCTTCCTGTCGATATGCAGACTCCTCACCGTCTTTCATGAGGCCGATGACAGTGGTGTCATCTGCAAACTTCAGGAGTTTGACAGCCGGGTGCGTTGAGTTGCAGTCGTTCGTGTGAAAATGGCTTCGGGCTGTGAATGTTTAAAAGAAAAATCAGGGGCATAAAAGAATAACGACAAAGAAACAAAGCAATTTTAAGAGGGGCCTTTGCAGTGCGTGTTCGAGCCATTATTATTGCATATAGTTTGTGTGACTTCATTAAAAGCTTCCAGAGTACTTACTTCCAGCAGAAGATTAAAACAGAATACAGTAATGTATTCCCATTAAGTATTTAGAGTGTTTATGCTTCAACAGAGAGGCTCAATCATCCAAATGAAGCAACAATGAGCAAAACACATCCTGAGTCGAGGCGGAGTTCACATATTTCTGCATATTTGCATCAGTAAAATGTAACTTTTCACAGGCCCTGCAGATGTCAAGTGACGTTAAACTAATCTTGAACGCGCAAAGGTTTTTTAGTCCAACATCGCCTGATCGTCAGTCTGTGGCAGCAGACTGCGGTGACCCTCTGGGCAGCATCAGAGCCGCTGTGCCTTGGCATCAGTGTGACAGGATTAACACATCAAAAGCACCGTGGAGGCCCACAGCGGCGTGGCGCGCTCAGCACAGCACCTTTCATGTTCTGCTCAGGTTCACTGCAATTTCACATTAGCCAACCTGCAACCCAAGGAACCCCCCCCCCCCCAAAAAAAAAATAATGGGGCAGCCTGCTTTTATCAGGCGTTCTCCTCAGCCCCCGCAAAATATGTCACATTTTTGTGTGCTTGATGAAAGTTTGGAGTTGGACACACTCAAGTAAGAAAGCCCATAATAAAGTCAGATCTGTAAGAATGTTGTTGGTTTTTTAGGGGGGGGGGGGGTCATTTCTGACACCCAGCCTGGTCTCATACATTGAGTGGTTGACCTAGCCCAACCCACTTGCTGGCCTGATTTTGGCCCTTTTCAGACAAAAGCAAAAACCCTGAATCCACGTGCCAAACTCAACACATCTATTTTGTGTGTGTGTGTGTGTGTGTGTAGCCCACGAAAGCAAATAAATTGCGTCTACTTAATCTTTCTTGATAAATGGATTTGTTCTTTTTGTTTTGGCAGAAAATCTCTGCCAAAATTGTGATTTTTTTTTTTTTCTTGGCTTTTTTTGGTCCGTGGGTCTTTTTTTTTTAAATTGACTACTTTGTCCTTTATCTGAAAAAGTTGGAAGGTAAAACACCAAGCTTTAAAAATGCAGTTCAAACTTTTGTATTATTGTACAAGCTCATTCACGACTCCAAAGGGGCACATGACGCTGCGTAATAGCCCCATAACTGTCTTTGGCAACACTAAACGCTTTATTTCATGGCCTTTATTTTCTCACTCTCTCTCTCTCTCTCTCTCTCTGCTCTGCTCAGGTTGTTGACATAAAAGAGAAACTGAAGCAGTCCAAGAGATTTTGGTCCGGTCTCCCTGAGGAGATGTGCATGGACACCAGACTGGCTGCTGGGAACGCCTCTGATGACCAATGTTGGAATGGACACACCAAAGGAAGGTAAAAGGTGTCCCCAAGGGCTACGCTGTCTGTAGTTTCGCCATAAGTGCTGCATTCAGCACTCCTGGGAAGTAAGAGATATCACACTTGGAGCTTTTGAGGCCTAAACCTCAAAACAAATAGTTACTTTTTAAAGTTACATTTCATGGAAATTTTATTGGTTGTAAACAAATATTAACTGAAGTCTCTGCCCGCTCATCAAGTGTGAAACTGAACAACCAAGTACATCTTTTGCTCGCTGCCTATTCTGAAAATGGGCGTGTGAGCGAAGTGTTCTCACGCCAAGTTTCTCTGCCAGTGACTTGATTATGCAGGTTATGTCTCCAAGTTTATTCTCGTACGAGCGAAAAGTGCGTTAGGTGGCATGGTTTATATTTGTTGTCCTCGAAATGAAACAGCGATTTCAATGCATGTATTGTGTCTGTAATATGTAAAATGGTGATCATGTCATGTTATTGCGATAAATGAACATTTTCATCAGTCATCTCATAGCATTCACCCTCAATTTCTAAGCGAATTACTGGTGCCATCAAACCTGTCATTTGTGTTTATTATCCCGACTGACCTGGGTGCTCTTCCGGAGGGGAACAAATGGTGTTCTGACAAGCAATATGTGGAATCAATCGCAAAAAAAAATATATATATATATATATATATATATCACACACTGCTGGTTCATCAAAGAGGCAGCAGCTGTGTGTCTGAAGTTCGGAACGTTATTTTTTTATTACTGATTGGACGGAATGTTGTGTTATCTTACAATGGTTTATCTTCACACTCAGAGGCGACTCGTGAGGTTGACTCATCACAAGATAATGCTCTCCTCTTTCTAGTTCAGCTTTCACAAGATGTCTTTGTGTGTTACAGAGTACAACGTCTGTCTACACGTCAAATGACTACTGGAAAATGTGGTTTGCATGCTCGGTTTGTTTTATCCTCCCAAAAAGGTATTTCCCAGAAGTGGTAATGGACGGACTGACCAACCAGGTCAACAACCCCGAGGTCAACGTGGACATCACCCGTCCAGACACGCTCATCCGTCAGCAGATCATGGCTCTCCGAGTGATGACCAACAAGCTGAAGAACGCTTACAACGGCAACGATATCTACTTTCAGGACTCAAGTGAGTTATGGATTGCGCTTTTTCCTTTCTCAGGTCATTAACGCTGCTCCTATTTTACAGTATACGTAGGTGGCCTATGGGCAGTTTTTGTTATTAGCTGGTGAGTTTTCTTTCCTACATTGCTCGTGCCGATGGGTTGTGGCCAACTTTAAAATTACGTACTGATGAGGAACTAATAGCGCTAGTAGTGTAATTGCAAGTATTGATTTAAGAATGTTAAGGTTGAAGCCAGCAGCTCATCTCTGCATCCATCCATCAATTTTTATCGCTCAGGGTGAGCTGCAACCTATTCGGGCTGACTTTGGACGAGAGGCAGGGTGCACCCTTGACTTTTTGCCAACACATTTACAGCTGTAGACAATTTATAGTCTTCAATTAACCGAACATACATGTTATTGGAATGTAGGAGCACGCTGGAATAGCTTGAGAAAAACCACCCAAGCATGGGAAGAACAGGCAAACTCGGTCTTGGTTTTATAATTTATAACCTGAACTAATGAAGACAACCTACATTTAGTGTGATTCATTATAAGACCTAGCAACTTAGATGAACAGAATTTCTCATATTCAGTTTTTTTTTAGTGGGGGGGGGGTCACATTGCACTTGTTGTTAGGCAGGATTTCATGTGTCTCAAACATAAGTGCGTCATAGGATAATGGAAAAAAGTTGCAATGCGAGCCATGCCCACTAGTCTGTTTGAATGACAAATGACAAAATAAGGGCTGAAGGAGTCTAACCCCTGGATAGAGAGACAAGTATAGTCCTCAGGTCCTCGGTTTTGTCTTAGTTCCATTCCTAAGCCAACGACATAAATTTGCTTTCATATGTAAGTCTGAATGCGCTGTACTCCATCACTAACCTACGTTAAGGCGGTAGTAAAATCATGATTACAGTAAATAGTTCTATGAAAATTCTTAAGCCGGTCATTGCAAGTCTTTCATAACCTTAAAAGGTCGTGTGTCGGGACCGTTGCAAACTGAGAACGGCCAGTACATCTACAGCAAGTGAGACAATACAGTGCTACCTTGAAGTTCAAACTCAATCCGTTCCGTGACACAGCGTGGCAGCTAGCGAGCTAGTGGCTAGTTTAACAGTCTATAGCTTAACTTGGTTCATTTTGTTGTCAAACAACCCAACACGTGGACTTGACGTACAAGAAGTCCTTTGTTCATTACAATCATATCGATATGCCAGACAAGAGTTCTATCAAGCCAACAGCAAAGGGACAAAAACTGGAAAAAAAATGTCCAGACTCATAAATCAAGAACCATCTGCGCATAATAGTAGACATTTTTTTGCATGCAATTTTTTTTTTCTTGATGATATAGTGTCCAGTTTTGTTCTTCAAATCACCAGTATTAATTATGAATCCCCTTGTGTTTAATTGAACCAATGTAGGCGACGAGGGCAGCGGTTCAGGCAGTGGAAGCGGCTGCACAGAGGCCTGCCCCACAGAGGCAGATGGGGCCGCTCCCGAAGCCCCGGTTGTGGAGGCCGACCGCAGGGGTCCGGTGGACGGCGCTTCTTCATCCCACGCGCCCCGCGCGGGCCTCTTGGCCACTTTGGCCCTCTCGGCTTTGCTGCTCCAAATACATTGGAGATAATGCAGGTGAAAGTAGCTTGCGGTGAGCGTTGCCAGACACTATTCAGGCTGAAGCAGTCAACTCAGTCACGCATCAATTTTCCCACCTTCCCAAAGAGTGCACATCCACTGACTTGATACTTCACGACATCGTTCCTCTGTCCGACCCTGATGCCGACCCTACAAACTCTGCTGGAGAGATTAAAACTATTTTTATTAAAGAAAAAAAAAAAAAAACTCTTTGCACATATGTCAGGCAGTAATGTCTGTCAGCATGTGGAAGAATATAGCACGCACTTTGATTGTTTTGACATTTTGTGTTGATGAAAAAAAAATGTGTGTGTGCGCGTGTGTGCGTGTGTGTGTGTGTGTGTGTGTAAGTTCGTAAATTCCTTTAAAATATGCTTATTGAGGACTCAAAGTGGTACAGTTATGTTCAATGTAACGTTTTAATCTGATTCAAAGGATTTAATGGAAGATGTGACATGAGGCATAGACTTTAACTTGTAACTTAAATTGCCATAAAAACATCAGTACTAATATTGGATATTTTTTTCATTTTAATTAATTGAATGGTCTTTTTTTTAAATTAATCTTTCATATTCTTACAATGATTTCAATTATGTATTAATAGTCCATCCTCAAGCCGTATACTCATTTAAAAGGGAAAAAAGCTGATATTGTATGCTTTCATTTGCCTTGCAACAGATTAATTAACTTTCAGCAAAATACTTTCATATTGTGTTGGTTTTAATTAAGCAGTCTGGAGAGTAAACCATCTGCACAGACGTGCCTCCATTGCCATTTTGTATTTGTTCACAAGGCTAAATGTTGTTAGTGTCTATCCATTGAAAGTACAAGCAAGCATTCTGTGCATAAAAGACTGAATGCTGAAAACTATTTGATCACTCATTAAAATGCATGTATCTCTTTATGAAAAGAAGAATTTTGAAGGCCGGGGAAATCTCATTTAGTTTAACCCTTGGATGCACAACCTACCAATTAAACTGGTTGTTTGTATGTGATGTACACTGGCGACCAGTGCAGTGCACATACAAATATCGTCCACACTCATGCTATACCAATGTATCATACTGACTGTAAAAACAGGCTCATAAATAGGAAACAGTGTTTGTGCTGCACAAGAAAACATGGATTTGGTAAAAAAAAAAAAAATAATAATAATAATAATAATACTGCAGCATATATGGCTCTAGAAGTAAAAGTCACAAAAATGCCCCCGGAAAATCACAAAAAGTACTTTATGCATCTCAAAGTGTGCCATTTCTATAGCAGCCCTTGCACAATAATGCAGAATGTGAGGGGATTATTAAGGAGAGTGTGCGTCAAAATGCAAAGAAAAGCCACCCCTGAACGTGTTTTGTGAAGCCTGAACGTTGGTGTGTGTGCAGCGCAGGCGGGCTGGAAGGCGACCACAGTCACCTGTGAAATGAGAATCCGTGGAGAGTGGAGAGCGGACAGGCCTGAATGCATCTATCTCGTCAGTAGAGCGTATTGCTGAGGGGGTCGGGGGTCCCGGCCAACCAAAAGCAGCCTGTGTGCGCCTTCTCCGAGAGCTTGTGTTATTCATTTCATAACATATCAGCAAGGACTTGTACAGTCTGTAATTCCAAAATTTATAATGAATAGTGCTCTTATGTTTTGTATCATCAAACCTTTAATGGTAATATTTTTGCAATAAAATGTTGGGGGGGGGGGAATATATATCCAGCGGTGGAAATGCTTCAGTCAGTATTTTTATTTTTCATCAGTTCATTGTTGTTGTATGAATTTACATTCAAATGAACTCTGTTTGAATTTGATTTCAAGCAGATGAGAAAATATGCCTTACAATGCAACTGAAGGGGATTGCAGTCAGTGTTTTTTTTTTTTTTTTGTACTGTTCTTAAGAATAAATATTTGTTAAAAACAATACAATAGGTTCTTATTTGTGGTGGCTCTGGAGTGCAAATAAGACAAAATTTCTTTCCAAATAGTTGAAATAAATTTAGTGGGGTTTTTTTTGTTACATTTTACTAAAAGCATGTTAAAGGGCTTAATTATTTCATGATTTTCATTGTTTCGGCATGTCATTCATCTACAAGTGATTCCCCAACCACTCTAATATGCCGTGAGGGATCATCAGGTGTGCCACAGGAAATTATCACTATTATTACTGTTCATCTGTCAATGCCAATGATGTATGTTGACAAGCAGAATAAATGTTCTTCCAATAGATGGCAGAAAGTACAATTAACCTGTGTAGCCAACTGTTGCCATTTATACAACAGAATAAGAGCATTGTGTTCAATTAAAAGGGCCCAGATTTCACATTGACTAAATCAATTTGTGAGTAAATTTATGAAAATAAATTTTAGTATATATATAATTTTTGTGACATTTTTCTTGGTGGTGCGGTGCGGGAGTTTTCCCAAGTAAAATATGTGACTTGGTTCAATAAAGTTTGGCAAACATTGATCTGCAACAGGGTTTGGGAACCTTGTTCCTATGAGGGGCTGTGATGTTTTCATTTTGGTCAGTGTTTGGGGTCTTCAGAAGAGTTCCAATTTTGTCTAATATTTTAAGCTGGATCAAGTGCCCTTGCAGGACTTATACACAGCCCACGGACTGAAGGTTCCCCACCCCTGAGCGACACGATTAATATTTTCCTTTTGTTTCATGCAGGCCTTGATAACACAGTAGGTTTCATTTCTCTGTGTCCCTACAACCTGATAAGGTTCTAAGCTTCCTCTGTGTACTTCCTATGTGTGAAGTCCGCTTTTATCAGGGGTTCAAAGCCCGTGTTTCTACGCTGGCGAAGATAGAGCACAAAGATAAGGAGGAGGGCCAAGAGCCCGATGAAGACTCCCCCAAGGGTGGATCCCAGCACAAACACGGACGATCCTTCTGCATCTGGAAGAAGGGAAAGACGAGGACAAGACATATGTCAATGGAAATCTAATGCAGAAATTCTGTTTGTTTCTCCATCCTTCCATTTTCTAACTATGGGTGAGAGACGGGGTACACCCTGGACTGGTCACCAGCCAATCGCAGTAGTTGGTGGCTAGTATGTTTGCCTGGCAGTTCTGAGGTCAGGGGTTCAAATCTGTGACCTCTGCCCTGTGATTGGCTGTCAAGCAGTCCAGGTTGTACTCTGCCTCTCGCCCATTCAGCTTGGAGAAACTCCAGCTCACCAGCTTTACTAATGAGGACAAGTGAAAATGGATTGACATTTAATGACGTATAGAGCACATTTCTTTTGAAAAGCGTATCATTGCAGCTGGAGAAGTGCAATGCACTATAGCATGGTGTGTCTAATATTTTTTCCCTCGCAGTCAGACAATGACTATAATAACCTCATATAACCAAGCAGTGAAAACTACAGCTAAAAATTGTATTAGATTATATAAATGTATGTGTGTGTGTGTGTGTGTGTGTGTGTATATATATATATATATACACGAGTCACTTTTACAACAGCTTTTCTATTGGATCTAAGTAGTGCAAGTGTACCTAATAAAGTGTCGCATAAATCCCATAGCTAGTGGTTTAAAACAGTGGACAGTTTATGTCAATAACCAAATGTCTGACATTACGAATGAAAACGTTCCAGCAAAATATGTTTTCATAAATGAATGAATGAATGATTGACTGAATGAAAACACAAGCAATCACATAAATAAATAAATAAATAAATAAATAAATGATAAGCAAGCAGGTATCGACTTCCGGTTCACGTTGGTGACCCGTAGAAGACGACGACAAGCTGGTCATAGAAAAGCACTATCTCGAACAGGTAGGGTACACAAATACAATTTAACACTGAAACACGATTTTTCCAATTAAATCTCGAATTCTTTCAACAGTTTCGCCCCTTTACTTGTTTGAGAACATGGAACGACCTCCCCAACATGGCCGCCACGTAGGCACGCTGGCGTCTTCATATCTATGTCCACGAACGTAAGCGAGCCTTCGGAGGAGATTGTCTAACACTACGGATATTCTTTCACCTCTTTGACTGAACCAGTGGATATAACTGTCCGTGGTTGTTCCTGGGAAACATATCAAACATTTGTACACGGTAGGAAGTGTTTTATATTACGCATAAGGTGTGACGTCATCACGGTGCCTCGTGGTCTGAAGGGCAAAACAAAATAATAATATTAAAAAAACAAAGCAAGCGTAGCATGTAGCTTGTTTTAAGTTCATGGATTGGTACCATAACCCTTTGGTACAGTACGGGAAGTAAATGCGCAACAAACTGCTTGTATTTTGTGTAAGCAAGTTCAAATAACATTTAAAACCAAACTACAATCTTTTTAAAATGTATGTATTATTATTATTAATTCATTAATAAAAAATTTTAAGAAAATGCAGTTTCACCAGTTATGGCTTCTTTTGGGGAAATGAAGGGTGGTGATAAGTGCAACAGTAACAGAACAGATCATTATGCCCCAAAAACTCTAACAATGGCACTTTTTCCTTTGTTCCATCTATTTTTTTAAATATATTTTCTGTATCATATAGGGTTAGTCATGACATTTGCTAGTCAGAAGCTGAGCTGCACTGATTCTTTAGTGATCAGGTGTGTGACTATAGTGCGTCGCAGTTACACTTCTTGTCCCCTTAATATATTTTGTGTGTGTGAACCCTTGTAATTGTCCTCATTTTTACATAATTCCCCATGCATTTGCTTACATTTTGATCATCATTTTTATGGTTAGTTATGAGCAGAAATCAAGTAATAATTGTGGCAAGCGTTTGTTTATCAGTTTAGAGTTTATCAGTTTATTTTTGAAAGGGGACAATGCAATTTCATAAAACACATGAAGTACACATGGTTAAAAAAGCCAGAATTAGCCAGAAGGCTAGTTTTCATCTGTAGTCCCCTGGCCATGATGTAAAAAAGCAGTAAAATACATCTACACATGTGGGCCACATAAAGTGACAGGGCAGGCTAGATCTGTTCTGCGGGCCTTAAGTTTGACACCGGCGTACTACGGCATGCGCTGATTACATTAACATGGCGGTCGAACCTTTATCCATTTATCCATTACAGCATCATATCCCGTGATACTTCAGGTTACTTTAGGCATCTAAATTGTCTTGTTTTTGCTTTTTGTCATGTAACTCGTATAAAATAGCAATATCGTAAAAAAATGGTACACGTTTGTCCTAGCTGCTCAGTGCGTATTTTATTTTTTAGTTTGACATATAAAAACATTGCCTGACCAGTTAGTAAATATTCTATGTCGGTGACAGTAAGTTTGGTTTGTTTCTTATTGGGCAAATTAGTTTTGAAATAAAAACGCATCTTTAAAATGAAACTTTAGAACCGCTGCCACTCAGATCCCTGCTGTTCAAATTCAGAAGAAATACAATGTGAATATTTCGCCTCATAACCGAGATTAAATAAAAAAAACATGTAAACTCCAGCATTGATCACTGTCTTACCTTCAAAGGTAACGGCATAGGAATACCCAAGTTGCTCTGATGTAATATAGAGCTCCTCATTTGTGATTGGAGGAAAGAACGGAACCATGTTGTAGTCCCGGTTATGACCGATGGGAGCCATTTCATCTGGGAAGCTGGCATTGGATGGGACAAACCTCCTCATCCACTCATCAAAGATGGCATCTGTGAATGCGTGGAGAACCTGAAAGGCAAGTAGCCAGAATTCAACACCCCCTAGAGTTGGACTTTTGCTTGCAATCTGTAAAATTGGACTCCTACCAGGAAGATGGGGTCATTGGCTGCGGAGTGAGGCAACGAGCTGGTTCCGTTAAGCAAAGCGTGGACCAGGTTGTGAAGATTATTGACAGTTTCACCCAGTTCTCCGTCGGGTTTATCATACCCTTCCAGGGCGTTTCTGTGTGGTAAAACATCGGGTAACAGTGTGTAGTGTAGTCATAGACGGTTGAATATGGTCTCATGGTCTACCTAAAACTGAAGGAAGAGTTGGTGAAGTACGGAGGGCTGTCAAAGTCTCGAATACCAAGACAGCTGCGAACATCACTCATGGTGGGCAAAGTCATGTTAGCTCCTCTCATCACGCCTCTCTGAATCAAACCCTCATTGGTGCCATTGCAAAGAGTCACCAGGCGATTGTAGTCATCCAAACTAGAATGAGGAGCACAATACTTTGTGATTCGTGGCAATCATGGCACATTCACTAACCCCCCCCCCCCCCCCCCCCCCTTCCTCAATGCTTTTGTGCAGACCTGTTACACACCACCCCCCAGTTGGAGAATCTGGACTGGTTACTGATGAGGGAGGGGTTGTCTGGGTTTTGGCCTCCCAGCAGAGCGTCTGTGCACACGTCACAATCATTTTGCCCGGTGGCGAAGTTCCAGTAAGGGATCGCAAAGTTCTCATTGCCAGTCAGCCTCTATGGGAAACAGACATTTATTGGTATTATTAGTATGTTTGTAGAAGTAGCATGTATTTTTGTTGTTTGTTTCTTACTTAGATAGGCCCCCATAGCAAATAATTTACACAAATGTATTCATAAAAATGTTCATTCTTTCACAAAAATCTCCTCTCATCAGTATGTTGAGAATTATACCCAATTTGATTTGACGAGATTCTCCAGTCACGTTTTTCGAGAAAAACTGAAATTTCGTGCATACCTGAAGGTCTCTTTCCAAGCTGAGGAGGTGGTACCTATGCCAGGTGATGAACGCAGGTCCTTTGTGTGAGAAATCAATGGCTGTGAACGGGCGACCTGGACCTATTAGGAAATAGTTTTTAAAATTACACGTTTGGAATTGAGGGGGAAAAAAACTTTCTTATAAGAACGGATAGTGATCAAATGTAATTCAAGATTTGAACACTGACTGCAGCGCCTAGATTTCTGTGCTCAGAACCTAAACAACTATATTATGACCATGGGCTAAGAACAGTTTAATACTAATCACTAAATTGTGCTCAGTTATTTGCTGCAATCTATACATAATACATTTAAAACCTGTCATTAAGATAATGGAAATGTTATTGGAGCTTCACAAACCAAGAAGTATAGTTAACTTTTTCTTCAATTTTTGTGGATTATCCTGAGCTGAATAGCTAATCATCTGATAATCGTTGCATAACTATTCTTGTTATTAGTGTTCTTAAATTAAAGCGTTCCGATTAGAAGGACTACGACTATTTACCAAGTAGAGTATCTCGGACAGAGTAGTAGTGTTGCCACACGAAGAAGTCGTAGATAGAGATGTTGGCAAACTGGGGCTCGGTTCCGTTTGGTCCCAGGAGGCCCAGCCAGTGCTGCATGGCGATCATGTAATCTGGGTGGATGGTGGTTTTAGCCAGTTGCAGCGTGTCCAGGAACTCCTGGAGCTCTGTCGAGCTCAGCGTGTGGATGTCCTTTCGAATGATGGGAACTTTTCTCTGGTCGCAGTTTGGGCCGGTCCAACCAAATTTGCACTGCCCACAGTCGTAACCCGCAAAGTTACCTAAAACGCAGATGAAGGTAGTTACTCACGATTCTGGTCAGATTTTCTTAATCGAATAGTTGCGTAACTGTACATGACTCACCACTACACCTGCACGTCTGGTTGAAGAATTTGGTGGGCCACCTTTCCCGGTCATCAACGTTCCTGAGCATGTACGGTCCTCCCCAGGGTTTGGTGTCGACCCGGACAGCGGTGCAGTTTCCTCTCCCCGTCAGAGTGCCGCATATGTTTGCAGGATCGGAGCCCAGGGCAGGGCAGCACTGCTTGGACAAGATACTCTCCACGGTGCAACACGCTCGGGGGAACTGAGCCTCACCAGGTCGCAGAAATAAGCAAAAAAGGCTGAAAAGTAATATGCTCGTCATTTTCCACCTGCTTGTTTATTCCGGTCAGTGGTGAAAAATCAGCTTGTTGATGAACGGATAATTTAGTTCCCCTTGCACAAGTGTGGAATCTCCTTTCCTGTGTGTGTATCTTTAAATTAGATGCAGAAAAAGTTGGTGGAAATGGCACTTCAAGTCAAATCATCTGTTCCAGTTGGTTTCATGCACATTAAGGACGGAGCTTTTTTTGTGTTGTGGCTTTAGTATAGCTGGGTGGGATTAGGCTAGTTGGTCTTGTGACTATCACCTGACAGCCAAGCTGAGAAGCTGGACTGAGACGTATACCGAGAAACATGTTTGCCTGAAGGGGCCATTAGGCATAAGACTTTAATTCACTTCATCAAGACTATATTCATTAGGTGGTCTGAATAGTTGAAGCAGATTACGGTTTTATCTTGCAAAATATCACAATAATTGGGTTAGCATAAGTGCACAAAACAACATCCATCCATCCATACATTTTCTTCTGCATACAACAACAGGATCATTATATTAGCAACTGTTGTCATTTCATAGCTAAAAATCATTTTTTCTTAGGGGCAGGAGAGACTTTTCAGTGAATCTTTCACTTTGTTTTCCAAAAGGGGCGGTGATGGATGAGGCAAATGGTGCAATTCATGTGATCCTAAATGACAATGGAACACTAACGTGTAGCTTCCTATCGTGTTTGGAGCTAGGGCTGGGATTCTTAGAATCACTTGCAATACTTAATTATTGCAGTATTTTGCCAACGATAACGATATTTCGTCAATGAAATAATAAATGTTTGAAATAAATCGGCTTTGATGTGTCGTGATATCTAGACAAGTAAAGGACAACAACATTGTAGAAAAACATTAAGCAAGAAATTATATTAAATATATAAAAACACAATTTATTGAAATTAGGGAAAGGGCAGTATCAGATTGTGACATGATAACCATTAACAATAATGCCACGGTTACAGCTGTTATTATTATTATTATTAGTAGTAGTAGTAGTAGTAGTAGTAGTACTGTATATTATTTTGAATTGTTTGGGTAAATAACCTTTTTCCAATTGAACGTGCTCCATAGGTACGTTCGTAGTAAACGTCAAAAGAAAATCAATTTGTTTTCTAAATAAAGTCAAAATGTAGTACAACAGCAGAAGTACTTTTTGTCTCAGAAAATGAGTAGCTACGTGTCTGCATTTCTTCGCATTATGAAGTAACGTTAGAGTGGAAACGAGCTGATGTTAATTAGCTAGTTATCTGCCTCGGTATCGAGTCTGTAGTATTTATTTCACCAGTTGTAGACACACTAACTGTCATAGGTGGCTGCAAATGTTCGTTTCAAGACGGCATTATGTTTAAAATATTGTTACTTTGAATTTGTCATAAAGTGATTGGTACCTTTCTTGTAAATGTACTAAGCCGGAGGACCCTCACTGACTGCTGGCACCAACAACGGGAGGCGGAGGGGTCATGTCACTTTGCCTGTACTGTACTGTACTGAGCAGCCCAGGCCTAATTGAACCATGTTTTCATTGCTTTAGATTAGACCGTAGACCAAGTACAAAACTGAGATTCATGTCACATTGAATAGGCCAACAAGTATGCAATGGCACATGGGCTATGTTCACACTGCAGGTCAATTCTTAAGACCAAAATACAACCCAGGCCTCTTTCGTATGTGTATATAAATCAGTCGTAATGAGCATTAATCTCAAACTCAGAAGGATTTTCTCCAAACATAACATACCAGTGGATTTCAAACCCACTAACACCCTCTGACAAAAGCTGATTCGCCCCAAGGACAAAGTCCTGAGGCGCAAACTCTGCAATGTTGTTTTTTGCTGTGCAGTCTAGAGAGGAATGCAAAGACCTCTACATGGGAGAGACCAAGCAGCCATTACACAAGCGCACGGCACAACATCGGCGAGCAACTTCTTCGAGTCCAGAGTCAGCAGATCATTTGCATCTCATAAAGAAGTGACCTTTCTTTGAGGGAAAGCAATGTCCAAATCTTTGACAAGAAGGACTGCTGGTTTGAAAGAGGTGTAAAAGAAGCCATCTCTAAACATATGGGGAGGTTTGAGGCTGCAACGATTATTAGAGTAACTCAAATGAGTTACTGACATCACTCCTTTTGGATTTTTCGGTGAACCATCTTCAGCACACAAGAAAAGTCCAGTTGCGTCCATTCAACCTTTGCCGATTACCTCGACTTGGATGACTGAGAATCTACAGTTTCATAATTAGGTTAAAGATTTAAAAAAAAAAAAAAAAAAAAAAAAAAGTTGAAACTAAGTGCCATTTTTTTAAATATTGAAAAAGTATTAAAAAGGTGTTACATGTAACTGATATATCTAGGTTATTTGATTTGCATACTTGTTATTGCGCCCCAATTTGTTTGAGAAATGTCCTTTCATATCCAGCGTTAGGCATGTTTCATTTGTGTGCTTGTTTTTCAACACCAGCCAAATGTATGTCATGTTAGTACAATAAACTTCCCTACACTGCAAAGCATGATTGAGCCCTAAAAGCTTTGGTGCAGTGTTTTTGCGTATGCGTATCACAAGGCTCTCTCGAGCATCCCTTCCGTTGCACTTGTGACCGCATTCCGACCGACAGAAGCATCAAAGTTCGGCCGTGACTCAAGACACATGACTCCCGGGGTTGTCTCTTTCACCCGCAATCCCGCTTCGCGCATTCCAACCGTGCGTCTTGTGACTGCTGACGCTTTAAGTCAGAGTACGGAATTCGTTGTCAAAGCCTTGGACCGTGCCGCAAACCACGAGAGAATTGTGTGGACGTTGGCAGCTCATTGCTTTTATGTGAAAGCAAAAGACGCCTACGCCCACCTTTCATTGCAGTTGATGTCGTCATTTGTTTTTATGTGCATCTGTTTTACAACAATACTGCAATAATTACCAAGCCAATGTGAAGAAAAGGTGATCACAGTTTGATACAAATATCCTTTTCACTCCTGTTTGTTTCCCATTATTTTCATTTGTTTTACCAAATACAGCAAATAATGGCAACAGTAAGAAGTTAATCATCTTCTCAAGAGGTAGTAATACTATAACATGATGGCACTATGGCAATGCTTTTACGCAAGAGGCCTCGTGAGTTTTAATGGACTGATGGGGATTAGAAGAATTCCTACCCGGAGTCAACTGGAATATCGGAATGATATCAAGTGTCTGGGAAGCGCAAAGACACTATAACGGTGGCAAAATGAACCGTGATTGTGATATGATTTGGATTGGTCACAGTTTTGCGGCTCACCGTGCGACAGATGGATTGTTTTGCCTCCTGAAAGTGTGGATCCAGTGCGCAGGTTGAAATCAAATCAAAGGGAAGCTAGGCGGCGTTTAAAATTATACATTTAGGTGAAATATAAGACAATAAGTGGATGTGTATTTGAAGATGTGCTGGATAATATTGAAACTTAAAACTAAAGCGATCATTTTTAGCGTATTTGTGTGTGTGTTACGGTTAAAGAAATAAATAGGCAAAACTGTCATTCCTAAACATTGAATTATAACCTTTCTATTGAAAAATAAACCATAGCCTCTTAAAATGTGAGAGTGTAATTCTTGTTGCTCCATTTTGGATGCAGAAAAAAGTCTTTTTTTTTTTTTTTTAAAACGGTGATGGCATACAGCGGTACTTTAATTGCTTAGCAAGACATTCAAAATGAGAACCTCTGCTATAAAAGACTAAGTATTTACTCATGTGCAATTGTGCATCATTTTAATAACCAACTTGGTTATTCTCTTTAAACACAGGATGGTGCCAAAGAGCTGTGGAGAAACAAGGTGTGATTTAGGGAATTTGAGACAAAATGGGAAGCGTGAAAATATTGGTCTTAAAACGTAGACCGTTAAAAAACAAAAAAAAGTTTGGGCTACCAGTTAGCCTTAATTAAATTGAAATGAAATCAGATTAGACAATGAAACAATTTAGTTCTCCTAAAGTTAACATAAAAAATCCAACAGAAGTCTTGCAGCAACATTGTAAAAATAACATTAGCAATTGCTCATTGCGTTATTATGAATATTGCTATGAAGACTAGTTGAGATTATGACGATTGTACATTCTGTAGACAAGCAAATGACCAATTCTGCCTTTACAAAGGTAATACTCAATTTTGCTTGACACGGTCATAGAGATATTCATTTAACATATATGTTAAAAATGTTTAGGATTGTCATTCATATGCTGCATGGGGGCGAAATATTAGACGCAGTACACCGCTGCAGACAACAAGAAACATTGTTATATTTGAATCCATTCCACATAACAGTCCAATCAAATTTTAGTTGTGGTCACTGTTGTAATGTTGTTGCTTTGTATTCAGTATGTCAGGCTGGACCTGTGAAGGGAAATAATGCTGTTTTGACAGGAAGAGGGCAGGGAGGGTGGTGCAGTACCAGCAGACAACAGGAGGAGGGCAGTGTTGCCGTGTCAGGTGGCCACTGGTGGGGACAGGCGGCCCCGACAGTTTGAATTTCCTCCAGGATGCTCGGGCCAAATATGCCATGAAATAGTCTAAGATTGGACATCTTTGTACTTTTAACTGTCACCATTTAAAATGTCCACCGTGCCGAGCGGCGTCTGGGAGCGCAACACAGTAGCCTGGGTGGTAGGCAGCCATGTGAAATGAGTAGCCTGTATAGAGTTTTAATCCTCTTTAAGACTCCTATCCATCTCCAAATTAATATCTAGGGGCCACACATCCCTCCGCGTGCAGCCTGCGTGTGTGTGTGAGAGAGAGCCACTTCTCAAATGATTCACTGGAAAATAAGATTAATAATTATGCTGGGAAACACGCTTGAGGTCAATTGTTTGAGCGATCCCACGATAAAGTCATTACGCTACGAAGCCAATTCAAGGACGTGAAGAGCTGAGTCGTTAGAGGTCAATATGCGTTAAATATCCAACGTGAAGATGCTATCCCGGCTCACCAGTAGAACCGAAACCTATAATGCTAATTACATGCATTTAAATGAGGCTGTCCTAATTACTAATCAGTCTCTTGTACCATTAGAGATGGAAATTACAAGTACAAAACAGAGCCTTGGGCCTCATTCGCTTAGAATTACTCAAGTTTACTTCAGTCGGGTGTAAGTGTCGTTTTTGGATGTGCCCACCCTCAGAACTATGTCGCAAGTAAGGATGGACATTTGACTGATTGTCCTTGACATACTTTAGGATACATTTACAATATATTTTGGATACAGATGGATTTTGTTTTTTCCATACAGATATATTAGTGCAAGAGTCACATTTTTAATGCCAACATCTAAACTTTGCCAGAGGTAATAGTATCAATTTGGAATTCATTCAATCCTTTTTTTTTTTTTTTTTTTAATTAAAAAATATATATTTTGTTCATTTTAGATGGCAGAAAATACCAAGTGTTTTAAGTGCTTTCAACCATTTAAATATCTTATTTCTAGCGTCAACAATTTTACACCTACCCACAAAATTCAGAAGATGGGCATTAAACTGAATTTGGTGCTTCAAATTTGGAGAAAATTATCTAATAATCAATAGTTATTTCAAGAATACTTTTATAATAATTTTAGATGGCACAAAATATGAATGAAAATGTGTTTACCCACATATTTTTTGTTTTGTTTGACGAGACCAAGATTAATCGATTGTTTGAGCGTTTTCAAAAATATATACTACTTAAAGCAAAAACATGCATCAGCATAGTGACTGAATAGTCTGAGGTCTTGTTTCTGTACCAGTGTCTCAAAGTAATGCTTTTCTTCAGGTCAAAAATTAGCTGACAATGAATCAACAGCGCCTCTGCCGGTTGCAGCCGAGTAGTGCGCTCAATTTTGCCTCAATGGCTTCGAGTCACAATCAATAAACAAATCAATTCCATACAATCAACGCCAGATTAATTGACTGATTATGCCCATCACTTGTCATATGTGTTCTTATTGGAATAAAAATGACAATCAAAAATTGTGCAACACTAAAGAACAAAAGAGATTAAAACAGAACAGTGCTGTATGTTGTCTTTTAAAAAAAAAATAAAACCATACTGTGTATTTCTTGTTTATTTTTCTGTGCCCCAATCAGAATATTGGCTAGACCCTTTGAGTGAGTCTTTCTTCAGTGATTCCCGCCCACCTCTCTGGCAGCTTTACCCATTTACATTTGAGCATAATGCCGGCATTAGAGGAAGCACAAGGAGGCCCTGATAAGTTACAAAGTGCTGCAGGGGTAAACCTCGTAAGAGAGGGCTTGGGAGTTATTTACAGCGTTCAAATCCTTCAAAAAAAAAAAAAAAAAAAAAAGAATGCCATGTCTGCGGGATGAGATTGGTTTTGCAGTTGACGCCGCGCACACAAAGCCAACACAATGCAATGTGGAGGGTGTTTAGCTGTAAATGACCAGATGACATTAATTCTAATTGACTGATCTCATCCCATGCTTGGGACCTGTGTGTGTGCGTGTGTGTGTGTGTGATGTCCCTGCCTGAGCACAATGTTGCACATAAAGCCTTTGAACCAAAACACTAAGATTGTCTTTTTTTTTATTTATTTTTTTTATTCATTTTTTTAAAAGAGAATTCTAAAAGCAATTTAATTTTCATTGAAGCAATGCTTTTAGCTGTGCGGCAGTTTCTGTTTTTGATTGCCTACTTTTCACAATAAGAGCACTCCAAATTTGCAAAGGCATTACAAACGAGGTTAAAGGCAATGGAACCCCCCCACCCCACCCCACCGCTCCTTATCTGCAACGCTCTCTGTACAGTTGTTCCATTTGAAATGCATTTAATTGCAAATAGAAAAGAGTGCAGAGAGAAAGGCAACAATGCGGCGGACTGAAGCGCTTCCCTCGTCCGCTTTTGAGCGAAGCGCATTCAAATCGAAGCGGGCAGACAATGAGGGGAAGGAATCGTGCCCTGAATAGTCTCTCTCTCTCTCTCTCTCTCTCTCTCTCTCTCTCTGTCCTTTTTCACTCTCCTCCCGGCCAATCCTCATCCTTGAAAGGGGCGGGGTTCGAAAGCCCTCGCCGCTGTAGCACCTGATAGCACGGCGGCGGAAGACTCGCAGACGCTTTTCATCACAGGACTCTGTAGGTCTATCTGCATGACGTGTCCATGCTACAGGGCTTCTCACACACACACACACACACACATACTTGTACGATAAAGCACTTCCTCCACAGCAGGGGTGGGCAGCCAATTGGGAATCATTTGATCCGGACCGCTATACAATTCTAAAAACACACAGAACCTCAGAGTATCACCAAAACATGTAATCCACAAATGCTAAGGATGTATACTAATGAACATTTGTTCAATCGTAGCATCATTTTAAACATTTTCTTTTAAATTTTTCTCCAGTGTACAACAGCCGCATCCAAAGCTGAAACGGTGCGTGATAGGGAAAAGGTTGCCCTCCCCAACCGCTCAGTTCCTCCTTGGAGGGTTTTTGTCAGGGGGATCACTTGAAGCCGCATGGGTCTTTGTTGGGGCAGAACACTCCCAGCAGGTCTGCTGACAGCCTCACGGCACCAATGGGAGGAAGTTGTGGCAAGAAAGTGCACCCTTGAAACTTTCTATTTTCCCCTCCTTTTAACAAAGATTTATACATATTTATACAAGCCCAGCTATACTGATAGGAAAGTGGTGTGTTGGGGGTGAAAAAAAATCTTGGAATTGCAGAGGTAAACTATATGTAAATGCCATAAAGTAATAGACTTGTAGTGCAAATCACACCATTTTATCTTTAATTTTGCTTTCGTACCCTCCCCGCCGCCACCGCCCCATCCTCTTTCCTCTGGCTTAAAGGTGCATCAGAGATATGCATTTAAGCATATTCAGAACACGGGGCGTGAAATTAAATGTGTGGCAGAGTGAGAAAAATATACAGACGCCCCAGATGCCTTAAAAATAGTCATTTATGCAGATGGAGAGGAATGGGATGACCCTCTCTCCAAGCATTTTTCCCCCTCACTGTTCTTCCCCAATCTTGCTCTGTATCTTCATTTTTCATTGAACTCGCCAGTTTGCTGCTAAGCAGCCTTGTAGATAACGCAAAGTGCTAAAAGGAGACGACAGAAGGAGCTCAGTGGGCCCGTTTCTATTGCACTTTCACCCAAGGCAATGGGCAGAATTTAACGGATTCCTTCCAACATATGTTTTTGCCAGATAAGTAAACAGTGTGTGTCGGAAATGAAAAAAAAAAAAAAAAGCATTTGCAATTTAATGACATTACAGCTCCCAGCTTAGCCCGCCGTGCTGCGAGGCGAGGAGCAGAGAAAGGGGAGACTGGAAGAATGGAACTGGGTGTCATCAATGTTTTTTTTTTCTTCTTCTTTTTCCCCCTTGCAAGAAGCAGCACTGAATTCTTCTTATTCTTTGCGCATAAAAAAAACACTTCCTTTCTCCATCCCTCCTGCTATTTTGTTCTCCCTCTCTGCCCATAGTTTAAAATGAAATGATCTAATGTTTTCTCGTGGAAAAAGTTGCCAGTCGTCCATCATCTGCTCTTCTCAGCTGGAAGACATTGACAGTGACTGTGAGTGTTCACTGAAACCTCTTTTGTAAGGCTTTATCAATGCACACTAAAAGCAGAGCAAGAGTCCAATGCGCGGAATTAGAAGGTGAGGGGCAAAGGGAGTAACATTGGACTGGCTGTAAATAATCCATCCATTTTATGTGAAACTCAGGGATTTTCCTCTTATTCCCCCCCCCCCCATGCTGGCTGTCAGTCTACAGCCTTCTTCAAGAAGACTACGGTAATTGTGCAGGAAAGCAGATTAGTGCTCGGATGTACTCCTTGACCATGTGCTAATGTGATGACAAATTTGGGGACCCTGGAAGCGAAAGGCGTCGCACGCCAGGGCACTTTTGGCAGGGGCTGTAATCTGCCTTTGGTATTAGCTCAGCAAACCGGCTTGTTTGAGTATGGATCAATCGCTCGCTCATTATTTTTACAAGAAAGCTTTATATTCAAGGCGCTTTGCTGCTGTTGATCTCTCATTAAGCATGCTTGCATGTAAATGCACTTGCAATCCCTGCGTAAGGGATATGTCACCCCCGGGGCCCGGGCTTGCACAAACACGTTAAGGAGAGGAAGGGGCCAGGAAATTTGGGTCAGTCGCCGTCGCCAGGAACTTGAATTTCAGGTTTCGCTCTGAGCCACCTGCTTGGCTTTTCTGCATTTAGTGTGTGTGAGTGTGTGTGTGTGTTTTTTTTTTGTTTTTGTTTGTTTCTTGTGTTTTGAATGTCAGCCCTGGAGCCGTTCAGCAATTTAGGACGCACAATGAGCTTTGTCTCAGTATCCCTTCCAAGTGTTCATGTTACCTCGCGAAAGCGCTGCCGGCTCTTGCCTCGCACACTCTACGTTCACACGTGGACTTTTATCACCGCTCAGCGTACTGGCTGTACAGCTAAAAGGTGAGATTGGGTCAGAGCCAGGCGATAATATTACATCCCGGCAAGAGGCGACACAGACTTATTAGTGTCTTGCTAGTCAACTGACTTCACCTATTTGCGCTGACATGTGACACGTGATCTGAACGCCGCCTGAATGGAATTAGCTGTCAGCATGCATTGAGGATCAAATTAAGAGGGGGGAATATTTTCAACTTGTTTACAAACATCCAGCAATTCCAACATCTGTTTGCGTGACAAGGGATCACGGCGCGCGAGCGGCGCGAAATAGAGCCCTCTGCCATATTTGGCCTCGCCGCGCGCCGCCACGGTGAATGACGCAACACCCAAACGAGCCTGACAGCACCAGGCGTCGGCTGTGTCTCTTTTTCAGCGCCCTACATACATAAATCTCTTTTTTGCTGTGTGTTAGCTGTGTATATTTTTACACCTTCCTGCCTTGTTATTGACGTCTGTTTGCTTTTTGACGTTCAAGTCCATTTGTGTCTCTCCTGAGAGCTTTTATGGCTCCCATCTTTTTGGGGGGGGGGGGGGGGGGGAAATATGGCGCTATAGTTGTTGCAGTTCCACTTGCCCCATTTTACATGTGGCCCAGTTAACCTGCTAAAAAAAAAAACAACAACGCCTGAGCTGTCAACATGCTCTGTATGATAGCAGCCTTCAAACGTTGTGTCCTTTATTTGTGATACCCTTGTGTTTATCTGCTTGGACAAAGCAGAGGCTAAATAAATAGTGTCTCAGATTTACAACGTAACTAGCCGTTACGCAGCGAGTAAAATCTGTAAACCTCTAAAGAGCTGATAACCTATGACCCCAGCTATCTTAAGCCACTCAAATTGCTGTTTTCAGATTGCTTGTAAGAAACCTGTATGGTAACTTGCAGTCCTTTGACCTTAGGAATGCCACAGATCTTGGGTCATTTGGTGGAACCCAAAAGGTGCAACACAATTCCGTACTGGACATCTGATGTCGCCGGAGACGTCAGAAGAAGGGCAATCTCCAAGTTTTCATGCGACTTTTGAAATCTAGTTTTCCCAAATATTTCTTTCATTTTCTGAATTGTTCCACCTTTGTTGTAGGTTTTATGAGACACCATTGTCTAGCCATTAAAATCTTGTGGATTGTTGTTATCAGTACTGTAGAACAATAAACGAAAACGTAATAAACTTTCACTGGTTTTGTGTTGAAAAGGAAACTTGAAGGTTTTTACCTTTTGACACAAGCTACCGCTGCAATTTTATTTTGGATATCCTTTTAAAAGCTCTTAAATTAATTGTTGAGTTGATTCACAACAATAATTATTCCTAAAAGATTGGTTGTAGCCTGTGGTTGGCAGAGCACTCAAAAAGAATGTCTATTGATTTTAACCGCTTTGGTTGGCATGTCAGAGTTTTTGCTTTGACAGAGGAATTAACCCAGAAATTTGGGGGAAATTAAAACATTTTAGTTGACAAATTATGTCTAGTCACTTTCGGTCAGACTTGCACGAATGAAAGCAAACCTTTGATAGCCCTACACACTTTTATACGCACACACGTCATGTGAATTTGACAATGGTGGCATCTAAGACCTCATTGGGACCCCACTTTGCCAGACAAAGAACTCTGTTACACAACATGGACAAGACACAGTGTGGCAAGTTGGCCGAAGGGAATACGTAAACTGTCGAGGTGCCCCCGCTTGTGATGTCGGCTCGGGCCATTCATAATAGATTGGTTCTGAGGACACTTCGCATTAGCTCCCAATCAAGGTATGAAGTCATGCTCGCTCATCTGGAGAACTAATGGCGCATTTCACGAGGCATGTTCTGAGATAATGCACGTGCCGGATTTTCTACCAAATTTGATAAGATGCCACCGTGAAGGATTGTTTTGTTGACTGTCGGACACTACGTGAGGTAATAAAGCTCCGTTCTATTACGCGGCATTCATTGAACAAACAAAGTGTCATACAATCCAGTCTGTGATGCTGGTGGATCTTTGGATTTGGATTTCCAAATCAAAAAATCCATCGAAATTAGATTTAGAATAATTTGTTCAAGAGTCAAAACTGTCACCATCGTAAAAACAATAGTATTATAATGTCTCATTTTAACTTATGACTGTTTAGCGCTAGTAAGAAGAGTTAGCCAGTCTTAATACTAAACTGTTAATAAAAAACGCACTGCATCTCATGCTGTTATACAATTATAAATTGAAATCAATCACTAATTTAAGGTGAAACATAAAAGGAGAAAAATACAAATTTTAAAAATGTAATTTATTTATATGTATTTGAAAGTGTACGAGCCTCCCCAAACTCTTATTAATCGTCCCCACACTCCTATTAACCGTCACCATACACTTAGAAGCACTTCCTGTACTCTTAAACACCTTTTAAACTCATAAACATACAATAAGGGTACATTTTATTCCTTGTAATATGCATTTTAATCCTTTTTTTTTTTTTTTTTTTTAAACAGTACTGTTTTAGGATAGGAAGCGCTTATTTGGTTGACATAAGTCCTGCAACTGTTCTGACACACCTCGTTTGATGCATTCCCAGATATCTTAATGAAATGTCTTTCGACATTGTTTGGTCAAAACTTGTAACACAAGTTGAAACCAATCAATTTTGGCGGGTGCTTCTGTCTCATGCAAATGGGCGTCAAGCGCAGCCGGCCCCTCTGTACTGTAAAGCCAAGGCATAGTATTATGACACTCGTTACCATGGCGACCGGGGGGGGGGGGGGGGGGGGGGGAGCTAGGGTGTTGCAACTAGGAGAGTGGCTAATTGGTCTCAAGCAGCCTGTCATAAAGACAAAGTAAAAGCATCACACTGTTTGCATTTTCACCAAGCTGCCACATTGCACTTGTCAATTAGTGTGTAAATTAGTCAAGTTTCCATATGCGCTCTTTAAAAAATAACACACACACACACATATAACATTCAATCTTTTCATTCATTAAAAGCGACAGTTGGCCAATACCTCGCTCGCGGCTAGTGCGATCTTATCCATCTATAGAAGCATCTTCACTCAGTGCTCCTTGTTGCCACTGCACAAACCGCTGGAATGAAATGTATTATTGTTTTTTTTAAGTGTCATAAAAAGCCTATGAAATGTCAAAACACACACAGTTAATTCTGTGCTAGCCGAAATGAAGTCTAGCGAGGCACCCTCATGGTTGATGTGATATGCTGATTTCACATAGTATGACAGTTCAGTGTCCGTCTACAAATTAGATTTTGCTCTATATTATTGTGGTTTTACTGCTTCATCCTCTCTTGTGTAGCTAAATAAGTTTAAAAAAAAAAAAAAAGATTAATGCCAGAATTCTTGGTACAGCTCTTGTATTGGATATCATTGACTTGTAATGTTGTAATTTGTCATTTCAGTTGTTCCAGTGCATTAAAGAAGTGCTTAATACAAATCCAGAAAACAGTTACGACATGAAGTTTAGGACTCACTCCCATAAAGAGGGGAACAGTAAGACCGGCCCCTCCAAAGATTAGTCGTCGTGCGCCGACATATCATTTGGCAATCATCTATTCTGTTAATTACAACAAGTCTGCGAGCATTTAACTGCTAAACTGCGATATTACAATGCGTGCGCTGCACTCCTGTAATCCTGTTAAAAGCAAATAAATAATCTCTGTGAATGAATGTTGGCAATAGTTGTTCTTTGAGGAGTGTGCGAGGGGGAGCCGATACAACCGCTGGCGTGAAGGGCTCACTCAGTGATGTGTTGTCATTAAAGGTGCAGTCTTGGAGCCCCCCAGATCTTTTTGCTGTAATGGGCAAAATAATCTCCCGCATGATAGGCACACGTCGCAAAGAAGTATGCCAACTGACAGGTACTTATCTTTTTGCCTGTGTCCTGTGTTAAAGAAAGATATAATTCTTTGCCACTCCTCCTCGGGGCATCGGTTCTTCAACTTCATTATTTCGACTCATGATAAATATATATATATTTAAATACCCCCTCCTCTTCCTCCTCCTCCTCGAAAACCTGAAAATTAATACCCAAGCTGGCAATCTCTGCCAGCGGTCATTTGGAAATGGAACAAAAAAATGTCACTTCAGTTTAAAGACATTTTTTTTAGGTCTTCTCGCATGACATTATTCTAATTTATTGATGGCTTCACAGAATAATCCTATGACTCTCTCTCTTTTTTTGGCTTATTAACTTCATGATTTGAGTGACTATCAAGAAGCTATACAGTCTTTTCATAAACTCTTGTCAAAATATTCCATTGAACTGCTCAGTGTACTTTTTTTCCCCCCTTGATTTTTTTTCTTTTTTTAAATCTATGTAGTGCAGTACATGAAAATGGCTTGGTGTCTTTTAATAATCCTTGACACTGGCTGAATACAAATATATCAAAATATTACTGTAGTGAGCAGCTTTTGACAGCAGTGGGAGCTATAGAGTCTGTTTAGACTGAATTATTAGCTTATTACTGTCTTTAATTGTGCTTGACTTCTTGTTGACGGTTAGTGTGCTTATGAAAGCTGAAAAAGTCATAAATAATCAATAAATTTCGGTGGATCTCCCCTGTGCACATTACAAATGTGTACAGGTCACATATTGAATTTAAATAATAATTATACATCCAATTATATTTACTAAAAGGTCATTAATAATTAAAATGGCTGTCCGTGTTTTGAGAACATTTCGTTAAGATTGTTGTTTCTGATCTAAAAATGTGCTTTGAGGACTAACAGTTGTGTCCGTATGATTTTATTATGCTGCGTTTGGGGCGCACAGTTAAAAAAAAAAATAATAATTCTATTACAAATGGGCAGTTGACACGCACACAATATAAAATCAACTTTTATATAACCACATTTTAAACATCCTGATAGATGTCAACATTAATTTGCGCAAAATCAGTGCATAGTCTAATATTATGTAATAAAGAAATAGAGAAAGGGACGTCAATGTCACCATCCCCAATCATGGATTTGGCCCACTCCCGGCTTGAAACGCTTAAATCCGGATGCCCCTAAACTTGTACAGTTTGGACTTCAATCTAAAATATTCAGGAAAAATACATCAACTGTATCTGGTGAGGAGAGCTCAGTGAGCATTTGAATTATTAACTCCACAAGTGAGTGGCTTTTTTTTTTTCTTCTTTTGTTTGTTTGTTTGTTTGTTTTTCGTGATGCCGGCACATCACAGAGAAAGAAAGATGGCAAATGTGACGATGACTCTTGAACCGGAATTGGATCTCGTCTCCATGTAGCGTCAAAAGCGGTACAAGCGTCGCTTAGCACAACACAGCTAAAGCGACCATGACAAATTTGAAGCGCAGTGTACTGTATATCAGACTTGTGCATCCAAAACTGGATCATCGTCATCCGGTGCGTGTCCCCACTAATGGGAAAAAAAAAATATTCAAAGTCGACTTGGTCTTATCCAAATTAGCCATGTGGTTGGTCTGTTGTGCCACACGCATCTCTGTCCGGGCTTCTCGTTACAATATGGCTAAGTGAACAATAATATTAAAAGAAGAACAAATGCATAAGTGAGTTTGTCGATCATCAAAGTTTCAGCTTTTTTTTTTTTTTTCTTTCTTCATTAAATTATCTACATTTGTGAACACATTTTTACACACATGATTAAAAAAAAAATGTTTAAACTGTTACTAATACCACTAAACGGAGTCTTCGATTTGCGACGGAGTTCCGTTCTTACGTTGCCGAAATAACCTGAAGTTGTCCAAAACAAACGCCGCAAGGTCGTCATTCCCGGTGACTCCAACACTGAACAGCATTTACTGTTTCATGACATGAGAAAGTAAGCATATGTCGGCATATGATTATTTCAAAAAGGGCTAATGATGAATGGCCCGGGCTCTAATACTGACCCAAATGAAAAACAGTATGGCAGTAACTGAGTGTGCCTTCTTGTGCTACGTGACGACCTATCCTTCCATCACGCGGTAGTCTGTCACTAACGTAATCATTAAGGTGTAATTACAGAAGACATTTGCATGAAAAACCCTTGTAGTAGGAAACAATCAATTAAAACACAGTGAGGGTTTTTGTGCCATATGATGACTTATTATTGCGCTGCAAACTAGTTCATTGTGTGTTTTGTAACCTTTAAACGTTGTATCTCGGTGCCATTGTAAACCGAGGACCACATGCACGCGTTTTACCGTGGGATAGATGATTTCTATTTCCATTTTTTTTTTTTTTCACCCCCTCTGGTGACAAAAAAAACAACAACATACTGATCAATTCACATCCTAGTAGATTATGTTCAACCTCGGTTTCCAAAGTATTTTAATAATATACACTACTAAGTTCACCACATCACAGGGGTCTTCAGTTTATGACAGTCCTCAAATACAAGATCTAAAAGTTGCAAACGGGGCGCAAGGAACTACTTTGCGCAGCAGCGTAAAAATACGTCAGATATAGACACGCTCAGTTACCGCCGTGCTTGCTGTTTTTCGTTTAATATTTGTGGCGTTTTGAAGTGTTTTTCAAACAAATGTTTTCTGTAATTATCACCTGACTGTGTTAGTGTCTGTTAGTGGTGGACCGCAGGACGTTTCGACTTAGAAACTGCGGTTACGTCGTCGCTGTGCCGTTGACCGAGGACCCCCCTGTGTACCTGCCTGCCCACCACATCCAAATTCTGGCATTCCCCTCTCTGAACTCTGTCCACTTATTGTGTGAGCGACTTTTAAACGAACTTCTTGAAGGCAGTCAGACTTCAGAGGCTGTGCGCCATGTTTATAGGGGGAGGGGGTCCTGTAGAGTACACAGACATTTCTCATTTCTACCTGTGACCTTGGGCACAGCGACACATACCGTTGCCAGGCTTCGATTTGCCACGTTGGGCCGTCGCGGAAAAGGTGCAATGAAAGATAATTTTGGCTTTTTTAGCCCCCGCCCCCCTCCCTTTTCCTCCTTCCCTCCTGGGAGCGCAGAGAAGTCGAAAATACGACAGTTCACAGCGTGGAGATTACAGGTTATATGACACACAGCCTTCATAAACATTCTTGACCTGAGTCGATGATGGAGATATTGCTGCAGGAGAGACTTTTCACACTTTGATTTGCCTAAAATGAGCTCGAAGAAGTCAATGATCACACTCTTTGAGCTTCCTGAGAGTCTGTCTGCGCGCACACACACACGCGCAATCACAACCAGGTGAGCGTGCACAAACAAATAGAAGAAATATCCTCAAAGAGACTACGTTGATGTATTATTCGTCTACGTGGAGATCAAGGGGGAAAAAAATGGTAAAATGATCCATCTGAAGCAATTGAAGTCAGGTGATAATCCACATGCTCGTAGGGCGGCCCAGGGGCGAATTAAGGAACGGGGAGCCATTGTGCTTCCATCTGAGGTCAACACGCTTGAACCGCTGATACATATGTATGTTCATTTGCCTAATCTCACTTCTACAAATGTCTTCGAGGCATATAAGGCTTTAACACAGACTCGTATCAGGGCATCGGAATGGGATCTTTTTTTTATTCAGATAATTCATACGTGGAGGGTCTTTTGTATCACGGGGGAAATACATTTTGATTGATAACAAAATGAGAATATTTTGCTTGTCTTGACACCGGTACACTAAGTCATCCACCCATTTAACCTTTTTCCGATCAGACCATTTGGATTTTCTAAAGGCCATACTAAATGTTTTAGAATACACAGTTCAACGATCAAACAAATGGTGATTATCGCTCATCATGTGCATTTTTTTTTTTTTAGGTTCCTCTGAGGTGTTTCTGTTTTTTAGAATTGCATCGCCAGCCAGACCAAGGAACTGTGCTGCATCGTATTGAGAGCTGTCCTGATTTCTTACCTCTCTCATCTAGCTGAATAAGGTCACCAAAATTTACAATTTTCACGAATAAAGTGAATCATAACTGGGCATTATTATGTTAAAAGCAGAATTTTTAAAGACAGCTCTCTCTTGGATTCTATTAGGTGTACCAAATGTGGTGGCCAGAGAGAAGGATGACACATTGCTTTTAAATTAGACCCCCCCCTTCCCATTTCAATGATGACGAATGTAAAGTAAACTGTGTTCAGCCTCTGACTGACTCATGAATTAAATGGAAATATCCAGCAAAATAAAAAATTAGCACTCCTCCATCTAAGGTGACTTGACTGAATGTATTTCCGCCCCCTCTCCGTGCAGCCTTGACGCGCGGTCCGATGCAAGAAAAGCAAATGCACTCGATGATGGGAGGTGAAGGCAGAAAAATGGAGTTTGAATAGTAAAACTGAATCATTTCCCTCCCGGTAGAGAGCAACCACTTGAGCTCCTCCAATGTTCGGCATCAGGGCCAGTTGCCCATTCACAAACATGCACAAAGAAATGATGTAGTGTGCAAAGAAAATACATTCATATTCAATCCCTTTTTATTTTCCATTTGCTAAAAAACATAAAACATTTTTTTTTAAAAACAAAAATAAAGAGCCGAAAGGATTCTGATAGGGCTCAAGGTGAATGAAAAGTGATGTCAAAATCTTTTTGACTGTGCCTTTTTTTCGGATGTGATGAAATTATTGCAGTTAGACTGACAATAAAAGAAAAAAATTAAAATACAGGAGAAAAGTACCATTGAGATGAAATTGCCATTGTTGTAGAACGATCGTAAATGTATAAATGTATGTTTAGAATGTTATCGAGTTGTACTTGAAAACATGAATTATTCCTGTAATCCAAATAGATTTTTGTAACCTTGCGGTTTTTTTTTGTTTGTTTATTTTTGTCGGAACCTTACGGGTTTCCTAAACACAAATACTACCTTGTAACGTCCTCCTTAGTTCCCCCCCCCCCCCACACACACACACAATTCTAATTCAACACTGACACCATTGCTGTTATTGAGTTTAATTTCATAAGATTGCAGCTTCAAATTTTGTAATGTGACGCTTTGTTTCTTGTAAAAATGACATCTTTTTGCTCTAAACTTTATTTTTCTCGCAACACATTTGACTTCATAAAAAATAAAAAAAATCAATTCAAAGAAAAATATTCATCTGCTCCTGTAATAGTCTTTCATTATTCATGACTTCGTTTGCGTTAGCGTAAGACTTTGTAGTCATACGATTACACATTTTCGAATCCAAAAGACTTTTTGCATTCATCATTTTTCATTCATCAAAACACCTTGACTTTCTGAAAAATAGAATTTTGTATGACTCGTTTCTTGTAACATTAGTTATTTTTCATAACTACTACTTTCTATTCTTATGTCCAACTTCACTATTGTAACCTTCCGAATATTTTCTTGTCGCATTACTTTGACTTTATACTTCATAGTTCCTTCCAACTTTTTTTTTTTATCATCACATTATGACTTAGTAATGTGACGTAATCTAACTCTTTTATCTTTGCCATTTTTTTGAACGTAACATTATAAATGTATACTTGTAACATTCCGAGTTTTTTTCTCCTTTATTGCTGTAATAGTGCAACTTTATTCTTGTACCCTTACAACGTCTTTCATGTAATATTCCAACTTCATCTCGCGACATTGTGCAGACTTCATTCTTGTAACGTAACATTTATCTTTTAAAATTGTGACTTTTGTCCCTCCCAACTTCTTGTACCCTTGCAATTTTTTTTCATGTAACATTATGACATCGTGCCTTTAATATCGTGGGGGTTTTCCCCCCCAAAAAATGTATTTTATTCCTATAATGTTATGTTATCCTCAAACCCTTGCAACTTTTTTTTTAATATACATGACAATGTTATTCTCGTAATGTTGCCACTTTTTCCCTCCTAACGTTATGACATTTTGCATGGATAATGTGATTTTATTTTTTCTTCCAAAAATGTAATCAATCTTTGTAATATTACCACTATATTATTGTGCAATTAGTTTTTCCAAGTATCATTGCAACTTAATTCTCATAACAAAATGACTTTTTTTTTCATGTTACCTAACAACTGACATTTCTCTCCCCAAATTGTGCTTTTTTTTTTTTTTTTAATTATTTTTTTTTTATAAACATTGTGTTCTCTTAGCATTACTTTTTTTCTTTTAACATTGTAACATAAAAATACTTTTTATTCTCATAGCATTATCACTATTCTTGTAACCAAACAACCTTTTCCTCGTAACGGCACAACTTTTCTCCCTGACTTATGACTTAACCTTGTGAATTTTTTTTTTATGTAATATTGTAATTATTTTCTTGAAACGTTGCCACTTGTTTCTATTAAAAAAAAAAAAAAAAAACACTTTATTCCTATAATAGTACAACTTTATCTTTGTAACATTATGACTTTACGCTTTACCAACTTCTTTGTGAAAACACCATGACTTTTGGCCTCTGAATTCTGATTTTATCTTGTGACATTTTTGCACATAACAGTGTTATTCTGTTTATGTAGCAAGACAACTTTTGAAAGTATCATTCCAACTTTTTTCCTAAAGAATATATACCACTTTATGCCTGCTATAGGAAAGTTTCATTTTCATAAGACACTCGTAACATTATGACTTCATACTCATAACAATACGATTTTATCCTCAAAAAATGATACTTGTAATATTCCGCCTTTATTTCCTCTTCCAACATTTTTCTCGCAATATTGCAACTTTTCCCCCCCCCCCCCCACCCCAACATCTGAGGCGTATGAGAAACGTTGCAGGACTGGTGCCAGCAAAGATGTATTTCAAACCCAAACGACAGACTGGCGGTTCAGCGCGGGCCAGACCATCAACTCGCGCGTCCACAAAGAGCTTTGCTTCGTTCAGTGCGCGAGAAGAGCCGAGAGTTGTGGCGGGGAAAACTCCCGGCTGCTTCACCGTGGCTATCGTTCACAATGCCATGAGCATCCGGCACTTCCTGGGCCAAGAAGAACATCGGGGGTCGTCAAGGGGACCCGTGTTGAAGACGTCGTTGTCCAGGAGCGCACGCGGCTGTGGCAGAGAATGCTGGGAAATTGCGTTTGACTCAAGGGGAGGAAAAATTTGAAATGCATCTTTTGTGACACCAGTCCTGGAACTTTTTTTTTTTTTTTCCTCATGACACTACATTTCTCTGCCCGAATAACTTTATGTTGTGACGTCGTTGTTGTGACAAAGCTGTATTCTGTAGCATTACAGCTTTTTTTTTTTTTTTTTTTTTTTTGTAACGTTGCAATCTTTTTCTCATAAAAATATTCCTGTAATATGAAAGTTTTTTTCTCTCTCTCATAGCCTTATGATTGTATGGTAGTAATTGTTTTTGTTCCTGTGTTTAACTCTGTTCAGCTGATATTACAAATTTATTCTCACACCCTTACAACTTTATTCTTGTAGCATTATGACATTATTCTCAGAAAGTTTTTTCCCCCCACTAAATTACACTTCTGACAATTTATTTTATTGTATTTTTTTTTTTTAAGTATACCACTTTCCCCCCTCTAATTTATTTTCGTGGTATTTTCCGTAACCAATTGGTGGGATGCAGATGCGTAGCGTTTCCCCCCGAACCCGTGTTCACTAGAAGACCTTGGAGACAAGACTGGAAAACCTTTTAATAGGAAGGCCTTTTCCTCTCCCACTTCTTTCCATAGTTGCATCTTCCACCTTTCCCCTTTCAGGGCCCGTCTCAGACAGAGAAAAACATTGGCCATCTATTCAAAAGGCATTTAGTCCATTTCTTTCTTGGCCGGTAAACCCATTCATCAATTGTTCTGGTCTGGAGATGGCATTCTAATGCTAATCTGGCGTGTTAAATATCTTTTTGCCCCCCTCCTCTCCTCGCCATCTTCTTTCACCGTTTTGTCATTCAGTTTAGCCAGTTTTGGCCACCCATTTTATTTATTTATGCGCCTGCTCCCATTCATGCGCTCATGTATTTTTTATTATGTTGTTTCACTGTCATGCAGTGTCAACTCACTCCATTCAGTGTGGGCTACTTGAAGGGCTTGCGGGGACAAAGCGTGTACACATTGCACCGCTATTCACTCCGTCCAGCTGGATCGCTTGAGAAGAGAGAGAGAGAGAGAGAGAGAGAGAGGGGGGGGGGGGGGGGGCGCAAAAACCTTGTGAAAAGAAATCCTGCACAATGGACACAGAAGAAGTGCACAATGCTAACAGTTTTCCAAATACCGCTGATTGCGTTCGTCACAATGAGCGAGAGCGGCCGCTTTTCTCCGAGCTCCACTTCAACAAACAACGCGCGCACAAAACCTCCCAACCGGCGTTTTGTGCGCAAACAAAACCTCCTCGACCGTCTAAACGCTCCCACAGAAGACAGAATGGGGGGGCGGGGCGGGGCGGGGCGGGGGGGACGCTTTTACATTTCCTTCCCTTGCAAGGTAAAGTATGATTTAAGAAAAATAAATAAATAAAAATAAAGGGGTTTTAGAAGCCGTAAGAAATGCATGGGAAAAGCAGGATTTTGAATGCAATTTGACGGGAAATCCTTTCAACAATTTAACATAATGCTTTTAAATACATTCAATTAATATTCCAAGTAATTTTGAGTATATATATATATATATATGTATTTATTTATATTTTTTCGCAGACCTTAAACGCACCACGAGGTCACTTTGCGCGTTCTTTTGAAGTGGGATGGGGGTGGGTGGGCTGCCTCCCCCCCCCCAACCCCAAGGAGGAAGTTCCACGGGTGTTGCGAACGCGGAGCTCCACTCAAAGGGTTTAATTAACCGCGACGGAGATAATTATCCCTGGACTGTCCAAATTAGTTTTGCATAATCGCACCGATCCTTATGAATTAATCTCCCAGTGTAATCTAGGAAAGGGAGGGGGGGGGGGGGGGGCGGCCGGATTGAAATTCAACACACACAAACACAAACTTGAGAACACGCGTGACAGGTGATCAGCAGGTTGTGCATGTCCCTGTTTAATTCAGATTATAAATGTACTTTCAATAAATACGGACAAAAGCGGCCATTTGGGGGGTGGACGGGGGATATTTTACACACACACACACAAACAAAAAAACATCGCGTTCATCGCATCAAAAAGTGCAATGCGATTAGTTTTTAATCCAAATAGTTTTATTGTTCTGATGGTTGTTATTGTTGTTATTATTCCTGTGGTCCGTTTCTCAACAGGTGACAAGCACATAAAGGAAAACACAAACGTACAAATTTCCAGAAGAGTGAGTTACTTCAAAAAAAGATTTGCTCGTAATCCTTGCACATGACACAAGAGGAAAGTGGTTTTTTGTTTGTTTGTTTGTTTGTTTGCGGGGGGGGGGGGGGGGGGTACTTTTAATTTTGTAATGTCTGAAGCGGGAGAAAAATAAATTACATCCTCTTCAAAAGTCTCATGTGCAAATGCAGTCTTGTCCTTTTTATTTGCTCACCATAGATTCCACTAAAACAATAAATACTACAGACATCTAGAAAAGGGTTTAAAAACGCTAAAACAGGGGTGGGGAACCCGAGGCCCGTGGGCCACTTATGGCACTGGTTCAGGCCGGCCATGCAATTCTCAAAACAAGCAGAGGAACTGTGAGGGGGGGGGGGGGGGGGGGGGGAGAGAAAAAAAAGCGCCCCAAACGTTTAACTGTGCATATTATAGAAACATATGTTCCATTGTGTATTTTTTTTTTTCCATAAATTGAGTACGGCACTGGAGAAGTTGATTAAAAACTGCAAAGGTTCCCCACCCTTGCTCTAAATGTACACATAATGCTAGTGAAACGTTCCTGCGTGGGTGCCTGCATGGGAACACTCATTTTTATTTTGGATTTTTTATTTTATTTTTTCACATGTTTTGTTGTTGTTGTTGTTGTTATCTTGCAGGTGTGTAACAATCCTCCCACGGAACCATCGGGCAGTCCCGGTTCCAACAGGTGCAAGTGAGTGCGCCCCCCCCCCCCCCCCCCCCCCCCCCTTCCCCCTCTCTCGTGGGTAATTGGCAGAAGTTTGGCGAGTTCTCACGGAGACCTTAAATAAAGGCATTCATCCATATCGCTGCGATATACGCACGCGTCATCGCATGTTCCAGTTCGTGCATGCATAAATCAAAGTAATGCATCGATAGTTTCTTTTTTTTTGTTTCAATTCTGGCGCGGGGCGGATCACAAGGCCGCCGCGTAGGCGGGGTAGGGTTCGAGCTGAGGCTTCCCCATCCCGGGGAGCAGGATGTAGGCGAGGGGCGGCTGCAGTCCGGCGGAGGGCCAGGCCGCGCAGTTGCAAGGGATCATGTAGCCGGGGTTGCCCGGGGACGGGTGCGAGTGGGTGTGCGCGCCGCCCGCGCCGCCCACGCCGCCGCCGGCCCCCGCGAACGCACCGGCGGCGCTCGGCGGGTAGCCCAGCGGCGACGCGTAGGGGAAGGAGTGCGGCGAGAGCTCGCTCATCTTGGAGCCCAGGTCGAAAAAGGAGTACGGGTTCGTGGGCACGGACGGGTTGAAGAAGACCCGCGCCGCCGCCGCCGCCGCGGCCGCCGCCGCCTTGTCCGGGCTGCCGAGGAGACTTTCGGGCAGAGCGACGGCGGACAGGCCGCCCACTTTGAGCGCGTCGTGCTCCCCGAGGTTGTAGGGCACCGGGAAGGCGAACTTGTCCTTCTTCATGAGGGTCTTGGGCTTCCGCCGGGGCCGGTACTTGTAGTCGGGGTGCTCCTTCATGTGCATGGCCCGCAGCCGCTTGGCTTCGTCGATGAACGGCCTCTTCTCCGCCTCGCTCAGAAGTTTCCACTCGGCGCCCAGACGCTTGCTGATCTCCGAGTTGTGCATCTTGGGGTTCTCCTGGGCCATTTTCCTCCTTTGGGCTCGGGACCACACCATGAAGGCGTTCATCGGGCGCTTGACGTGATCCATCGGTTTGGACATAACTTTGTGCGCTCCGAACTCTGTTAGAACAAGCGACACACGCGCACACGTCAAGAAATCGACCAACTCTGCACCGTGTGCCTCGCGAGGCGTCTACTTACTTAAGACTTTAATTCTTCATCCCGCTCGCGATTATCTTCTGCAATTAATTTCAACAAAAAAAAATCAAAATGGGAAAAAAAGAGCACTCCTTATATATGTTGTATTCTCCTATTCATCCTCGCGTCCACGCTAAGGCAGGAAAAAAAAAAAAAAAAAAAAACAAGCAACAAGTGGGTGGGAAAAGGCGCAGTGTTGTGTGTTCGTCCTCGCAGTGTCATCCGGCGTCGTCGGCAGCGCGCACGCAAGTGGGTGACAAGTCTCCGCGGCCGCGTGTGAAATACTGCGTGTGTGGCAGGTAGCGAAAGTGCCTGCTGACGCATGCGCAATGCGTCAGCCACCAGCGACAGACACTTCCCCCCCCGCCCCCCCCACCCTCCTTCTTCCGCTCCCCTCCTCCTCTTTTCTTCCCTGTGAATTCCCGTCCTCTTTTTTAAAAGAGATGTTAAATACGGACAGTGTTACCCCGAACGCTTTATTCCTTAATAAAATCGTCCGTTTTTATTTCTATTACCGCGCGTAATGGTCCTTTACGCACTAACGCGTCGCCCCCCCCACCTTGCATGGCCTCACCTCCCCTCACAGCACCACCTTTAAAAAAATTTAAAATCCCTTTTGTTTAATAGTCATATTTGTCGACAAAATTGAGCCACCGAGGAGGTCTGAAGTGTTTCTAATCGCGCTCGGTGAAATTAATTACTTTCCTCAAAACCACCAGCAGCCCCCTCCCCTTTTATTTCCCCCTCTTTTCACTTCAAAAGACCCTCCCAAGGGCAGTCAGCCGATTCACAACTTCGCAATTATGACACTTATCAGCTCGGACTTGTGGAGTAAATTGTTGGTTGGAGTGGTTTGTTCTTCCACATGTGCTCTGTATTATTAAATGTGTACAAGTGCAAGAAAAAAAAACATCATAAGGGACTATAACAGAGTTCTTGAACAATACAAACAACTAGTTATGGCTAGAGGTGAGGTATTTAAATATAGAATTTATTTATTCCTTTACAGCCCCCCTCCCCCCCCCCCCCTTTTTTTTAAATTCAAATATTGAATTTTATAATAACATCATTATAACAATTACGCAAAATTGTAGTGCGGATTTTTCTTAAGGCACATGCCAAGATTGAATCCTGTCGATTACTCGAAATGATTCTAAATATTGCTCTCAAAAGGTATTATTTGTCATTGTTGTTATTTATTTTGTCTCAACAGGAGAGGATGATCAGTGTTTTGGAGAGGGCAGGTGACACACACACACACGCACGCACACACACGCACAATAGAATTCCTGCAATGAGTCGCGTCATTTCCCCCCCGCAGGATGACACAAAACAGCAAAAATTGTAATGAATTATTGATAAATTCTTACCAGATGATGGGTAATACTTTTACTATCCCACAGGAGACAATTGTTTATTCTTTTTCTGCCCTTATATCTATTTTATTATCCTTTTAATTTCACTCTCACACACACATTCAAATTCCATTTCTGAATTTGACGCAATTCATTTCACACTTAATTTTAATTTAAATTTTTCGATTTTTAGGCCAATTCAGCCAACATTTTTTTTCTTTCTTCTTCTTCATATTGAACACTCCAAAATAAACGTGTGTGTGCGTCTCACACAAACACATACACATTTTGGGGCTGTTTCAATTAGGATCTGCTCGTACAAATTGAAGGGGGGGGAAATACAATAATATAACATAAACCCTCCTCTCACTTGCCGTCTTCCAATCCTTGTTGTCAGGCCAGAAATAACACTTCAATAATTCAAGATGAGTTAGTGAGCGCGGGGAGAATTGTACCTGCATGGCTCCATCCTCTGAGACGGAGCCACCTCGGTGCACGCAGAGCACGATAAGGCTTGAATAGGGGGGGGGGAGCATGCAAATAAATAGGAGAGAGCAGCAACAACAGGCCCATGGCGACTTGCTTCTCTGCCCAGAGAGAAGATCGCACACATTTGACTTGGCTGTCACTCCTTTAAAAAAAAAAAAAAACCCAAAAGTGGAGCAGCCCCAGGAGGTGCGAGGATCTCCGCGATAGCACCTCGAACACTTTATTCCACTAACGCCGCACACGGGGCAACGGTTGGAAGGCAGCTGGCATGGAGAGGATCTCCTCAAAATAAGTCATTCCTTCAATTCTTTTTCTTTTTTTTTTTCCCCCCTTTTGCGTTTTTATTGTGTTGATATATTTGTTAAACCCAAACCATTCACTGACCTCTCATAATCAGATGCATGGAAAGGAAACAAACAAATTGTCAGCAGTTGTTGACTTTATGTTCTAAAAGTTTTGCTGTGATTGTTTTTGTGAATTCATTTTCTTCCTTGCGTGTGCGCCTTCGTCTATCTTCACCTTCTTCTTGCGCGCAGTCAAGTTGAATGAGGAAGAGGGAATGGAAGTGGGAGATGCTGCATTGTACTTGAAAGAGGAAGGTCCCGCAAGTTGAACTAGGAAGTTGGAGGACGACCTGCGCAGATGCAGAAGGAGCGATGCGGGAAGTTGAAGGTTGAGGGAGTAAATGGCACGCGCTTGAAGATGTGAGGAGGCAAACGGAGGCTGGCGAAGGAGAAGCGCGCAGGGAGACTGCAGCTCCTTCGACTGCCCGCGCCGTCCTCCGTCTTTGTCCCTCGGCGGGCGGTTGAAGGCGGAAGTTGGGGAAGGTGCGCGTCGGCCCGCCACTTCTTCAGCTTCCACCCTCAACGTCAACCGCCGACATCGTCCCGGTCTAACTGCGTGTATCGTACGCCTTCAACTTCATATTCCTCCCGTTTATCTGCATGCCTCTTCCCGCCTTAGATTGCCTCCACCTTCATCTGCCCGCATCCTCCTCGTATATGTAACTATACGTGTCTTCCTCCTTTAGTTGCCAACATCTCTCTCCCGCCTGCGTCTTCCTCCTCCTCCTCCTCCTCCTGCCACTCCCACGCAGGCCAAGCAGTAAACAGCAGGTATGCAATGTTTTATCTTTTCGCCACCTCAAAAACCGATGCCCCACTTTTACAAAATAGAGACATAATATTTGTATTTATTGTTTTTTTTAGATTCAGAGTAGACAGGTTTGTCTGTTCAAAGCGGGGCTAATAATATCGTGAGACCGAAACTATGAGATGCAATTATAAATATGCTGTGCATTGTTTTATAATTAGCTGAAGGAACAAATTGTATCATGATGATAAGAGCATCATCACTAAAGCATCTATTGGGTAAAAAAAAAAAAAAAAAAAAAGGAAATCAAAAGGGAACATTGGAAATATTTTTTCTTCCACCCAAAGAAGGCCCAAATGTTGGACAAAGATGTTGTTTGCATGATGTGATGGGTATTGACAGTCAATTAGTCACCACCACATCCTATTAGCGCCAGAATCTTATCTTAAGTGAGCCTTTGATAACGTGCTAATGACAAGCAGTTTAAATGTGTAAAAGGAGCCAATAGATTGCTATTTAAAGATGACTGCCTTTAGATTAGAAGCCGTTTTGTCTAAGGAGATTTCTTTGGGGCGCTAAAGGAACAGGGCGTTATAATGATCGGCTTGCCGAGGAGACAATGTCGACTTCGGCATCACCTCAGATGAGTCACACATGCGTAATTCATGTGAATAAAGTTAGTATTTTCCCGCCGTTTAAAGATGTGACCTATTTTGAATAGTTGTGTTCTCCAAACACATTCAACGGGTGCCAAATTAGTTGTGCGGCTCTTTAATCATTCTAATTATACAGTCTTTATTGCTCCTCGGGGCAGACTTTCGTGTCTTTGTCTACGTGGGAATAATTTTGGTGAAGAACCAAAATATTTACTCAACCGCTGCCTAAATATTACGCATATCAGGAGGAATTCAGAAAATAATCCGCTCATAGACCGCAGTATTAACTTAATCACATTAGTGTAAATACTATTGATGGTGGTCATGTGTGTGTGTGTGTGTGTGTGTGTGTGTGTGTGTGCGCGCGCATCACAATGTAGCAAAGGTGCGGGATGCTGCTGAAAATGGCCCCGAGGAGTGAGCGGTGTCAGTGCTTGTGATGTGACGCTAAAGAGGATTGATCGTCATTTCCTTCTGAGCCGCCGCGTACAACAAACTTTGAAAGCGCATTATACGAGGAGAATGGCTCCACAGAAGCTCGCGAGCTCGATAAGACCGCCGTCTTTAAACCAGCGCTTGTCATCGTATTAAATGTAATCTTACCTCGCGTCGATAGCGCCGCTGTCCCGAGGGGGCGCAAAGGAAATAGTAGCGAACATCCTGGGGTCGGTTAAAAAAAACAAAGAAATTAAAAACAAAAAAACCTGCCTTATATTGGTGTAAAGTCCGATTTTTGATCTGAGATTATAGCGACCGAGGCCTGCGGGCTGGATGTTGAGTCAGTAAATATCCTGAGTTGAGATCCACCTCCCTGCAGGCTCTGACTTTTCCCATGATAGACTATTTGGAAGCATTTAGCAGATACATTATCACCGGCCCTTTCTACCTCATTATATTGGCCCCCCTCTTATCACCTCGGCATCACTGCAAAGCCCCAAATAGAGAGTTGTAATTACCACCGCTGCCGCCCGATAGCGACCCCTCTCCTATCAGCTTTTATCACTGCAGGTCTCGCTAACTCATCACGGGGACCTGAGGATGAAATGACCTGTTTGTGGGACACATCTCTGAGATACATGTACGGTTGCAGTTGGGGGATGAGAGAAAAGCGACGCACGAAGGCTTTTTCCTCCACCTCGTTTCCCGCAACCCCACAAAGCCTCTCCTCTCCCTTTATGCGCAAGCTGAATCGAGGCGGTGTCGCGAACAAAACCCGATCCAATCTCCTTGAACCAGTGGCAGCGCCGCGTATCGCGCCGCTTCGGCTTTTACGTCGGCCGTCGTCCTTCGAGCGCGAACGCTCGACTCGTGTACGCGGCGCATCAAAGGCGCACTGTGGAGAAGTTGCCGGGGATAGCGCTCCCGGCTTATTAGCCGTCGCTGACCTCCAAGTTTCCCCTCGTGTCAGTGAATAGACGACGAGGAACACGAGTCTGTGTGGATTTCTGGCTAGAAACAGCGCGTCCGTTCTAATAGCCACGATTAAGGGTCAAGAATGCTCATGTCTACAGAAAGATAGGAGTGAAAAGACCAAATCCAACAGCGTAATCAGAAGGCGCCGTGTGCAAAGAAATTGAGAAGGACATCATTTTATCAAGCTCACAGCAAAATTGTAACCCTGACTTGGGGTTGCATTCACATAAATGAACAGAACAAAAGTTTCATTATCAAGCTGAAGTATGTCAACTTGCTTTCATGCCGTCTTTGTCTTGCTTATATAATTATGCTCAGAATTGGATGCCACCGGGTTAGTCGGGATTCATTTGCTGCATTTCTTTATGTGCACATATGAATGTAGTTTGTAACGTTTTGATTGGTAAAAGCACAATGGATCATCTGAATGTGAGTGCTCTAAAAGGTGGACAAACAAGCCTTCAAAAGTCATGAACAAATCTTCAAATCAGTGCCATGTGAAACATCAACAAAACTCTTGATTTGATATTTTTTACACTTGATGTCACTTAAGTCTTTTAAAAATGCTTCCGAAGAAGGTGCGGGGTGACTTGTGAAAACACTCCGTAAGGTTGAGCAAGCGCATGGAGCGCATAGATTCCAAGAAATGCGGAGCGTACGTGACTTTAACCGAGCCGATGTCCGAAAATAAACGTCTAACATCGTACAAACCGAGGTTCCACTGTACAGTCCGCGGGGCCGCGAATTGTTGTTAAGAACAACAATAAGAACACAGAGGGTCGCCGATTTTCTGTTGCAGTGCGTCGAGTCGCCGACTGCACATTAATTGGTTTGCGATTCTTCGTTTCGGTCGCGTTCGATATCGTCTCTCATTGTACGCCGGGCCTCAGACCACTTCCGGCCTTCTTCTGCGGCTCTCGCAGCTTCGGCGTGTCGGTGAAAGGAGGAATCGATTTTATTTGAGGGGATTAAGCGGCCGTGATAGGAACAGCGTCATGGAGTGAGGACGGGTCCTGCGTTTGAAAATAAGAGGAGTTGCTGCAGATGGCAGGTGGAATAATGCGAGGGACCGAGCATGGCCTCGCTCGAAGCCCCGCAATGTTCGTGCTCGCGGGAGTGTATAGATGTGCATGTTTCTGAATGACGGTGTGATCAATGAAAGGGCAAATGTCCTGTCAGCACAAGCCTGTTTGGGCTGAGCGAGAGGAGGAGGGTGGGCGATGGCTGTCTATGGTTATTTCATTATTTTGATGAACACAGCATCAGCATGGCTACTACAGCCATGCTCACGTCTCCGGTGTCGCTCGCCCCAATCGGGCCATTACTCAATTGAGTGAGTGAGGGAGATGATGGGGGGTGAGGGGTGATCGCTGGCAGGGCGTATTGATCGAATGTTGACAAAGTATTCCCACCTCGCTGTCGTCAGCAACATGGCCACGCCGATCCTCTGCCCGCGCGACAGCTCAGATGCTCCCGCCGCCGACTTCCACTTATCGGCAAAGCAGCCGCTGCACGTTAAGATGTTTGTCTAATGATTTGAAGTAATCTGTTTATTTCCCCCCCCCCCCACCCCCGCTTCTCCTCCTCCCCCTCGTTTATCTAAGCAGAGCAAAGTGAAGAACATGCCTGCTCAAAATCACACTTCAAAGCGCTAATCGACGCCGTGAAGATTAATAAATTTGTGCAAAAAATTTGGTGAAAGTCAATATCCGAGCAAAGGTATACACTCGGAATAGATAGCCACACAAAGGCCAAGCCCCTGCAAGTGTCACATCGTTCTCCCAGGGGATGCGGGCTAAAGACGCTGCCCAAACAGCCCCCCCCCCCCCCCCCCCTCGAATGGCCCATCATCCCCGAGGGGGCTGTTCGCATCCAATAGGAAAGTATCTTCTCTGCTCAAATTAAGTCCTGCCAAGAGTCAAGTGAAATCAATATGGCTAATCCATAAATTGTCCCGAGTGATAATTGCTAAGAGGAACTGTAATTACAAAAGACATTAATTCACTTCTTAGATTTTGTGCCACACAAGTCCAACCGACCCAGGCTAACAGTTCACAAAAGAAGTGTCTGGTGCTTTTTCTTTAAGGGACATGACACCAGCACTTTGAAGCCTGAAAACAAAAACAAAGTTATTGACCACCATTCATGTAAATATTTCCTGTGATTATGACTTTACGACGGCGTAAGAGAAGATTAGTGATAGGCGTTTTGACTCGCGTAGAAATTGGGGTTACATCGGAACTTGGTCGTAAACCTGACGATGCCCTGCAATGCATTGCTTATATCACACTAAAGGAGTCCCTCCTGGGTCCAAACTCATTCACATGACTTAATTAAGCTTGACTAACACTGCAGGTTTAAGTACCCAATTCTAATTTAAGCAATATTTTCTGTTTTTTAAGTACTTATTTCGTATCGTGAGCCATTTCCAATATCACTGTGAAACAAACTGCATGTTCACATGTAGGGGTGGGAGATTAATCGTAATATAATCGTGATTTCACTTTTGGCTTCTAACAATTAAAATCGAAGAAAAACTATTATTGTGCAGCGTCGCGGGTTGTGTATGCTAGTTCCTGCGTTGTAAACGCAGCCTGTGTTGCTTGTAGCAAACTGTGTCGCATGTTCTTCTGCCTTCCCTGAGGGTGTTTTAAGCTGTTTATTGACACCCCACTTGGAGTTTACTGTAAAACTAAATGCACACACACACACACACACACAAAAGAATTACTCACATTTAATATTTAACTCATTGAGTGCCAGCCATTTTCAGAACAGAAAACTCCCTGGGTGCCAGCCGTTTTTGAAGATTTTGAGCGACTTTTAAAGGCATACAGAATATTTTGTTCGATGATTATATTCATACCAAATCCACCAAATTAAAGAATGAGCTCTCTTCTTTCAGCAGCAAAAATAGATAGATCCACCCCTTTTCCGTTCTTTAGTTATGTGCAGTGAAATATAGGTTAAGTTTTACATTTTTTGGTCGCGTCTCACAGATTATGAAGATAATTAGCTTTTGTGAAAAGGCAGCATTTATGCAACAGTAACTTTGATGCTTGTATATATATTTTTTCTTTTTGTCCCGTTACGTTTTCATTGCATAATCCCGCTAAAACAACATATATGGATGGTTTTTTATTGCAAAATAATCATGTATTTAGCTATATAATGCGCGGTGAGTGACGCAAACTCACCGGATTTGTGTTGTTTCCTGGCTTTTGACATGGCGGCCGTGATCCTCGTCATCCAAGATCTTAGTTATAACACGTCTGACACAAACACACAATTGTGCTTACTACCACAATATATATTCAGCGAATACTTTACATATACTTTTGTCTCTGAGTGTAAAAATGCTTCAGCTCGTCCGACTTTCAGCCTGTCCACGCCGATCAACAGCGTATGTCAGGCTACTGAGCTGTGTCAAATCTAAAAATGGTGCACCGCTGCCCTCTGCTGGCGGTTTTGCTATTAGTAGGCTGTCGAATCTTTGCGGGGAGGTACATCAAAATGTCCTTTACGACTTCCCGTGAAGGAACGGAAAGTACGTATTAATACGTGCTTGGCACCCAATAGATGGGGTTAAAACAACATATTAATATGTATTAGGCACTAAATGAGTTAAATAACAGACACGCATTGTTTTAGAAATCGCCAGCTTATGCTATCAGTCAATGGAAACCCCTATCCTAAACGGGATAGCTAACATTAGCACTAGATAACGTGAGGTATTTACCTTCAAATAACAAATATTTACACACACATGCAGTCGTAACACAAAGACAATTCTCACGAGCATATATTCTTCCTAAAACAATTTTAATTATTTTGTGACTTTCTTGTTCTACACTTTGTTTTCCATGCATGCATCGCATCACACTGCTCCCCAAGAGGCCAAGGTGCATACAGCAGGAACAGCAGTCATGGCTTTGTATAAAAAGATGTCCCCCCCCCCCGCCGATTGTCTGGCATGAAATCAGAGTAAAATATTCCTGTTTTAGGTTAATTAGGATTGTCAACTTTATTTTGTATTTGCTAAATGCCAGACTATTGAGAGAAGGATTTTTTTAAACAAATATATATAATAGACAATACAGCTTTCCAATGTTTTTAGCCATGGCTGTATTTGTTTTTTTTTAATTTATATTTTTTAATATATTATTATTTTACTTGTTACTAATTTATTTTCTGGTTGTTCTATTAAGTTATTTAAAGTTGAGGTTTGATAGTTAAATACTTTTGTTTAGTTTGGCTCATTAAGTTTCAAAATCAATGAATAATTGTTTATTAATTTCAATATCAATGAAAATAATGGTGATCATTACTTTTTCCATAATCGCCTACATGCCAGATTCTAAACGTTCACACACGCAGGCTAACCGAGGGTCTTCAAAAGTCTTTTTGAGATAAGTCCAGGTGCACAAGGATCTGGTGACACTGTTGACTACTGGCCTGGCATGCAGATTACAGCATTTTCCTAACTGTAGTTTTCTATTTCTGTGAATCGGAAAAGGTTTACTCCGGTCATGTGAGTGTGCCCTTGAGTAACCGTGGATGCCCTCAAGCTCTCTTTCCTAACACTTTTGGCTCTGCTGCAGGCATTGTGTGCTGCTTTTTGAACCCCCGCGTGCTATGCTCCATGGGTTCTTCCACTGACCAGTCATCGATGACAAAGGTTTCACAAAATATACACCATTGTTCCCGCCGACAGTGTTCCGGCATTTGCATGATAATCACATGAAAATCTACACGGATCAAACCTTTATGCGCTCAACTAAAGACACTAGGAGCGCCGCACAAACGCAGGGCGACGGTCTGTGTACATTTGGGTCTTTTTTTTATTTTATTTGTTTTTAAATGCACAAACATCGTACAGGCATTCTTGTGTGCAGCCCCAGGTTGCAGCTGGCCTGCCTCTCACTGTGCACTGCCAAGTGCAAAAAAAAGGGGGCTCTCTTTTTATCAGGACGGAGCGAATCTGGGCTAATGTGTCTGCTACAGAGTGTCCCAGGGAGCCCCGCTCTCCCATTCTTTGGCCATTCTTTCCACTTTTCTCCTCTCCTGCACTCGGGATAATTGCAGTTTAATTGGGTGACAAGAAATGAAAACTGTGTCCACATTATCTGGGATTATCTCTTTTTCCTCCAGCTTGCCATCAATTGAAAAGGCCTATTTATCAGCACGGGGGAAGCTGATGCTTGGTCAGCTTCGAGCACCAGTTAGCAAAATGAAGAGCGAGGGAGGGGTGGCTGCAGCCCTGACAGCTCGGAAAAATGTTCTTTGCATCTTATCGTAAGTGTGCATTCATCTTCAAGATGCATATTTTTAAGCCTCTGTAAATCAATAAAAAATACAATCCTATTCTTCCATTAAAAGTGTGTTTCTTTCACCAACTCAAGTTCTCCAGCACATTCTCCCCAACAATAAGGATGCTCGAGTGGAGATTATTCCGAAACACCTCACGAAAGCAATCACGCATCGCGGACAAAACAAAATAATGAATGCAAATATGTTTCGCTTTAAAGGCTGCGTCATTCATTTACTCGACATCCTTAAATTGTCTATGGCAAGGTTATAAACATTGAGTTAGCGCAGTCTAAGCTCTCCCTTTTTGTTTGAGCTCCACTTGAAATTAAAAGCCTCTTTCAAGACGCATGGATGCATTTAATGACGAGCCGCTCTGATGGCAAAGAGAGGAAGGTTGTTTGGAAGAAAGGAAGCTCCCCGAGAGAAAGCGTCCCCATTATGGCCATTGCTTTTTTGTTTTTTGTTTTTCACAGTAAATTCTCCTTTCATGTATTTGCCACACACTCAAGCACCATAGGAAATGGGCCTTGCATCACGTTTATAACATTATAAGGGCCGGCCAAAAAAAAACGTGAGCCGCTCGGACAAAGCAGATCGGTACACGGTTTATTCGATAGCCTACGCGTACAAATGGATGAGCGACTTTGTCAGTGGACTTTGTATGTCAGAACATGGGAGATGGTCTGAGCGGGCATTTGCCAAGACCAAGAAAGCGCTTCCTACTCACCGCTACAAAAGGGCGACGAAACACTAAGCTCAATGTTTGTACATTGCAGGTTGTGGTGTGCTTTGGCTGTGTACGCATGTGAACGTGTTGACATTCCATTCCAAATTGTCGGTCGGCTGCATCCAAGAGCTCTTTTTGCGTTGGGATTGTGTTTACACTTTTATCAAAGCAACAACTTGATAAAAACAAGTTACAAGTAGCTAGAAACAATAGCTCCGTCGCCGCGTATTTATATCAGGACAGATCCTGCGCAGCCCGACGGCATTCCGATTCATGGTTTGCATAACGCAAATTTACTTCTGTTCAGTTTGACAAAAGGAATATTCCAACTCTGTGAAACCGAATGAAATTCCATTGGGAGTTTGCCAGTTTATTCCGATTGAGGTGTTCATATGGAGCTTTTTCATTCGGTCGGAGCTTCTGAACCGATGAGAATCGGAATCGAACGCTCCATGTAAACTTCCATACAATGTTATTTGGATCACATTAAAATTTTAATAACAGATAGATATAGATAGATTGCGTTAAGGAAACGTTACTTTTAAATTAGTTACAATTTTGGATTGGTGCGAGGTCTCAAATAGTTTTGAGACTGCAAACCTTGTTTTTCCACATCTTCAAAGCGGTAGCGTTCCTCTGTAACCTGGAAACTGCTCGTCGTAAAGTCGGACCTGCTATATTTCCCTTTTATATTGACTAAATGGCCCAGTTTTGTGTCTCCATGTGCCTACGAGGTTATTCTTTCCAGATTCTAAGATCTCCAAACACGGCTGATAATATTGATGTTGACTTATTGTCGCTATAGCAGCATTGTACCGAGCAACCAGGACGGAGTCGTGTGCACCGCTTTCCGACGACGCAATATGTTCGGGTTCCAGCTTCTTTGGTCATCATCGCAATTTCCCTCAGTGCCATCACTGACGTCACACAAAAAGCAATTGTGGTGTTCATCTTCTAGATGATCAATGAGCTGAAGTCCTGCAAGATTTGACAGTTGTAGTTTTTTACACAGCACTGCAGGTGTTATTACTACAGTCCACTGATAGCCAGGCAAGTTTTTTTGAGAGTATGTCGTGGCTTTCATACACTTATTCGTTCAATGAATTTATACCTCAGTCAGGATCCGACCTCATTTTTACACTACAGGATTGCCTACGACCGGTCAGTGCATGATGGGATGCGGGTGTCGCCGTTTGTCTCCGTTCGAGTGCAAATAAATTCTCATCACTGTCCAGTGTAATCTGCTGCATGCGCCGCTCTAAATCAAGCGTCAGGCAAGCTGCAGGTGCCGCCTCGCAGACAGGCAGCCCCCCCCCCCGGGGGGCCGCGAGCGCCAGGATAAACGGCGAATAAACGGCGGTGCTGGCGGAGCAATGAGCTGATTAACTCACCGCGGGGGCACTTGCTCAACCCCAACCCCAATCCCACCTCCACCCCCCACCCACCTTAGTGACGGCCCGTCCTGGTGTCACTTTCACCGGTGTGTACGCGTGTATGCCTGCCGGGGCCACGTCGTCGAGGTTACACTCGCAGCCAGATAAAGTTGGTATGTTTAAAGAGTGACAATGTGTGTGTGTGTGTGTGTGTGTGTGTGTGGTGCATCTCCAGGGACCCCCGCTAATGTGTCAGCTCCATGGCTCATTTCTTTCAATTACAGCAGCTGGACCAGGCGAGAGAGCCCACCAGCGGTCCGCTGACAGCCCCATATGGGTCCCATCACTGCTTATCACCCACCCACTCGTGAGTAAAAGGGGGGGGGGGGGGGGAATTAAAAAAAAAAAAATCGAATGTGACATATTGCCGTCAACAAAAGCGTTTACACAGAGCACAATTTGCTCTTTGTTGTTTAATGATCAGGTGACTGTGACACTCTTTAGATGTTCAATTCATTTTTATTATTATTATTTTTCTCACCCCGCTGTTTGCAAGTCACCCTCAAACCATTTTAGAAATGACCCAAAAAAATAATTCTAAATGAAATCCCGCTGTGAAGTTAAGTGCCAAAATATTGAAATAATAAATAAAAGTCACCCTTAATCATCTCCTACTCTCTAGTGGATTCGTCCTATTATAAAATGTTGATTTGGCACGCCGCATGAATACAGAGCGTCATCGCACACATTTTGAAACGAGCTGCGCTGTTTTCTATTGTGCCGCCACCCACTTGCCCCTCACTCACTTCCCTTGTGGTTCCAACCCCAAATTAATTAACATGATATAGAAATAGTAAGAATGCAAATGTTGGAGCCCTCACTTTGTGCCTGCGTACGCCTTTGTTCGCCTTTATTGTACCAAATTATTTAATTGGGTCTCTCCGATTGTGCGCAGACACAGGAAGGAACACAAGAATCGCGGGCCTCCATACAAGTCACAATATGCTATCAAATTCAATTCCCATCAAAACGTCAGGCTGCCGGGAGAGCCCGCAGCGGCCCCCGAGATTAATGAAGATCTGCATCAAGGCAAAGTGCTAGTCTGAGATTGGAGATTCCCCCCCCCCCCCCACTCCCCAAATAAAAGACCCCTTTAACAAGAACAAAGGAGGCCCTGAAAAGCACTGGGATGTTGTGAGAGGATGAAATACAAGAAAACAAAGAGTTTGGCGTGGGGAGGGAGGCGAGTAGCGAGCTACACGAGAAAGATACCATTTTTTTCCGCTCCAGTTCATTTCAGTCATCAAGTTGAAATAGACAAAACAAGTAAAAAAAAAAATAATAATAATAAAACTACCCAAAAATCTTTTCCACTAATAATACATGATGTGTGAAATCTGTTCACAAAGTGCAGAGGTCTTCAATAATGTGGACTTTGATCTGGATCTGAACCCAGAGAGTGCACCGTTTGGGGGAATTTACACTAGTCTTCACTTTATTTAGTTGATATTTAGTTTAATGAATAATCATTCCAAATGTAGTTTATTAAGAGAACCCAGCTACTTCTGCTTTTTAAGTTCCTACAATATTCATAATCGTATTTCATTTTTCAGGGACTTTATCCAACACATTTGATCTTAAAATTGCATCTTGCATTCAAATCTTCTAACAACAACAATAAAATCCATTTCCATTGTGTGTCTGTTATGCGGAGAGGTAAAATAATAGAGCACGTCAGGGTTGACCTTGATTGCGCGACCTGACGAGTGAAAAAGCGTCAAATTAAAACACTTGTGGCCTCCTTTCAAGTCGTCATCTGCCGTACAGAAAGCGACGCACCTCGGCTGCATTCAGCGTCTGTGAATGGATTTTTTTCCTCTTCATTCGCTTTGTTTGACTGCAACAACTGCGCGAATTTGTTCCGCGAAGGCGGCGCGTCGACAGGTGGCCTCTTTCAACTCAACTTAGCGCGGCAGTCCTTATTTATTGATTCAGTTTTGTTTGTACGGGAGAGATTAAAAGCACACTTAACGTGTGAGATGCTTGATGGCTACAGCGACTGGGCGGCACCGCAGTGAGGAAAAGAGTTTGAAAAGTATGACATTGTTCGCATCCACTCACCAGGCACTACATCGGGTAACCCTGTAAGATCACATACGAGTGTGCTACCCCAAAATTCTCAGGTTTGATTGACACGATCGTCTGTCTGTCAAGAAACTAAGGTGACGGGAAATTGCACTCAGTATGATGCAACCACTGCGGACCACAATAATATAAACACTGTGTTATTCAATTAATACCTTAGTCAAAACAGAGTGTTATCTTTGTAAAGGGAGATTTTTTAATTTGTGTCTAATTTAATTGTTGTGCCTAATGAAGTGTCCCTTGAGTATACCGAGCAGGTTCCCAAACATTCAGCTTTGTAGTTTCTCCCTGGTATCAAAATGTACTCAACGACCATCAGGTAACACCATAAACTCTTTGAAAGTACACAAGATACAAATGCCAATACGGTGTGTGCGTGCTTGTTCAATAAAATAGCTTACAGGAACAATTGACCACCCAATATAAGGAGAGAACCACAGTAGGATTTTAAACGTAAAATATGTTTATCAAGCTATTGTATATCAGTTGCCCTCAGTTGGTTTGTGTTATTTAAAACATGGTTTTCATTTGTACAGTATGTCTGTTTAGAAAAAGACCTTTCACCCGTGTTACCGACTTTTCCACCGGCATTTAAATGCAACACTTGCTCGTGTATTGTTTTGGATTGTTTGGAATTTGACAGATAATTAAAGATTTATCTGAATTGTTTGGCATGTGCTAGAATGTAACATTGTCATCACTTTTCATGTAAATTTAAAAAATAAATAAATAAAGTTTTTTACTTATCTCTCCCCTTATAGATGTGTATCATTGTTGAGGAAATAGATCCATTTCCTACCAACAAATGTGTAGTATTTTAGCATTTTAATATCATGCATTAAAGTGTTTACGATTTCTGATGTGATGCTGCTATCCACACAACAAAAGGAGAGCCATTAAAAAAATAAATAAAAAAAAAAAACATTCCGTCCGGTGCCACCAAAGCATTCTGCTCGTGTTGTGTCCCAGCCCGCCATATTTACTTCATTTCCCGCCATTCATAGATGCTGCTCGCCAGACCGGAACATTCCAGCTGCCACCTCAACATTTCATTATTTTGGGGAAATATCAAGCTTGTATCGTCTTGATAAATAATTTGCGCTAGTATAATGTATCAGACTAAAACATATTTTCAGGAGGGCGGCGGGGTTAAAGTGCCAATCCCGGCTCTTTTTATTTATTAAATTTTATTTTATTTCGCCCTGAAGACAGATTTCCATATATAGAGTGACCACGGCTCGTGTTGGGACGCGAGCAATCGGGATGGAGCGCGTGTCCTCCCATATTGCTGTCACAGATTGGAAATGAGGCTTGCTAACCTGTAGGCAGCCTCCCCAATCAGCTTTACACATTGCCAATGCATTTGCGGCTGCCGCTGCCGCCTCTGAGGGCAGAGGGGGAAAAAAAAAAAAAAAAGAATTGTGAAGTTTTTATCTGAGCCGCTGACAAACATTACTCTTTAATGCAGTTTTGTAGAAATGCATTCTTATCCCTCTTGGAAGGCATTTATCTACTTGAAAGCGGCAAAACGGTTGCCACAGGGAAGGATTTCTTTTAATGGACTACAATAGGCTCAGTACGGGACGCCTCCCGATTTTAGTGATGGCTAGATAGAGGAGGCCAGCCGTATATTCATGGGAAATTGTTTATCCAGCCGGCTGAAGCCAAAGGTCGCCTGACAATAGCATTTCAACTTTCATCTGAAATGATTCTTTTTCACTCTTAGAGATTGTGCCGTGGAATTTCAGACAGGTGCTTTAGGAATAGCAATCTGCAAAAGGAGATGTCACAAAACGTGAATACAAACTATGTGTAGATGTATAAACGTGCAGGGGCGAGGGGGGGGGGCGGGGGAACATCCCTCCCCCGTGGGAGGTAAACGTCCCACAGAGTTTGCAATTCACACGAGGCGACATCGTCGCCGTGTCTCAGGCCTCTGTGTATCCTGACGCATATGTCTTGTGAGGTCCTTGTGAGGTCCTCACTTTTCCCCGTCTTGTAGCGAGGGGCCAGCATCTAGGGACACAATGTCGCTGCCCGAAGATGGGGTCGGGGGGCGGGCGGGGTCCGTGCGCCCTTAACGCCGCTTTCGGGGAGCGGGGACAATAAATCAATCAACTGTCCTCTCTGCCAGGGGCCAAATGGAAACAAATTGAAAAGGACAGAGAACAAAAACAGATCAAAACAGACAAACACGACGGGGGGGGGGGGGCGGGGCCTTGCTGACAGGACGATATAGAGCAGTGATTATACTTATATTTTCTTCTATGACAATGTGCCACCGTCTGATCCAGCAGATCAGCTTTCTTCTGTTCTGATCCAATATGTTCTTTCCATGGATACTCACTATTAATGTTATTTCCTAAAGAGCAGCGGTTCCATTTCCTGGTCTGTCGGAGCTCAGTGTAACATCACAGCCATCAGATGGAGCTGTTTTTACATTCCAATATGAATATTGTACTTAATACAGAGCAGTGATTTGTGCTTCTGACTTTTTAATGTTTTTTTTTTTTTTTTTAATTCAGCTGACTGTTCCAGTTCCCGCTCTCTACTCAGCCTCCAGTTTGTCACGAAAACAGAATAGTGGGCGTGGGTGGCAGATGTCAATGTTTTATTTTTTTTTCTGACTGGCCTATAGTTCACACGCGATCGAGCCGTACGTGGCCACACAAACGTGTGACATTAGTAGGAAAAAAGAATTGAGAAATTGGAAGTAAAACATCAGAGCTTCCTGATATGTGGCATGTATACGTGCTGGGAAAAAAAGCCACCCCTGCATTAGTAAGAAGACTGTTCAAGGTTTTGACAAGCTTTTTGTTGTTGTTGTTTGTTTACCTCCATAACCAGCTTTAAAAGTGAACATCTGCAGGTGTCGTCTAATTCACCGGCGCAGCCGACAGTGTGCCGATCAGACGTCTCGCAGCGTGCAGCATCGGGCGCTCGAGGCCACAGAACTTGCTGCATGCCACAAGTTGAATTAATGAACCCTCTTAAAGGGTTTTGCTTTTGCTTTTTTTTGCTTCTCAAATGAGAGAATGTTGTCGCCTTTTTATCAAACCTCTTCATATTTCACTGAGGTGGAATGGCGTGCGGCACATTTGCGAGGCAGAACGAATGCTATATAAATCTCAAGTAATGAGCGGGGCCCCGGGGACGTCATCTAAATGAAGATTTTACACCAATTTCAACATGGCTGCGATTTGACTCCTGCCTTAAGTGCATTTGTTTAACAGGTGCTCGGAGACGCCAGGCTGCAAAGTGTCGCTATGTCTGCTTTATTAATTTCTGGCGCGCAAGTGGGCGGGGGCGTGCGCCGGGGAGAAAAGGGGGAGTTGACAAACACTAATCAAAAGGTTGCGAGTGGGATGATTCCGCCATTGAACCAATGTACTCGCGCTTCATTTGCAAACTAATGATTCCGAACCCCCGCAATCTGTTCGAGGTCAGCTCCTGTGTATTTTGGATACGCTTGGCTATTAGCATCACTGAAAGCTTCAGATGTGTCAAACCTGCCGCCCCCCCCCCCAACCCCAGTGATAGTCACCTACTTTAATTTCCCTGCAGGCCTCCGAGGGGGGCGAATTCAACTAAAATCACAAGCTGTTTTGTTGGCAATCCTTTGTGGCCTATAATGAATCTAATGAATATAAAGAGAGGCGAAGGGAGGCTGGGATAAGAGGGGTGGGTGGGGGCTGCTGGGGGTCAACGGGATAGAGGCGAACGCATTTCAACCACCGCTGTGTTGCTTTTACTTGACGATTTGTGACCCTCAACAATGGGACAATGGCGAGTGTTTTTGTACCCTTAATTTGCCTTGGTGTTTCGGCCTCATCTCTTTCACCACCGAGCACTGAAAGTCATCAGTCCGGAGGGGGCGGAAAAAAAGCGCTGACCGCACGGTCGGCCGGACAAAGGGGGAGGTTTTAAGATGAATCCTATCAGGCGGCCGGAGGAGTAAAAAGGGAAAGAGACTCAAAGACAACAAGGGTTGAAATTAGCCCCTGAAGCACTTCCTCTCTGGTCTATCGCACCGCAAACAGCACTTCCACCTCTTAAAAAGCGACCGAGCATGTGCACTGGCGCCCGCGAGAGGCGTTTGGCACACGAATTAAAGCGGCTCATCAGATAAGAGCGAAAAGGCCGACCAAGGTGGCGGACGCGGCGGGGGAGCCGTGTCAAAGCCCGCCGCCCTCCTCGGGGCCCCTCGGGTGGCGGGATGGAATTAACGGGCCTGTTGTTTTCGAATATGACCCACATTCAGCTTCGTGAATGGCCGCGACCCGCACTTCAAACTTTTTAAGAGCTCTTGGATAGAAAAGTTCTGTATCACTGGTCCGTGCTGGTATGCTCCCCAGTCCCCGTAATGATTTCCATTCATAAACATGCGCTGCGCTACCCTCCACCTGGCAGCTGCCGCTGTGCGCAGGAGATTACTATTATGAACCCTCCAATCCCGAGGATAAACATCTCTCCACTTTTGAAGTTTGCCGGCATGCGGCATATTTTAGTGCCGTGCGACTTAAGCATCCCTTCAAGGTATCACTTGCCACATCTCCTCTCATTTTACATACATTGTTCAACTTTAATGGGGGTCTAATTTGTGTTATCAGCTTACGGGGCAGTAAGTAATAATTTGCATGGCTGCCCTAAGCAAATATGCCTCCATAAGCATCCCGTCGTATAGACACAAGAATGGATTAGCCTCCATATTGGCTATGCCCCGGCGGTCAGTCGTTTAAAGAAGCAGAACAGATAGTTTGGCGACAATCGCTCTACCTTGAGATGACGCCTGGGATAAAATGAAAATGACGGCAGCAGCCAGATGACATCTGCCGTTCTTATTTGCAGCCGAGCAAAAGGCAATGTAATTCTAGCTCATACACAAAGATAATAATGATACGTTTTGATCGATGCAATCACAGAGAGGTTGATGGAACCGCACTGCGTCATACTGATATGCATTCATATTTTAGGTGACTTGTTTCGGTGTAAAAGTATTTAGTGAATTTAAAAATTGTTGTAGTGTTTCAAATAAGTGGCGCTGTCTCCAGAATGTTAGTGAGTGCTGGTGCGACAACCTCCACAAAAACGTTATATTGTAACAACCGACATTGTCAGTGATCTCATCATTTCGCTACTTTTAGTGCAGAATCCTATTTAATAAAAAGAAAAGAGCCTCTAATGTTAGCTATAAAAGATCACCATGTTTGCTTTTGGGGTGTTTTTCTTCCCTTTGCATTGAGACAAAGCAGCAACAACAACAAGCCTGCTTTTGAGATCTTAATATACAAGCTTGGAAAAGCCACTTAAATTTGTCCAAGATCATTTTCCCCTCAATGATGATGCCCAAAACATTTCTGAGTCCCCAGAAAATTTTGACATTCTGAGCTAAAAAAACATCACTCAAAAAACACGCAAGCACAGGAAAAAAAATATTAAAAAATTCTATCTTGTCATTTCAATTTCATTTCCAAATTTTGTACCAAATCCTACTGATTTTTATGTTTCAATACGCTACCCCAATTTGTTTTACCCTGGAAACACTGTCCTTTATTATTATTATTAAAAACGTTTGCAATTAAAACTCACAAAATCATATACCTAAGTAAACTTTGTGTGATCTAATCATTTCACTACTTTTTGTTAAAAATTTGATGAAAAGTGGCTCGATCCTCAAACCATAGCGCCATGTTTGTTTTTGCCGTTTTCTTTCTGTCGTAAACAACTGACTTCGAAGCTTGGGAAAGCCAATTCAACTCATCCGAGAGCTTTTCCCACCCGAGCTGAGGTCTCGTTGGCCGTCACATCTGTAGAAGATCATAAAGTCAACCTGTTCAGTGGTTTTTATGAACTTGTGTTTACGGGGACACAGCATCTCCAGAGGAGAGGAGCTTGATATGTGACTTGCTTGCGTCAGGCATGTGTGTTCCGCCTGTTAGCTTAGTAGAGTTAATTGCCATGGTGGGTGGTAAGGAGCGCTAGGAGCCTGATCTTAGGAATATGTCATATTTGTTAATCGGACATGCAGATGCAAATAAAGTGTGACAGACTGTGACCAACACCGCTGGAGCATAAATACCGTTAACTTCAGAAATGTTCTTGGCGCGGGAATAAAGTCGCATAAAGGCTGCGGCGACAGCCCTCCTGTTTATCTGTTTATTTATTTTGTTCAGCTATTTCCGTTCATGGGCCGATGTGACAAAAGAGCTGTGATGAAAATAAAAATAATTTTAAAAAATGGAATACTAGGGTGCCAGATTGTGCTTTTTTGTGTGCATCGCAGCCCCATGCTAGGTGGGAATTGTGGAGCTGATTGCATTAGCTGCAAAGAATTCCTGTTAAGTGAAATGTTCGCCGCCATTCAGGCTTATGCGACCTAATTCATATTCCTGGAAGGCTTTTTAATTTGCAAAACACGCCAGCTGAAAGGAGGGTGCAGCGTCTTCAGGGGGAAAAGAAAAAACAAACAAACAAAAAAAGCGCCGTTGAAAAGTTTGTAAAGCTCGTCCGCAGAGATTGATTAGAGTTGTAAAGATTTTGTATCAAAAGCGGCGCTGATTAGAGCTTGCTTGCTGCTCATTTGCATCTCACGTGCAATCTCTCGCTCTCGTGCTCATAAGCGTTGTTAATGCGGAAATAATATCAATGCGAACGATATTAATAACCGCGCCGCGAGGTGTCACTTAATCAATGAAAACAAATCATACACCTTGCCGTGATTATCTGGAGGACGGTGAATATTAATGTGCGAGTCTGAATCAATGTCGGGTGGGGCGGGGGGGTTGAATATGTTGCCTCCTGTTTACCCGAGCTAAGACGATTCTTTCTTTTATACTTCCTCGCCATCGCAGAGATCGATTGGAACGTGACAAACGAGAATAAGCTCTTAGAGCAATTCGACAACAAAAACACAGGCGATTGTATTATTCTAAAGTCAAACGAGGGGATGCTCAAATTTCAATTAACTTTAGTTTGTCTTTGTTGTCGTTAATTAGGCGGGATGCGAGAGGCTTATTGTGTGCCATTATTCTCTTGAAAGTGGCATTAGTATGTAGCACGAGGCGAGGAAATTAACAGGCACGCAAGGCAAGACATGAGACGGGGAGCCCTTTTTTGATTCGGCAGGTAATAGCAGCGGGCCCCGAACAGATTCTTTATTTCATTATTTGATAAGGAGGCCTCTAATGAAAATATCAGCCAGCAGCAACGCAAGTCAGCGGTGGGCGTGAAAAGGAAAGTGGCTCGGAGGAGGACGGTGGCGGACGGCCAATTACCTCATGACTGCGTTCCATTAAATCAAATGTGAAACACACCTGGTGGGCTAATGGAGGTCAAATGTAGAAGCAAATGGAAGACAACGCAAGTGGCAACGTTTTTAACTAAAAAAAAAAAAAACACTGACATTTATGTGAGTGTTGTTTTGGAGCCCGAAAACGCCAACACTTTTAAAACTTTTATGAACAATCCCTGTTTGAGCTTGCATTTGTCCCCCTTTTTTTACATGTTGTTGTTCTAAATACAGTACTAACGATTCCTGACACGGAAGGCGGGGGTTACAAAGTTGTCACAGAAATGTTCCGCCTTGGGACGTTGTGTCCGAGCCATAACCCAAAAGCAGGACCACCTGTGTTATGGAATTCCACAATGTCAAGTCAGGGGTGTGAGCTTTAACACCTGACACTCACTTCTCCCACATTTTCCCACAGAGTGTCATACTTCAGCGACTGCAGCAGGCGAGCAAGTGCCAAAAATGGCATACGTCGTGAGTATAAAGGTGGTCCTTTTTCATTTTTGATGACATGAAACCTTTCACACAAAAAAACAACAACAACAACAAACAAACAAACCTGTCCTTACTAAATGGTTGTTGTTTAAAGGCACCCTGAGGCTTCACTAACCTCACGGATCACCATGTCCCAGCATTCTCCTCGTTGGCCCGCCACTCACGTTGGCTTCTTTCAGCAAAAAGATGCCGGAGGCCATCAAGCACACCAAATCTCAGAACAATAACAAGCCGACTATCAGTTACGTCTCTCACCTGTAATCACCTGGCATGCATTAAGAGCATCCCCTCACCCCCCTCGACTCTCCTCGTGCATTCTTGACTGCTTTTTGACACAGGCATCATGTCATGTGTGCCGCCTGTAGCTTTTACTTTTTGCGCACATCCATTCTAGGAGTGAATGCTGTGGCCTATCAGTTACTCTCTGGAGGTGATGTGTGGCTCTAAGTAAGCTGGGATAGACTCCAGCTCACCCGCCACCCTGACGAAGACGAGCACTATAGAAAATGGTTGGGAAGATGTTTATAACCAGGCACAATTATTCATACAATTAAAAAAAAAAGGTAACTAATGTATATAACTTATGGAATTACTTCTGTTATGATCAACACAGTCAATAATACACAGCCCTGTTCAAACAGCAGGTTTTTGTGATGTACAAAAAAGAGACCAAGATAAAGCATTTAAAAACTTGTTTTCGCCACTATTAGTTAACCTTTAACCTGTACGACTCAATTGAAAGTAAGAAAATAAACACCTAAGATAACGTGGTTGCACAAATCCCACGTTGGGATGTAGCTGTGTTCAGATTTAAGTAATCCCATTCAAACGCATGTTAAATGTGGGTCAGCACAAACCTGCCACCATTTAAAGAGTTTCAGATTAATCCCGAATAAATTAAGGAGGGAGCATATATACAAGTCTCCCAAGGACTCAACAAAAACAAAATATAAAATGGTCAAAAAGGCAAGTGCTTGAGCACCACTTGGGGTCTATGTGTACATGTGCCTGTTGTAAACATTATCAGGCAGTTTTGCTTGTGTTTCGCATGTACATTCACGAGCTTGACTTTGTCACATCCGTTTCCGTTAGCTTCAAGTTGGTGGTCAGTCGATGCTAATTTAATTACAAATGAATTGCAACATTTGCAATGTGTGTGTGGCGTCACTTACAAGTAACATTCCAATCTCCCTGACTGTTGCTTTGGTATTCACCACCCAATAGGTAAATGAAGTTAACTGAATACACTGTAATTAAAATCTGTCTAACCATATGTCACAAAACAGAAAAGTAACTGACGGGCTTCCTGAGACGTAAACTTTCCATTGGATCATTTTTGACATTATCATCCAGATTTACAAATGTTTATTCTTCGACGGCGATGTGTGTCAGATTAGCGAAGCCAGCTGCTGAGCCGCGTTTTCATTTTCACACCAATGGGTTCGAGAATAAAGACACAGCGTTTAAATAAATCGGCCCGCCGAGGAGACATTCCGCATCAGATGTGAGGCCGATAGCGTCAGGCTAATCTTTCAGCAGGCGCATCAACTTAACTGTGTCGTTACTGCGAGACACATGACGGCAGTTATGGATTTAATTGGAATTTCCATGACCATGTTGCCTAACAATTACTCATTATTTTGATTTTAAGAGCTTGAAATTAGACATTAGGTCTCTCATTCGCTTTGAATTGAACATGTCACTAATTTTAAGTGTTAAAAACCTTGCATAATAAACAATGTTTTCCTACATTTGGAGTGATGACTGGAGACAGAAGAGTTTCCAAATGCAGTGTCGTCACAAGATAAGCTAACGGTTAGCCGAGGTTCTTCGACTTGTTTTTCTTTAGCTCCTACTATTTCTTCTTCTTTGTATTTTCCGGTAGTCTGCATGCCCTGTAGCACCATGCTGCCCCCCCACAGGTTAGTGTTGGTATTACATCAGACATCTGGTTTGGGGGTGTGTCGTGTGCTGTTTTGGTCACTTTGAGTATACAACACACTACTAAGAATATAGTCCTTTTCAAGTGTGGGGTTCTCACATTTTTAAAATCGGCATGCGTGTACTCTGCTTAAGCAGAGCTGCGGTGTTGTTGGATGCACAGGTTTTCCTTTGCCACATTCTCTGGCCTGATTGAACTTTTTTTGTTTGTTTGTTAACAATGCACGATTGTAAGAAAATTCAAAGGCCAAGAAGTGAGTTTTCGAGATCCTCTCTACCCGAGATGACGTTGTCCAATTTGTAGAGCGACGTGAAAGCTGTTTGTTGTTCTAGCGTTGTCCCACTTTATCAGGCGTACAGCAGCAGTGTCCCCTGGGAGTTAACTTTTAGTCTGTTTACTGGCATGCATCTGAAGCCACATGGGCTAGATCATGTCTCCGGGGGCCACAAAAGCAGGCAAATCACTGTGCATTAAGACTAGACACACAATGGACAACAATGGCTTGCATAAACACTATTTAGAACTATTCACATGGCATTGAAGAGATGGGCGTCGACTGGCCATTGCCGCAAAGCCGGCGCATTGTGGCGAGGTGAAAAGAAGTCTAATGAACAGGAAGCCTTATTTGAGAGAGCTGACAGTAACCGTACAACAGGCGCATTGTGCGCTTGCCACCAAGCCTGTGGGTCTCTACATTAGGAGAAATGATGAGAACGTAACCTGAAAAGACACACTGGGGCCTTGGACCCGTGTAAATGCAAGCGCACAATAATGGAGGCTAAGGCGGGAAAGGAAGGGACACACACACACACACACACACACAGTCGCCACCTGTACCCAAAACTGCACGTTTACATGCACACAACATGAACTGCTCTCATGGGCCCCTCAGATAAAAGCCCATCACACACGCGCACACACACACACGCACAGGCACACATCAAACCCCCCTCCAAGCCCGATGGAACTTTGAAGTGCATTGCGGTTAGTTTGCTACCAAGGAGTCTCAATTTAAAATGTCGCAGTTAAAATGTCATACATTTGAAATGATATCAAAGTCTGCAGGGGAGTTAGCAACTTTGGAGCTCAAACACACACACACACAGACACAGAGTAGACCCCCCACTCCCTCCCCAAGCTTCATCAATCTCGCACAAAGGGGTGACATCACCAATAAGCACAGGGCCTTTAAGCAATAAGCCTTATTTACTGATGAGATAAGCCCCCTCGGGGCATCGTCTACACACTTTTGCTCTCAAACGTCACTTTTTGGAAGGTGGTGAAGCATGGCCCGGGTCTTAAGGCTCATATAAAGTATGCAAAGGTTTTTTTGTACCCGTTTTGGGGGTCTTCTCAAAATGGTATACATGCATTAAGACGTTTAGTCCAAGCCAGCGAGGACCGTTTGGTTTGGTTGTAAAAGTAAGGTGAAGGTATCGGAAGACATTAACTGGTTACTGTCAAAGTGACAATAATAAACATATTGAACATATTATATGTCAGCGAGACTCCACCAAGCATTTAGATTGTCAATAGTTTTGTTAAATTTGTTGCATTAAATTAGACATTTCCCCCCCTGAAATTGGTTAGTCAAAATGCTTCATTCTTTTTTTGTATATATTTATTTCATGAGCTAATTGGATAATCAATTTATTGTAAATTAAAAAATGAAAGTAAAAAAAATACATATACACATAAAGGTATTTGATTTTATGAAACAACTGGTTACTGAATTATAAATAATACAAAGTGAGTGACTTATTAATATCTAATTTATGTTTTTATTTTTAAAAATCATTATTCATAATTAAAATTCAAATGTGGCCCTTGAGCACAAATGTTTGCCCACCCTTGGTTTCAAAGTATAAATCAATCAGTATATTGTTCTCTTTTTTTGTGTGTGTGAAGATGACCATTTGACAGGAAATGGAACCCGATGCCAACGATGTCTCTGTCTGGTTGGTCAATACAATATGGCAAATAATAATAATAATGAATGAAGAAAATCTATATGTAGTCTACTGAGTCAGCTGTATTTAGTCGTTATGTGAAGAGAGTCTCCTCCAAAGCACAATCAGTAATCTCGTTTTGTGTGTTAAGAATGTTAAATGAGAAATATTGTGCTTTTTTTTTTTCATGGACTATGTGGCTGTTTCTGCATGATAGTGTTTTCACCAGCGTAATCCAGAGTCACTTGAAAGTGGTTCTGGATCTTCACCAATCCTAGCCAATCATGTCATGGGTGGGGGGGGGAGAATTACATCTGCGTTATTATTTAAATTTGTCAAATTTTGATGTCACAGTCAAGCAAAATTCTCGATGGCTTGCTCAGACACATTTTTAGAACGAGACACCTAAGAAAAAGATTTTTCACAACTCAATTCACACTTGATGAGTTGCCATCCGTTGCGCAGAGACCCGACTCGTTGTTCCATGTCCATTTTCTCTACCGCTTTATCCTCACTAGGGTTGCGGGCGTGCTGGAGCCTATCACAGCTATCCTCGGGCGAGAGGCGGGGCACACCCTGAACTGGTCGCCAGCCAATCGCAGGGCACATACAAACAAACAACCATTTGCACACACATTCACACCTACGGGCAATTTAGAGACTTCAATCAACCTACCATGCATGTTTTTGGGACGTGGGAGGAAACCGGAGTGCCCGGAGAAAACCCACGCAGGCACGGGGAGAATCTGCAAACTCCACACAGGCGGGGCCGGGATTTGAACCCCGGTCCTCAGAACTGTGAGGCAGATGTGCTAACCAGTTGCTCACCGTGCCGCCCTCCGACTCGTTGTATATAAGCAATTATAGTGTCCATTTTCAGTACGTCCCCTTTACAATGTTATGTAGAACATTACTTGTTCAGTTCAAATATTTTATTACGGCGATAGATTGAGTTAGTTCTGTTTCCATTATTTCCTGTGGGAAAAGCAGAAAAAATGGTGGTCGACCAGCATCGTAGCAATCTCTTGTATTGGACTTAGTTAATAGGTCTGGTGAGTTTACTGGGGTTCCATTTGTGTTGGTAGATCAGGTCACTAAACCGCAGACGCATTGTGACTCATTGTGGCTGATGCATGCTTGGTTTTATTGAAGAGTTAGCTTTTATTGCAAATAATGTGCCCGCTTGAGTATGTGATCAGAAAGTTAGAAATTGACAAACTAGCATCAACACAGACCTATTTTTAACATTGACATTTTCTAGTGTCATCATCACATGGTGCTTTTAAAGAAGCGCCATTTGTTGTTTGTTTGGCTTTGCTACACACACACACACACACACACACACAGTCACATCAGGCCTTGGGAACTTGTCACACATCTACTTTGTAGTCACTTTAAAAAAAATCACAGCACGCCGAAGTCTCTAGGGGGTGGGACGCTTCCCCGTCTAACAAGCCCCGTGTCACCAGCCAGGAACAAAGCTGCCACAGTCGATTCTCCTAATTTCAGCGCAGCCTGTCGAAATCCCACTCAGTCACTCACTTTCACTCTCAGCCTCCCTTCAACAAGTTCTTGACGGCGGGATCCGGAGTCGCCACCGGCGGGGTCGGACTCTCCCTAACTTTGCCGCCATTCAGACGCTCTCTCAATTTGTTTCCATTTGTCAAACGGAGGAAGGAAAAAAAAAACTATCACAAAAGAAAACGCTGGCACGGCGGAAAGTTAACGCTCGGGACAAAACCTTAAACAATCGTAGAGTGTGTTCGCATTATCGTCCATTTATCGACTATGTCGGTGAATGGAGTCTCCCTTTAAGTGACACTATTTGTCATTTGTTATTCTGGCATTGTGCTGACTGTATCCATTAAAAGCACATGTATTTGCACACCTATTCAGACTTTTAAATGGCGGCGTTATTATGAGGTATCCTTCCGCCTAATAATACTTATTGTGCAAACTTGTGCGCAGCGGCTATCAGGCAGGGAGCAGGAGGAATTATATGCTGACTGTGATGTAGATAGTGCCATTAGAAACCCCTCCCCCCCACCCCCATTGTGGAGACCCGCCACCCACCATGTCAATGCTGCGTCAGGTGCTCCAGCTGCCACGAGGTCCCCCTGGCCGGCATCCTGACACAGCGACACAAAGTAATCACCGATCACGCTGTTTAATCACTGAAATAAGCACTCCAGAGTGCACCCAACGCCCCCCCCCCCCCCATCCCCACCACCACCCTTCTGTCAATATCCGACTGTCTCATTATCTATTTGGATTCCACATCCTCACTGTCAGATAAACAGAGTGGAAAATTAAGATTAAAAATATGGTAATTTCATTTGAGGCAGCAGGCAGCCCCTTCTCACTGGCCCATTATGCTATTGATTAACCCCCCCAACCCACCACCCCAATTCCATTTCTCTTTTTCAATGTAAACTTTAATCTATTTGCAGGGCAACAATTCAACTCCCGGGGGGCTCTTTGAGAGTAAGTAACCATTTAATATGACGCTGGCTCAACACTCGCTGGCTTTAATGAATTGTCTAACTCTCCTGTGTGTGTGTGCGTGTGTGTGCATGTGTGTCTTACACTTCACTAGCCAAATGCGCAGATTTTTCTAAGTGCGGCTCATCCATTCTCAGCTATTCCGCCATCCGCAGTTATGTGCAGCTCGCTTGCTAATTGAGCCGCTAATGACAAAATCACATAGTAATTGCGCGTCGTCATCATTGTACCGCTTACATGCTAAATTAAGCAAAGACGTCGCACAGTGCGCTCAAAACACATCGCTGGAGTCACTCGATGAAGGCGAGGCAGGAAAGACAAAAGGATGAGTCAAGGAATGCCAGTTTTATTCTATGTACAATATAGTTCTTACATATACAGAGAGAGAAAGAGAGAGAGAAGCCCAGTATTGAGAAGGAGCCAGATGGGCTGTCATGGAAGAACGAGCCTCTGCATGGCGCATGTACCAGCAACAAATTGAAGTGCCTGAGAGAGAAAACATACCAGTGGCTGGAAAAGGATGGAAGGACTGAAAGACAGCTCCGAGGCACTAATCATGGCAGCACAAGAACAAGCCCTAAACACAAGCTCAAAAGAGGCAGGGGTGTACTACACCAGACAGGAGCCCAGGCGCAAGCAATGCAAAGAAGCCCCTGAGACAGTGCAGCACATCACAGCATGGTGTAAGATGTTGGCAGGCAAGGCATATATGGAGCGGCATAACCAAGTAGCAATAAGTAGCAATACATCTGTACCAAATGTGGACTGGCGGTCCCAGAATCAAGATGGCAGACCTCACCAAAGGTGGTTGAGAACAACCAGGCCAAGATCCCGTCAGACTTCCAGATCCAGACTGACAATGAGTGGTGGCCAATGAGCCTGACATACTGGTAGTTGATAATCATCAGAAGACAGCAGTTGTGCTGGATGTAGCGTTCCTGAGTGATAGCGACATCCGTGAAAAAGGAACACCAAAAGCTGGAGAAGCTGAAGGAAGAACAACAGACAAAATGTGGATGGTGAAGGCAATAGTGGTGAAAACGATTTATAAATGATATGCACCTTCTGGTGTGTGCATTTTGGCCACCTGGTGGTCGTATAATGCAAACATAGAGACACATGAAGAAGCGTTTCACAACTGACTCAGTAAGCTGCACTATTATTAGTCATTTTTTGCAAAAGATAAAGAATATATGCTTGTGAGTATTGTTATATTGTCTCTCTGCATGTGTTGCGCCACCGTTTGTGTTCAAATATCCATCGCTTAAAAATTTATAACACGGCAACAATAATGCTATTTATTAGCCTCTCTATGGTGTTTTGCATTGTTAGCTTGCAAGTCAAAGCAAAAATGACACTGAACATTGGGTTGTATCTCGAGGCACCACTGTTTGACTATTCACTTGACCTTGATTCAGTTTTTCTCCGAAAAATATTACTTAATTTTCTGAAAAATATGCCTGTTTTCATTTTACTTTTTAAAGTATGACTTATATATATATATATATATAGGCAGTAGTCCCTTAAAAATTACACCCTTTTATTTTTGTAAAAACAAAGCTTTTGTCTCACGATATTGCTCATTTTTTTGTCTCGACAGGAAAAAAAATGAGTATTGTCAAAAATATGAGTTTCTTCTCGTATTACTTTATTTAAATAAAAATACAACTTTTTTGTTGGAACATAACTACATTTCCTCAGTTTCCAATAAAATGTGACTTCATTCTCTCAATGTCTCTTGTAGTGTATATATATAATTTTCTTTTCAGTGTTGCCCTGATACTCCTTCGTAAACAGTGTTAATTATTAAAATATCATGGCTATAGTCAAAAGTGAAAAAAGACCACCTCCAAAAAGAGAAAGATATATAGTTGAGTGTTGGTGGTGTCAGCAAATAACCATTTTACCTAAAAACATGTTGGCATATTACAGCATTCACAATGACATTTTCAATGAAACATTTACTGTTAAAAAGAGAATCTTGCAAAATTGTCATTCCAGTAGGAACTTCTGCTGACAAAACATTTTTGTTGTTGTTGTTGTTGCCAAAATGACAAATGATTGTTACATTTCACATGTCCTGCTGTTTCCTGAGCTGAGGTTGACATACAGTACGGTGGTCGCGTTGTTCAAAGTGCAGGAGGACGCATCATTAAAAAAAAGTGCAAACACAAGAAGAAGAAGAAGAAGAAGGCACAATTATTAGCGAGCTCACCTGTGTGTAGCTCAAATAGAGAGAATAAAAGCAGTCATTCATTTAGTGCAACAGAGTGAATACGTTCAGTCAGTGCACTCTATCAAGCACCGGTACAGGATTGACGTCCACGCAAAAGGCCCGCAGTGCACATACATTCACATAGCAAGGTGCTATCAGTAAACAGTTACGCTATCAATAAAGGCACAGACACACACTAAAGTGGACATTCCAATACACAGTCAAATAAATAAATAAATACTTCCGGTAGGGCTCGGTCGGCGACGGCGGTCAAAGCCGCTCTCCAAAGTGTCAGAGAGACGTCTCAAAGACGACGTCCTGGAGGTGGCGCGGCTCCCGCTTTTTGTTCTCGTGCACCTGCAAGCAGACGAGGGAAAGCGGCATCACGGAATACGAGCGCACAATCGCGGCGACGATCTGTTGGCGGCCGCCGCGTTTGTGACAGCTGCAGTCAGCGCTGGCTTGAAGGGATTTGTCAGCCGCTCAAGCATGCCAGAGTGGCTTATTTAACAGGGAAACGTTCAGTCCTGCTGATAGCAGGGAATGATTTATGTCGGAAGCCTCGAATTCCTTATACAAATGGTCAGGAACTGAACAACTGCAGTGAAGACGATATTACCTTACCTTAAATATTACATTATTTTTACCTACTATGTTTGTCAACCATATCATAGGGAAATGTCGTTGAATGTATACCCTAGTGACAGTTAAAAACATTCTCTGAAAGTCTCCAAATTTGTCTCAACACTTGTATTACAGGAATGTTACAAAGTTATTTATAACATTGTGTGTATCTAAAATGTATGACGGCAACAGTTTTAGCCTGGTAATAATTAACTGACTTTATATTATTTTCATGTCAACCAGTGTCAGATTTTGCTTAACTTTGGCTGTTATGTCTTACCCGCTATAACATAAACAAGAACAAACAAAATATAGCTAGTGGTTTACTCGCCTGACTTCCGTGCAACGCGGGTTCAATTTGACGGTGTGAATGTGAGCGTGAATGGTTGTCTGTCTTTATGTGCTCTACGACTGACTAGCGGCCAGTCCAAGGTGTAGTCTGCCTTTCGCCTCAAGTCAGCTGGGAGAGGCTCCAGCTGCCTGCAAACCTGAACAGAATAAGCGCTGTAAAAAAAAAATGGATGGAGGGCAAACTATAGCCTAGATTGTCTGCCATGTTCGTGGAGTAGGTTGCGTTGAAAGCATGAATAAAATGAGAAAAAGCATCCGGCTATGAACGTAATACAGCGCTTACGTTTTTGTGTGCTTTTCTATTAAATTCTTGTGAGCGCAGAATGCCATTCACAGGTGGGGGAAAGTTTGAACAAAAAAGCTGCAAACAGGAAATCCGCAACGTGCGATATCCAGAGACAGAGCGGGAGAGCCTCTTTCAACGCGAACAAAGCCGCAAGAGGTTGATATCAGATTATTGAATGTGTATAAACTTGAGTGACAACTATAGAAACTTGTCACACAACATTTCAGTATTTAATGTAAAAGTGGTGCTAGACAGTAATCTGATGAAAGGGGAAGCGGCGTACAATGCGGGAAAGGAAAGGGAAAGGCTTGGACAATACGTCCCCACCAGTGGAGCAGTGTGCAGGCTAACAGCACAGCAAATAATAGCACAGTGTGCTGACTCTTTCAAATCACTATTTTACTCGTTTCACTCCTCTGGCTGACGAGATGGACCGGCGCAGATAAAGTTGTGAGAAAATGAAATGATGCCCACTTTTTCTCATTGCACAAAGGCCCGTTTGAAGTTGCAATGCAATGCTATCTGCGGCCCCAGACAGATGCGCAGAGAATAGCGGTGAACAATGACGAGCCCGCCACTCTTATCGCTCGTCAGTGTCCGAAGGGGAAATACATCACAAATGAATTTCACAGGGAAAAATATGGACATTCTCTATTACAGTAATCCCCATAGAAACTTTATCCCCAATCGCCATGAAGTTAAACTCAATATTTCTTCAGGAATCATCTGTAAAATGATCTAAAAATTATGTGGTGGGAGGAAGATTATTTGCAGAATTTTTCTTTGTGATAATATCTGAGGATGATAAATCTACAAAGGGACCATTTCTCTTGAAATTAATGTTCTGGTGTGGCTGTAGTAAATGATAGTCAAGGGCTTTTTCTTCACTATATTATTGTGAAAGCGGAGTCTCAGGTTAGCCATTGGGTAGCGCTTTAGCATCCCGTGTCAAAAAAAATAAAAAATAAGAAAAATAAAACTGCCTGGTGGGACAAAAATATTGATCCATCAAATTATTATATTACTTAAAATATCAGTGCAGTAGGGTCAAATGTTGACATTTTCGTAATTTATGTAGGTGCTCAAAAAAAAAAAAAAAAAGAAGTGTAGTTTTCACCTACAACTGTAAGCATGAATCTAACTATGTTTTATGTATCGATTGCCGCACTATCCCTGTACCCTGATATCATGGTTGTCATGTTGAAAATATTGCACTGGTATCGTGTCGTGATACAGTGTTTTTCGTGTTGATATCGTATCATGTTGTATGGTTACTGTACTGAAAACATCACATATCCTTTAGAGATAATATGGACATAATGCAAAAAAATATCATGCTGATATTGTATTTTGTAGTTATCGTGTTTAAAAGTCATGATTATATCATATTGTGATACAATGGCTATCGGGCAGATATCATACTGTAACATGAGCTTTCATGTGGAAAATATTGTGTTGATGTCATATGGTTATAGGTATCAAGTGGAAAATGTAACGTTGTCATCTTTACAGTTTGGATATTGTGCCGATAATCTATTTTCACACTGGTTGACGTAGAAAATAGTGTAACCTCAGTTTTCAGGATTAATCCATCTGACTAAAACTGAATTGTACGAAAACCAAAGCAATATTGGATGTACAAAAAAGTGGGACTAAATTTAGATGATAAAAATGGTCAAACTACACAGAAACTAGGGCATATAAAAACCAAGGCTCCACTGTATTGTATTCTCGTTAATGTAGGGAAAATATTGCTCCAATATCGTATTGTGATACTCCAGTGGATGGTTTTTGTATGGAAATATATTGTATTGTATTGTTACCTGTTTGGCAGCATTCAGCAGTGAGGCGGCCTCGGCTTGGCCAGTTTGCTGTACCATTTGGTAGAAAAGCCCATCGTGGTTTTGGAGCAGCACGTAAGGCTCATCATACTCGTGGACCTTACCGGCATCCAGGACCTGCAATCACATAGGCAACACTAATAGTGTTTTGCTTGTGCCAGAGCCCTTTTATTTTACTTTTAACATTTCAGCTTCTTGTCATCAGCGGCAGCGGGGAATGTGTCATTTTATCTGACTCATGCTGACAGCAAACATTTGTGCCTGTTCTTGCTGGACAGTTGGCATCTAGCCTGTTAGTCGCGTTACGGTTGATTGTGCTGAGTCTGAGAGACTGAAGATGAGCGAACCAGTCATGGATTTATTTTTGTGAAACCTAACAATCACACCCTTAAGAAGCTCCTGATAATGACCGTCATTTCTATGTCCTCACCTGACAACCACACAATGAACAGTGCCACTTAAAACAACTTACTAGGGACTGCAATTACTGCATTACCGACAAGCTCTAGTCCCTTGCTATTATAAACAGCATAAAGTAGGTGTAACTTCAGGAGGTGTAAAGTACGAAAGGGAGATACACTTCTCCTGACTTAATTAATAGTTTAGGGTAGGGGTGGGGACTCCTTACTACCATACTAAATTCATTTTAAAAAAAAAAAAAGATTCAACATGCTGGTTAGCACATCCGCCACACGGTACTGAGGTTCAGTGTTCGAATCTTGGCTAAGGCTTTCCTGCATATTCTCCCTGTGCTTGTGTTTTGGTTTTTTTCCGGGTACTTCGGCTTCCAAAAACATGCATGTCAGGTTAAATGAAGACTCCAAATTGTCCACCGGCGTGAATGTGAGCGTGAATGGTTTTTTGTCTGTGTCTGCTCTCCGACTGGCTTGTGACAAGTCCAGGGTGTACCCCCCGCCCACCTCTCGCCAAAAGTCAGCTGGGGTAGGATCTAGCTCAAACGCGACTCTAAAAGACGAAACGCGATATAGCAAATAGATGGATAGGTGGAGGGTTTTTACAAATTGCGGGATTGGTCATATCAAAGCTATGTATCGCCCATGGGCCATAGCTTTACCACCACTGCTTTTGACCCAGGATACACAAGCAGTTAAGTTTGCATGTTGGGAAAACTCTCAGCGTAAATACTAGGATCAAGCTTCTCAGGTGGGACTTGATTTTGCTCCCAGCAGATCTTCATGCTAATCCGGGGGCATTTAACACGAACGTAGGTAAGACTCAGCTGCTCCATATGTGGCTATTTTTTTGGCGACCAGGCAATTGCCAGGTCCCGCTGAGCCCTCCACAGACTCTTGACAAATGCTGCCGCAAATGGCGCTAATTGGCACCTCTGCAGGCAGTTGTAGGAAAAGGGCCAAAGATCAAGTGGCACGAGAAAAGGCTCAATGAGAGGAAACGCTGTGAGGGAGACAGACGGCACAGCTGTTGAAAAAATGTGGTGATTGAATTTGGGCTCTGCGGAGGTTTGTTAGATACAGGCCCTTCAAAAATAAAATGTGCTTTATGGCCTGAATGTCAGGTATGGCATTGTTGAAGACACTGACTGGAACCTTCAAAGTCGCATAGTTGGCAGTTAAAACTTAATTTGATGAGATAGTGTGCATTGAAAGTGAGACAAAACTTGGATTTCAAACCATCTTCAAATCTTGTAAAAGCTCAGTTCAGTGAGAATCTAAAGGGAGAGAAAGGAGGAGGGTACTTGTGATGACAAAGAGGAAAAATCTGATAATATCAGAAATGCAACATAAAAAAGGGTCTGGCCATTCACTACTGTATGAGCAATGCAATCAAATATCAATTACGCAAATTATATAAATAAACTCCATATTATATCTTAAACAATACATAGTGTTCTCATCCCTGTATAATTAAGTTTTACTATATTACAGTCACAGTTTGACCTTGCAACAAATTTGTTTTTCATAATAACAACTTGGAAGTTCATCCAGGCGTCCCAGAAGGCATTGTGTTCCACTTTGAAGGTTCCACTACAGAATGTGGGGAAATTATATATATTCCAATCATGCATTCAAATTAAAAGCAGAGGTACATCTGAATGTGGAATGAGGACTTAACCTGAATGAGTTTTAACCTTGAAGTGCGGGACAATGGAATGTCACCGCCTGGTAACCTACCAGTATTCTGTCACAGTCGATGATGGTGTTGAGCCTGTGAGCGATGGTGAGGACGGTGCACTCTTGAAACTTGCCCCGGATCGTCTGCTGGATCAGGCTGTCAGTTCTAAAGTAGCACAGAACACAACACCTGAGAACAAAACACTCGTCCGAAAGCGCCCCGGGCGGGGTTTTTACGCGGCACACTACAATGCAGCAAGATATGAGGCGGTCGACGCGACAAAACAAAAAGGTTATCGGAGCTCCTTTGCAAAGTGTTGTCAAAATGTTTCATGGAACAATAGAACATGTAAACAGTAAATAACCTGTGCTGACTACACATACAACATGCATGCTTTATTTTGTCTTTTCAAAGCAGGGGATTTAAGGGGTTGCTTATATTATAGAAGCTCACTGAGGGATACACGTTGTAGTTTTATTTGGATTAAAATGTTGTTTGTAATTTTACTTGACATCTGAAAAGGAGCCACAAAGTGTACAGTGGAACCTCAGGTTAGGAACTTAATTGGTGCCGTGACCCCGTTTGTAACCCGAAACGTTCGGAAACCGAAGTAATATTTCCCATTAAAATTAATTGAAATGCAATACATTTTATAAAGATAGTTGTAAGTTAACATTTTACTGGAACTTGATTAACTTTTACAGTACATATACAGTAGCATATGTAGTTGTATATGCAATGAATTCAGTAAGAGTAACCTTTTAAAATGCATCTGAAATTCTACTATATTGTCCTGAAATCAGGCTAGACCAAGTCTACTGGCTTTTTTTTTTTCCCCCTCAAACTCTTTTTCAACTATTATCTGAGTTACCCTATTTTTATTATCACTTTTCTTTTGTCTGTTTACGCCAAAGAAAGCCAATTAATTTTACAGGGGGTTCTTGGTTTTTGACGATACCAATATGGGGTGTTTTAAGGTTATTTACAGTGCACATGAACTAGTTTTCTCAGACTACATTAGACTACATCGTCATGCGGCACAAGACGGCTTGCTGTTACAGCCATATGTAATGTTTGTCATTTCATTTTCTAGTTATTGCCTCAAAGTGGTTTTGATACAAATATTTACTGTAATTAGGGCTTTAATACTGCGTTAGCGTAGGTTATTGATGGACTATGGTGCGTTTCAATTTAACTACACATTCGGGTTATGTCGCCACCGAAGGAACGGAACTCTGTAGACCCTCTGTATTGGTTAAATCAACCTGTAAACCAGTACTCAAGTCAACTGATGCAATTGATATATTAAGGCAGTCTGGTTTTATACACCGAACAAAAATGTAACCGCAACATTTTTATTTTTGCTCACATTTTTAGAGGGTGCATCACATTTTGAGTGGCATTTTGTTGTCGGCAGTCTAATGTACACCTGTGTAATCTAATCGGCATCTCGATATGACCCACCTGTGAAGTCGATGTTTTTTTTTGGGGGGGGGGGGTTTGCCCGCAAAGCCTAAGTGCTCACTAACACAATATTATTGAGACAAGTAGGGCTGTTGTGTACATAGAAAAAGTCTCAGCTCTTTTGAGTTCAGCTCATGAAAAATGAGAGCAAAAACAAAAGTTGCTTGTTTATATTTCTGTGCAGTTTAAATCCTCCCTGGAAGGTTGTGTGCCCTGCTATTTTATTAAATCCTTTTTGAGTGGCACTATTAAACTCCTGTGACCTTGGGTCCACATTGGCCGTGGCCTCGTCGATGACAAGGATGCGGTTTTTGCGTAGGATGGCTCTGGCCAGACACAGCAGCTGCCTCTGGCCCATGCTGAAGTTGGAGCCCGACTCGGTCAGCAGCGCCTCCAGTTTATTGGGCAGTTCCTCCACCGCAGCCTTCATCTGCACCTGCAGAGAGGCAGAGCACGGCCCCCGGCCCTTCATTACTCCCATATAAAGGCTTCCCGCTGAGATGCCTTTAAAGAACCATCCAAACACAGCCATTAACCGCCTGGCACAATGCAAGGCCAGGTCCACTGATGACCTTGGCCAGTGCTCTCTTGTGGCCAGCCTCTAGCTTTAATCCAGGCCACCAAACCCATTCAGAGGCAGGACCAGGAGCTGAAGCCCTTCACTGTGGGGGGAGCCTTCATCCTGATTGGCCTGACTGCCCAAACACATCTCCCCCAGCACTTTCAATGCTTCCCAGTTACAAGCCGCACATTGAGCGGGGCCCCATGGCCCTAATGGGATTTCCCCCCATGACTTGTGGCGAGCAGGGAGGCTGAATGGGAGCATTGTACAGGGGGACAGAGGGATCCCCCCCTGGGCCGGGCAAGGGGGAATCATTCAGAGACAGGCTGGAGTACCTCTTGGAGTGCATTCCACAGGTCCTCATCTGTGTGCTGGCTGAAAGGGTCCAGATTCTTCCTCATGGTGCCCGTGAAGAGAACTGGGTCCTGTGGATAGATGGATATAGAAAGAGAAGGCCGTGGCCGGTAAAGATAATGACGAGGGCTGGAGTGTATGAAAGAGTTAAGGACAGCCTTTATGGAGCGCATCTTGGAAATGAGGGGGGGAAAGATGTTCACAAAAGGCTCGATACACTCAGGAGTCCCATTCAATGCTTTGGCCAACTATACTTCACTATGTTGATCTTTTAGTATCTTGTTGGTATGTGGATCTTACAGTAGCCAAATTGGTAGATTCGTGATTGTCATCTTAAAATTTACAATAGTCATGTACATGTGTGAAACGACAGGTGAGACGCTATCCAAGCCCCACACACCTATGGCAAGGATGGGACATGTACAGCCTTCTTACGTAACTTATGACAATGTGAAGAAAAGCATGCAGGAGGAAGCCACAGCACACAGAGAAACACAGGCAAGCACGGGGACAACATGCACACTCCACACTGGAAGGCCACAGTCAAGATTCGAACGCAAAACGTGCTAAACACTAGGCCACTGTGTGTGATGACAGTGACAGACGATAAGTGATGAAGGCATAATGCAAAGGTTAAGATGCAGATATGCCCCACACATTAATAAAAATAAGTTAACCACTAGTAATAGTCCCAAACTAGGTTTGACAGTATGACACTGGAGTTTTACTACTTTGAGTGTGAGTCCACTTACTTCATTTAGCTACTGCACAGTTATATTCTTCTCACACCGACCCTTCTTCACATATAAAATCCAAAGAAAAAGTGAAATACGTAAATGTAATCCTGACTCAAGTCTTGTGGGATCTGCAGACATCTTGCACAATATGCAGGCACACTGGTTGATGTTCTGTGGGTGCTCTTCAAATTTTGCTGCAAAACCAGTGGCCTACTGATCGGCCACTCATGAAAATAGTTGGGGAACACTGCACACTCAGCGAGAGTTTAGTTAGGTTCGACCGCATCGCTTCGTGTGCGGCAGCCTTTACACCTTTGCAAAAGAGTTTGGGAAGATGACGTAACCACAGCCATTTGCCTTTGGCAATTATTAAAGGCTGTCTAATGTCTGTCTGTCTGTCTGTCTGTGCGGCGCTAGCACGAACTGACGTGGGCTGCTTGCGCTGGCGCCGTATTCTACCATTTTAATCAATGATTAATCAGTGATTAAGTATGATTTTGGGGTGGTGTTGTGTTGACGTTGGTGCGCAACGGTATATGATAGCAATGGTATAATACCAACTTGAACGATGCGAGTGTTCGGTACCTCAAGCAAGATGATGCAATTATTGTTGCTGAATATTTACTAACTCTGTATGGTTTTCTTAGTAAATAAAGCTGCATAATGAGCCAGAGTTAGCGAATACATGTTCACATTCTCATAAATTCGCACTCTCGCAAGCATGACAAGACCTAAAAATGGCGGGCCCCTTAGCGAATATACGAAGGCAGATGAGGGTTCTCCAAGTCAAGGCTCCAAAATTACCCTGGTTTGAAACAACGTCACTTGCCCTAAAAAACTCCACTTAAATAGCGCAAATGGTACGTTATTTGTGAGAGAGTACTGTGGGCACTGCATTAGGTCATGTACTTAAGGCATCCATTTTTTTCCCCCCTAAATTATTTGTTATGGGGGATTTTTAGAGGCATTTGATTTTTAGAGGCGTTTGAAGCGTGTTTGTAGAAAATTACACAAAGATGGCAGCTACAGTCACGTAATAACAAAGTTTTGACATTTTGGGTTTAGTTCCCCTTTAAACCTTTGGCAGTATTTGAGCAAAAAGGTGAAACTTCTGTGAATCTGTCAAGCAGTAATATAGAATGAGGCATCCTTGGTTTTATGTATGTTTAGAAATAATTTCTCAAAAAACTTTCCTTCAGGTAAAGAGACGAGAGAAACCTTCACCTTCTCCCTACCCTTCTTACAAAAATAACACTTTAGAACTTTACCTGGGCCTCAGATGTTCCAGGGTTTTATTTCCCACAAGCTTCCCCCCCCCCCCCCACCCCCCCACCACTGACAGCAAAAATAGCAGTGTGCCATTAAGCCAGTTGAAGTCCCAATTCAAACTAGTTTTGTGACATACTTTAATTGAGGATTTGCCGTTCTGTCGGATAAAAAAGCGCTTTCAAGCACAACTTTCCATTCAGCGATTTTGTGCTTCTTCACCAATTCTAAGCCTTCTGTTTGCTGTGTGTATATATATATATATATATATATATATATATATATATATATATATATATATATATATATATATATATTACAAAGTCATTCCATGGGATTTCAATAGAATCTGGAATGGCTCCTTTTTAATGCCATATGCTAATATAAGATTATCATAATCAAATCTGCGGCTGCCAAATAATGGAACCCCTCACAGCAGGATGTATCGGATGCATATCACACTCGACATTTTACAAGGGAAAATAAGGAAACTTAAAATTATGTCCCAATCTTGTCCATCTGAAAGCTTGACTTCGTGTCATCTTTGACATATAGAGAGACAAAGGGTTTTCAAATGAATGTGTGCAAATTCAAGCAGTTTATAAAACCCGTGTGTGCTATGTGCTATGCGGAGAAACATCTCATAAAAGCATGTAGTTACACTTGGGATTTTCACAGTCATATTGCATCTATCTCAAATTAGTCGGGACCAGGAGGAAAAAGTTTCTCCAAAGCGGCGACGATGCCAGAAAACTATCAAATCCACAGCAAAGCATTAATGATAGTGTTTTGGGCATGTTGGCTGTGATGGGGGGGCTAAGTGACGACGTACAAGGGGGCTCTGACTGTGAGGATGGGGAGACTTCTTCTAAGCAGCTTTCCCATGTTTGGGGGGTAGCGGGCTAATCCCCTGTCAGGGTTGGGGAGCTGCTCTCTTCGCAGCGCGGGCCGTGGGAGTCTCCTCCCCTGCCTCCACTCGGCTGACACTCACCCGCGGGCTGGCATTTTCCTAATGCCGTATCGCTTTCAACAAGCGGAAATAAAGTTAAACTGTCTCAAGGCGTCCGTTTGTCTCACTTAGAGAAATCCTCTGAGTGACAACTTACACTTGTTTTAGCTTTTAGGCAAGGTGCATAAAGCGACCAAAAGCATGAGGGTTTATGTAAGCAGTGACACAGAATGGTTAGAAAATAACAACCTCACAATGTCATAATTTCACCCTCAAAGTAATTTGAAACAGGGTAAAGAAAAAAATCTGGAAAAAAATGGCCTCAAATTATGGGGATTAAGTCGTAATATGACGAGGGGGGAAAAGTAATGAGGATCATGTTGCAATATGAGTCAAATGTCAGAATATTACAAAAAAAAGTCTTAATCTTACTAGAATAAAGTTTTAATTTGTGTCAAAATTCCAATGTCATGTATTACTACTCCATTTTATTCTTTTAAAATTATGACTTCAATATTCTAACATTAGGACTTTATTCACGATATTTGTTTTCTTTTCAGTGACGCCCGAATGCTCGTACTAAAATGACGTACTTTAGTGCTCGGTAAAATATTTGGACCCGCCAGCACACTTTTCATTTTGCGCTAGCATAGAAAGCTAGCCTGCAGTAAATTTGTGGGAGGGATTTGTGGGATTTGTTTTTTTAAATTACATAGATGGGTTTTGTCGCTGTTTTTAGTATTTACATTTACCTGTTTTTGGTTAACATACTGTATGCGCTTTAATCTCTATTGGCTTCAAGTTAATGACACTCTGCAACGGTAGGGGGAGCCTGGGAGCCTAATAGCTTGCTGCTACTCGAATTTAATTTAGTTTACTCATGCAAACCCTTAATGGGAAACTCAACTCACAGTCACACACATGCAGACATGCTTGGAGAGATGTCAGAGTGAAATTGGGGTTAATAATATTGGAAAAAATGGTTAAGCATGATTGTCATTCACAACTACAGTGACCAACTAATATTTGCTAACATTGTTGGACCAGTCAGAACACTTCTCATTTTGCGCTAGCATCAAAGCTCACGTGAGTCAGCTTTGTATGCAGTGCGCGTACACAGTTTGCCGCACAATAACATTACGCACCTGTCGGGGGAGCCTGGGAACACAATTATTTATCCCTTACTGTTATAGGTACATTGGATTGGTTGTTCATCCACCATTTCTGCAGGGATATTTGTTGTTGTTGGTAACTACACTGTAATTCTGCTTCCATCCGATGTGTATATCGGAACGCATGAGAAAATTCTAGGATTGTATGATGGGATACACGTTGGCCATCTATAAGCAGTTGTATCTCGACTTGTGTGTAGTTTGTATTTGTAATGAAAAGTAGTAAGTAGCGATAAGAAGCTGACCTGTGGGATGATGGACATCTTCTGGCGGAGGGTGTGCAGACCAATGTCAGATGTGCGGAAACCATCAATCATGATCCTGCCCTCGGGTTCTGCCAGGCGGAACAAGGCCGAGATCAGAGAGCTCTTACCAGCACCGGTGCGCCCCACAATGCCCACCTATAGGGGACAGATAGAAAACTTAACTCGCACAGAAAAAGAAGAAGAAAAAGAGGAAGAAGAGAAATCCACTAAAGAGACAAATCGCTCCCTTCCGGCAATAAATCACAGCGCTTTTTGTGGCGCTGTCATGTCTATGAGGGCCCATGTCATTAGACATTTTCTGTGACAGCAGAAGAAAAAAATAAGACTGATTGAAAACAGATATGTTAACCTCCAGTCGGGATGTCATACTGTAGTTTCTCTTTGTAAAATCTAACTGGGCTTGTAGAGAACTGCATACTGTATATGCAACAGCCAACAAACAACAGGCCTCATACTGATAACAGTCAGTTGTTTATTGACTAGAAAAGTGTATTTTAATCTCAGTGTAATTTAAATTTTGCCTCTACATATCTCAAGGCATCACTGTACTATTTGCATACTGCTTGCATACTGCTTGTTGTGATAAGGGTCACGGTTGTTTTATTAGTATTACTATTATTGTTGTATTTTTATTCATCATTATGTACATTACATCCATCCATCCATTTTCTACCGCTTATCCGAGGTCGGGTCGCGGTAGCTTTAGCAGGCATGGCCAGACTTCCCTCTCCCCAGCCACTTCATCCAGCTCTTCCCGGGGGGATCCCGAGGCATTCCTAGGCCAGCAGAAGTATGTAGTCTCTCCAGCGTGTCCTGGGTCGTCCCCGGGGTTTCCTCTCGGTGGGACGTGCCCGGAACACCTCACCAGGAAGGCGTCTTGGAGGCATCTGAATCAGATGACCCAGCCACCTCATTTGGCTCCTCTCGATGTGGAGGAGCAGCGGCTCTACTCTGAGATTCTCCCGGATGACCGAGCTTCTCACCCTATCTATAAGGGAGAGCCCCGACACCCTGCGGAGCAAACTCATTTCGGCCGATTGTATCCGGGATCTTGTTCTTTCGGTCACGGCCCACAGGTCGTGACCATAGGTGAGGGTAGGAACGTAGATCGACCGGTAAATCGAGAGCTTCACCTTTCGGCTTAGCTCCTTCTTTACCACAACGGATCGATACAAAGTCCGCATCACTGCAGACGCCGCACCGATCCGCCTGTCGATCTCCCGTTCCATTCTTCCCTCACTTGTGAACAAGACCCCAAGATACTTGAACTCCTCCACTTGGGGCAGGATCTCATCCCCGACCTGGAGAGGGCACGCCACCCTTTTCCGACTGAGGACCATGGTCTCAGATTTGGAGGTGCTGATTTTCATCCCAGCCGCTTCACACTCAGCTATGAACTGCTCCAGTGAGAGTTGGAGGTCACGGCTTGATGAAGCCAACAGAACCACATCATCTGCAAAAAGCAGAGATGCAATACTAAGGCCACCAAACCGGACCCCCTCTACGCCTCGGCTGTGCCAAGAAATTCTGTCCATAAAAGTTATGAACAGAATCGGTGACAAAGGGCAGCCTTGGCGGAGTCCAACCCTCACCGGAAACGAGTCCGACTTACTGCCGGATATGCGGACCAAACTCTGACTCCAGTCGTACAGGGACCGAACAGCCTGTATCAGGGGGTTCGGTACTCCATACTCCCGAAGCACCCCCCACAGGACCCACCGAGGGACACGGTCGAACGCCTTCTCCAAGTCGACAAAACACATGTAGACTGGTTGGGCGAACTCCCACGCACCGGCTCACAACGTCCCGAGTCGAGGTCAGCAGCGCCCCATCCCCACTGCTTCCCCCTCCTGAGACGCCGGATGGTGGACCAGAATTTCCTCGAAGCCGTCCGGAAGTCTTTCTCCATGGACTGACCGAACTCCTCCCATGCCTGAGTTTTTGCTTCAGTGACCACCAAAGCTGCATTCCGCTTGGCCAGCCGGTACCCATCAGTTGCCTCAGGAGTCCCACAAGCCAAAAAGGCTCCTTCTTCAGCTTGACGGCATCCCTCACCGTTGGTGTGTACCAACGGGTTCGGGGATTGCCGCCACGACAGGCACCGACCACCTTACGGCCACGGCTCCGGTCGGTCGCCTCAGCAATGGAGGCGCGGAACATGGTCCACTTGGACTCGATGTCCCCCGCCTCCCCCGGAACACGAGCAAAGTTCTGTCGGAGGTGGGAGTGGAAACTCCTTCTGACAGGGGATTTTGCCAGACGTTCCCAGCAGACCCTCACAATACGTTTGGGCCTGCCACATCGGACCGGCATCTTCCCCCCACCATCAGAGCCAACTCACCACCAGGCGGTGATCAGTTGACAGCTACGCCCCTCTCTTCACCCGAGTGTCCAAGACATGCGGACGCAAGTCCGATGACACGACCACAAAGTCGATCATCGAACTGCGACCTAGGGTGTCCTGGTGCCAAGTGCACGTGTGGACACCCTTATGCTTGAACATGGTGTTCGTTATGGACAATCCGTGATGAGCACAGAAGCCCAATAACAGAACACCGTTATTCCTCCCAATCACGCCCTTCCAGGTCTCACTGTCATTGCCCACGTGAGCATTGAAGTCCCCCAGCAGAACGATGGAGTCCCAAGCGGGAGTGCTCTCCAGCACCCCCTCCAAGGACTCTAAAAAGGGTTGGCACTCTGAACTGCTGTTTGGTGCATAGGCACAAACAACAGTCAGGACCCGTCCCCCGACCCAAAGGCGGAGGGAGGCTACCCTCTCGTCCACCGGGGTGAACGTACAGGCGCCGAGCCGGGGAGCAATAAGTATACCCACACCTTCTCGCCGCCTCTCACCATGGGCAACTCCAGAGTGGAAGAGAGTCCAACCCCTCTTGAGAGGACTGGTACCAGAGCCCAAGCTGTGCATGGAGGCCAGTCTGACTATATCTAGTCGGAACTTCTTGACCTCACACACCAGCTCGGGCTCCTTCCCTGCCAGAGAGGTGACATTCCACGTCCCTAGAGCCAGCTTCTGTAGCCGGGGATCAGATCGCCAAGGTCCCTGCCTTCGGCCACTGCCCAGCTCGCACTGTACCCGACCCCTATGGCCCCTCCCACAGGTGGTGAGCCCATGGGAAGGGGGACCCACGTTACCCTTTCGGGCTGTGCCCGGCCGGGCCCCATGGTTGCAGGCCCGGCCACCAGGCGCTCGCCTTCGAGCCCCACCTCCTGGCTCGGCTCCAGAGGGGGGCCCGGTGACCTGCGTCCGAACAAGGGAAACCTGAGTCCATTTTTTGTCATCATCATAAGGGCTCTTTGATCCGTGCTTTGTCTGGTCCGTCACCTAGGACCTGTTTGCCATGGGTGACCCTGCCAGGGACATAAAACCCCAGACAACTTAGCTCTTAGGATCATTGGGACACACAAACCCCATTACACTACAGTACAGTACATTACACTAAATGCATTAAACTTTGACGGAAAAAGTCAAAATGTCAGCATATTGTTCCAGACCTCAGCATGCCTTGCAAGACCTCAGTTCAGTGAGCATCGAAGGATAAACTATGCACAGGTTTGTTTGTTTTTTCATAGCAAAACTTAACAAGGGTCGAAAGAGGTATTATGATAATATAAATCACAAGATCAGTAAAGTAAGCAGACTCACAATCAAAGCAGTAAACTCCAGTAGGTTCTCACTGTTCATCAATGTTTTGTTATTTTTATGCTATTGAGTGGTTAACTTATTTTTACAATTGTGTGACAAGTTTGTAAGGAATGTGTGAGATGCCTCTTTTATTTCTTCCTCATTCATAGTCTTTTAAGACTGTGTGTTATATTGTGTATAACACAATATAGCGATTTACTTAATTTTACACTTGTGAAATCTCGGTAAAATATAGCTTATACAGTACAGAATAGTTTTGAAATCCGAAGAAATGTGTTTGAGTGGCTTGGACTTTATTCTGTGTGGCTGATGTTTGGTCTGGTCCATGTAAAGTTATCTTATGTGAAACCGATCCGTGGTACAAAGAAGGTTGCAGACCACTGAGGTATTGTAAGACATACAGGGTGGGGTTTGCATCAGTGTTGCACTACTTGGAAATCCCCAAGAGTTTTTGTTGCGGTGGAGCTGTGTGTTTTCACACAATTCTCCAGAGGATCCGGTATATCAATGGCGGATGTTTTTATCTTTCACTCTAGTCTTATGGTTGTTTGTCACCTTCCATAGGCAGTGTGGGTTAGCCACTGACCAAGTAATCAGTTTGGTACAAAAATGTGTCATCGAGTTTGAAAATCAGTTTATGTACAGTTTGTGACCTCAGTGAGGTTTGCTGGAAATGAATGTGGTTCTTTGGGTGAAATGCAGCAGAGAAAAGACCCCCCCACACACCCACATCCTGCACCCTCCCTATGCCAGAGCCAGAACCTCCACACTTATCAAACTATTCATTGTGAAATCAGCCACCCTGCCCAAGCATAGCCATGCAAAACCACACCCCCTTGCATTAAACACAATCCCAATCATCCTCAACCATCTCCATCTCCTTTCCTTTTCTCTCCATATGCCTTCCCTCTCTCTCATAGTGAATAAACACTTGTCACCGGCAGGTAGCTCAAAATGCAAATGGCGACTGAATGGATCCACTCGAACAGTCTTAATTACAAGATATGTATTCCATGAATCACAAATGGTATAGTCCTGGAGAATCAGCGGCACAATATGCTGTCCTTTAATAATTGATTGGGAAAGAATGCCACGTAACAATGAAGCACATCCCACTTTCTACACTAGCTGCATATCAACCCGCGTCATGGGCTGTGCACACCAGTGAGGACGATCTCGCCATTGGAAGCAAGAACTATGATTATTTATAAGGAGCTTAACATTGTGTGGACCTCATTCCTTTGTACAGTGGAACCTCCAAAGTCAAAGAATCCATTCTGTGACATTTTAATCCTGAGTCAAATTTTCCAAATAACAAACAATGTGAAGTTAATTAATTTGCTCCAGGCTTAAACTTTCATCCAAATATAGCAAGAAGGTAACCGTTGTATAATAAAACTTAAATCAATTAAATCATTTGTGTTTGTGTCATCAGGTACTGTTTTGTACTGAATCCTCAAAATGGAATCTGCTTGGTAAAATCAATGTACACTTATAATTGATATTGAATTAAATACATTGGTCCTATTGTACTGAGCAGCCAGATGTTCTGCTATGCCGCAGTTAGTTCAATTATCAATCGTTATCGTCACACTTTCCTCTGCCATCACTGATACCTTTTAGAAAGCGGCCATCACTAGAAAAGGCATTTGTGGAGTCGAACATTAAGTTGCCCTCTGATCTGAAGTCTCATGAGATTTGATGACATTCCTCACGTTTAAACGTTTGAGGCATGTTTCTGGTTGGAAGTTCCGCTCTATGTGGGTGTGTACCTTTTCTCTGGTTGTGAAGACCACAGTCAAGTTCTTGAGGATGAGAGGTTCACTGGCGTTGTAAGAGAAGTTGACAGAGTCAAATGTGATGGAGCCCCTCTTGGGCCAATCATGCGGCGGCTTCGTGTCTGTCTCCCAGGGTGCTTCACTCTCCAACTCCGTGTACTCCACCACCCTCTCCACAGATGTCATCTACAAAGACAATTATATCAAATATGGTATTGAATTTTTCATCTTGCCAAGACATTTTGGACAATTGTATGCTTCCGGCCAGCACAATGCATTCGTGGTCAGCATGTATGCCTCACAGTTCTTAGGTTCAGTGTTCAAATCCCACCTCCAGTCTGGAAGTTCTTACTCTACTTTTAGGAAAGCCTATTTTTTGTTCTAGAGATTGAGCCCCAAAATTCTCATTTTCTTTCATTTTCACTTCTCATAACTATAATTCCTGTGTGCCCTCATACTTTGGTTCATATGAGTTGTGTTTAAAGACATCTCACACCATATTCTCGATCTCCGCACTTTGTCGGACGCCCCACTGGAACATGCCGGTCAGTGTCACAGCGTATGACAGAGCCAGGCCAACTGCACCAGGGTCCATGTCTGCAATAAGTAAACAAATGATCAGATTTTGAGAATGCGTCACATGGCTACGGGAAGCCCATGCAGTACCATCACTGAAGTAAACGCAGCCAAAGGCGGTAAGGGTGACGAAAATGGAACAAATCCCATCAAGGCGCACGGCTAACCAGCGAGAGGTAGTCAGGAACAAGAACCAGGCCTCTGTTAGCAAACATGGATATTTAGTCTTTGAACGCATCCAAATAATTTTGAATTACAACGATTTGTCATTAGTTTTAAGCAGGGTACACATATACTGATAATCGAGATACATTTTTTTCCCTCCCTTGCGATCACTGTCAGCAAAGGCCTGATTATCGTATGTCTCTAAAGATTATCCTGTAGTGTGGGGTCTGTTAAGAGTGACTTGGTGATTGTGACTTGAAACTGAAAAATAGCCAATTAGGAAGTGACTTCAAGCTAGCGCTGAGACAAATAGAGGCGTGTGAGTGTTAGTATAACGTGTCTCCTAAGTCATTCTATTTGCACAATAGAAATGTCAAGACGAGTTTACAACCACAATGTAGTGACCACATAAGCTTACAGTTAGCCTAGGGTCCTCCATTTCTTCTATTAGTACAGGAGAACCTCAGTTAACCTAATATGAAAGTGTTTGTAAACCGAAGCGATGTTTCTGATTGAAATGAATGGAAAAATAATTAATCTATTCCAGAACCAGGTTTACCTTTTTTCTTTTTTTTTATCAGTGTGAAGGTAAAAATTAATACAGTACAAATAAGTGAAAACACACTGCATAATGAAATGGAGTGCACTTACTGTACATCATAGAGAGCTATCGCGTAATGGTAATGCTATCACCAGTAAGCTCTTTTTTCATTTAGCCACACCAGCGAGCAATCATTTTCCTACCGCTAATTCAAGGTCTTTGCTAGTCAAAAACAGTCCCTCTTTTTTGCCTCTTAACAGTAGTACAAATTTCGCCAAACAAAACTATATAGCAAGATCACAAACACCATTCTCAAGTATCGTTATTACTTCCTTCTTTTTTGTCCAACAGTAATGCAATTAGGCTTCCTAATAACACAGTCAGTAGCAGTTTTCAGTTTTATTGGGGCTAATTTAGAGCAAAACAATAAAGATACCTGAAATGCGCAGCTCACTGTGTGAATTATGTTTATGCACCAAAACATACAGTGGTTTGTGAGTCTAGGCAATAATTCTTTGAAAATTCGGTTCGTGAACCGGAGCAATCGTTAATCAAGGTTGCATTGTACTACTCTTTCTAGGTATTTTTTTCCAGGAGTCTGGACGCCCTGTGGCACCATGCTGCCTCTCGTAGGTCAGTCTGGGTACTATGACAGACTTTTGGTTTGTGAGACTCGCATTTGTAGGTGGAGATACGGTTTTGTGTGTTAGGTGTACTATGCTGGTCATCTTGAGTACGCCACACACTGTGACAGCAGTAAGAAAACCCGTGACAATTCTTTTCCATGTCGTGTGGGATCGCTCACATTTTAAAAATTGGTTTTAGATGTTAAAGCTCAGTATGTATGCACCCGCTTAACTGAGTTAATACAATAAAAAAAAGTCTTCAGACCTGAGTGGAGATTTTGATAGTCATCAAACATTTGCTGAAACTTCTGCTGAGCCCTGAATGCTCGGATGGTGCTCAGGCCTTGCAGGGAAGAAGAGAGGTGGGAGAAGACAGGACTCCTTGCTGCAGGAAATCAACAAAGGCATACATTTAGTATTTTAACTTCAACATAAACAAAAGGCTGGGTCTGGACTTCCATTCCACTGCACTTTCATTTAAATAATGAACAGTGTTTCAATAGCGCTCAGTCAAGCAAAGACTTAAAATGTTAGCTTGTGATATTCACAGCTTCTATATTAAAGCCTTTTATGGAAATGTTGCAATTCAGCCATCTTTTGTTTTCATTTGTCAGGCTCACAAAGCCTAAATGTTTCCGCTGAGAAGCTTTATTCTTGAAGATGACACAAGCTATTGGAACAGTGCACATTTGGGCCTTTGCGGTGCGGCATCCAAATAGGTGAACTCAAGCCCAGTCATGCCCACGTGGTATTTTCCCCATTGTACGTGATGTCATGAACTCCGTCTCTTGAGGAAATTGTGTGTGGCCCAGTCATAGGCCAGCGCCACCTTTAGCCTTTATGCTAATGACCGTGGAGCTCCTCAATGGTCTATTAGCATTCCTGTGGTCCGCCTTTGTCTCCCACTACGAATGGACATGCCTAGCCCCACACAGCTCCCCTCCACCCCATAAAAAAAATACATTTACTGGTTGCCTCCAAGCGCTTGATGTCCCTGGAGGTCTGAAGATAGTAGCGTCGCAGACACAGGAAGAAGGCGAAGAGAGGAACAAACGGGATGAGGATCCAAGGCATGACTATGGCGGACACTACGATCACGCCAAGGACTTGAAGGAACAGCTGAGGAAACAAGAAAAATAAGTAAGTTTTAATATTTGTCTACACGCCACCGTCGTATAATAAGGTAGCAGCAGGCTAGGTGACTCACTGCATGCGTGAAAGGAAAACCACGGCCGCGCTAATTCTCACTTAGAAGCAGGTGAGAATTTACCACTTGGCCGTAGCTCACTTCCTAGCAGCCCCCGCGGCGGCGCCTTCAACACCTTCAACACCTCCGGCCCCAGAAATGGTGGCAGGCAAGAGGCCAGGCCATAGTGACTGTCCGCTGGCCACCAAGAACCACACTCTGCCCTCCACAACAACACAGTGACTCCTCACTCAGCTGTGAGTGAATGCCTCTGACACACATACTGTACCAACATTGTCATTAAAATGTTATAAGAATCTGATGAAGGGTCATATTTTACACCATGGATTAAAAATAAATGTGCTTCTGGCACAATGCATTTTATTTTGTTAGGTGACAGTCATTTTATTTACATTTCACTTTTTATTGCGTGAATGCTATTCAGTATTCACACGTCATTATATATTACATTTGTATTTTCCGTAATTCTCCCAGTAGAGTGGTTAGCACATTCACCTCGCAGTTCTGAGGTTCTGCACCCAAATCCGGGTACTTCAGCTTCCTCCCACAAGACTAATTAAAGGTGTAGAATGTGAGTATGAAAAAAATACTCAGCTGCTTTTCCAGGCCACCTCACAACAACAACACTTAACCAAAAAACACTATTGCATTTCAATCTAGCTTTGTAATGAGTATTTCTAAGAAGTCTTGTGCAATTTGTGAAGTTTGTAGCAGCAGATGCTTTCACTTGACTAATCCAAGTGACACCTCAGACTCATAGAGACAATCAAAAAAGTTGGCGATGAATATTACTCTGCTGCACTTTAATTACAGGACACTATCTGCATTTAAGCACACATTTAAGGGCGATCACTTTCAGAGTTAGTTTTTTTTTGGGAGGTGGGGGTGACAAGAAGCCCCTCCATTCCATTTGCGGGTCGGATAAGAGGATATTACCAGTGGTGGAGCCCACACAATCAAGCGGGGAGTGGAAACTACAGAGCACATCCGATCCCGAGAATTTCACACTACATAAGTTTCAATCTGAGCCTTGATGGAAGGCTAGCAGACTGCGGAGAAAGATGGCACACGGGCCATTAGTGCACGCTATCTGGCCTCCTTCCTTGAGGGCAACACACATGACGTGAACAAATAACTCCCGTACTCCTCTTTTTACATCATGCTAACTGGCTTAGTTCATTTCACTTCTAATTGGGCCCATTTCACTCGGGATCACCAGGGTCCGAGCCTGGGCGCCTTATCTGACGGCAGGGGTCAGCAAAGGGGACGCATGAGGAAGAGGAAGCGTGAGATAGCAGCCCTCGCTCCTCCTGCTCCCCGTGGGCCTTTCTGTCGCCATGTCCGCCCGTTTGATGTCATCCATTTTGCCCGGTCTGCCGCTTATCGCGTCAGCATCGAGAACACGGCGGCTCCCGCCCACCACTACACAAAGATGAGTCCGATAAGTCATCCTCACCCTCTCGGGGCGCTACCGTATCTCGCCGGCGAAGCCGCACAGGAACAGAAAACTCCCAAAGCCACATCCCGTTGCACATAAAAGTGGATAGATGGAAGAAAGGTTTAATGTACAAATAAAGAATTAGCGCTAATTGCTCTATAGCGAGGAAAAGAAAGCCACTGCACGCATGTGATTGACTCATTCAAGCACAACTGCTCTGTGCAAAGTCCATTCAGATCCCCGCGGACCCTAATTGCTTTATTTGCTTTGGTGATACCATCACCTCTTTGATGTCACAATAAATGTAGAAAATTGAAGTTAATCGCCATATTTGTTTGGGGCAGCGATAGTGCGGTGCAAAGTAAACAAGGCTTTAATTAAACATCCCCGCAGACACAAGGAGTCGGCACGCTCACTGCAGCCTCCTTTTGGCTCCCTTTTATTTACTGACAGTACACCGTGGTTGCCACTGGGAAAAAAAGTACAAACAAAACAGGAAATGAGGGGAAAGCACGGCAAAGAAAACTCCTCAAAAGAAGTCCTCTGTCACTGCCGGAATTTTTTTTTTTTTTTTTTAGCTCCACACTTTCCATGACAGGGCGGCACAATAAGCTGCAAGGGTCAGTGGTACTGAAACAAAACGGGGCTGTTCTACTCGGGCTTTGGAACAATGGAGGTGACCCAATCCATTCTGCTCTGTCTTTGGCCTTTATTTTAGTATTAAATGCCCAGATGCAGCATCCTTTATTTGGGAGAAATGACTGTGGACACCTCCTTCACATTTTGTCCTTCTGAGCCATTTTCACTTCATAAAGCTGCAGTCAGTGTGTTTTGTTGTGTGATGAGTAGAGGCTGACACATACTGTGGTGGTCTCAGACGCTGTCTACATTGGTGGCTCAAGTAGTCCTTGGAGTAGAGCCTTTGTGTGCTGTGAAAAGGTAAAAGAAGTCACTTATTTGGGCTCAGTCAAGCTGCTGATTTCCAACCCCATCGTGGAAATAAGAGAAAGGCTTTGAAATGTGCTCTCTCCAATGCTCCAACTATAAATCATTTGTGCCCGCCATTCAGTCATCCCGCCTTTCTCCGCCTCGTGACACAAAACACATTTTTAACGACACGGGAGAGCAGTGATTGGTGAATCCCTCACCAATGCAAGAGGCACAGACAGAAAGGCCAGGATTCATCATTTTGACACATGGGAAGGTTTTTTGGGCGAGGCTGAGACAGTGTAAAAGGAAGTTCCCAGGCTTGAAGGACCCCCTCAGCGCCCCCCGGCCTGAGTGAGTGTAAGACACGGCAGCTGAAGTGCTGGACCGAAGCATCGTAGGACTACACGTGAACACTGAGAGCGTCTCTTGTCGATGTTCTCCATGAAATGACCATGATTGGCACTTATGACTGACCGTCAACTCGTCATCTTTCCTATCAGCATACATTGATTTATTGTTGTATACGTCTGACGTTATTTGGCAGTTGTCATATTTTGTGCTTTCATACTACAATATAGTACCGCACTTGAGAGCTCAACAGACTAAAATTCAATTCTGATAAATCTGACTTTTTCGTCGAAAGGTGAAGAACTCAAACGGTCATTGACTAACTTCACTGCTAGGCAGAACAACTTTGCTTGAATAGTCTTTTTGTTCACATATATTGAAGCACATGACAAAATCCAGAAAATGTCCAGTGGAATACAATGTGGTTGTCAACTGCTGCGTTTAAAAAAAAAAAAACACTGGGAGATCCCACTTGGAGCTTTTGGGATTTGACATCAAAGTACTTCAGTCAAAAAGAAACAACGGTATGTACTTTTTTGTTTTTTTAATTAAATCATTTTAAAAATATTTATTTTTAAGGGTAATGCTGTGGGTTTGGAATAATACTATTTCTTGGTATTATCGTTAGGGGTATATTTACAGTTTAAACTACATAGGCATGGGTGCACATAATTTAGGTCTGGTTCTTAAAGGAGCACCAGAGGTTGCGGCTTGGTCCTCTTTTTTTACTCAATATAACCTCACTGGATGAATTTAAAGACTCACATGGGACCATGCAATCAGCTGATTTGGGGCAGTTGTCTATGGCAGTGGTCACCAAACCTTTTTGCACCCTTTTGACCGACTAATTTTTGGGGCGCTATCATTAAAGAGATGCTCATTTATGACCTTATGAGGATGTATGATGCCACATGCTGCATACTTTTCCCCACGAGCGTCTCCTTTTGTTTCCCAGAGTAACTTGTGCAGCGCCCGAAGCTGTGCGGCGCATTCTTGACTTGTTCCGTCACCGAGGCGGTCAAGAACCAGAGAAGAGCCGGTGAAATCCCATCCCGCAGCACTGGTTACATCAGCACTTCTCATATCCCACAAAACCGCTGAAGAAGCCTGACACACAATGCGCCATAATGCATACACACACTCACCAACAAAAAGAAAAATGATCCACCCGCCAGTGTTTTTAAACAATAGCCATCTTCGCTCTGTGTTTGCAAGTGTCCTCTGTGCTCACTTGGTGTCTATAGCACGATGAACAAACACACCAGCTATATTCTCTCTAATGATGACTTTAGGCATTACTGCAGTTATGAATGAATTAGGAGGCAATTTGTATGCTGTTATTTGCCTTCAATGAAAACGTACAACTCATGGCAGAATGAATTTGGAGGAATGCTCAAGACACACTATGGCAAAAATATTGGCACACCTGGCTATTGTACAGGAAATCCAAATGGAAGACAGTGACTGTGTCCCAATTGAGGGGTGGCGGCCAGTTTCGGAGGCCGATGAAGCCTGATGACGTCATAACACTTTACGACGCAAACTGTCTCAAGTAAAAGTCTCCTTTAAATGTAGCCTACGGTTTCATTACTACAATTCTTTGTTGCCTCACATATTCCAAAATATGCTCAATTCCAATTTAATTTCAAAACCTCCATACCATAAAGTCGTTCATATTAGAATTCAACCAAAATTTGCTGGAAAAATTTCCCTTGAAAGTCAAACCGTCATTATGGTGACGTCACACGAGACTTTGGCAACTCTTGCAAGCATTTTGAGGACTATTTCCACGTGTTTGCTTTTTCTTAGGCTTTTTTTGTGTTTTGTGACATTATAACGTAAGGTTACCAGTGGTGACAAAGAGAAAAAAAATGGTATGATGAAGCTTGGGTCGGCAAAGCAGTCATAGAGACATCGCGCCCTTCGATGCAAGCATTCAGACTCCCGTCCCTCGCAAGAGTTTGATCGCGTGGTTATTTATACACACTGAGCGTGCATTCGCTTCATTTGCGGCACCTTGCTATGCTCCTCCCACCTCGGTCCTCTTTAGCGGGTCATCAGCGCACTCGCCAAGGTGTGCTGTCAGCCACCACGGCCAGTGCAACAAGTCACCCAAGCTGTATGCCACTCTGCAGGGCAACAGCCTTGTTATAGGAGCAGGCAGATGTGCCCTTTGAGTGTGTGTGTGTGTGTGTGTGTGAGTTACTTGTGAGCATCTTTTCCCCCCTCCTTTTCCCACGACCGTCCTCCGTTGCTATCATTGTGAAACACAATTTTCCAAGCGTTGGAATGTTGGCCCACTAATAGGGAATGTGAAGAGAAGGTTATGCTCGTCATCCACTCCCATTCATTGGAATTGAACCTGATGAAATGATCATCGCTGGCGACAATGAATGCAAGCATTACTATTTCACCCACCACTGTTACATCATCAATTATGAATATAGTCAAGTATTGTTCTAAAACACAACATATATATACTTCATAGACTGTATTCATATGGCTCGGCAGCGGCCGGGACTCATTCGCTTAAAACCCGGAAATGCAGTGTTGCTGTTTAACTGAGTTGAGTGAGTGGTTACCAAACATAAATTGGGCAGGTACTTGAGTATTAGTTGACAAAACTACGTCACAATGTCAGGGATTTCAAATCCACTCGTTTTGCAAGCCTCATGCCGTTTATTGACTTTTGCATTCAATCGACAAACCGCATAGATGTCGAACTGAAACCATGTCATGGACTCATTTTGACCTACGTTATGTGTAAAACAGTAGGGGAAAAAAAATTATTTTGAATGAAAGAGACATTTAATGAAATGGTTAAGAAGTATATCCCAATATACTTCATAGTAAGTAGCCCAAAAGTTAGCAGTGTAACTTGGTCAAGAGCTCTCACATGAAATGCTGCACTGAAAGACCCCCCCTCTGCACAAGCCCCTTATTGTCCTGCCCCCTGCTCTGCCCCATCTGTGAAAACAGAGGCAACCCAGGATTTAAAGGTCAAGGCCGCACAAAAGCTAACAGTCCACAAAGCCTGAGGTGTTTTTAATTGACATTTCTGTCTTTGTCGCCGGGCTGTAAAGAGGGCAGAGAAGAAGATTCTTCTTTTCAATATACTAAATTACTGAAAAATAAGACCTGTTTAAAAAAATATATAATAATAGGGACTGTAGGGTGTAACCAGGTTGAGGGAATCCCCTTGTTAGGTGGGTATAAGGGTGGCGCTGCTAAAGTGCTTACTTCACCATAAAAGGGGAGGCTCCGGTGCAAATCCCTTCACAGAATACGGGCTCTCCCTTTAGAGGGAGATAAACCAGTTAGGGCTTTGTTTATGAAGTTTCACTTTATTCCCGCCTGACAACCATTTAGACAAAGACTATGGGGGGAAATGTCCTCGCAGGAATGAGCAACAATAGTCAGGATCAGCAGCTTTTCTGTGCAGCTCATGCTTTGATTTAAAGAAGGGGAAAAAGCCTTCCTTCCAAAAAGCATTAATGATCTATGGAAGCCATCTGCAAACAAGAACAGAAAGTAGCCTAAACAATAGAACTTTGTCCAAAACAGGGAGTCCAAAACTCAAAAGGAACTCAAGGCCCAAATTTGACAGTTTGTTGCTCCCCAGGACCCAAAACTGCAAAAAACTGCTAATATACGAAGTCATATAAATGAACACTAAAGAACACAACAGACATGAATTTGATGCAAAAACAGCCTTTTGCCCAAATTTTGTTCTGGCTTACCAATGAAAAAAGCCTTTTAGGATTTTACACTTGAAAGTTGGTGACCCAATAAAAACTGACCGGGGATCTGTTTCAAGAACCCTTATCTAAAATATGCCACCTGTGGCTTGCAGATTTTGCGACTGCTTTGGCTGTACATAATATCTACCAAATCAACCTGCGCACTTAGTGACGACACTAATGACAATAACCAATGTAACAGACCCGTAGGGTAGGTGTGAAGTCAACGTGTGTTTTCACTTGCAGCCTTGTAGACTTTCACTGCTTTCAGCGCCACCGGCGGGCCCTTCTCTCTAACTTATTATTTTACTCTCGCCATTATTCACCTTATCAAAATGAAGTGGACAAAAAGCTTTTGTACGTGCGATCTTTTGTGCTTTCAGCATTTAAGATGGCTTTTGTCTAGCGGGAGATGGGTATCTGCCACGAACATCACTCAGGCATTGTGGAGGGGGGGGATTCGTTTTCAGCGTGCCTTTGTTCCATTCTTTGGCCCTAACCAAGGAGCCACGCCTGCTCCTCTACCTCCAATTGTGCAGCGAACATTCCCTTCTTTGTGGAGCGAGGTGCATGAGCTGGCACATCTCCGCAGACTTTCGTGGGAGATAGTGGCGGTAACTTAACCTGGTTCTGCATCGGGGTGGCCCTTGGCTACCGGGCCTAAGATGAGCGGCGTATTAGGCCAATCGTGTCAAAGGAGGCAAGTGCTACTCTGAAAATGGTCTAACTAAGGCTATAATCTGTTTTAAAAAAAAAAAAACTCTTTCCACATTTAATACCGCTCCATCTGCTAGATTTGGTGGCCCACTTTCCCCAATGCAAGCAGACTGTACCAAGGAAAATTCTACAAGAATTTCCTCAATCTGCTCATTTACAGTATCTGGATCTGCACCTAATTGAAATGGATTCTTCCTTGATACATGCATCACCTTTCATTGTTTTTGCGTAATACAATTTGTATGGCACCCTTCAGGAACAGATTATTTCCATGATTTCCTACGGGCACCACAGTGAGTAGTGGTCAGAACATCTGTTCTCCCCACGCTTGCACGGGTGTTCTCCTACTGCAGGTACTTCCTTCCATTTTGCTGAAACGTGCATGTTCGGTTCACTGAAGACTCTAAATTGTCAATAGCTGCGAATGTGAGTGTGAATGGTTGTTTGTCTATATGTGCCCTGCGATTGGCTGGCGACCAGTTCAGGGTGTAACTCAACTCTTGCCCCAGTCAGCTAGGATAAAAAACTGATTCTGATTCTGATTCTGATGAAAACAATCACTGTAGAAAATGGATGGATGATTTCATTTGGGAAAGTTTGTGATTCAAATCCTAACAAATTGAAGGTCATCCAGTGTCGTCAACCTTCGATGTTACACTGTCCTCCACAAGTGATCTAAACCACAATTAAAAACATGTTCTTAAAAAACATCTGTTTGTGCCAAGATAGCCTCAACTGTCCTTCCTTCCCCTGTGGCCATATTTGCAGCTCCACCCCTGCAAACACATAACACGTCCTCACTTCCTCTCAACACCCCGTCCTTGTCATCCCCTCCCCACTGTTCCCCTCCATATCAGAGCCATCATCCTTTGTCCATTATTTCCTCTGTGCCACCTTTTTTTCTCCCAATCACTTGCTTAGGCTGCGTACACATTCTGTGAAGAGGCCGCCTGTGTTGTGTCACACTATGGGAGCCACGCCTCCTCTCCTCCACCCACCCCCCCCCAGCCTATGAGGCACTTTTATTAAATCTGCGAAGGCGCTGGGCCGCGCTGGCAGGTAATCCCACAGTAATTGTTTCCAGATTAGGGGACGCGCACCACAAAGCAGGTTTAGCCATGCATGAAATGGCCTCCCCGCGCTGCAGCACCGGCAAGCTAACCTGCCGAGGTGAGACTCACCTGGGTGAAGTCCACAAACGTCCATGGCAGCAGAGAGTCCAGGTAGCCGATGTCTTTGGAAAACCTGTTGAGGATTCTTCCTGTGGAACCACGTCACACAATAGAACACATAAAAACAGATGTTTTACATAATTGAAGGCATTTGCACAATGGCTCATGTACACCTACACATTATAATAGGATCCAATACAAACAATTGCACCTGCCTACGACAATAAGACAATAATGCTCTCTTTTATACAGATATATTAACAGAGGTGTTGTAACACACTACATTTACTGTTGCATTTAATTAACGCTTGATAAATTCTACTTGTCACAATAGTTTTCGGGAAACACACTGTACTTTTTTACTTTTAGTTGAGTATTTATTTATTTATTTATTTATTAGCTACTTTCATTTTGATCTCATTGCTTGCGTGATCTACAGTATTTCTTTCGGTTCGTCAGCAAGACTTCTGACTCTGTTTCACCAATACAACGTCATCACTAGTGACACTTTTGACTCCATTACACCGAACAAACACAGCCAGGCTCACAAAGTATCTCATCTACGTGAAGCTTGCAGACAAAAAACTGGAGAATACAGCGGGAGAGCACCCCGGGCCACACATTTATTCCGTGTTCACATTCGAGACATTAAAAATCAACAGCGTTATCATGCGTTGTCGTCTTTCCACTTCTGGCTTGAAAACGTAAGTTGTAGTTTTTGGGTTGTTGTTGTTTTGGCTGTGCATTAGCCCTCTTTTATGGTCGTAAGGTATCAGTCAAATGTGCATCTTGTGGGGTACATGCTGTAGTCAACAGTGCTGTCATCATTTTCTTATTAACGTTAGTCATTTGTACGCTCTCACACACCCACACCAACTAAGGTTGTAGTCCAAGTACCATTAAACAAAGCTACTAAAAAGCATATACTTTATTAATAAACGTGGTACGACAAGCAGCTTCTTCATTCAGTGAATAAAGCATATAATGTTTATGCTGGCACTTTGTATGTTTTGTTGTTGTTTTTGCCATTTTAAATCGTGGCAGGTGTGTGCTGACTCCCATCAGTTTAACATCAGTTTGAATGTGATTGGGTAAAGCTGAACATATGCCACTTAAGAGGGTGTGCACACTTGTGCAACCAAGTTCTAAGACCCTGATTCAATTTACAGGGAATTTAATGGTATGATTACGTTTTGAAATGCTTCATCTTGGGTCTCATTTTTTTCATATTATAAACACCTGATATTTGAACAGGGGTGTGTAGACTTTTTATATTCACTCTCGAGCTTTTTGTAATCTCTGCCTGGTGAGCCTATTGTGCTGTTTAACAAGTCTAAACAAAATGTATTAGACTTTTTCTTGGGGTTGAATTTGCATTCATTTGTTAGTTTATAAATATTGTATTTATCATTTATTAGTGTTATTCTTGGGCAATATATACATTTGCACTTTCATGTTTGATTTTATTTATTTTGTTTGACATTCATGCTCTGCTTACAAAATAAATCAGAAGTTATGCACCAGTTACTCAGTGCTTTAGTTTTTTTGTTTTGTTGTGTTTTTTTCCAGTCTTTACTTACTTTTAGTGAAGTACCGGTAGTTATTTTTAGGACTACATTTTAGTTTTGAGTCATATTATTCTGAAGCTGGGGTCACCGACATGTTCCCCCCTGGCACCAGGTAGCCCCCAAAGACCACTTACCATTGAGCTACTTTTGTTTGTATCTGTATTCTTTTTTAAATCTTACTTGCAGTGGTGTAAATTTGGAAATAACAATATTGTAAAAGAAGAAACAAAAATCTTATAGTTTAAAGGTCAGTACTGTGGAGCATGACCAAACAATAGTATTCATGGACACAAACTAGCAGGCGCAACGACAATGAGAGGATTTACACCCCCAAATAATTTGAGCAATAATAATGTTTCAGAAGTGTACATTAAACTGATGGCACTTCACATTAATCGTTACCCAAGAAGTAGCTCTCAGTTTGCAAAAGCCTGATGACCCCTGTTTTGAAGTAGCAGTACTCTTTCTTGTGGATTGTGCGAGAAAGCAGGAGTGCCTATTGAAAACCTCAAAACCTGGGCCTGAGCCGAGATTCGAACCCTTGGGAGGCAGACGTGCTACCCGCTACTTCATCATGCTGCCAGTATACATCTGTATTCATACAGTATGTATACATGTTTAATTGTATCCCTCTCAATTCTTCACATTGGCTAGGGGACATGGCATAATTCTACTGTCTAATAGTGATTAACTTGAGACCCTAACTAAATAGCTTGCCCTAAAGGACATCTACCCTGCATGTATACTTTGTTTTATGGTCAGTGAGGTAATAATACAGTAATCTGAAAGCATTGGTAGTGTAATTCAGGGTTTATGTTCTAAAGTCATATTTGAAAGGCCAAATATCAATGTAGCTGTAACCATTATAATTAACGCTGTGTAGTGTTTTGTCGACCACAGACAAATGTATCACAATTGAATATAAACATTGGGAGATCAGAAAAAAGTGGTAATCTACTTTAAAACAATGACTCATTATTTATTTTCCATTTCATAAAAAATCTCTCGGCTGAATGCGTGCGGGAGGCTTTTGTCTGGAAACAAAAGCTGCTGGCGGAGGGGGAAACACAAACTGCCTGCCAGCCTTGTTCTTGTTGTGATTGGCAGGTTTTTGACGTTAATTGAGCTGCCTCCAATCTGCTCAGGTGTTCATTATTTCAAATGGCACTTTTGCATTCTTCTTTTTCCTTTATGTTGGCACAGAGCGCATGAGGTTATCCTCCAGTGGCGTTCACACACTGTTTACTGCGGGGTCACTGAAACTGACAATCCCCACTCCACTCTGCCTTAAGGCTTTCTTTATCTCACCATGATGAAGGTTCTGTGGCAGATAAAGAAAAAAAACAGATCGGTGCCACCTAGATCACCGCTGCCTTCACTCGTCACTGAACAATAGAAGTGGGACAAAATATTGCCATATCTCGCATTTTCGCTCACGGCTTAGTATCAATACAGTAAGTCAGATATCAATACTGCCTAAGGCAGTGATTCCCAACCAATGTGCCGTCGCACATTCGTGTGCCATGAGAGATCACCAAATGTGCCGCAGGAAACTTGGTCAATTATTTACTACAAATAATGTATTTTTATTCATCTATCTATGGCAGCGATATATCGTGACAGGCAGAACAATTAAATGCTCTTCCACTAGATGGCAGAAGGCACATAATTAACCGGTCTATCCACTTTTTGTTACATTTTTGTTTAGTGGTGTGCCATGAGATTTTTTTCGAATGTAAAGTATTTGCCCTGACTCAATAAAGGTCAGGTAACACTGGTCTAGTTTTGGGCAAAATGCTCAACATCACAATATATCGCATGGGAATTTGCAGGACAAAATAGGTGAAATTTGGGACATCTCCATATTGCATTATCTTTCATGGTACAGTATCGATAACGCCAAACTCATACTGACACTGTCGAACGGAGGGAGGGACAAATATCGATATCACAATCTGTCACGTTGCTATCTCAGGGTACAACATTGATAACCTAAGATAGTGATACGGTCTCAGGGTGGGATGAAATATCGACGTCATGACCACAAAGTTGATATGCGATACCAAGAATTTAAGTTGCAAACTTGGTCAGGGAACAGATTGAATTCGTAAATTAAGGCACCACTGTATTTCAATTCTGACGCTTAAACTGTTTGTTTTGTGTTTTTTTTATAAATGTGTGTACTTTTCTTTAATTCAGGAAAAATCAACTTTTTATTGGCCTGGAAAGCATTTTAAAATGTTTTTATATCTATTTCATTTCAATCCTGTGCTTCATGTTGTTCAATTTCAGTGATACATGATGTAAAATATGATCATATGCAAAAAAAAAAAGATCAAGAGTTACCCAGCAAATCCCACCCTGACTAAGCAAGCAAATATGTTTTGAGGTGAATACATGAATACATGATTGAAGAAGGTGGAGAGAGGGAGGAGAATGTGCGAGTGTGTGGCCTGCTGCTGGAACCATGGCACCACTGACCTAAAAGTTGCCTCCCAGTCACTGCTATGGAGGTGGGCCCTGTAATCACCTCTCTCCACGGCTGTAAGCGGCTTACAGCTTTATCCAAAATACCGCTCCCGCCTAAAAACATGCATGCGGACCAGGCCGGGCTCCCTGCGTAACATCCATTGCATAAACCCCGCCAAAGCATTATTCCCCGCAACCAGCCAGCAATGCTCCAAATCAGCGCTGATTCAAAGTCAAGTGGCGTAAGCATGTTGTACACTCGGAGGCAGACTAATCGTATTCAGTGTGAGTGCCCCTTTAGCATACAGACATCCTGAGGGAAGGGCTCAAATAAATGAGTAGAGCTGCTGCTGCTGCTATGCTAGCAACCAATCTCCTCGCTTTAGCCTGGAAAAACAGCTTGTCAACGCGTGTTTGTGCAGGATCCAATAATATTTTATGTAATGTTACTGTCTAAGCCACAGATGACCCAAATTCGTGCAAGCCTTGAACAAACAATGCCACTGAGAAAGGGATATGTTTCTGAAGGTTACATCATGCGACGCTCCGAGGCTCCTAAAGCAGCAGACATCAGTCAGGTATCAGCTGTTTGACATGACAAGCGGCTCGGTTAACAGAGAGGGAATGAGGTATAGACCCTCCACTATAGAGCGGATGCATTACAGTGCTGCAGTTACACGAATAGAAATGCCTGTGAGGTGAGATCAGGACGGGACAATGGCTTCAATCACTGGGTGCTTGTCAACAATATCAACTATTGTGCTAAGATGGCTATCAGTGTTGCAGCGATATATAGTAGTAGCAAACAATTTCTCATGCTTTTAAGACACCAGGGGTGATTTGTACCACTTTTCTAGGCTCAGGAAAAATCAAGCCCTCACAACTCCGGTGGAGATATCAGGTGAGCGGGCCCATTTAAAGAAGTGGAACAGTGGGGTCCAGCTCGAGCGAGGCGTGTGGCAAATCGCTGTTCCCTGTAAACATCGTGATAAGGGACCAACTCCGCGTGTGGGCACCAGCGCACTTAAGAGGGGCCTTTTCAGACAGGCAAGTGCAATAATGTCAGAATACTAAGGAGTGGGGCGAGGGGGGGCTGCCAAGGCTGGAGGTGGCACAGCTCACCTGCACTTTCCATGGAGGGCCCAGGGGGCCTGGGGCAGCCTCCCACCGCCGGCACCTTGCTGCCAATACTAATACATTCTAAATCCATTCTCTTCGCTCTCACCGCCAGGCTTGTGCAATCTCCCTGCCTTCCCTTTCATGCAATTAAATAGTGCAAGTGCCGAGCGAGGGGGAGCTCTATCAGCCACGCTGCACACACGCGCGCGCCGCTCCATCTCCACATTCAATTTACACACTTCGATATCATCATCCTGCTGTCTGCAATCCTTCCCCCACTTTGCCTCTTGCATCCTGGACCGGAAATACAGACGTTTCGAGAAGGAAAATAAAACATTCGCTCTGTAGACACAATTAGAATCTCACATGGGGAATTACAGAAGATCTAATGTTCAGCACAGAGATGGACGACTGTGCTGATGTGAAAGGTAGACACGGGGCATGGTTATGTGTGAGTTTGTGCGTGTTGACTGAAACTCCACTCCTTGACTGTGCTGATGAGCCGCGGCTCTGGCCTGCAGTCTCTGAGGGGATTAAGCCACTCAATGACACTAAATTACAGGGATCAACATCAGCTCAGCACATCCACCACTGTCTGTGCTGCTCCAACTGGATCACATTTGAATGAATGGCTGTATTTACAGTATACCTTATGCTAAACTCCATATATTGAGTTACAATATATGACTATAAATCAAACAATTAATCGGTCATAATCTGTTCCAAGATCCTAGTCGACCGTCGATTTGTTTAGATTTCCATACAAAATCCGTTCCAGCGTCTCACTGTTACCGTCATGAAACCTTTATAAGTATTGTTGTAAGGCCCACCACACATCGAGCAACGTGGCTGCGCGGTTCGGTAACTAGTTTTCATGAGTGCCCGACTGTTGGTGACTAGTTTTGCTGCCAACAGACAGACAGACAAACATCCACTCTGTCCTTAATTTCTTAACTGTTTCCTCGCTTTGTATTATTATGACGCAGCGCAGTCCGCTTCTTCCTAGACAACTGCACCATGTTATTGATGGTTATGTGTGCAAGGGTCTAGCGCCAGGTGCGCGGCAGTAATTTGTTCACGTCACGATTGTCCAGTTCAGTCCGGTTTGTCTGTGTCGTTTTTAACTATCATACAAAATGTACCACTGACGAATGAGCGGTCTCAACTTTAATGACCGACGATGCACACATCCAGTTAATCCTGTACTGAAATATGCTATATTTTTAGGGCTACCATTTTGGTCGAATTCCGAATCGTATGACCTCATTTCATTTTATTAGGTTTCACTTGAACCATATTTGGCTCCAAGCAGGGATCTAGAACACTGTAATAAATATAATTAATATAGGATATCCCTCCTACTGTAGTTGATTAGCGCATTTACGGCTGATAGCTTCACCTCCAAAAAATTATAAATTAATCTGAGGTAAAGGTGAAAAGAACACTTTTGTCCCATTTCACTGTTAGAAATACACCATTGTGTTTTACACCGCAATAATGATGCGGTGGCATGCCTGCCATGTTTCTCAAGTAGTATATTGGAACAGTAGCTGATATTATTCTGCGATGTGGATGCAGACAAAATAGTGCTTAACTCTTTCTTTCATTCAAACTAATATCACATTGAATACTTATCTTGTCACGTAAAGTTATTGTAAAATATAAAGGTTGTAATCATCAATTTGGGAGTCAACGATAGCCGCGCAGCACCGAAGATAACACTGACACAATTTGTAACTGAATGGCTCAGAAGCGTTGAATTGCTGATACAGAAGACGTACAAAGCCTGTCCATCAATTCAAAGTCGGTGCCGCTGTATTGCATTGTTACACGGCACATTCATACAGCGACAAGTAAGACCTTTGTGCAGTGACGCCTGAAAGGTTAACCTTTACCTCTGTGGCCGACTCTTCATTGCACAGCCTGTTCCGCAGTGGCAGTATCACTTACTCATGTACACTGTTGTCAAATCCCTAACAAGTTCTCATCCCAAAGATATATCACAGATGCTGCTTTTACAAAAAATTTCCAGACCTCCACCACGGTCGAACTGCGAACTAAAGCTAATTGTATTCATTTGTACGTACGTAGAGCGTGTTTGCGGGCCACTTCCTGGTTCAAGAGGAAGATGTAAGACGACCGGACCATTTTATATTCATAATGAGGCAGCTGAGGTTATCCAGCCATCCATTTTCTATAGCACTTGACCTCATTAGGGTCGCTGACCAGCTGGAGTTTATCCCCTCTGACTTTGGGCGAGAGTCGGAGTACACAGAAACAACCATTTACAGCGACAGTTTAGAGTCCTCAATGAGCATATTTTTTTAATGTGAGAGGAAACCTGAGTACCCAGATGAAACCCACACAAGCACGGGGGAGAACACACAAAGTAACTAAACTGTGTGTGTGGGGGGGGGGGGGGAATCGTGCATTAGTCTGTAAGATTCTTAATTATCAAGCTACTTTCTGGTACATGGAGAATGGCATAAGACATTTGGAATGGACATACAGGCCTCCACCATTCACTTTCTGAGGTGGGGGAATGGTGCACTGTGACAAATAGCAAAGAGTGAATTCCTCTGAAAAAAGTGAAACAAAACATCTGTCAGTTTGTGAGTGTAAGCTCTTTTTTAGTTCATGGAGATTGACAATGCTGGAAAACAGTTCCATCATGACCACTTAAAGGAAAATAAGTTTTTGTTCTCATATCTGTCTATCTATCTATCTATCTATCTATAGTCAGCAGAGTGCTTTCTGGTTTATGAAGAATGATGAAAAAAGATGTTTGGGATGGATAGAACTGTAACTTTTTATTGTCTGGGGCAGTGGAGTGCTTCCATCATGACTCGAAAAATGTATTCCTCTATCTGTATTTCCTATCTGAATATTCACCAAAATTGAATGGGTTGTTGTTAGGAACATGTGCCTCCCCTCCACTAAGTTTCACTGAAATTTTGTGTAATACTACTTACTGACCAACCAACAATAGCCAACAAAACAATATCTTTCGGATTTGAGCTTTGTTTGATTAAAGAACTACCTAAATAAAATTATAAAACTTTAAGCAATTATCTTTCTGAACTAAGTAGTATTTTTTGCTACTTCTATGCTTACGTGAAATTGTACAGGTTTTCCCAATATGTCGAGGCTGGTGTGTATGCTGATGAAGCCGCGGCGGCAAAGCATCGACGGCAAAAACGCGCTACGCGGGATTTATCAAGGTTTATGTTCCATTATGCATAAGTGTAAATATCACAAATCAATTAATAATGACTATCTTAATCTGTGAAGCATTAGCCTGAAAATCCAGTGTAGTGTTGTTTGCCCTCCTGCAGGCCAAGCTGTAATAATAAATGGACCGGTCACACAATAGTCGCTGATAGCGCCAATCAGATAACAGTGTGTGCTAAGCCTCTCCTGTGCGGCGATATAACACAGCTTATTACATTATTCAAAGTGTTTGTGCATAGATTAAGTCACACCCAGATAGTCCGACACGCCGCACGGGAGCAGCAGCAAACACACCGGTGACGATTAGATGGCCAGTTGTGTTTGCTGTAGGAACACACACAGCTTTGTAAAATGCAAGCTTCGCTGCTACGCCCGCCTCGAACACCCTGAAATCATATTTAAGCAGTTGATCGTGACTCATTACGCAGATACAAGTTTCCCTCCTGTTGCACATTCCCACCCGGGCCGACAGTGTGGTACACGCATTGCCACTATGAGGAGATTAGACTGAGTAATTGTCTGCTGACAGGTGAACAATGCCCAGGAAAAATTAAAGCCATCACTTAGCCAGCTGACTTAAGCTATGAAAGGATGGGATGTTATAGGTTATACAATGAATAACTACACACTGATTGACATTTTTGCAAATGAATTTCTTTTTTTACAGTTGACTTGTGCTTAAAAAGGTCACGTGCATCCCAAAGATGGGGAGTCTGATATAACTTTCATTTACTTTTTCAAAACAAATATCATTTTATGAAACTACTCATTTTAAAACAGAAGCAACAATTTTCATATTTTGAATATATATTATTAAACCGTGCAAATACAGATGCATTTATTTTTCCATCAGTCACTTCATTGCCCATGATTTAACATTTATTTAAGATAAATGTTTTAATGTTTATGAAAAATATTTTTGATACATGTGTTAAAAATATGCCTAAACCTAATGTCGCATTAAAGGTGTTTAGTCTGGCTTGGCCTCTTGGTTGCATCGCATCTAATCTACTTTGTATTTGGAGTGTAATTTAGACCTCAAACTGTAAATGGAAAAAAGAAAATCTTTGAAAATGAACACATTCATTTTTTCAATATTTACAAGATAATATTTATTATATATGCTGTTTATTATAGTTCACCTCTTTATATATTTGGGTAAAATATTGCTCGTATTTTAAATAAAACGTATACATGGAGGTAAATCCCTTACCAATTGGATTGATTTGGAAAAAGTGCACCGGGGTCCGCAGGAGGGCGTCAAACATGCGGTTGTGAAGGCTCTGGGCTGAGCTCACCAGGACGTTGAAGAAGACCAGGCTGCGAATGAAGCCAAACACTACGGATGCACCTGTTAAACCTGAAGCACAGGGGAAAGAAATAAAAATATAAATCTGTCAGTACACTGATGCCATCCTTGTGCTTCCTTCAAGGACAGCTATCTTTTAAAGGTTAATCAGTATTCTGTGCACAGACAGAAAACAGATGTCATCTTGCACTTAAAGTGTTTCTTTCACTTTTTTGTTCCAAGTGCCTTTGTATGATTTTATGTATACAAAGAGCGAAGATGTTCAGAGTCACAGGGAGACAATCAGAGTAATCCGAGAGTAGACAAATACGTGAAAGTCGCCGCTATCTCTCAATACAGCTGAGGCCCGTGTACCCACACTTGGCCTTGAAGGCCTTGGGTTACTGCCAAACAACTGCCTAAGCCTTTTCTGAATGGATGCCGTATGCTATAATACACACACACACATATTTTTTTTAAAGGTGAACAATTGGCAAGGTTGACCTGCGTAGACACTTAGGTACAGGTCAAGGTCCAGCTGTGCAGGGAGGCTGCCATTGAGGGGCTGAGTTCGGTTGACGAGCTGCTGCTCGGAAGTCCTGCCGAAGAAAAGAAAAACACACTAGGATACATAAGCGTGAAGAACAGAAGCGGCACAAACAATACATTTTCCACTACAGAAAAGCATAAGGTCGCCTTCAACAAGTGACATAAAAAGCCATGGTAAACATTTGATCCCTTAAGACATCTCCTTACACCTTAACACCAAACTACCTGTAAACGGGGCTCTCGTTTCCATTTTTGTTTTCTTTTCTACAAGCAATTGTGAGGGAAGAATCTTACCAATGAGCAAGCCACCAGTCTTGCAGCACAAATGCCACCTTTAAAAAAATATATATATAAAAATCAACTAATCATTTTTAATTCAACAACTAATGCACGAGTCCATTTTGCAAATAAGAACATACTCACCTGTGCAAGAGCGTTGAGGAGAATGAGGAGGAAGAGAAGCAGGAAGTTAGCGCCCGCTCTGAAATATTTCACATACATTTGCAGGCCGATGTGTCCCTGCGTGCGCCTTTCCTCCGTGGGCTGCGCTGCCTGCACATACACACCGATGCCTGTGTCATTTACCCGGCATCATTGAATAGCGTGCTGCAAGGGAAAGGTAAGTCTGTTCTGCCCTCTAGAGGCTATATGGAAACACAGCACACATTTTCCGTTGTATAGTACACCTGCACAATCTACATCAAAATCCAAAGCAAGAGCTAAATAAAAACAATTTGCCTTCACAACAATTCAAATACTCTATTGACCCTGTCAGATGGGTATAAAATACCTTCACCGAGGAGGTTAAGTTTTCATCAGTGGTTTGGGTTGGTTGGTTGTATTACGGGAAGGCCACAAAAAAAAAAAAAAAAAAAAAGACAAAATACCCTGTGTGGATCCAGAAAGTTGTTAACACTCAATGTTGCATGACCCCTTAGTTTGATTTATCTGAGAATAATGTGTGAATCTTATCAACCCAGTTTAGGCATATGAACATCATGATCATATTGAAATATTTTGAGAATGATGTTGTAATGTTACAGGGAAAATGCATAGTTTTACAAGAATAAAGTAAAATATGAGAGACTTCATTTTTATTAGTAAAGTCATAATACCCTGTGAAAAACCGTATATAATTGTACAGGTGTTGAGGGAACAGAATTTTTTTGTTTTCTAGAAAAATATGTTTCTAACAAAAGTAAATTTGTAATAATGTGAGATAATTCTTGCAATTTTAAATATTAGCAGAGTAAAATTGTAAAATTATGGAAAAGATGCACAGGTTTAAGTCATAATAATGGGGAAAAACAATTTTACATGAACAAAAGAAAAAAAAATCACAATTATCTGACAATAGAAGTTGTAGTATTAAAAGAAAAAGTAACTTTCCAAGAATAATGACAGCATTTTAAAAGACTAAAGTTGGAATAGTCCAAGTAGAATGTAATTTTGAGCATCTTGTCAGCATTTGTAACAAATATCATGCTAATATACATTAACTGATTAATACATGTGCCAGATGTCTTGTTATTATAAAAATTATAATTTGATGAATTCTCAAAATTCTATGTTTAGCTTCTCTAACTCTCCGCAAATGTCATCACTTTACTGAACATTTTGACAAAATGTTTATTAGTGTGGCTGTGGTTTGGAATGGTGTCAAACTTGATTGCGTCACACTGAGAGCTGTGTTACTAACTTTGGCTAAATGAGCAAAAAAAAATAAAAAATTTAAAAGATGCAGTCCAGTGAACTACAACCACAGTAATAAACCAACAGTTTTTTTTAAAATTAATACCCCTCTGTAACATGTCTTATTATATTGACTGTCAAAAACTTCTTTGAACTGTCTGTTCAAATAAATAACAATAGCACCCTGACAATCCAGTTGTACTTACGAATGTGAGTGTCTCCTCCATCAGCGAGTAGCAGGAGGCGGACAGGGACGTCATGGATGAAATAGAATTGTTAGAGAGACTAGAGGGGCAGTACGAGGTTGTGCTCGGTCTTTCCTCCTGGCTGTCCTCCATCTTGAGGAGTGAGGAGAAGTCAAGTCCTGAGCTCTGCAACTCACTGTAACTCCCGTTGGCCACCATTTGCCCCTAACAACATGGAAAACACATGTATCATTTATTTACTGTGGGACATTTTAGTTTTGAACTGGGAAGCCAATTCGCGTCACGGAATGGATTGCGTTTCACTTTAGAGGTTACAAATCTTTCTATTGTAAAACTGCTGAATATGGGCACAATATGGGTGAACTAATGGTTAGCGGTTAGTATGTCTGCTTCACAGTCAACAGGTTCCATGTTTGAATCTCTGCTTGAGCTCTCCTGTGCGGCATTTCCATGCACTCCGGCTTCCTCGCACATCTTACCAAAAACATGTATTGTAGGTTAATTGAAGACTCATAATTGTCCATAAGTGTGAATGTGAGTGTGAATGGTTGTTTATCTATATGTGCCCTGCGATTGGCCAGCAACCAGTCCACAGTGGATCCTGCCTCTTGCCCAAAGTCATCAGCGATAGGCTCCACTGTAACACGTTTGTCATGTTCTGTGTTTTTTGCCTACTGGTGACGTCATTTCTTTTGTTAATTGGCGGGCCACACCTATTGGCAATTAGCTTGGCTCGTACTTAGGTATGGCTCCAATGGAAGGGAGGTGCTGGAGTATTGTGTTGTTCCCACACCTGTGGGGAAGAATATCTGAGTTCGGCCTTGTTACCTCACTTTGTTTCTGTAGGATTCTGTCTCATCGGCCCTTGTGTTTCCATTCGTCTTCATTTTCGGAAGTAATTACAATTTGTTTTAGTCATTCAGTACTTCTGTGATTTTCAGTTTCACGTGTTGGTGGATTCTGTTTTTGCTTCATGCATACCTTCCTTCCACTGTGGCTCCGTCCACTTTTTGCCCTTATTTGTCATTAGTTTTCATTTATCATTCCTTTTGATCGTTGGGTCTCACGCTCTTGTGCTCTTTCTGTTTAAATGGAGTCTGAGTTCATTTTTACAATTGTTTTTGTCTGCTTTGGGGTCAATAATTCTTCCGTTAGCCGACCATAACAACGTTAAAGTGCTCACTCACCTCCTTTAAGACTACAATTTGATGTGCGGCCTTCAGATACTGCAGCTGGTGAGTGACGAGAACACATGGCTTGTTCTTCAGAAGGCCACAAATACACCTGTGGGAAAGAATATCAGAGTTTGAAAATAATAGAAACCAGCTTTTGAGTGTGACGCAGCGCAGTTCTTTTACTCCTCAAAGATGTGCTTGCCGACTTCAGCATCCACAGCACTGAGGGGATCATCCAGCAAGTAGATGTCTGCATCCTGGTACACTGCTCTGAAAAACACACTCAGTCAGAGGACAAGTTGAAAAAGTGGGTGTTTCTTTGTGAGTGTGCACACCTGGCCAAGCTGACTCTCGACTTCTGTCCTCCACTCAAATTGGCCCCTCTGTCTCCGACGGATGCTAAGTCGCCACCTGGCAGCAGCTCCATGTCCTGGACAGGGTCCAAACGCAGCCCTTACCCAGTCATTCCAAGCCGGACTTACTAGAATCTACAGGTCCAAGGAAGCGTGACATAGAACTGGACTAATTCTCACTCTCTTGAGGGCGCAGGCTCTCAGCACTCTGTCATACTTCAAGCGGTTGAGCTCTTTGCCGAAAAGAATGTTGCTTCGGATGGTGCCAGGTAAAATCCAGGGCTGCTGGGAAGCGTAGGTCAGATCCCCTCGAACCTTGACAACGCCGCTTTCTGGGCTTAGCTCTCCCAAGATGGCGCTGAGGAGCGAAGACTGACATACGACGCATCAAATAATCATCACGTGATAAGCGCCATATTAAAGTTAGTAACAATGGCAACTATACCTTCCCTGAGGCAACAGGGCCGATCACAGCAAGCAGCTGATCAGGCCGCACTGTTAATGACACATTCTGTAAGGTTGGGGCCTCTTGCATCTGTCAAGGAAACATACAGGACCTTCAAAACAATAATTCAATGGCGTTCAGGTTTCCCTGCTGTATTAGCAGGCATTTATTTACCCAACTGCATGTGGTAATATTTACCATATTACAGTTACTGATACTGGGGAATGCCAAGAGCTGTCTTAGTAGTTAATTCCTTGTAAGGAAGAGGAGGCAATGCAGTATACAAGGTCTTACAACATGGCAGCTGCTGTCACACTTATACCAAACATTGAGCCACCTCGTGAGATCACAAATATTTGTTAAATAAGAACAGTAGGTGCATAATAAGATTGGATAATGAGCAACATGCTAGGTAAAGCCTTTATTAGGGGGAGCCTTTGTACAAAAGCCTCTGTATAATATTAAATTATATTTATTTTATTAGTTTTAAAATTCATATTTCATCAATTTCCAAAATAAAGCATGTACTGTACCTCCATTTCGTAAGTTTTCTTTCTTTTTTCTCGAAACAAATTTGTTAATATGTTTACAAAATGAAACTCATTAGGGCCCCTGTCACTCACTGGAAGGTAGATCTTTAAATATATTTTTTGGGACACAACTCCATTGTGTTTGTACTTTATGGAATAAGTATTTCTATCCAAATCCTTGCTAACTTTCGTTCTCCCCTTCCAGCAAAGCAAGCACTTTTTGTCTATTATTTTATTTTATTTTTTTCCAATCACTAATTCATTCAGGGCCGGTGTTGTTTAGATGCTTTTATTTTGGAATACTGTGATTGGTTGGTGACCAGGCCAGGGTGTACCTGGCTTCTCACCCAAAGTCAGCTGGCATAAGCTCCAGCCAACCCGTGACCATAATGAGGCTGACAGGCGCTATGGGAAAATGGATGTCTGGGAATGTGCCGCACTGTATACAGCAACGCAACACTCAGACATAGTAAACGTGTTTGCAGCGCATCCATTTAAGGAGCATTTAAGGTCAATTATTCATTCGAGTGGGTGACAAATGGGCAATTAACGCGAACACCTCGTCTATTACAGCAGAGGCAACTTTCTGAGCAAACATGATGTATTATTTCTCACCTTATCCCAGTAGCAAGTCAAATCCTGAATCTTCAACATGCAGTCTTTCTTCTCGGCCACCGGGAGTCCCAGATGCTGAGGAGCAACTTCATCCAGAAGGAGAAAATTCTAACAGGGATCATGCCATCAGCTTCTTTCAGTTGTAATACAGTATTTTGTATAATACAAGTCACTTTTAAAGTATTTCTGTAATAAAAGTGATATACTGTCCACTTACTGGCCACTCCCTTACGTACTTACTCTTCGGCACACACATAATCCAATCGAATAACGTTCACTTTTACTAACACTGTCAGAGAGGTGTTAATTCATCCATCCATCCATTTTCTGAGCCGCTTCTCCTCACTAGGGTTGCGGGCGTGCTGGAGCCTATCCCAGCTGTCATCGGGCAGGAGGCAGGGTACACCCTGAACTGGTTGCCAGCCAATCGCAGGGCACATAGAAACAAACAACCATTCGCACTCACAGTCATGCCTACGGGCAATTTAGAGTCTCCAATTAATGCATGTTTTTGGGATGTGGGAGGAAACCGGAGTGCCCGGAGAAAACCCACGCAGGCACGGGGAGAACATGCAAACTCCACACAGGCGGAGACGGGAATTGAACCCCGCACCTCAGAACTGTGAGGCTGACGCTCTAACCAGTCGGCCACCGTGCCGCAGGTGTTAATTCAACAATGTTTATTATTACCTCCACCAATGATGTTGTGTTTTCGTTGACACTAACAGTCACCAGGTAGGTATGTATTTCACATTTTTATTTTCCCCATTCGATTTTGGGGAGTATCCACTTATTGGTGTAATTGATGCAAGGGCAGACGCTGTAACGTTAATTAAATTGAATCCAGATCTGAATCGGATTGTGCTTCGGAATGTATTTATTTTGATATGACATGGAAAATCCCAATTAACATGTTCATTTACCATTAAAGTGTTTTACACAGCTCTGTATTGCATTTCCCTCAACTGTGCAGGTGTACCCAATGTGGCAGGTGAGATAATACTTTTATTGAACTTGAAATCTGTGTTCTTACTTTAATTCTTCGGATGCTGATGAGGCACTCCGAGGCCTTCTCAATGCCGGAGGGAAAGAAAAGCGTGATGGTGAGTCTGACGGCGCTGTAGAGGGAAAGGGCCATGAAGATGGCGCTGGAAGACAGCTGGTTACCCATCAGCACATAGACGCAAACAGTGATGAACATGATGAGCTTGCTGGCCACGAAGAAAGATGCCATGTTCAAGCCACGCAGGTAAGAGCTTTTCATTATTTTGGCGATTTCCATTCTGTGCCATATCAGAAAAAGTTGTCAGTAGATGCATGGGCGGTTGTATTCATTGAATAGACTGAAGACAGGCTACCTTCGGACTTCATCCACAAGCGTAGCGAAGGGTTTTTCCCACCCGTACATCTTAATAACACGGATCCCAGAGATGACCTCATTCATGGTGCGTATCCTGTCATCAGTCAGGACTGCAGTGTCAGCCCTAGAACGACAGACGCACAGGGCAGTAAAAGTACCAATGCAACAGTTCACAGTACTGTAAGGTACTTTTGATCACTGCCCACCTCAGCGTTGAAAACAGTCTACCAAACATAGTCTGCAGTGGTAGAAGGATGAAGACCACGGCCATTCCCGCAAAGCATGATGGGCCGATCCAATACATCAACAATAGTACTACCCCTGCTGCTTGCAGGGGGGTGATCCACAGAAAGTGCAGATACAAAGTTACCTGGAAGAAAGGGTATATTTTATATATATATTAATAACCTGCAGAATCTCCTGAGAAAAATTCTTCCTTACAAAGACAACAATGCACTGTGCCTGACATGGTTAGAGATGTATTAGTATGATATAATCTAATGTGGTACACATACATAGATAAATGGATAGAGCGAGAGAGAGAGAGAGAGAGATACTGTAGGTGCCTCTTATTAAATTAGAATATCATGAAAAACGAGTTATTTCAGTGGTTCATTTTAAAAAATTACCCTACTAAAATAAATGAACTTTTCTAAGATATTCTAATTTATTGATATGCACCTGTGTGTATGCTTAAAGACCACAATATTAATAACCTGCATAACCTCATGAGAAAAATTCTTCCTTACAAAGACAACAATGCACTGTGCCTGACATGGTTAGAGATGTAGTAGTATGATATAATCTAATGTGGTACACATACATACATAGATAGATAGATAGATAGATAGATAGATAGATAGATAGATATAGAGAGAGAGAAAAGAGAGAGCAAGCGAGAGAGAGATACTGTAGGTGCATCTTAATAAATTAGAATATCATGGAAAACTAGTTGTTTCAGTGGTTCATTTTAAAAAGTTACCCTACTAAAATAAATAAATATGCTTAAAGACCACAATATTAATAATCTGCATAACCTCATGAGAAAAATTCTTCCTTACAAAGACAACAATGCACTGTGCCTGACATGGTTAGAGAGGTATTAGTATGATATAATCTAATGTGGTTTTGTATGATGGAACAGTTTTATACTAATGCAAAATAACCACACAATGATCCACTTTTGCTTGTATCCCACAATTCATTTTCAATAAATTCATTGTAACCATGTTCACCAGAGATATTTTAATAGTTTGTAATAGAATTGGAGATCCCAACATGGGCCAATAGTAACATTTGCCTCAATTTGATCAAGTTATAAAATGTTTCTAATAGATTTGATGGCATTCAAAACTGATATGATTATTGAAACATTTTGTTGAACCTTTATGATACATATATACTATTACAGGAAGTTGGAGGTTGCCCATTGTGGTCATCTGTGATCATACATTTCTAGTCTGACGACATCAATAAAAGTGAACATTTTTATATGCTCTTGTACTGGAACGCATTGGCTTCTACAGGTCTTTTTTCCGATAATTACCTCATCAAATCTGTTGACGTCGTTGGACAACAGATTGACAATTTGTCCCGTCGTTGTTTTCGTCAGCGCCGTGTTGTTAAGACTGAGAGCCTTTTGCAGAAAAACAATTTGTTATATGGAGTAGCCAAAAAGTCAAAGGATACACTCGATAATTTTTGTCCGTCCGTACCTTACGATAGATCATGTGACACATGGCCACCCGGATCTTCATGCCCACTCTTTGGACCTGGTAGAAATAGAGATGGTGGAGGATGGACATCCAGACGGTGGACAGGCAGATGCCCGCTGCGTAGCTGTAAGCCTTGTAGACTGCAGTTGGGCCTGTGGCATCAGGACTCTCAAAGTACTCAATGAGCTTACCAAGTAACACCGGCTGAATGACTTTGATGACTTCCTGTCAACCCGGCAAGTTAGAACACCTGAAATCCATCATTGCCTTCTTTAAGATGGATGCTTTGACTGTACCTCTATTAAGATGTATGTTCCAATGAGCGCGTAGGATCTCCAGTAACACTTTATGAGGACTCTGGTGAGTTTAGGCTGGCGTAGATCTTGTGCCGCAAGTTTAACTTCTTGGTTCCAGTACCTTGGGAAAGCATGAAAAATGTGTGCTCAGTGGCAGACACAAACAGTGCTGACTCCGCATTACAGAAAGTGAGCTAGTGTCCCACTACGAACAGGTCCAATGTTTTGCGTACAGCATAATAGATGTTGTGTGTCGATTATTCACACGGCGTTGTCCATAAATGAATGCCTCACCTCAAATAAAAGTACCCCTTTTCACCTCAGGGAAAAAAAAAAAAAAAAAAAAAAAACTCAATTGTTGGTGTCCTTCTAATTTTGCGAGTACTTACTTGGGTTTACACACAAACACTCAGGCTAGAGCTGTCCTTTCGGGGTGCATGAACCGATGAAGCCCACTCAGATGAGAGGCAAAATGTCTTCTAAGACAACCAGAACAGTTCAATTGTAATTATTTTAATAACCTGATAATACAATGACCTGATTGAATGAGAACAGTCACAGGCATGTACTGTAACTGCTGGTTGTAATGACCTGTTACACTCATACAACAATGGGTCACAGGAGACTTCTTTACATTTCGGATTCATAGTCGGACCCGTTTCATGATACTGGCAAAGTATTTTAGTATTCGAGTATCCTCACAAAACTCTATTGAATAATTGAGTATTCGGATAACCCTAACTCTATATTTTTGTTTGATTAAAGAGCAATTGTGAATACAAAAGAGAAAATAAGACATTTCACTTAACGAATGACCAATTGGGTTCCTGTTTTTATTTCTTAAAGTCACATTGGGCATAGCAGCAAACTGTATTTTCTTGTGCAGAAACCATTCAGACAGATATAAATACATTTCAGTTTAAACTTGTATCAAAAAGAGAAGACATTAATTTTAAAAAATGACCTTCACAATAAAATTTACGGTTCCCCAAGGCATAGAAAATTTCTTGACCATTATTATTATTATTTTTTTTTTTTACTCTAACTACTCGAAATACCAGAGGACTCGTTCTGTTTTAGCCCTACTTCCCAGTATAATAATTTTAATAAAACCTAATATATATTACTGTGAATCATATCAATTATACAATAATTCATATTAAACAAGTGACCAGGAAGAAATGCGACATGTTCAAGAGAAATCATTTGAGCGATTCTATTGATCTTTTTTGGCTAACTTCATTACAGATGTTCAGTTCTGTATCATTATCTCTTATGATTCGGCATTGATTCACCAACATCAAATATCAATACTGCATCTCCACTCTATACTCCCGAGTGTGTAGCCTAACCCTTGCTAGTTAGTCATTTTTTCATATGAAAAGGCCACTGGTTACACACTGTTCCACTGGTGTATGTGCAAGTGAGGGTCCTCAGCTCAAAGAGCTGCTGACAGCGCCATGCTGTTCCCTCATTAGATCCCCCTGACAGCCAAGCCTATTGACCAGACAGCGCGACACTAAATGTCATATGCGACTGTCTGGGGAAGCCAAGACTTTGTACAATGATCTTAATCATTGATGAGATTGTTGAAAAAGTTCTTTTTAATCAACTCAGCAATTTCTTGAACTTAAATGGACTTTTTGACAAATTTCAATCAGGGTTCCGAACTCATCGCAGAACAGGATCTGCTCTTATCCATGTGCTAAATGATAGATATAAGGTTGAATACTGACTCGGGAAAGGTGTCAATTCTGGTCCTGTTGGACCTCAGTGCGGCTTTTGATACGGTAGATCATAATATACTGCTGAACAGGTTGGATACGTGGGTAGGACTAAATGGAACAGTCCTTAAATGGATCAGGTCCTACCTGGAGGAAAGGAGTTATTTTGTAACCATTGGAAGTGCTTAATCTCATCGAATGGCAATGACCTATGGGGTCCCTCAAGGGTCAGTTCTTGGACCCCTCCTGTTCAGCCTGTATATGCTACCCTTAGGTCAAATTCTTCAGAACTTTAATCTTGACTATCATAGCTATGCAGGTGAGACACGGTTATATCTAGCAGTGTCTCCAGTTGACAACAGTTCAATTGAGGTGTTGTGTCACTGTCTAAAACAGATAAATATCTGGATGAGCCAAAATTTTCTTCAATTAAACCACAGCAAAACTGAGATAATTGTTTTTGGCAATAAATTAAAGAGAATTGCTGGTAGTAAATACCTGGAGTCACTCTCTTTAAAAACCAAAGACCAAGTCCGAAACCTTGGTGTTCTGATAGATTCTGACCTGACTTTCAACAGTCATATCAAATCAATTACTAAAACTGCCTTCGACCATCTGAAGAACATATCCAGAGTGAAGGCTTGCATGCGTCAATCAGACCAGGAGAAGCTCATCCGTGCTTTTATCTCAAGTAGACTTGACTATTGTAATGGTCTTCTGACTGGACTCCCTAAAAAGAGCATTAAACAGCTGCAGTTGATTCTGACCAAAACAAAGAGGTCAGAGCATATTACTCCAATTCTAAAGTCTTTACACTGGCTTCCAGTCAGCTTTAGAATACATTTTAAAGTTCTGCTACTGGTGTATAAATCAGTAAACGGTTTAAGTCCTGAATACATGAATGAAATGCTAATGGAATATAAACCCAGTAGGGCTCTGAGATCAACAGACTCAGGTCCAAAGCAAACATGGTGAAGCAGCATTTAGCTATTATGCTGCACACAAATGGAATAAGTTGCCAACAGAAGTGACGTCAGCCCAAAGTGTGCATGTTTTTAAGTCCAGTTTAAAAACTCTTCTTTTTTCCCATGCTTTTTAGAGCATTTCCATTTTTAAATGATATTTCTTGCACTGTATGCTGTTTTAATTGTATTTTTATTGTATTTCACTATTTCTTTTCTCCCTTTGTTTTAAATGTTTATAAGCTGTTTTTTTCTTTGTTTTTAAATGCTTTTAATCATGAAAAGCACGTTGAGTTACCTTGTGTATGAAATGTGCTAGATAAATAAATTTGCTTTGCATTGCTTTGCTAATCTTGGACGTAACATCCTGCTCCTATGCTGCCTAAAGAAAGTCATACAGTCAAAGTCTCTCTGCCAACTAGTCAGAACAGTGTGCTAGACCAGACTGTTTTCGAGTCACAGATCCAGTAATACTTTCTAAATATAGGTGGGTCGAATGTCTACCACATTCACCAACACAATATCACCTTTCCTTAATGGGAGGGGGGTAGTGTTCTGACTATTTATTATGACTTTACAAAAGTAATATGCAATTTTGAGTTACACTATGAGGGGTGTTGATAACATGGTTATTACTGTGGCCGTAGATTGCTTGACATCTTGAAAGCGCACGCAGGCAGGCAGGGAGTCTGGATTGGGTGCAGATTTTAATGGACATGTTGGTGAAGGAAACAGGGGTGATGAAGAAGTGATGGCTAAGTTTGGTATCCTGGAAAGGAACCTGGTGCTGGTGGTGGACTTTGCCAAAAGGATGGAAATGGCTGGCGCAGACACTTTCTTCCAGAAAAGGCAGAAACGTTGGGTGACCTTCAGGAGCGGAGGTAGAAGCACGCAGATGGATTACATCTTGTGCAGAAGATGTGATCAAAAGGTTAACGACTGTCAAGGTAGTGCTAGGGGAGAGCATAGCTAGACAGCATAGGATGGTGGTGCGTAAGATGACTCTGGTGGTGGTGAGGAAGATTAAGAGGACAAAGGCAGAGCAGAGAACCAGGTGGTGGAAGCTGAGAAATGAAGAGTGTTGTGCACTTTTTTGAGAAAAGTTGAGACAGACTCTGTGGTCATGAGGAGCTTCCAGAAGACTGGATCACTACAGCCAAGGTGATCGGAGACAGGCAGGAGAGTGCTTGGTGTATCTTCTGGTAGGAGATGGGAGAAGGAGACTTAATGGTGCAACCGGGAAGTGGAGGAAAGCATACAAGGAAAGAGGTTAGCTAAGTAGAAGTGGAACACTGAGACGACTGAGGAGAGGAGAAAACAATAAATTGAGATGAGACGCAAGGCGAAGGTAGAGGTGGCAAAGGCCAGGTATGCCAGGTTGCACAGTAAAGAAGGAGACAAAAATCTACACAGGTTTGCCAGACAGAGGGATAGAGATGGGAAGGATGTGCAGCAGGTTAGGGTGATTAAGGATAGAGATGGAAATGTGTTGAATGGTGCTAGTAGTGTTCTGAATAGATGGAAAGAATAGACGACAGTTGACAAATGAGGAAAATGAGAGAAAGAAAATTACAAGAGGCAACTGTGGCGGACCAGGAAGTAGCAGTGATTAGGTAGGGGAATGTTAGAAGGGCTCTAAAGACAATGAAAAACGGAAAGGCAGTTGGTCACGATGATATACATGTGAAGGCATGGAAGCATCTAGAAGAGATGGTTGTGGAGTTTCAGGACAGACGTATTTGTATGGTTTCATGCATAGGAAGAATACCACAGATGCATTGTTGGTTTTAACAGTGTTGATGGGGAAATAATGGGTGCTATCTTACCGTAATTAAATTACTTTATTGCAATTAAATTACTTTAATAAATACTGTTAATGGCATGCTTACTCTAACTTTCTCACTGTCCCAGCTATATGGACGGGTATTGTCCAGGGTTCGAGTCCATTTGACTTTTTTTTTTCCCCGTTGCTTGAACATGCTCCTCGTGTATATTCTTCAGGTGCTCCATCAAATTTGTTGTGTTGAAGCATTTAGATGACGTTCCCCATGATGTACTTCAGTTGTGCACAGACTGCAAATAACTAACGTGTTGTTTGTCTGAGACACCACAAAATAGTCCCACACCGACGACATGTTTTTTCACCGACAAGATTGAACAAATTTGATTGGCCGTCAGAGAGTTACAGTACTGCGCTACAAGACGTGTGACAAGGCTCAAAATAAACTAGCTTTTGGATTCATACGTGACACAGACGCGGAGTTAAATGTCTTGTGCGGAGCCGATCGATGACGTCACTGATCGGATCGGCGACTTATGACATGAAAAGCGAAAAATGTCCTTATAATACAGGCGGCGCAATCCAGTCTTGTTGTCGTCGCCACGGTAACGAGTGTATCCGTTTGCATTTGAGTTGACAAGATAAAGCCCAATGATTGTAAAAAAACGGGATGCGGTGGTATCGGAATACAAGGTTTTATTGCAGTAGTCTGATCGTGAAAGAGCAAATTTGTCTTGTAGTCTGATCCGGCATTACGTGTTGTCTGTCTCAGACGTGTTGTCTGTTCCACACCGCCGACATGTTTTTTTGTTGGCCCGCAGATATTTACAGTACTACGTCAAAAGGCTAAAAATAAACTAGCTTTTGGATTCAAAATTAAGGCACACGATGGCGATGCGGAGTAAATCGGTGTAAAGTCTAGTCGTTAAATGAACAGACCCTACACTTTGTCAATCTGTATTATACTTTAGAATGGCACCCCGCCTGTAATGTACTCATTCATAAATGCAACAAAAAAAAAACATAAACATGTTATTAATAAATTAATGTTGGATATTCTTACCACTGTAACTCCTCCCCAAGTCTGTCAGACGCATCTTCAGGGAGGATCCTGTACATGTCATCTTCTTCCAGCGTCCTCTTGTAGCCAATCCTGAACAAGGGATTCAACCACCTACACAGTACAAATATGGTCAATGCCAATACTACTAATAATAACAACAGTAATAATACAACTTTCGCTCTACAGCAGCTAAATTTACCGAAATGTTAAGTTATGCTTGATGCAGTGCAGTTATACACCCCTCTAATCCTCAACAAGAATACATATGTCAGATCTGTCATAGCATCAATCAAAACTGAGCATCATAATCTTGGCAAAGTATGATTTTTTTTTATTTTTATACAGGAGGGTCCTTGACATATACGACATTTCAAAGTCATCTAACGGCGCGCAATTAAATACCTTGGCAGCGGCGTTAGAATATGTTATCACACGGGCAAAAGAAAGCTCGCTCAGATAGGGTCATACTTTTTACATTTTTCATTTCATTGTTTCATATTTATTAGTCACTGATAGTATGGTGATACGTTCGGATTTAGTTCCCAACCAGTGTCTATGTGAATGTTAGTGTGAATGGTTTTGCGTCTCTTTATATTCAGTCATACTATTACAACCACATACACACTTGTCTTTACAGTTGAAACTTGTCTTCCGTGTATGTCCAAAATATGTCGGATATTTTAGGAAGAACAGTCCTCGTCAAGACGAGCAAGTGTGTGTCAATGACGGCTGTCGCAGTTTTCTTACCAGAAGAAAAGCTTGGAGAGAAGATTAGCCTTTGACGACGGATTATCCTTCACGTCTTTACGCAGAGCTTCCATGTCACTGGGAAAGTAACACGGCTACTTTCTCTGCCGCCAGGCTAGTCCAAGAAAGAAACGGGTAAAAAAACAACAACAACAAACAAACAGTGGTGGTCGTGTTTATGTGAACATTACATGTGGCTGCACTGAGGAGAAGGTTAGTTTGACTCTAGTTGAAACCGGCCGGTGAGCGCGTGCAAGGGGCGTGTGTATGTGACGTCACCAAGCCCAGTGCCTGATGTGATTGGTTAGCACAAACGTCCATCAATCGCTCGCTACCACATTCGAGTGGAAAGTTAAAAACAATTACAACAACAGAAGCGACAAATCAAACGTATACGAACAATAAGGTAAGCGTCAGGTTTGTTTGTTTAATTGGGACGTGATTTACATAATAAAACGTTTCAAGCGAAACACAAGTCAAACGTGAGCTGGAGTTTGGCGTCATCCGGTGGTTAATGAGGTAATAGCACAGGACAAACCAAATGACGGGATGAAATGTTGCTGTGACGTAATGAGTGCAAAACTGAAATAATAGAGTTTGGGGCCTTTTTTTTCAATAATATATGGTAATTATGATCAATGCCAGTGTATTACAGCAGTTGGAGAGCATTTTCAATACTAAGCACTAAATTGGGCGGGCCAAGGGCAGTTGCTCACTTGCACGAGGCAGGACCAGCTCCTAGAAATTGGCTAAATTGAGCAAAAATAAATAGAGGGCATGACGTTTGCGAAATTTCTTGATCCTCGGGGTATTGTAATGTAATTAAACCCCCCTGGGAACTGTTTCAAATTGGGGTAAAATGCACAATATGTCTCCTTTATTTATTTATTTTTTTGTACGAAGAATTATTATTTCAGTCACTGATGGTGTAGTGGTACACTCGCCTGACTTTGGTGCAGGCAGCGTGGGTTCAGTTCCCACTCAGAGACGTTGTGAATGTGAGTGCGAATGGTTGTCCGTGCCTATATGTGCCCTGCGACTGACTGGCGACCAGTTCAGGGTGTAGGCCGCCTTTCGCCCGAAGTCAGCTGGGATAGGCTCCAGCGTCCCGCGACCCTAACCAGGATAAGCGGTGTTGAAAATGGAAATGAATTATTATTTCTTATGATCGTCTCTTTCAGCATGATCGCCTGGAAAAAAAAACAAATCAAAATGGACTCCTATTGAATGATCCCTTGTATTCCTCCCTTAAAAAGTTCGAGGCCGCCCCCACCCAAAGGTGGAAATCCTGAGTCATGCTCTTGCCCTGAAATGCACGACAAACTAAAAACTAGACTTTCCTTCCATTGAAACGTGACTGATTACTCTTTGACCATCCTTTGCGTTAATATGACACACGGTATTATTTCTAGACCAAAACATGGGCACGCGAAAGAGGCGCTTTGCCATAGCCGAAAAATAATAACTAAACTTTGATTACTGTTTGACTTGGAGGCCCTTGTGTCCATCCTTGACCATGAGAAATGTCCTGTCTGTAAATCATCTCAGTGAAAACACATGTCCAAAGTGTAATTTACCTGTCCGGGGCGATTGCTTGTATTTCTTCTGCGAAAAAAGAAAAAAGAAAAAACAAGATCACATTCAATAGCGAAAGGCAGCAAATGTCCGGCTTACAGATCCTGGCTCTCATCAGCGGCCTCGGGGGTCTGGGGGCCACCATCGGCGCCACGGTGTCCAACGAATGGAAGGCCACCAGCCGGGCGTCCTCGGTCATCACGGCCACTTGGGTGCTGCAGGGCCTGTGGCACAATTGCGCCGGGAACGCCATCGGCGCTCTCCACTGTAGGCCGCACCACACCATCTTGAACCTGGACGGTGAGTGGCTCATTGTGCTGCTTCTTTATTCCCACTGATATAAAAATTGAGGTTCTCAATGTTCCACCGTACCAAACTGCATGGCACCTTTGTCTCGTTTCATGGTGAAATATCAGTGATGGGAAATATTCATAAATATTGGCATACACGGAACTGCGTCACAAATTTTGGTACATAATCGGAGACCATATTTAGCTACATGTGAGAAACAGCTCTCAGTATGATCCAGTGCTGCAAACGACAAGCACAATTATGAACGTTGTGCAATCAATACCTCTCCCACAACTCAACATTATTATCTTTGAAACGACAGATTATTTAATACCGCTTTATTGAATTTGAATTTGTTGTGTGTATGTGAAGAGGCACTTTGCAGTTGCTCAACAACTCGCAAGATTTTGCTACTGTTCATGTGAAATAATGTGAGGTGTGAGTTATAACATTATAGAATTGTCGATAAGAAACCAATCTTTAAATACAGTAATCTGTCATTTGACGCTAGTTTGGTCTGCCGGTTTTCTTTCTTTTACTTATAATTTATTTTCCACGTTTTACTACTTCGATACTTTTCATCTTCCTTTTTTTCCACTTCCTTTGTCTTTTCTGCATTTTAAAATAATATCTATAAGTCTCAATCCCACTGAGCGGTTTGTATATCTTTTTTTTTTTTTTTTTTTTATGCAAAAAGAAATTCATCATAATTTATAGACGGAGAATAACAGCAGAATTTTTTATTTTCTACTGAAAGTAATAGAGTACTAATACTAAGAGTACTTTTTTTATGAATAGATCTTAAACATGTTATGCTATGCATTGGTTTAGCTGTAGTACAGTTCTTAACATTTTAAAAAATATGTTATTTAAAAAATATATATTTTTGCATGGTTTTGTACTAACATTTAATAAGAGGTGGTCAGATTAGCTATTATGTTAATAACTAAAACTTGTTGAAGTGTGATTTTTATCATGCTGGCGTTCAAATAAATGGATATATGATGCACTTTTTTTTTTTTTTGCATTACACAGCTCGCTAAGAGTTAGCAGTCATGCTGTCAATGAATTATTACAACACTGCTGTGAGGACACGTACAGTATTTAAACATCAGTGACACATTGACTGTGCCCTCGCATTGTGGTATTTTTGCCGTTTTACTGGGGCACCATTGACCAATCCTGACAAAATGTATTATGTACATTCATGTTGGAATAAAATCAGGGCTAAAGGAAATAGTTATAGTAGGGAAAACCCCAAATACATTTCAGATGTTCTAGTAGGCCTTTCCTGACATTTTGTTGTTCGTTTTCTAGCTGCATCCTGAACGTTTTGTGCTAACACTAATATTGCTATTTGGAACTGTTCATAATTGTTTTCACCTTCTCTAAGGCCCCAGTTGCCTCTGAAAAAAAATACTGTAGGTATGGTGTTCTTTTGCGTTTTGCGTTAAACATACATTTTGTTAATATGTCCAACCTCCAAAACAAAATCTACCATACATGACTGACATGGAACAGACGTGTGTATATCCACTGTAGCTTCAACAGTGGTCTGCAGATGGGATGATAAGACGCATCCAAGTGATGCGAACGCCTTGCAAGAATCTGCTCAATGCTGTTGTGTTGCCTTCAGCACGACGGGGGAGGAGAAGAAACAAGCATGCAACCGGTGTGTAACGCAAGAATCTCGGTTGTTACTCATTAGTCAAACTGAGCGTATCGGTCATTCAGACTCTTGCTGGAATCTTAAACGTCATTAGCGGCGCCATCATCCTTGAGCGAGAAAGGTTGGCAAGGGAGGGGGATGACAAAACGTCGGCCCAATTGTTGAAGTTCAGGTCCAAACTCCTCGCGGCAGAATACGACAGTCCACAACACATTAACCAACTTAGCGTCGCACATCCTGGCTACTTTTTCAACCGCCTGGGAACCATTAATCAATCTTTGCTCCCGCCGACGTGGTCGGAGCGGAGTCATTCGGAGCAGCATGTATCAGGAGATCCTGGCCTTTGCGCTCGCCACCTCGGGATGGGTTCTGGTGTCGTCCACCCTGCCGACAGATTATTGGAAGGTGTCCTCGCTGGACGGGACGGTCATCACAACGGCGACCTACTGGTCCAACCTGTGGAAGACATGCGTCACCGACTCCACCGGGGTGTCCAACTGCAAAGACTTTCCCTCCATGCTGGCGTTGGATGGTCAGCTGCGCTTTTGCCTTCTGCAAGTCTTACGGACCTTCACGTTGTGTCGTTTAACATTTTTCTCCCATTTAAAACCTCAAATCGAAGGGAAAATGTGCCAGTCACGCAGTCAACCCCTTTCCTTTCAAATGTGTCAATGTTTAGCAGCAGTTGACTGATTCTTAAAGCCTATAAAGGTGATTGAGGCGGTTTCGACCACGGCTCACTAGTTCCGAGCTAATATTTGCCTCTAAATCTCATCTCGTGACTAATTTTACCGCACGCTTTATGTGCACGTTCGTCAAAAGGTCAATAGGTCGTTGATCTCGCGCTGATTGTTTGTGTTTGCACAGGTTACATCCAGGCCTGCAGGGGGCTGATGATTGCAGCAGTGTGTCTGGGCTTTTTCGGTACCGTCTTCGCCCTGGTGGGAATGAAGTGTACCAAAATAGGAGGAAGTGACAAGAGCAAAGCCAGGATCGCGTGCTTCGCAGGTTTCAATTTTATCCTCAGCGGTACGAAAGTCCACCATCATCCTCCTTTTTTATTTTTTCCCCTGCTATTTCTCCTTGTCACAGCAAGAAACCTGTTCATTTGGAAGGATACGAGACACAAGTTGGCCAAGCATGCAGAGTAAAGGTCAAGTTCATGTCATCCACTGTTAAATAAATACTGCCACTAAAAAGTGTGCACAGTAGGCTACTGTTTATCCAAATTGTGAGAGCGTTTTCATTTTTCTGAAAATAATACTGTTTTTGCATTGAGTAGGGGTTTTGTAATTTACCCCAAATAACTCACACCTCATAAATCACAACTTCAGTCTCTGGTTGGTTTTCCTCAGGTGTGGTGGTTTCTCGAATCATTGAATCATTATGTACATATTTTTTTATATTCCTTTATTTAAGTGCAGTGTTACTGTTCAAAGTGCTCATGTTACAATGGCTTGCAATAATATTGAATATACATTTTAGGAATAAAACCGCTGCCTCGTTTTTTTCGATGAACACCCAGTCCTACTACGCTACCTTATTCGAATGTTTTCATTACGGTGGTAATTGGAAAGCAAAGTATTTTGTCGGTGGTATTTGGTGTAAAACGTTTGAAGATGTCTGATTCTCTGTGCAGTTGAGTCTCTCTTCTCAAAGCACCTCCAACTGCTACAGTTTATGACTTAATACAGTGTGTTATGCGTTGTTCTTCCTCAGGTCTGTGCTCCCTTTCAGCATGTTCCATCTATGCGCATCGGATAACCTCGGAATTTTTCGACCCCATGTTTGTGGCGCAGAAGTGAGAAGCATTTTTCACGTGTTAAAATGATTTCCAATGAGTCACATTTTTAAAAAAAAGTCCTTTTGGCTGTCTTTTAGGTACGAGCTTGGAGCGGCGCTCTTCATTGGCTGGGCAGGTTCTGTCCTTTGTGTTCTCGGCGGAGGTGTGCTCTGCTTCTCTGTGGCAGACTGCAAGAAAAGGTCAGTCCTCTATGCGCATGATACACGACGACATTTCGTTCGGTAAACCTGCACAATCTGATTAGATCCAACGCAAAAAATGCTGCCATTTGATTATTTCCTTTTACTGGATCTCATTAAGGGTAAATGGCTTCTGGATGATTAAGCAGCGCTGTGTGTTTGTCCACCCACAGTCATAGAGGTTATGTCTATAGAGGCGCTGCCTCACATTCGCATGTCTCCTCCTACCAAAGAGGAAGAGGACAGTCTGTGAGCCAAAGGCCGCCTCCGGACTACAGCAGCTCCTCCAGGGCCCACAACTTTGATAAGAACGTATACGTGTGAATGGTGTGAATATTAAGAGCCGCCGTGTGGAGAGTCATGTAAGATAGTGTGAAGAAAAGATAACGGCACACCGGAGGAAACATTTTTGTTGAACACCAGGTGAATTTGTTATTGATATTCACATTGAAATGTCATTCAGGTCCAGTGGAAAGTAGGTCTGTCTTGAGTTTTTTTTTTTTTTTTTTCCTTTTTTTTTCTCCAAACTCAACACAAATGAATAAAAAAAATAGAGATATCAAAGTTTGGCTTTAAAAATTTTTTTTTTAAATTAAATAACACAACAAAAATATTTTCTTCTGCATAGAAATCATGTAGCTCCAAGTTTTTTGTTTTACTAGTTTTTCTTATCAACAAAGGTTGCAATATTTTACACAGAACACAAAAAAATCTTTTTCTTTTTGTTTTTCTTTCTTTTCTTTTTTGTTTCAAACCATGCAGGCTACAGGTATTCCTAACTTTTATGAGTATTTATTTCACTTTTCAAAACAGTGTATTTTGGGATTAAAAATACAACCAATGTGTTTTACATTTTTATGGGGAAAGAAATACACGTTTAGGTTTTTCCCCAAACACAACAGAAGCCAATATCTTTGGGATGGAAAAAAAACACACAATTATAGATTAATTTTGCTATTTTTACCTCACAATAATAAAAATAGATTTTGTTTATGTATTTAAATAAAATATGTATTTCCAAGTGTTGAAATTATTTTAGCGTCTCTCAAACAGGTTTTTTTTTCCCTTTGACTAAATAAACAAGATGGTTGTTCTTTCTTTTGCAATGCATGTATTGCCAAATTGTGCACGTTTTTTTTTTCTTCTTCTTCTTATCCCCAACTGTTGCACTTTTTTGACATTTTGTTGAAAAACGATAACATTTATCTTGTATTTAATAATACATTAAAAACAATTCAAATTCATTTATCAAAAATCATTGGACACCCCCTGGACATCATTTGCTATGATGCGATATGATATGCATTAACCAGTTTGTTTAAATGAATTAATTCACACTCAAATTCTAAGGGAATGGTCATTTCTATTTATTCTATATTTTATATTTTGCTGGTTGTATGTTATATTTACTTTAAACAGGCTGCAATGTGTCAAGCACATTCATGGTGAAACCATTATTGTTTTGTACTATGGCATGATATTTAAAAAAAAAAAAAAGTACATTGGTGATAGTTTGTGAATTGTCGTGCTTTTTTGCTTCGTCTTGGTGTCATACTGTCAGGATAGTCCACGAGTGGTTAGTATGTCTGTCTCACAGTTCTGAGGTTCTTGGTTTGAATCGCCATCTCTAAAATGAAAATCTAATATTCTTCAGAAACTTATGTTACTATAACGGTGTGGCTATTCATTGGACTTGAAGTACTTCAACTTTAAAGAAAAAAGACAAAACTTTTCCCCACTAGTGCTACTGGTCAAAAGTGGACACACACACATATATACACGTATATAAACACGTGGACAAAATTTTGAACGGATGAAAACCCACAGTGGTCACAGACAACTTGAATCTGACAAATAATACATCAAGATTTCATGCAAATTAAACAATGAAAATCAGACATTGCTTTGAATAGTAGTCCAAAAGAATTATTTTTAAAAAACAACTCAAGAAACAGAAAAAGGAATAATGTAATAATAATGAAAAGTGTGATTCTGTTTTCTTAATATTTTTATTTTCCAGTCAAAAAACATAATGCGCTATCTTTAAATATTTTAGCTTTTTCTCATAATCTTATGATGCGGCAGTGTTTGATTTTATTCTTACAATATGCGGTAGACTGATTTGAAATGTGGAACAGACCACAAATGGCTCCCAAGCCAGACTTTGGACACCCCCGGTCTTTATGTACTTTTTGTTTGTGATTGGCTGGCGACCAGTGCAGGGTGTACCCGACATCTTACACCAAAGGTCAGCTGGGATAAACTCCAGCCCACCCGTCACCCTGATGAGGACAAGCGCAATAGAAAATTGATGGATGGGTAAGCATGGAGAACTTGTGTCATGGCACACTCCTGTACGTTTACAGTAAACAGCCAGCACTCAGGTAAGGCGCCCTCATCAACACCGATGACACATCGCACAAACACGCAGTCGGGTGCTCACAGTTCCGCCATCACACATCCCTCATCACACCAACCGAATGTCTGTTTAGAAGATCTCCAACTCAAACTGTACGGATTTTTTCTTATGGTGATGCGGAAACGTCTGATCCAAGTGAGCGGCTTCTTGATTTCCACGCTGGGCTGGCTCTTTGTGCTGTGCACCATGGCCATGGACTTCTGGAGGATCGCCCAGATCGGAGGCCAGGGCGGCTCGTTCATCATCAAGGTGGCCTGGTACTGGTCCAACCTGTGGAAGGACTGCTTCACCGACTCCACGGCCGTCACCAACTGCAGAGACTTCTCTGTGCTCTGGAGTGTCACACGTAAGACTTTGTTCGTCATGTTTATGATCTGGAGCTTATCCCGACTGACACGCCTCAAAAATCAATCGCAGGGCAGCTATTATGTACTGTACATGTCGATCGATCGATCGATCGATAGATAGATAGATAGATAGATAGATAGATAGATAGATAGATAGATAGATAGATAGATAGATAGATAGATAGATAGATAGATAGATCGAACCCATCCTTCAACTATATTTGAATCTATGAAATAATAATACATATTCGGTGTCCATTTTTTTTCATGGGCGACATCGAAGTTATGGTTTCCCTCGTTATGAGTGAACCCATGTAAACGTATGATGGCCTCATATTATTACATATACTAGTTTCGAGATCAGTAGCCAGTAAAACTGTTTGTTCAAGGATTATTCAATTTGCTTTAAAAGTGGTATTGGTAATAAAAAAAAAATGCTTTCAATAGCTCAACGTTTTAAAATGTGAAGACGATAAACATGAAGGCGATGCACATGGTTTGATTTGCGGGCCAGATAAAATGAAGTGACGGGCCAGATTTGGCCCCCGGGCCTTGAGTTAGACACCCCCGCTTATGAGAATAACATAAATTGAATACATTTAAATGTAATTACTGCTCTGTATTATATATAAAAGAAAGACACAGGAAAAACTACTGATATCTTTGGAATTCCTGCACCTTTCCACTCACCTCCGTTATTATTTTCTCCTGTGAATGTTTTCACTTTTATGTTTGTTTTGTTGTTGTTGTTGTTGAATCTTTTGTGCCAACGCCGTCTCAAAGCGTTCATCCAGGGTGTGCGAGGCTTGCTGATGTGCGGCCTAACTCTGGGCTTCTTCGCCGCCATCTTGTGCTTCCTGGGCATGGAGTGCACGTACCTGGGAGGAGACGAGCAGAGCAAGGACAAGATGCTTTTCGCCGGCGCGGTTTTTCATTTCGTGGGTGGTGAGTCGGTCAGGCGGACCTTAAATTATCACCCTGCCGCTGTTCTGCCCTCACGCGCTGCTCTGTCCGCAGGACTGTCTGATATTACGGCCTACTGCTTATACATCAACAGGGTTGCCAGGAACGTCTTTGCTCCCAACTTAGCACCTGGACTCTTACGGTACAATTTTTTTTTAAATGACCTTTTAATATTAAACGTTATAAATGTCCAATGAAAAGTAATTTTGCGAGTGTAATGAAAATGAAATTTCATGGCTTCGACATGATCACCATTTTTTTTTTTTTTTTGTCTTTAGACATGGTGAAGCAGCATGTGGCTTATCATACAAGGTTTTTTCTTCAGTGTATCCAAAACACAACGAAAATGGGATTTTATTGTGTTTTGGATGAAAACAAAAAAACTCCAATTTTGGAGATATATACATGTACGCTTATAATGTACTTTATCTGTATTTGAATTTTCTCCAAGTAGCACTTACACATATAGTAGGTGTCCAATGAAAACAATGTGTCACTATTTTTTTAAAAGTATTTCTGGCAAAAAGAAAATCAATCAGAATTTGGAGTAATCGACTCAGATTGACCTATATTTCTGTCCCATGAAAATTATGTAACTACAAATATAGTTTGTGAACGTGAACATGAGTTTCAGTTAAATTTACAAAATTGTGAGGTACATGTGAGGTACTTTTTTTGTTTTGTTTAACATTGTAACTCACTCCAAGTGTGACTTATACATATTGTTGCTGTCCAATGAAAAACATGTACCGGTATCTACTGTCACGTACGTGGTTAGGGCGAAGGGGAAGAACGCAAGGCAAGAACATGGTGGACCCAATTGCAGGGAAGCAGGGAGGCAAGGCAGGAGTGCGGGAATCTCAAAATAATATTTACCCACAATGATAAAAACAACTGGCGACTATGACATGGCAAGACGTGACAACGACAATGAACCGACAAGAACTGAACGAAACCAGGGAACTAAATACAAACAAATTGACGAGACAACGAGGAACACCTGGACAAGACACGAGTGGCTGGAGAGAGCTGATTGGTCGACACAAAGTAGACGAGAACAGGTGGACACAACAACCTAATGAGCACACGACAAACATGGAACACAGGAAAACATGGAACAAAACTAAACACAACCCAAACCAAAACACAGACCATGACATCTACATGTTTTTCTCCAATTTTTGTTCTTTTTATCTGGAACAGAAAAACATAAACATAAAAAGTAATGTTGCTTCTTCTCGATAACAACAGATATGTCTGCCTTTCCATGTGAGTAATGTCTTTTTCATAACTCCAGGTACGATTTGGGCCCTCCCATATTTCTCGGATTGGTTGGAAGTTTTCTCATCCTTACAGGATCTCTTTTTTATGCAGCCACTGTGTTCAGAGTACTCATACCTAATCGGTATGCCAACATTGTATACATTTCTTTATCTGCAATTAAGAAGGTCATATCTCCTGATTAACATTTATTCCCGCACAGTCGAGTGATTTATGCCTACGGAGGGGCCACGTACATGGACCCTCGCTCACGAGGAAGAAGCATGTACACCGGCTACTACAGACCCAACAGGCTGTACGGAACTTATTACGGCTCGGGAAGATCCAGCAGCTCCAAAATATCCAAACTCTCTGCCACAACACCAGAGAAGTTTTCTGAAAGGGATGCGTTTGTGTAATGTCTGTAAATGGTTTCCTCCCAAGTGCATTGTGTATGACGGAGGATTAGGGCCACGCTGAAAGAAAACAATAGTCACATTATGTTGGGCGGAGGGGCGGGGGAGTCGTAATGTTAAGAGAAAAATTGACTACAAAGAAAACGTAAAAAAAAAAAAAAAAAAAAAAATGTTTTGACATGTGAATCGAAATTCCCACACAAACATAAATAGTCCACAAATGACATGGAATCTGTTTACCCTTCACTTGCCAACATAAAAGTGATTTCAATAAAGAATATTTAAAATGTATCCAAATTTGTACTCGCTTCATTCGTTTATTTTGTTTCGAGATGCTTTAATAGATCTTTTTTTTTTTTCATGCAAACATCATGCACATGAAGAAATTGTGATTAAAATGTCCAGAGTAATTTAAAATGATTAGTGAGCTAATTGTAATTAAAATGATGTCCTTGTAATTACGGTATATCATTGTGATTGTACTAACAGTGTATTCGAATTTATTCAGTTTCACAGCAAAATGCACTTTTTGGTTGGGGCAATAACGCATTTACAGTTCGATAATCATATTGTACGCACTATGGTAAGTAATAGACTACAGTGTAGTCTATAATAATAGATTAGTAGACTCTTACAACAAAGTTTTGATTTCATTCTTTCCTGTTTGGCAGTAAGCCTGCTAATGTTTAAAAATGACTCATAGAATAATGAAACATGTTATGATATGGTGATTGCCTTATGTAATCAATAACTGACTGCTATTATTCAAGATTATGTTAATTCAGTATAATTTGTCCATTGGTGTGAATGTGGAAGTGATTGGTTGTTGTCTACCTAATGCTGCAGTTGGCCGACATAATATCCACAAAGAAGTACTGTACTCTGTATGTAGAATTTAGCAATGCACTAACTCATTGTATGGCAAGTGTACAGTGTGTCTATATTAGTCTCGCTATAGGATTTAATCAGCCAGTTTTCACGTCTTCATGACAGGAGCGACAAGAAGATAGTCAATAGCCCGAACTGGAGCCATGCTGGTAGGGCCTTTGGATTTCCTACTAACAACAAACACATCACGGCGACCCTCATTAAACACAGAAGTGGCAGGACAAGAAGTGACGCACACGCAAACAGCCTTCATCATCATCATCATCATCATCATTAGGAGGGTGCACGCTAAAACACTGCGTTGGCTTGAAAACCTCTCACGTCAGCCAGTCTTCATCCGATTGTTCCTTCAAAACCAAAGATGGGTTACAGGACGGTGGTGATGTACATGGAGATCGGCTGCTTTGTGGTGTGCGTCTCTGGATGGATCCTGGTGTGCTCCACCATGCCCACGGAGATCTGGACCTGGTCTGAGGTGGGCAGCCTCGTCCTGACCACCTCCAACTACTTCTCCAACTTGTGGAAGGACTGCATCTCCGATTCCACTGGCGTGTCCGACTGCAAGGGTATCCCGTCCTTGCTTGCGCTCAACTGTAAGTACTGCATCATATCAAGCTGTTGTTTGTAGCACTCAACAGTGGTGTGACCAGAGGGTGCAGTATAATGCAAACGGTATACATAATAAATACTGGCGAAGGCGGTCACACAAGCTCGGTCAGCTCAACTCAACATAATTCAAAGAACATTTTAAAATACAACCACAGTTGTAACAAAGTGCTGTACATTATAAAGATCGAACAGTAATATTAGTCATTTTTGGCAGAGGATAAAGAATATATGCCTGCCTTGTTATATTTTCAGTCTATATGTGTTGCTGCATCATTGCTTCAAAGTTCATAACTACCTTGACATTCATGCTTGCTTCGTTAGCCACTCTATGGCGTTTTGCATTGTGTGTTAGCACTAAGCTAGTGGACGTTTGTAAGGCAAAGTTATGTGGTTTGGTTAAAAACACAATGTGTCATTCTGTTTGTTTTATGTTTAGTTTGACAGTAATCAACTGGGAGTGGTAAAAACAGCTTGAAGCGAGCGCTTGGCCTCGTTTTTGAAGATTTGTTCGTTATCTGCCAAACTGCTGTTTGTCGGGAGGTTGGCTGCCACAATCTCGCGGTCGTAACTCCAATTTTTGCACTCAACCTAAGACAAAAAAAAATATTTTTTAAAACAGCCGAGCGACTGTTCGTATTTTGAAAAACATTTAAGTGGGTTAATTCGTAAGTCGAGGTACCACTGTGTTAGGACTGTGTCGCGTAAAATGACTTTTTCTTCTCATGAAAAACTTTCGCGTTTATTTTCTTAAGTGACTTAAGATGTTGTGACAATGTTTTTAATCCTCTTTTCGGTATGGCCCTAAATTTGCTTGGAGCCACATTTCACCCGGAAAAATTTGGAGAGGGGTCCAATTACAAAATTGCTTCGGCTCAGTAATTCTAAAAAAAATGTTTTTTACAATTGAGTCAGCAAACGTTTGCCATCTGCTGAATGTGGTGGGACACTTTGCCACTTATGTAAACTCGTTACTGCGTTCCACTTGTTTGGTGTGCGAAAACCCTACTTTGCCGGTATTGCGCAGGGGACATCCACATGTGCCGCGCCCTCATCATCACCGCCATCATCCTGGCGTTCTTCGGCTCTGTCCTGGTCATGGTGGGAATGAAGTGCACCAAGATCGGAGGCTCGCAGTTGGCCAAAGCCAGAGTGACATTTGCTGGGGGGATGAATTACCTCTTTGCCGGTAGGACCTACCTCTTTGAAACAGACGCTTCATTAGGTACAGCTGCACAATCTAATGACACCCGAAAAATGGTTTCATGTGATTGCGTATTTACTTACTGTTTATTCACTCAACTGCAGAGCGTGCTGAATTCTGTAGTGTGGTACAGACGTCAACCGTGACACATGGTTGTATCAGTCGTAGTTAAAGCGATTGCACTCACTTATTTTTTAATCGTGTAGCATGTATTTTTCAACGTGCTTAAATAACGTAGTATGATGCAATGTAGTTCTAATATACACCACTGCAAACAAACAATAACAATTGTTGTTTTGTCACAACTCTGGTATTGGATATAATTAGATTTTTGCAGCTGTGCCTAATATTGTGGCTGCTAGGTGTATATGTTACGATATGTCATTCTGAAAAAAATGTGTCCTTTTGTTGCAGGGTTGTGTTCTATGACTGCTTTCTCCTATTATGGCAACAAAATAAGAGCGGAATTCCAGGACCCGAATTACAGAGAACAAAAGTAAGGGCAATTTTCAGCATAATTAGAGGAGAGATATGGGTTTTTTGGGTTTTTTGTTTTCAAATAAAACACTGAGGTGTCAAACTCGAGGCCCGGGGGCCAAATCTGTCAAACCACGTCATTTAATTTGGCCAGTGAAAGCAAATCATGGTTCTTGCTAAAATATCAAAATTGCTAATTGGTATCACTTTTTAAAATGTTGACAATTACAAGCATTTTCTGTTACCAGTTCCCCTTTTAACATAAAATTAATAATAGATGAATAGTTTTTATTGGCTTCTGATTTCAAAACTATGTATCCATCAATTTGCAGTATTTGTAATATTAGGCTATTATACATTTACAGTCATAACGGCACCCCTGGTTATTATATTAATGATCCCCGCTGTGATGTAACAGTGGGGCAGAAGTGCAGAATGGCTTGCCCACTGGCACATTTTCAGAAATAGGCAGATGGCAAAATATATACTTGGTTGTTCATTTCACACTTACAGGCTTTCCAGAGTCGCAACAATTGTTCAAGATTTTAAAATGTCAATTTTCCACAATACTGTATGTCGCCTTTAACATTAGTTGGGACTTGATCTTCCATTTAGGTTTGAAATCGGTGTTGGCGTGTTTATCGGCTGGGGAGGCTCCACGTTACTGGTAGTCGGAGGGCTTCTTTACAGTATCTTTGCGGGGAGGGAAGGCTGCCAATCAAGGTACTAATGTTTACTTTCCCCGTGTTCGCAACAACATGAAGAAATACTAATCCTTTCATTTGTATTTCAGTTACGAAGGAGACCCCGGCTACGTGTTCCCTGACCCCTACCTGGCCGTGCCCACGAAGAAGAAGGTAGCACTCACAGATGGGACTGAGAGCAGGAAAGCACCGAGTAGTCGTACTAGTAATGGTAATCGTAGTAGTGCTAATCGTGGTAGTAGTGGAGCCAGCAGCAGCAGCAGCAGCAGCGTCTCTGCAGTGACCATCAGCACCAGAACATCCGACGCATACGTTTGAGCTCATTTTAAATAAGGACGCTAATTATTCCCAAGAGATTTGCGGTTTCACTAGTTTAATTGTTATCGGTGAAACGATGTTACATTGGTTTATTTATTTGAACTACATTACAATGCTGCTGATTAAGAAAGTCAGCGACCACTCATGAATTGGTCGCTAACTGATTTCAGAGTACTTTTTCGAGTGTAACATGTGAGCATGTTTGTACATGATCAAAAAAATGCATTGCTGTCTTTTAAAGTGTTTAAGAAATTCATGAAAATATTTTACATTTATCGAACTGTAATGTCACACATAAAGGCCCTTCTTTTTGCTTATAAAATGCTAAATAAATTGTTTTGGAAACATATCATAATATTACTATTGCTCATGTTTACCAGTATAACTAAAGTAACAGTAAAAAAGGACATTTTATTTATTAATTTTGTATTATTATTTATTTGTTTACAGAGCAAATGTATATATTGTATGGTCTTAAGAAAAAGCACATTATAGTTAATTGCCAGTCAGAAAGGTAGTACCTGTAATTTAACAATGTGTATAATTGTAGTTTGCAGTGGTGAACAACTGCATATTATAATAGTCAGGCACATGCACAGACATTTTGAAGGGCAGGTGCTCAAGCCAAAAAAGGGGCACCTATTGCCAACATTATTGATACAATTAAGAACAAAATAGTAGTATATGGATTATGTGTTTATTCCTGTTAACACAATCAACACTGTCAAAAATATAGCTATTAACAAAGGAGGTGAAGGGAAGCTACAGTAGATAAACTGTAAAAAGTCTACACACCCTTGTTCAAATGTGGGGTTTTGTGATATACAGATATTAGACCAAGATAAATCATTTTAAAACATTTTCCCAACTATCAGTTCACCGATAACTTGTACAACTCAATTGGGAAAAAATACAATATGTTAGAGGGGGGGAGTTAAAACCAACAAATAAGTTTGGGACAAGTGCACATGTCGTCTTATAAATGAAGATATGGCTTTGTTCACAGTTTGAATTGAATGACATTCAAACTCATGTTAAATGGGAGTCACCACTCCGCTACCACCATTTAAAGTACCCTGATTACCCCCAAATATCTCAGCTGTTCTAGTAGGCTTTTCCTGACAATTTTCGTCATCACATCTTACAACACAAGCCACGGTCCGCAGAGGGCTTCCGCCGCATCGTTGGGATCTAAAGTAAATGTCAGGTGAAGGGTACAAAAAACATTTCCAAAACATCAACGTCTTATATCATATGTATAACTTTCCCAAGGACTCAAATAGAGATAGAGAGATATCAAAACGCTTTGGCCAGAAATGATGGCGCAGAGGGTAATTTTTTAATTTTTAAATATCGATGAATGAAGAAAAAAAATGGGGTTGGGGACAAAGGCACCTTTTTTTTTTTTTTTTCTTCTTTCAATCTAGGGCAAAGGGGCAGGTGCTTGAGCACCACTTGTGGTTCATGTGTGCCGTGCCTAATAATAATAATAATACTTATTATAATTATTATTATTATTATATTTTTTCCCCCATAAGGTCTTAAAATGGAAATGGTTGTCGACTAAACTAATTAAAGTTGGAAGGGTGTATCCACGCACGCTGCGAGTGCTGCCGTGGCTCCACTCAGTTGAACGGCTGGGGTGGGCGTGGCTTCCCCCCAACACGGCAGCCAATCGGCGCGCCCCACGACCGGTCGGGGGCGGACTTGTGTGCGTCCGCCACTCAAGGAGACGACGAGACGAGGAAAGGAAAGCCTCCTCGATGATTCCTACAGCTCGCCGCTTCGCTGAGCTGTCAACACATGGGACTGCGAAACGCTGTCGCCGTAACGTCGCTTTGGTTTTTAACACTTGTCACCTCGCGAACGGACACCGAGAGCCACTCGAGTGGGATTTAGCCATGGTTTCCATAGAGCACGTGGCTCACAAGATACTAACTTACTTGCCATATGTTCTTGTTTTGATGGACATGCGATACGAAGGTAAGTTTAGAGGGGAGCAACGTGGAAAAGTGGAAACGGCTGGTGTGTTTTAGGACTCCAGATGTACGCTTTTGGCGTAATTTAACAGAAGTGCGAATGAGCGTTAGCGAAATCGATAACTGCTAACGCCTTTCAAGTAAACACATGAGCATGCTAGCTAGCAGTTCGATGCTTATTTTCAACATTTGGAGCGTGTTAACACTATGAAATCGATATTTTCTGTCATCGGTCGTGTTTTAGGGCCCCAAATGAACTATTTGTGCTATTTGAAACGACTGTAGACATAAAGGGACATACACGCATAATGACAATTATACACATAATGAGCACAGCCACTTTGAAAAGTCAACTTTTTTTTTCTCTCTCTCTCTCACGATTTTGTTCTAGACCAGGGGTGGCCACACATTTTCAGCTTAACCCATAAGATTATTAACTCAAAATTGATCTACCTATCTACTATGAAAAAATATATTTAAAAAATCATAATAAAAAAAATACATTGAGTATTCTTTCTGTGTACAATATAAGGTGGTTTCTTGCATAACTGCATGAACCCTTGGAGTACAAAATAACTTTTTTTTTTTTTTTTTGGTCACTACCTACTGTGATGACTTGCACTTGGAATCATTCAGGGATACATTTCCAGACAGTGGTTGCTAATAGCCATGTGTCAGAAACGATGTTACATTGTATGCCATTCAAGTAACAAATGTCATCGTGAAAATGGATGGCTGGCTAATGTTTTGTTTTTTTTCTCTCTGGAAGTTGATGCATTTTAATGTTGATGGGACTCTCAGCTTTTCTTATCAGATGCTGTGGGAAAAGAAACTTGCTGGGAAAAAACAAACTGATAGAAATGTGATTATTTTTCTTTCTTTTTCAAAATGTAAAGGTCAGATTTTTGTCAATTTAAAAATAAGATTTCATTTCAAGGCCTTATTACCTAGCCTTAGTAGGCAAAAGTACTAATTTGTGGATTTGGTTGTTTTGTCAGGAGTCAAGTGTGGCAGAGAGGGGAGCGTGGACCATCACATGGAGATGGGCAAGAAGCTGCTAGCAGCCGGACAACTAGCCGACGCTCTCTCTCACTTCCACGCCGCCGTGGGTAAGTGGCCTAAAAAGTCGTAAAATATGTCTGACCAGTTGCCAGTGCATTTCCAAGTGATTAAACACTGATGATCTCTGGTCAGATGGAGATCCAAAGAACTACTTGGCCTATTACAGGAGAGCCACGGTGTATCTGGCCATGGGGAAGTCCAAGTCAGCGCTGCCAGATTTGAGCAGAGTCATCGAACTCAAACCTGACTTCACATCTGTGAGTTTTGCATTTCCAAATCATTGTACCCATGGGGATTAATGGAAATAATCAGTCCAACTGTCAACATTATAAGACCTTCTACAACCCCAATTCCAATGAAGTTGGGACGTTGCGTTAAACATAAATAAAAACAGAATACAATGATTTGCAAATCATGTTAAACCTATATTTAATTGAATACACTACAAAGACAAGATATTTAATGTTCAAACTGATAAACTTTATTGTTTTAATCAAATAATCATTAACTTAGAATTTTATGGCTGCAACACATTCCAAAAAAGCTGGGACAGGGTCATGTTTTCCACTGTGTTACATCACCTTTTCTTTAACAACATTCAATAAACGTTTGGGAACTGAGGACACTAATTGTTGAAGCTTTGTAGGTGGAATTCTTTCCCATTCTTGCTTGATGCTTCAGCTGTTCAACAGTCCGGGGTCTCCGTAGTCGTATTTTACGCTTCATAATGCGCCACACATTTTCAATGGGAGACAGGTCTGGACTGCAGGCAGGCCGGTCTAATCTTTTACTACGAAGCCACGCTGTTGTAACACGTGCAGAATGTGGTTTGGCATTGTCTTGCTGAAATAATCAGGGGCGTCCATGAAAAAGATGTTGCTTGGATGGCAGCATATGTTTCTCCAAAACCTATATGTACCTTTCAGCATTAATGGTGCCTTCACAGATGTGTAAGTTACCAATGCCATTGGCACTAACACAGCCCCATACCATCACAGATGCTGGCTTTTGAACTTTGCGTCCATAACAGTCCGGATGGTTCTTTTCCTCTTTGTGGACACGACGTCCACAATTTCCAAAAACAATTTGAAATGCGGACTCGTCGGACGACAGAACGCTTTTCCACTTTGCATCAGTCCATCTTAGATGAGCTCAGGCCCAGAGAAGCCGGCGGAGTTTCTGGGTGTTGTTGATAAGTGGCTTTTGCTTTGCATAGTAGAGTTTAAAGTTGCACTTCCGGATGTAGCGCTTGTGAATGACTGAGCAATTCAGGCAAGCTCCTTTGATACCCAATCATGGCACCCACCTGTTCCCAATTAGCCTGTTCCAAACAGGTGTTTGATGAGCATTCCTCAACTTTCTCAGTCTTTTTTGCAACCTGTCCCAGCTTTTTTGGAACGTGTTGCAGCCATAAAATTCCAAGTTAATGATTTTGACATTTTTATTTATGTTTAACACAACGTCCCAACTTCATTGGAATTGGGGTTGTATTAACGCTCTTTTTATATTGCAGGTCAAATTGACCTGTAAAATGTAATTGTCAACATTTTAGGATAACATGTCTTTTACTGGCCATATTTTCTGTTCATTTACTAATTTTAAAATTTTAACCATTAAAACTTGACGTGGTGCCTAAAGTGCAGAGGCTTTGTGTGGCTGCTATGTACTTAGACATTTATAATTATATTGAGAATTTAACACAACTCATGGCATTTAACAACTTGGTTGTTACAGGCGCGGCTCCAGAGGGGAAACCTGCTCCTGAAGCAAGGCAAGCTGGATGAAGCAGAGAGCGACTTCCGGCAAGTGGTGAGTGACCGTGTAACAACACATTGACAAACATTTGGTTCGACCTGAAGGTGGCAGTGTTGCTCTGCAGCTAGGTTGTTGGTTGAGTTACTAAACTGAAGTGTAACAGAGCCTTAACACTATTTAAATGATATGTAGAAGTATTTTCTGACAAATGAATAGCATTTTTGTGGAGCTCTATTTTGTCAGCTTCTACAGTGACCCATCAAGGAAGTTTCATTTTTACTAAGTCCTGCAAGACCTTAGATAACAGGAAAAACCTGTATCCAAAAGCCTTTTTAGAAGGATTTTGTCAAGGCTTGATGGTTTTTAAATTAGTATTACTATCTCAAACAAAGGGTTTAGATGACTACCAAAGACATTGTCTATATATATATATATATATATATTTTTTTTTTTAAATAACTGAAGTCACTGATAGAACGCATAAAGCAACACGCATGCGCAGACACCCAAATTGCGCGTAAATAACTTCCCATGCGTCAACACCGGGCAGTGACAAGATGGAAGTTAACAATATGTAAAGAGCAAAAAGTCAGTTGTGTCACAGGTGAATCCAGCCTAATTGACTGCCAAGTATCTGATATTTCAGTTAAAGGTGCACCCTAGTGACAAAGAGGCGACCGAGGCCCGCAATCAGCTGACAAAATCCGACGAGATCCAGCGTATGGTGGCTCAGGCGCGGCGGAGCTACGACGGCAAAGACTACGCGGCGGCCGCTGCCCAGCTCAACGTCGTCATCGAGGCAGGACACTTAAACTTGTCCGCGTCCCCTTGACTGCTGTCACATTTATCCACAGCTTGAGTCATCCGTGTCCACGTTACAGACTTGTGTTTGGGACGTAAGCTCTCGCGAGATGCGCGCCGAGTGCTTCATTCAGATGGGCGAGATGGGGAAGGCCATCGCCGACCTGAAGGTCTCCTCCAAGTTGAGGAACGACAACACGCACGCCTTCTACCAACTCAGCACCATCTACTACGACCTGGGAGACCACGAGATGTCGCTCAAGTAAGAAAAAAAACAACACTCAATCAAACACTGCTGACAGACTAAATCCTGATCACATCAGCATGGATATAAAAGCACTGTTAGTTTTGGGAGTTTCTCAAGTTCTTTATTTATTGTATTTTTTTTTTTCATTGTACATGTTGAAATTTCTCTTTCAGAGCCCCTGCTCAAGAGTTTTGGTCACCCTGTGTTTGACACTTCCCTCTAAGTTTGCTGTGATGCATGAAAGGATTGTTTTCAGGATAGATTAAAAAAAGAAATGCTGTTGCTCACAGAAGATATCACCATGGTTAGAAAAAATAAAGAAATAGGTGAATCTGAAAATATGGGAAACTACACTATACTGCGAACACTTTAAATGTTAAAAAAAAATTGGTTTCCACATTAATAGTTGACATTTAATGCAGCTTTCTACTTCCTCTCGCCTCTGGTGTGATTTGCAGTGAGGTGCGCGAGTGCCTAAAGCTGGACCCTGATCACAAGCAGTGCTTCAGTCACTACAAGCAGGTCAAGAAGCTCAACAAACAGATCCAGTCTGCTGAGGAACTCATCCAAGAGCATAGGTGCGTGTGTGTATGTGTGTGTTTGGGCCATAAATCACTCATCATCACAATTCAGTGGTGCACAAACGGTTTTTTTTTTTTTTTTTTTTTTTTACACAAACTTAAAAAAATGAATAAAATGCAGAATGCATAGTACCTCTAAGTGTTCACCAAAAAGAAGACGGGCTTTATTCCTAAAAAGTGTATTCAATATTATTGTATACCGCTGTAACATTTTGCACAGTTTGAACCTTTTTAATTGAGTGATTCTTTGCTTTACCACTAGAAGGAGCCCGCTTAACATTAGTGGTTTGCAAAACACCGCAAGATTGCTATTGAAGAATTGCAGCTCCTCATCCTTGCACGCTTACCTTTCAGGTACGAGGAAGCTGTGAGTAAATACGAGGCGGTGATGAAGACTGAGCCCAACGTAGCGCATTTCACCATCCTGGCTAAGGAGCGCATCTGCCACGCGTTGACACACGTAAGACTCCCACCATCCTGCCACGGCCGCCGTTTTATGTTTATTAGAACACACGTTAAAGGTAGCGTGTTCGCTCTCACAGGGCCAGCAGCAGCCCGTCAAAGCCATCTCTGTGTGCGGCCAAGTGCTCCAGTCGGACCCGCACAACGTCGAAGCGCTGAAGGACAGGGCCGAGGCCTACATCCAGAATGAACAGTATGAGGAGGGTAAGCAATTTGTCACGTTATATCGCATCCTAGCAAATGTATGTACGTCATTTATATCACATCTCAAGCCCAACGTGTGGCGGGTGGGCTTTGATGCTGCTTGCCGATGTATCTCAAGAAAAAAGAAAAACAGCTGACGGAACTTTGCGATCACGGACCGGCGATTGTGCGTCCCTTAGCAAGCTCAAATTCCTTCTTCATACCCTTTTAAAAAAAATGAGTTCATCTCTATGCTCCTGTTTTCCCCCCACAGGGGTACTTTGTCTTCTCTATGACATCTCAGAGACTGAAGTTTCAACCTTGTAACCTTCCATTTAGTTTTATTGACTAGCTCATGACAAGGATGTACCACAAGGGGTCCTTGTTGCTACACCATCCATTTGCACTGAAACCTCATGTAAGATTGCGTGTTAACACAAAACACATTGGATCTGATAGGCGCTAAACATCCTCTTTTAAGCGTCCCAACATCCACTGAGGGCAGATGGTGAATAATCCCGCTGCCCACCTAACACTTGGCGTTCTCTTTACTAAACAACACATCCTCGGCCGCTGTTTGTCGAAACATGTCAAATGACCGTGATACTTGGACATTGTGGACAGCTGCGTATTACAAAAGCCACCCAGCCGTGTCCATTAAACACGTTTAATAGCGGCCGACGTGAAAACCTCTTTTTTTTTTTTTTTTTTTCTTCCTGTAGTGGTAGTTAAGTGTTGATTCATAGAAACTGAGGCGTTAACTTGGATGTAAAAATTACAAATAAAACTGTAAATGCTTTTCTTTGTATGGTAATTGATAAAAATTTGAATGTAAAAAACTATTAATTAAAATAGGTTAGCCATAGAACCAGAATTGTTAAATAAATGAATTAAAAAAAAAAACAAGTTACAATATATTTCATAGCTCGGAGGAGTTGTATATTTTAGAAAAAAAATACATCAAATTATATATCATACAACTAGAGGCACTAAATTGAATGCAAGAAATCCCAATATAAATATAAACAATACATATAAAATATTTGTATGGCACAACTTATAAAAACACATGTGTTTACTTGAATGTAAAAAGTGAAAGATGAAATATTAAATTATTTTATAGCCAACAAATTGAATAAAATAGAACCTAATTTTAAAAATATATTACTATTATTATTATATTAACGAGGAGCCTAAACTTGAAATGTTTTACCGTTTGCGCATGAATAGATGTTAACTAAATAAAAGGGATAAACGTAACAAATATATTTCTATGATCTGTTGTAACATTCAGTCGGAGCCGTTGACTTAAATGCAAAAATTACAAATAATTTCAATAAATAAATTTAAAAAAATACAATTTGTGTAACTCCCACAACCAGAGGTATTAACTTTTTATAGTGCCACCAATAGAACCAAAGTGCGTTACTTTCAATGTACAAAAAACAAAATCTGGTAACCGTTCAAACGACTTCAAACTTGAAAGCAAAGAAGGTCTACATTTTGATTGGACGTTGTCAATTTTCTTTCGGCTGACTGGCTGAGAATGATTGCGATGAATCTTATTTCTCTCCTGTGTTGCAGCTGTTAAGGATTACGAAAGTGCGTCCCAACACAGCGACAGCGACCATCAGATCAAAGAAGGTCTGGAGAAAGCCCAGCGCCTCCTCAAGCAGTCTCAGAAGAGAGACTACTACAAGATCTTGGGAGTGAAAAGGTACGCAGCGCACTGAACATATTTTAATGAATTCCTCACGTCTATTTGGTGACATCATTTCTATCGTCGCGTTCCACAACAGGACGGCCCAGAAGAAGGAGATCATCAAAGCGTATCGAAAACTGGCCCAACAGTGGCACCCGGACAATTTCCAGGATCCGGACGAAAAGAAAAATGCAGAGAAGAGGTTCATAGACATCGCTCAGGCCAAGGAGGTCCTAACCGACCCAGGTAAGAATGACCCCAAAAAACCGGACCCCATTTTAGCCAATCGAAAGCCCTGGAAGAAAGTCAGTCTTGGAAAATGGCCAATCAGGGCAACATTTTGACATCGATATTATACAGGGTTCCTACGCAAGTATGGAGAAGTATTGAATTAGATTTCCATAAATTTCCAGATCTGGAAAAGTATGGAAAATGGAAACTATAAAAGTCATGTTTCCAAGGCTGTTACAACAGCTCTAGTTATGAATATCTTAAAAAAAATAATAATAATAATCTTTTTAACTCTTGGAAGCACAGCTGCAATGTTTGTGTGGCTCTGAAAATTCCATCAGTGTACATTATTATTATTATTATTACTATCGGCTGATAATGTACACCCTTCAATGTCTCATGTAGTTTGTCCAAAAAAATAAATGTGCGTTGTTCCAAATGAATGCACAGCACCCTTAGCTGTTAATTATACAAGCAAACAGCAATTGAAGTCAGATTTTGTGATCAATGTGAAGTAACTCTGAGGACAGAAATGAGAGAATTTCAAACAAGGAGTGATTCAATCATTTTCTTTATTTGGTGATGACGGGGACGCTGCTGATGAATTGAGGGGAAAATGAAGAGACAGAGTCTTCAATTAACCTAGCATGCATGTTTTTGGGGATGTGGGAGGAAACCGGAGTGCCCGGAGAAAACCCACGCAGGCACGGGGAGAACATGCACACGCCACACAGGTGGGGCCGGGGGTTGAACCCCGGACCTCAGAACTGTGAGGCAATCGCCCACCGTGCCGCCATCATGGAATATTAAGAATCCTAATGAGCCACTCAAATGTCACAAATTATTAGATTATTTTTTTTTTACCGAGAAATCTGGAAATTAGGATCTGGTATGAAAAAGTGTGGAATTTTGAAATCTGAAATGTGTAGGAACCCGGTTATATTGATGTGTGTTTCCGTCCACGTCCTCTAGAGAAGAGAACCAAGTTTGACCAGGGCGTAGACCCCCTGGACCCAGAGAGCCAGCAGGGTCACCGCGGGGGCGGCGGCGGCCATCATCACTTCCACGGTGGCTTCAACCCGTTCGGATCGGGACCCTTCAACTTCAAATTCAACTTCAACTAAGGAACATTGATGCTCAGACTTCATCATTTCCTCTTTTTTTTTGTTTTTTGTTTTTTTTAAAAAAGGGAGAATGCCGGCCCACGTCTTAATTAAAGCAGTTTGTTGACGTGCGAACTCCATTTTGAATACGACATGTTGCCATGCAAACAAAAAGGAGCTTTTTACCTACCGGGAGCAAAAGGGTTCATTCTAAAGTAAGTTTTCTCTTCTGATGCACATCCATTCAGGAAAATCATTTTGTACGTGCTGTACACTACTATTTTTTATATGACTGGAATGTGTCTTGACCTGTAAATAAAGAGCTTATTTATGTATATTAGATGCACTTCACTTTGAGGTAAACACTTACCACTCATTCATTTTGTTCAAATGTTCCATTTATTTTCATCCACACTTGAATGACACAACGTGGACCGCTTTTGGGTTTCATTCAAGGCTCTTTGGCCAAGCTGCAACACACCTTTCATTCCTGAGAGCAGAATACTGAATATAATCACATTCCTAAAAGAATGTCAGTCATTTTATGACAAGATGTCAATCCCAGTTAGTGTTTATGTCTCAACTAAACATAAAACAGAATTCCAAAACAGCCACTTAGCTTAGCAGACCTATTTAAGGTATAGCTAACGTCACAGACAGGCTAATGAATGTCCGTGTCGTGATGTTCTAACCCGTTTAGCAACAGATGTTTGAACTCAAAACACTGAAAAACAGGTAGACATAATGACAATACTCACAAGCATATATTGTTTATCCTCTGTGAAAAATGGCTGACATCACTGCAGCTTACTGAGTTACTTAGATGGGAAACTTCAATTGTGGCTGTATGTATTATACTGCACCCTGGTGGCCAAGGCAGGTGCACCACAATGTCCAGTAAAACATGGCAAAAACGGTTTTAATTTCCTGATCAATTTCTCATTACAAACATTTTTGTTGGATCTTTTTGGGATGCTGGAACTGATTGACGGCATTTCCATTCATTTGTTTTTTTTTAAACCGAAAAATTACTTCGGCCGTTATTTTTGGAAGGTGCGACATTTCAACTAAGATGCAAAGTAATAAGTTAAAAATCATATACAGACACTGAAAGATGATAAACCAGTAACACAGTCAGGTCCCGTTTTCATTTTCTTATTTGAGATTAGCTCAGCCTGCTACACGTGCTAGTTTTGCACAGATTTCACCGCAATTGTACTGATCTGGCTAGGTTAACATTTACGGCTACTCTTCATACAAAAATAAAAAATGAACTGGACGACGCTGAAGAAAAAGGATGCACTTGACATGAAAATCTTGATTCATAATATTGCTGTTGTCCTGGGAAAGGGAGTTGCTATCCATGAGGGGGTGAACCCTTTCTGGCATATGCCTAAATTTGAAAGACCTTTAATGTCCAGGTGCTGTTACTAGGCAACAGTTTATACAAAATGATTATTTGGTGTTGAATATAAAAGCGGGGTGAGTAGGGGTATTCTTGTGGTAAATTATCATCTTGGGAGCATTACAGGGGAAACAAAATGCAGAATTATTAAGAATAACGTTGTAAATTTGCCGGGATTCAGTCACTTTACAGGAGAAAAAAATATTCTTAAAAGGATTTTTACGAGGAAATGGTTGTATTCTTATTTTTGGAACATTTTAGGAATTCCAATTACAGAAAAAAAAAGTTGGGTTAAAAACTTTAGGTTCGCACGGGAATTTTGACATTTACTCCAAAAATATGTATTTTACAACATTACAGTCATAACTTGATGACTTTTTTTCCCTTGCAGTGGTTCTCATTCAACTCATGACTGCTACGATGGTCAGACTAATGGACGTGATCATTGATGATCAATGGAAGCTGCTTGTTCTTCTGTGGGCGCTTCCAACATTTGAAAAACTATTTTTTAACAATGTCAAATAATAAGACAGGATTTCAGTGCAATGTATCCCAACACAAACCTGATCTCCCTCCTTCACGGTTCCAAGTGTGTCAGTAGCGACGTCCCTCTTGGTAATTTTAACACTTCAGGTGTCAGGCGCGGATGGTGCGAATTGACTGCTGAAGCACACGTGGCAAAGATTCCAAATATAATCCAGAGTGTGCGTGGCATCGTCTGACTTCAGGCGTCCTCACTTGATCCGCTTGCTAAAGTTCATCACGCTTGTGGCCTGTGAAAGAAAACAGCACGTTTTGGAAGTAAAAGTAGGATTTTTTTTGGTTTTGTTTGTTTCAAATCTGACTTTATAAGAATAAAAACATAGTATTTAGAGAAATAAATCAAAATGTTATGAAAATAAAATCTCAATAATTATGAGGAAAAAATTCTGAAAAAAAGTTGTCATACCTCCCACTTTTTTTCGCACAAGAAAAAAAGAGAAAACAAGTTTAAAAGAATCATCTCTTTTTCTGGAAAAATGTTGCAATCTCATGAGATTGTTTTTTTAAGTTGTCTTTTTACAAGAACAAAATCCAATGTTTTACCAAAAAAAGTCATGTTTTTATGAGTTAAAGTTTTTCAAAAATATATTTTATTTATATTTTTTAAATTAAAAATGGCAATCTGTCAATAAATAATTATTTCTTTGTTAAATATCTTAAAGGTATAAATAATGATAATTCTTCTGGGGGAAAAAGCTGTGATCTTATGTACATAAGATCCTATTTAATGAGTGTAAAATAAAAAAAAACATTTCAAGAAAAAGGTTGGTATAAAATAAGATTCGGTTTTACTAAAAAGTCAATCTTGCGAGACAAAAAAATGGTAAAATCTAATCTAAGAAGTATTAAATTGTGTTTTTTTTCCAGGAAAATTTGTATCATATTCTTTTATCGAAGCAAAGCGATGAGAAAGTTGAAAGAACGGATTTGAAGCGCTAATGATGTGCGCACCGTCATTACGTTGCGACGGTGTCCGTTTTGACGTGGCGTCGTCTTCCCGTTGACGGATTCCTTTGAGCAGCTGCTTGATTTCATTGTCGTAGCCGACCCACTCCGGTACGATCCTCACCGCCGCCGTCAGTTTGGGCTCTTTGGTCTTGGGGTTATTGCACTGCGCCGCAACCACATAGCAACCACGTCTAAGAATACACACGGTTGCTCCTTTTGGACTCTTAATAGCTGCTTCAAAAGTCCCTCACAAAATATGCATCTGACAGAATTTCCACTTTCATATGAGCCACTGAGAACTAGAGTGGGCTAACTCAATTTAGGTCATTTTACAGGGGAATGAAAATGAACTATGTATTTAGACCAGTAGTCATCTAATATGCCTTTTCTCCATTCATTTATGCACTTAACCTAAAGATGACGCAAATGGAGCTAGCCCATGCCAGTTCTCGTGGCTCATATTTCTCTAATCGGCATACAAATGTGGTCAAATGATCAGCCGTCTTGTCATTTGGAATCATTTAGGAAGCGTACTGCTAATTTGTTTCCCCCATCACAAATGCGAAGTTTACCAGGTCGATGGTCTTGGCGGCCGCTTTGGAGGCGTCGTTACACCACGTCTCACACCACAGCCACTCCTGAGGGAGAGACTTGATTGCGACCTGGTGGATCATGTTGTTGGGAAGGTCCTACAACCAGCACCGTAGGAGGACAAGTTTAGCTACATCACGTACACCGTTGAATGAGATCCAATAGAAGCGCTGTAATACAAATGGGACTTTTACAAAGCTAGTGATGCTTAGTTAGTGAGTGACACTGTCACAAAGGTAGTAACTTAAAAGTAGACAAAATGTTGCTTTTTTTTGGGTGGAGGGGGTGAAGTAATCTTATGTGCTTGTTTTTCTTTTTTTATAGTTGTAGTTTTACAAGAATAAAATCCGATGCTTTTGGTGGGGGGAAAAAAAGTCGTAATCTTACGAGAAAATGTAAATTTTTTTTGTATGAATGTGTGTAAAAGTATAAAATGTAATCCTAAATGTATGAAGACCACAATATATGAGGATTAAAAACATATTTACTGTATACTGTATCCCTCCATTTTCTATACAGCTTATCCTCACAAGGGTTGCGGGCGTGCTGGAGCCCGTCCGTCCCAGCTCAAATGATTCTCTAGCATTTTAGACAAAACTTAAAACACCAGCATTCAAGGATTGGCCACTGACATAAGTTTCTCCTCACGAGGGTCGCGGGCGTGCTGGAGCCTATCCCAGCTATCTTCGGGCGGGAGGCGGGGTACACCCTGAATCGGTCGCCAGCCAATCGCAGGGCACATATAAACAAACAATCATTCGCGCTCGCAATCATACCTAGGGGAACTTAGAGCTCTCAATTAACCTACCACGGATGTTTTTGGGATGTGGGAAGAAACCGGAGTGCCCGGAGAAAGCCCACCCAGGCACGGGGAGAACATGCAAACTCCACACAGGCGGGGCCGGGATTTGAACCCCGGTCCCCAGAACTGTGAGGCTGATGTGCTAACCAGTCGTCCACCGTGCCAGCTAAATTACTTTATTGCAATTAAATTACTTTAATAAAATACTGTTAATGACACGCTTACTCTAACTTTCTCACCGACCCGGCTATATGGACAGGTGTTGTCCAGAGTTTGAGTCCGTTTGACAAATATGTACATCGTGGCGCTTGTAATTTGCAATGTAGTACATCTTACAACCAAAATAGGCCCAATGTTCAATCAATAATGCACTGCAGCCGTAATACTGGATCTCAGTTGTCCCCAATATTGTGTCCAGCGAGTCTACTGAATATCATTTTTACCTGGTCAAGGTTTGACAGACTGTTGGGGTCCTGGCTCAGGGCTTGGTACTGTCCTCGCAGTCTGTCGCCGGCCGCTATCTTGCGGAACTTCTTCAAATCGACCACGTAGAGCGCGCTGCGGATGAGATACGGCGCGAGAGAGGACACGAGGCAGGTGTGAGAAATCTCCTCCTAAAAGTCCCATAAAAAGCACTTCCTAAAAGCCATAAAATGACTCTGAGGAGTTAATCTAAAAAAAAATACAAATAAATAAACAAAAAACACATGGACACATTCGGGAAGTGGTAGGCACTATAATAATACGAAAGATATATATATATATATGTACGATGCGGTGCAATTCTAAAGCACCGTATGCTACTAAGATACACAATAATTAACATACAACATTACAATAATACCTTTCCAGCAACGTCACTCACAATTTGACGACTTGTGTACTTTTTGCTAATATCAATTGTTACCAAAATACTTGCTCACCCAAAAAAAATGTTGCATTCTTATATATATAAAAAAAAAGGTTTACTTTGAGGAAGAAAGAGGAGAGAATAGAATCCTTTTTTAAACTTACAAGAGAAAAAGTTGTCATCTTAGTGAAAAGGTTGGAAATTTCTTCGAGTAAAAGTTGTAATCTTACGTATATAAAATCAGAGTAATAAATATAAATTATGAGAATAAAAATCTCTTTTTTTGAAAGTCATTTTCAACAGTATTCTTAAAGAAAACATTTTAGGAGAAAAAAAAAAACAATTTTAGAAGACAGAAAAATTTTTTTTTTTTTTTTTTTTTTTTTTTTTTTAGAAAGAAGTTGAAATTTCAAGATTTATGTGCTATTTTCAATTTGCGATTGTCTTGGCATATACACGTGAAAGGACGATACAGGATGATCCACGACACATAAGGATTGTTTGAAAAAAAACAACCCTCTTTCACTTTTTTTGATGATAATTGGTTGTATCAAAGTATACCTGATGTGGTACTTCCTTTGTCCCAGATGCGACGCCCAGTAGCCACTTTTCCAAAAGCGATAGCCGTCCATCTCTGTGCGGCTGTCACAAAAAGGCGTGTAGCCGTAAGGAGCGCCCTCCAGGTCCAGATCTCGCAACTCCTTCAGATCAGCTCGAACAATCTGCGAGGAGAATGAGACGGGAACTCACAAGACTCTCACTGGGCCATTGTCACAATCTTTGGGGTTGGTTTCCATCCTGACCTGGTCGGCGTCCACAAAGATGATCTTGTCCACAGCCAGTGGGAAGAGGACATCCAGGAAGAGGATCTTGTAGCCCCAAATGATGCGCTGCTTCTCGGTCTGCTGGTGGAGCCAGCGTGGCCACTTGTACTGCACCAACTCATACTGGAAGCCGTATGACTCTGCCATGTGGGAGATGGTCTCCTAAAGAGTCACAAAAGACATAAAAGAATGGATCCAGGCTGCTTAGTATCAACGGTTCACATCGATGGTGGTAGAGCACCAATGTTGTTTATAATTAATAGATGTGCACAGACATGCTTGGGTGCAGGTGCTCAAGCCAAAAAAGGGCACCATTGCCAAAATGATAGACTTAAGAAAAAAAAAAAAAAAACTGGCACCCAGTCATTTAACAAGCACACTCGCTAACGGTTTGCTAGTTACGAGCTAGCTGCTAACCGGAGCTAACAACAGCCAACTCCACTCTCACTCGCCGAGACCACTCCAAGTCACAGATACTACAGTGTAGAACATGATGGCGACTTAAAGTGGACAACAATTATACCTTCACCTCACATGCACATTTGTTAGCGCATTATGTGTTTGTATTGTTGTTTAATAATGCAAAATCAGTTTTTATCACATTACTCTATTAATCGATAGGATGATCGGTGGAATACGCAATTCTAAAAATATTCGATAGCTGCATCCCTAGTTGTATTCTCTTAAAAAAAAACTAATTGACACTGTGAAAGAAGAAAAAAACAGGAACAAACAGTTCATGCCTCTGAAACAACGGAGATAATGGCCCACTGTCTTGGAATTCCTATTTCAAGTTTTGTCAGTGTGCAATAGTCATCAGTAGACAGAAGCAAGCGATGTGAAGCTATTTGAGAATGCATGTGTTTGTTTACAGATGATGAAATATAAAGTGCAATTGTAGCTGCTTTGTTGTGTTTTGTTACTGAAGGTAGAAAACATCAAAAGGAATGAGGACATCAAAAGGAATTTTGTGAGAGAGGAATGCGTTATCCAAAGTGAGGTGGAGGCAAAGAAACAAGTAGCATGCATCCACCAGAACTATCAATGGAATGACGAGCTGCGTGCCCTAAACCAAATCACAGATACTTCAGCAGGGTCTATTTATACTGGGGTACCGGCTGGTTATGTGCCACAGCAATAAAAGTATTATTTTGGCCCCATCTGGGGGAATGTTGGTGTTGCCGTTGTTAGGTTTAATTAACTGATGGTGTGCAGTTGAAATGGAAAAAATAAGTAAATAGAAATGTCATGTCTGGTTGGCAGTCCTTGAATGCACCTCATGCATGGTGATAGGGATATTAAAAGTATGTTTCTACTTCTCTCCCAATGCAGCTGCTACTAGCCAGTGTATTCTACTTTGCCATTACAATTTTGCCTGTGTTCCCTAACATTTATTATTGTGTGTAAATGCCAAAAGGTTCAATGGTTGAATACCATTAGTGTAAAGTGCGAGTGCACACATTTGTTTGCCTGTGTGCGATGTCACGCGTTTGTGCTAACGTTTTTATTCAGGCTAGTATGCTAGCTAATACTATTGATGAGCCTCGTGAAGGTGGTTAGTACGTGTTGAATACTTGAACTACTGAATACAGTCATGAATGTAACATGGGTTCATGATTGCGTACATGCTAGACTCATGGTGTTGATGCAGGTCTATGATCCTCTCTGTTTGTGCTTTGCCGCCACCTTGTGGCATCTACATGCCATTAAAAACTAATTTTAGGGGGGGGGTGTCAATTATTCACAGATTTTCGCTATTCGCGGCAGGGCTCAGTCCCTATCCCCTGCATATAGCAGTGGTTCACTGTACCACGCTTTAGCTAGTAAATGTGATGAGGCGTTCAAATTAAGCGAAATGTAAGCCAGAGTGGTACCTTAAAGGAAGGGGAGAGGTAATTCTTGAGAAACCAGAACTTGACAGGCGTTTTGGTGTGGCGAAAGACGGACAGCATCATGATCCTGAAATAGAGGCGGAAGGAGAGGAAGAACTCAGAGGATCAAGGCTGAAAAGAAGATCACTTTTAGGGCCTGGAGCGTAACCCATGGGAGGCTCTGAGAAATGAGAGGAGTTCGTACCGCAGAAAGCGCTCGTACAGATGACCAGAGGCAATTGAAAATATGTTTAGACCATCCTCCTTCTTTTCGCCATCATCCTTCTTGGGGCCTCCTCCTGCGATGCTGTAGACAAGACAACAATTTGTCTTATTTTCCTTTTGATGGATCTCTTTCATACAGTGAATCAAAAGGAAGACTGGAGGTTGCCAGACTTTTAAGAAGCCAGGAACAACGAAAGAAAACAACCATCCATCACGGTGCCCTACTGTTTGCAAGCCAACTGAGGTTTTAGATTACATATTATGATTCCATCATACTGTACTGGCGTTCTATTAGGATGAATTCTAACTTATTCCTTCTGAGGGCTATGATTCTAATCCAGTCCTCACCAACTACAATGCCCGATGGAGATAACAGCTAGAAATTGATCTTGCAGGAGAAATTGGATCAATATTCTGTTAGATAATTTAAAAAAATAAAATAAAAATAAAAAACTTATTTACAAACATGGAGTCATTTAAGTATAATGTTGCCAATCATTGTGGGTGCAAAGCACCATTAAGCTAAATATTATGTCATGAAAGATGTTCCCAAACGCTTAAAATAAATAAAAACGCTCTGCTAATGAGCAGGTGATAACAGTGATGCATATCGATTTATATTATAGTGGCGCTTTGAGATACGAGTTAAATTTGTTCTGTGACCACCCTCGTTAACTCAAAACGCTCACATCACCTTTCCCCTTTGAAATGAATACAAATGTCATGAATTTGTTCCGAAAACCCTTTTTTTTTTTCTTTTTTTTTTTGGTAAGGAAAATAGCACTGTATAGTATTGTACTTTATATAAAAAAAAACTGTAATAACAATAGGATGTTAAGAATGACATAGTTTGTGCATCATGATTAATTTGTTTCTGATTGTGCAGCTATTTCTGGTGTGTGCGCCTTGGCCACATGGGGAAAATATAATAGACATACGGATACACATGATACATTTGTTCTGTATAAACGGCACCGAGGCAGACTTGGTGCACAAAGTCGACTAAACTATTTGAAGCCGTTGGCGGTAGTATCAGATCCGAAGCAGAGGCAGGATGGGGCCAGTGTGTCCATAAAGCAGGATTTTGGTATTGGTGTTGGTATTTTACATGTCACATCAGACATTGACGTCATCTAATTATCTACCCGGTCTGCGCTTAGCTTACGCTTTCTGATCTGGAAAGTCCCTCAATACCCCTCATCGACGAATAGTTGTCGGTCTGCAAAAAATATGTATTTGCATGTGACGGTCTGCGACAGAAAAAAAAGGTTGGGGACCACTGCTCCAGGTTGCAGTGTGATGCACGCATGCGGATAACACACGTAGATTTCAAAGAACTGCAAGCCTCACTTGCCTCAGTTAAGGTCATAGAATATACAGAATAGCATAATAGATGACAGGTTGGTTAAGGGTATCAGTTATCGTAGTATCAAAGCGTTTTTATGTGTCAGAGTACGAGTACATCTAGATGTCCTGTATCTGCACTAACACACATCCCTGGTTTCGAGTTACCAAAGAAGAATTGGCTTTCATTTAACATTTTAGTGATACTGACTTGTGTGCTCAAGTTGCTTCGTGTTTTTGGACTTTGCTTGACTTGGTGTGCATGTTAAATGTTTGTGAGTGGGAAGTGAGGGAAGCATACATAGTGAATACTCTCAAAGCAACTGCAAGGAATGAATCAGACAGTCGAATCTATCAGTCCATTCCAAGCCAGGACTAACCTATTTGTAGCATTCGTTCTCCATCCTGAAAACCTTCCATTCCACTTACTCTCTGCATCCACTAACCTCAGCTCATCTTCAATCTGGAAAACTGGATAAGACTAACAAGCAGAAAGTCCTTGGGAGCAGAAATCCCCCTACGTTTTCACACAACAGGGATATAAGTGTTTTGCAAACAATGCAAACCGCGTTCAGCTCCATTAGACTAAATGCTGGGATATTTCAAGTAACAAGGGAATCATTTGTGCAACATCTCCCGTACACTCTGCACCATAAACCTATCACAAATGCAATTCAGTTGGTCCACTGAGGCACACGGTCACATTTAATCAATTCCAATTTTTGCTTGTGCCAAATTAAAAAAAAAAAGCATTGTGATATTTACCAATATCTCAGATAGCTAGCCTGTGAAAAAAACAGGGCATAAGTGAACATAAAATACATTTATATCCAGAAGAGATCAAGCTTGCTATTTGTAAGCACTCTGTCAAGACAAGACATGCACATATTTGCTTTACCAACTCCTGTGAGGGTTTCGATCAATAAATGACCTTCCGTCCATCCTCTAGAGTCTACAACAAATCCTTCAAGGTATCCTGATATTATATATGAAGTCATTACGGATATAAAAACACCAACCTTTTTCTTGTAGAATAATAAGTATGCAAGCAAGTCCATAAGTATTTGTGATGACTTTGTTCAGCCAAACATCTTTCATTAGACCGGAGAATATGGGCCAAGCGACGAGATGAGTAAGGAAAGTGAAAAAGTGATATCACACCTAATACAGTGCAATGACCAAATTTCAATGCTCAGAAGATTGTAGAATTTGGAAGGTCTCCGTTCAGCCGTCATTGAAGGATTGGCTCATGTTTAATGACGTCAGTGTCACTCTGCAACATTATTTTATAATTAGTTCCTATTGGGGAAAAAAAACTTGTTTTCAAATCCAAACAAATTGAAAGTTCCCTATGGCTGTTTCCATCGAATAATGAGGTGATCGGCTACGTGTTTTTAAATACAGTGCTCAAAAGGCTTAACTGTGTGTAGGTGTTTCAAAAAAGCGTGTACATAGCATCGAGGTCCAAAACCAACTTCAAGACATTGAAATGGAGTTCCCCAGCCAGCCAGCAATTTGCTATGCCATCCACATAGTTGAGGGCCACACCAAGGCCAGGGTACCTCTATAACCCGTTCTGCCGAATGTATCCTGCGGGCATCTTAATGAGACAAGCCATTCACCTGAATTAACCTCCTTCTTCCCCTCTACGCCGAGCCCACCATGAGGACGCTTCAATGTTTTTTTTCCCTTTAAACACAGAAACAAAGCTTTCACTAAGCAAGACAAAGTTGGGATGGGATGGTGACCCTGACCTAACAGGACACCTACCTGCACATCTAATAAGAAAAAATTGATCAAAAATGCTGCCTTTACAAAGGTAATAATGCTCAGTTTTGATCGACAGAGTAGTATTTAAAAATATGTGTATTATTATCATGTTGTATCTATTATCACGGCCAGAGACAGAATTTGCACATTGTAATGGACACTTAAATTGGACACTTGCACATTGTAATGCAAACCAATATAATTGAAAAATAATTATTCTCAGAGGTAAGAATTTAACAATAAGCTTATTGCGATCATAGCTTGCAGTGGTGTACAACTGCACTACATCACACTGAGGACTGTTTCTAATATTTTGGTTCTTATATTTAGTTAGGGGACCAGATTAGCTCTAATTATGATGCAGTGCATCACTGCAAATGACAACCACAATCATGAGCATATTGTTATATTAATACAGCTGTCAGTCAAAAGTCAAAACTGCTCTTTTTACGATTGTATGTCTCTAAAGAAGTGTCAATAATAAATAATAAGTGTAAATAATAAATATGGCTTGACATAAATAGTGTTATTGATAGCAATACAAACATCACCTTCTACACAGCTTTCACACCTCTGCAGTGCACACAGATGAGAACAGCAGTTTGAAGCGACAAAGAAAAGCGGCACAATAAAGGACGCACACGAGATGTTAAACAGGTTGTAGCCACACTGCCTATGTTTTCTCAAAAGTGCTCCAAACACTTCACACAGCAAGCGTTAGGGTAAGCAGACAGGCTCACACCGTGAGGGAGCGGTTGGGGAGAAAACACACACACAAAGGCTAGCATACACATACCTACAGAAGCACATATTTTTTGCAAGACTAGCTCTTACAGCATAATAATGGAGTCTGGAGCCCGGGGACGAATAAGATCTCCTGAAACCATAATGTGTCATTGACAAAAGGAAGTACACTTGTTCCTGCCAATCAGCTGACAAAAGACAAGTCATCCTACGTACATTCACAAATCACACATGAGGGAAAAGCATACACACCTTGCTATGGAGTCCCACAGGCCTTTGCTTTCACTCGTTTCACTTAAAAGATCTTCATTCATTTTCTCTGCCTTTTTCTGCACCTACGACCCAAGCAAAACAGAAACAGTGATTTTAAAGTAACTGATTTTCTGGGTTAACTGAATAGCGCATTTTAATGTACCCTACCATTGCTAGTTAGGACGTAATGTATGGTGTTACATGAGAAAGAGACGCGCCAAGATATCAAGATCACTTCACACCGCTGCTTGTATGAATCTTAAAGCGCCACTTGACGAAGCTAGCAAGTAGCAACGCTAGACAAACCTGTCTGCATTGTGCAACGTTTGAAAATTGGTCCCATAGTACTGATCATCCCAAAGCGTGGCTCGATTGATTAATCAGCGAGATTAAATCGACATTGGTCAATATGTAACGGATGTGTTAACATTTTTGCTGCACTGAGATTCTGTCACGCTACCCCTCTGTGTCTGTGCTGCACTCTCTGCCCATGTCCCTGACCCCACCCCCCTCCACACACACACACGCACAGACACCACACTTCTCACCTAGTCATACTCACGCGGCTGAGAGAAACTGCTTTTTTTTTTGTTGTACTCCGTTCTAAGCGGTGACTTTGTAATATAATATAACACTACATTTTAGTGCCCCATCACCGTAACGTCCTCACGGAAACGTTAGGGCATGTCAAAGAGAGCGCGTATTACAGTATTTTAATATCATGGAAGTTGCAGCTTTGTGAAAAAAAGAAAGACATATGTAATTGTTAATATATATATTTATATATATACACATACATATATAAGTGTGTATATATACATGTGTGTGTATATATATATATATACACATAAATATATAAGTGTGTATATATACATGTGTGTGTGTGTATATATATATATATATATATATATATACATACATATATAAGTGTGTATATATACATGTGTGTGTGTATATATACATGTGTGTGTGTATATATATATATATATATATATATATATATATATATATACACATACATATATAAGTGTGTATATATACATGTGTGTACACATATACAAATATACATATATACACATACATATATACACATACACACATATATATATGTATATGCACACACACATGTATATATACATATATATATATATATATATATGTGTGTGTATATATATATATATATATACACATATATATATATATATACACACACATATATACACATATATATATATATACACACATATATACACATGGTATTATGAGAATTTGTGTTCATGTAAGTATGAGTATATCCATCCATCCATCCATTATCTGAGCCGCTTCTCCTCACTAGGGTCGCGGGCGTGCTGGAGCCTATCCCAGCTGTCATCGGGCAGGAGGCGGGGTACACCCTGAACTGGTTGCCAGCCAATCGCAGGGCACATAGAAACTAACAACCATTCACACTCACAGTCATGCCTACGGGCAATTTAGTGTCTCCAATTAATGCATGTTTTTGGGATGTGGGAGGAAACCGGAGTGCCTGGAGAAAACCCACACAGGCACGGGGAGAACATGCAAACTCCACACAGGCGGGGACGGGGATTGAACCCCGCACCTCAGAACTGTGAGGCTGACGCTCTAACCAGTCGGCCACCGTGCCGCCTCTTGAGTATATCTTATTTCATATATCAGATGATATATCAGTCATCGGCCAATTTATCAGATATCTGCTTTTCTAGTTCCCAATATCAGTATCAACCCGAAAAATCCCAAATCAGTGCCAAAGGAGAAACACAATGAATTAATCATGACTTAGATATCCAAATGTATTTTTACTAAGCAGATCCCAACATAAATGGTGTTATTATAAAAACATGTCTTCAAAAAGTATGTAATTTAATTTTATTTATAAATCAATTTAGTTTAATTATAGAGTTGTAACCCTGTGTTGTTAAGATTTCATGACTTTTAAGAATGTTAAAATGTTCATTCAAACATTAGCTGTCAAAAGAGAATAAAAACTGTAGAATGGCAACAGTTTTGGTTCTGGAATTGATTAATTTACATTATTTCCTATGGGAAAATTGTTTTGAAATTAGAAAAACGAAGTCAACCAGCATCACAGAATGGACTTCAACTTCGGAGGTTCCAAGTTACACAATTTATAATAATTTTTACAAAGTTTCAAATACAATAACACACTCACCCTGACTTTAATGATCTTACTATGGAAGCTGTTCAGCAACACAACAACGTCACCTGCATCTCCTGGGGAATCGGTTCCATCGTGCCTATCAAATAAATGAAAATTGTGACTGTTGTTACTCCCACTAAACTTGAAGGTGACAAACTATCAGCAGGCACGCTACAGGGAAATTTTTTATCAAGTCACAATGTCATTAAACAGGTAGGTTTAATTGGCTACACTGGAAAAAAGGGAATTATTTCATCCACTTCAATTTAATATTCTCTATAATCATCATAATCAGTAATTAGGCAATATAATACCAGCACAGCCCATAAAACAGTAAATCAACACAGCTAATTTGGTTCCAAATTGCAGGGGTCGAATTAGTACTCCGCTCCAAGTAGATGTGTTATCATCATGCAATCAAATGTGCACATAACTTGCATAATGGATTCAACAGAGATTAGACTTAGTCTTTTTTTAATGTTTACAATACAGTGGTGAAGTTATTTTTACACTTGTATGACAGATAATGTTACTTAAAATAGTAAGGTTTTATTCAATTTCTATTGATTCTGAATTGGAATGTGTTATATCTTTCTTGTATTATTCTGCCTCATGGCTGCACGCAGTCATGACTCCTGACAGCTGCTGGGGTCCCACTAAGACCAACTTCATTACCCTCCATCATTATTAAGAAACACGTTTCCTGTATTTGATCCATGACTACTTCCCATCTGCATTGTATAAGATGACTGATTTAATGAAAACATCTGTGCAGTATTGATCGTGTAACACTGGCCGTTCACGGCTATTGTGTTGAAGAGTGGGGACTAGTGGGTTTTGGCAGGTGCGATCTACTGAGTCTAATGGTGACTTATAGCCTATGATGCAGAGTAAGCCATTGAGTACCCAAATAGGTTACAAAATACCCCCAAATTATGCTTACCATTCAGACAAACAGGTTCGTTTTGGGGTGATCTATTTGTATGCTCCAGTACTACAGTTTTGGCAGTACAACCCATGGCTTTAGGGTTTGTGTACAAAAGGACCAGAGATCAATCTGTATAGTTTCTGTGAGGAGTGGCGAGCAGGCCATCTCAATCATGGCTGTCAGGGCGAGGAGGTGCAGCAGCAGCAGCAGCAGCAGCAGCAGCACAGGGTGCACGGGCACTCGGCTCTGATCAGCCACCAAAGCGGAGCAGAGTGCCCGCTAACCACAAGAATAATGACACTGCCACGGTGAAAAATGACATCACCTTTTTGCTTCATCTGAAGGATTGGGGAATAAATCTCGGCTTGTCCTATATGATTTTCCACAGGAATCGTACCTGTGCGTGTCCTAAATCTTCCGTCCCAGAGAGTGCAGTACCTCTGATCCTATAGGGTCATTTGGAATGGAGGACCCTGCGGACTGCACACTACCCATGAAGAGAAACAGACAAGGGTGAGTAGGATTTGGGCCATTATCTCCATGGCAGAAAGGGCAATAAGTTTTTCTTTGGGAAAGTCTCAGTTTTTTAGAGCATCCACAGCTCGTCTTTGCTCACAGAAATTAGATAACCCCAATGTGCTCTCGCCTTGTACGCACATGGTCTGACACCTACGCTTCACCAACTGAAACAAATTCTGCTGCTTACTACACACACACACTGCAGGATGGATGGCGTGACATGTAACCGGCTGAATCATAAGACATCCCACCCCCCCCCCGTCACCACCATGATTTCTCTTTAATAGAAACCCACTCCTACCTGCATCGTCCCCCGCTCTGTATGGAGCACAACTCCCTGCACTCATCAAAACCTGGAGCACAGACATTGTCAGCAGCTCTCTGCGTTACCATAGCGATGGGCTTTCACAGTTACCGGTATCTGGCAGCTAAACCCAGCCTTCGTGCTGGAGGTGAAGGTTCTGGTGAAGTCACTTAATTTGTCTCATTACCTGACCTTCTGAAAAAAATTATATGGGTGGGAAGGACAAGACTATAAAAGGATGGAATAAACTATCAGTCAAATTATTTTCTTTCTTATGCTATTAATCGATAAACCATGTTCAAACCTTTGACTGTTAGTGAACATGATTGTGAAAACTCACGACAGAATCTGGTAGATGTCCTCCGATCGTCCTTTACGCAGCCTGAGCATCCAGGCACCAGGATTGGCTTTCAGCTGGAAATACCCCTGTTGTCGTCAAAACAGCACAAATAGTGAATATCACAGCGGCACATCACAGGGGTATTTATTCACTAAACTGAAGACAGTATCAGGTGTCCTTGGCTCGTATTACTGGGAAGACGCTAATATTATTTTTAGAAATGCATTTTTCTAATATATCAATCCATCCATTTTCTGAAGCACTTGTTCTCATTAGGGTGGTGTGTGAGTTGGAGCCTGTGCCAGGTGACTTTTGGGCAAGAGGGAGGGTGCACCCTTGACGGGTGTCAAACACACTCACATTCACACCAATGGGCAATTTAGAGTCTTCAATGAAGCGAACATCATTACCCGGAGGAAATCTACACAACCACGAGGAAAACATGCTTTTTAAAACATGCTGTCTTTCTCATAATTTCGCTAGCATAGATAGATGAACATATTTGCAATTAATGAATAATCATTTTAACCACTTCAGGGTGTACCCCGCCTCCTGCCCGCAATTAACTGGGATAGGCTCCGGCGTGCCCGCGACCCTAGTGAGGATAAGTGGTGTAGAAAATGGATGGATGGATGGACGGATGGATGGAATAATCATTTTCGGACGAATTAAGTGAAATTGGATCATTTTACGCAGCACCCATCATGATCTCTTAGGAAACACCAGTGTGCCATGGCACACTGGTTGGGAACAACTGTATTAGATTACTATTTGAGGAATTACCATAAATATAGATTTGTACTAAGATCTTCAAATTTGGCCTTTTCGTGGCCTAAAAGTGTTATTCATACAAAAGTGTACTTTTGTCAGGACATTACAACTGCGTTAGTGGTACACTAGGGCGCATTCTGATTTACGGAATGATTCGGGGTTATGTTGCCACCGTAGAAATGGAACTTCGTTGTGAACCGAGGGCCCCCTGTACATCTAATATGGTGCGAGTAAGCAGTCTTGGTAGGTCATGGAGGCGACAAAGTCACTGACCAGGTTAGCCATGACGATGGTGTCGTACATGATAGGGTCTCGACTCATGCCCAGGGTAAACTGTAGTCCACGGGGAGGCTGGCCGGTCGACAGGTCGAAGCAGTGGCCCTCGAGCAAGAGGTGCTCTAGCTCGTACTCTGCCGTCACGGTCCCGCTCACCTGGAGTGATACCACGTTTGTAATAGTACATAAACAAAAGTGATCAACTCAGCATACCTCCTGGAGGTGGATGTTATCTAAGTCATGGGGGCTGCGGAGGGCCTGCACCATCCAGCCCTCTGGTGTGATCATATTAAGGGTGAGAAGTGGCGATTCGGGGAGCTCTGTGAAGCGGGCCACCGGACCAGCAGACATGGTGTCGTTGCCCAAGAAGGTGACATCAGACTCCAACACAAAAGAGTAAAAGCTGCAGACGCAAATGAATTCAAAAGCATTACAAATTATGACATGTGGAAATCTTGAAAGTGAGCCTTTAATGCTACAGCAGAACTTGGTACACCAATAATAGCAATTGGTTCTGCCAATTTCATATTCTCAATCATTAACTGCAGGCTATTTTTTAATGCTGATTTGGGTTCTCATGTGAGCTTCCAGACATGCTGGAAAAGAAAGCAATGATGACACAATATTGCTAAAAACACACAAGGCTACCAGTCAGGATGCTCTTATAGTAAACACATTTGGATCTTACAACTACAATCTATTCTAGTCCTCAATTTGTTTCTCTCTTTGAGTTAAATTTACCACAACAGGCTGCTACATGTTATCAGATAATGTCTTGGTGCAGGCACCATATGGATCCGTATTCAAAGTTATTTTGAGCATTCAAGTAAATGAAAACACCAGTGATCACCAGGCTGCTCTGTGTTTAGTATAGAAATGAAAACAGCTGCCCTGTTTGTCAGAAGAGTCTGTGCACTGCCTAGTGTTTATCACACAAATGTAGAAAATATTGCAACACACTTTTGGTTTTTGGATTAAGGTTGACTAACCGCTACAGCTGGGCGATTAATCAAAACTTAATCGTGATTTCGATTTTGGCTTCTCGTGATCATAAAAACATAATTCAATAAAAACGCTTGATGGAACGGCACAGTGTGTGCATACAAGGTTTTACGTCGTGAAAGCACCCTGAACGCACCCGACTGTGTTGTTTGTAACAAGCGTGTGACATATGCTATTCTGACCTCCCTGAGCGTGCTTTATTGACACCCCAGTTGGAGTTGAATGTAAAACTAAACACAACAAAAAGAATGACATGTACTGTATATTTAAATACAACACATACTTACTCTAGGTTAAGAAAAAACATCAGCGTAATACTTATACTCAATGTAAAACTGTATTGACAGGCTAGCAAAAATTAGCATTAGAAGTCACAGGTGGGATTTACCTTCAAATAACGAACAGACACAAACGCTGTGGTAACACATAAGAGTCAGATAATTTAACAATACTCACACACACATTCTTCCTAATCTGTGAAAAACGAGTTATAATAATTAAGTTATAAATGAATTAACTAAGTTCAATCACGACTTTCTTCTTCTACTCTTTTTCATATAAGTGTATATCTCCATGCATGCACGACACTACCCCTAAGAGCCCAAAGCATGCACAGCAGGTATTTATTTATTTGTATGTATTACGATTATAATACATTATTTTACTCGTTACTAATTTATTCTCTGGTTGTTCTTTTAACATTATATTTGAAGTTGATTTTGGTAAGTGAATAAATACTAAGTTTTGAACTCAATAATAATTGTGATTATCAATTGTGATTTCAATATCAATCAAAATAATCACGAGTCGCATTTTTCCATCATCGCCCAGCCCTATGTCCACATATGTAAGTGTTCACACGCTTCCTGAATGAACTTCAATTTTTAGTTTGAAAGTGAAGAAAAAAATTACAAAGTGCTGCTTGAAAAACTCTTAGGAGTGAATACAAAGTTATACTGGAAATCATTCACTACCCGAAAATTGTGGTGAGGGAGATATTATGAGCGCAACCAATACAAATCTCTTCAACACAGAATTGTAAAAAATGACTGTGACTCACATTCACGGTGCTCTGAAAGTTATTAGCCCTTTTCTTCTTTGTTGTTGATTTGTTGGGCTGTTTTTTCTTTTGGTTTTTTGGTACCACGGCAGTGCAATTTGTTCAGAGATGCAAGAGCAGGCCCAGAGCAATAAGGCGGCGATATTAAGCAGATTGCATCAGTTTAATCTTGTGGAGTGGAGGAGTGAGGCAGAGATGCTCAGTGAACGGTTCGAGGACACTCAAACAAGCCTAACGGGAGCACCTAATTACAGTTGGAGCGCCGAGCCTACCTCTTGAGGGGCATCTCGGACAACTTGCCCCTGCAATTCATGAACAACCGCAGCCTTAAGTTGACCACTTGACTGAGAACCTGCGGGAGGACACAGAGGAAAATTGACTGTTAAAATTAAGAAGCGAAGGCAGAAGCAAACAAGCTTCCGTGTGATGAAGAGCAGATGGTGGAAGAAAAACAAGCTTTCCGACTTTCCCGAAAGGATTATTCAATTTACATCACATTTTCTCACGGATGTGGCCTAAGGTGTTTATTTACTTAAATGCAGAGAGTACCAGGCGTTTGATGCAGGCAAAGTGTATGTATATTCTTTTCACAAATAAATTAATATTAATAATATATACCTCACTTAAAACATAAAATATTTCATCTATAATAATTATAATAAAAAAATACAATGTGTCTATATTTTTTAATGATTCTTTTCTACACTGTATTACAGGTGCATCTTAATAAATTGTAGAAAAGTTAATTCATTTCAGTAGTTGAATTAAAAAAGTGAAATTTATTACAGTGAATCATTAAACAAATCGGGTAGACCGATTATCATCCGAACCGATAACTGCCGATTATCATCCGAACCGATATTCATCATTTTGACGCATATAGGCATCGGCTTTTTTAAAAATACGACAGCCGATAAGAGATCAATTTCAAACTGGATATACTTCAGGGAACCATTCATTTATTTATCTATTTATTTATTTATTTGAATTTCCAGTTACCTTTGTAAGAGATCTTGCGACCCTGGGGACTCCCTGCACTTATTGTTTTTGTTTGAACTTAAAACAAAAATAAGTGAAAGATTAACATTTCAGTTATACTGAAATTTGAAAGACAAAATGAACTCCCACTTGCAAACCAAAACAGCAGCACCTACGAGGAAACGCGTATTTTACTTCACCTCACCTCAGCATCATTTCTAATAGGAACTGGCCGCTCTCCAGCAGCCAGTCAGTCTGACCTTCCAAATTTGTAGTCCATAGTGTATATTGGGCTTTTTGGGTCTCGGGGTATCGATCGATCCGAACTTCCAGTCCCAAAGCCAAACACTACCAGTCAAGCCCTTACAGACTGAGCTACTGCCGTTCCCAATGTCATAAATATACAATTTAACAGAAGTAAAAACAACAAAGTGTCAGTGGTTTTGTGCTCTGGAGGGGGAGAGGGTGGTGGGGGGCTGCCTCCATCACAACCGCAAGTCAATACAATATGCCGCCATCAATTTATCCTGCACACTGCAGTGATTGCCGAGAGCACACAGCTAAAAATGTCTGGTGACGGTAGCTGATTCACTCGCTGCCTGAACAGAGTGCGTCCTATTTTCATCTTAAGCCCGGCCGTCTGCATGATAAGACGCAGCAAGAGAAGTGGTGGATTTTCACAAAATAACCCCACTGGTCTCCGACAAGGCCTATGAGGCCAAAGCAGACAAACACACAAAAGCTCTATTTGGCTTCATATGTGGTAAAGTGACATTTGGTACGGTAAACCCTGAACTGACTTCTGTTTACACGGCATAGGCAGAATAGCGTTGACTTTGCTAGTTATGTAAATAGTAAGGTGATGTATGTATGAATGGGTGGTGACTCGAATGCCAATTCGATTCCGCCGGAAAAAAAAAACGAGATCACAGCGAATCAAAGAATAACATACTACTTAGTTTATTCCTTTTTTTTTTGTTTGTTTGTTTTGTTTTATTTGTCCTGTTCGGCCGTTAGGTCAAGCATATGTAACCATATTCACGAGTTATTTGTCGCAATAAGTGAGTGGCCACACACCCAGTGAAAGAGTCCCAGGGGGGTGTGCCTGCGGACACATGCAAGTGAATTGACACCGTTTTACATGCACAAAGACTGAAAGAAGTGTCCTGCAATTGCTGTGCCCGCACCGCAGAGGCTGAGGACCACACCCGATCAATCGAGGGGCGGGATCGGGCCCAGGAGTCCACCCGAGAGCAGCCCGGTGGACGGGACATCGCCTAGCCCCAAGGAACTGCACGGCTATTCATGGCACCGCCACAACCGAAGCCAAAAGGGATCCACAGCAGAATGAATGGGAGATTTAGTTTATCCAACACAACGTGAAAGAGAGCTGGCTTTGTAGCCTCCTTTTTTTGGTGCTAAATATGTCTAGCAATGTTTGTGATGCGTGTTTTTTATTAAATCACTATAAGCGGTTGTTTATTAAAAAGTGATATAGACGTTTTTTATTGGACAGCGACAATAACTTACAATCAGCAGGGGGGACATCTTCTGCGCAGCCCTGGTAAGCGGGTCAACGATGGCCACCACATCATAGAACACCTCATTTTCTCGGGGCGAGAGCTGCAGCACGCTGAGTGGGGAAATGGAACAATGAACAAGGCTAGCTAATAAGACCCAAATCAATAGAAAGTCCCGTTTGACTTTAAAATACAGTATGATATCACCATTTTATTTCAAAGAGCAAAATGGCCAATTCCACAGCACAGTTGCTCACCTGTGGCTCTCTTTAAGAAATTGCACATCCCTTCGGACTTCTCCCTTGGGGGCTGCAGTGACCAGGGCATCGACTTTCATGACCAGATCACTCGCACTGAGACGAAAAATGAGTTGTATATTTTGGAATCATGTTAAGACAATAAACAGCTGAAAGGCATACAGTTTATGTGATTCTAAAGCATCTATCAAGAGCAGTCGCAGGGCAAATAAGATGCGGAAAAAAACCAACAAAAAAAACATACTGCTTTGGCTTCATCCCCGTCAGTTTAACTTGGGCTTTGACTTTCTCAGCAGAGCTGCTCCGAGTAATCTTTTCCAGCAATTGGAAATCCTCTGCAGTGAATTCCTCCTGCTCATCGAGTGGCCCGAGGATCTGACACACGCGACAGATGAGAATAATGTTGCAACGCAGAACGCATCTTGCAGCATCTCTGAAGGCATTGTTTTCACCCCTGTTAATTAGTTATCAGGATTAAGCAAAAAGTACACTGCTTTTATTCAAACAACAATACACACATGGGGAATAAATCAAGATATGATCTAATTGTGACATCCTGCCAACGACAAACATATGACGATTTAACTATTACCGGTATGTGATAATCCCTTTCTTCCATCACCACCTAAGAGGTGGTGCATTTCTGTATATAGTGGGGGAAATAACTGAAGATGAGTTGTGGATGGGTCTTACAGCATGACAATGACCCAAAACATACAGCCAGTGCAACAAAGGAGTGAGTCAAGACGAAGCATATGACGGTCAGCAAGTAGAGTAGTCCAGTGTTTCCCAACCTTTACTGAGCCAAGGCACATATTTTACTTTTGGAAATTTTCACGGCCATACCACAAAACCAAAAATTCAAAAAAAAGTATCTGTATACTGAAACAATGATGATCTCAGCTCAATGTACCCACAAATTTAACTTAATTATGTACCCTCTGCCATCTGGTAGAAAAGCATTTAATTGTTCTGCCTGTCACTTATATGTAGCTGACATAGACAGATGAACAAATATATATTATTTGTTGTAAATAATATTTTTCTAACCCATTAAGTGAAATTGGAAAATTTCCTTTAGCAAACTTGATGAGCTTTCACAATAAACGAATGAGCCACAGCACAGTCTTTGGGAATCCCTCTCTTCCGTCAGTCTCCAGATCTCGAGCCAATAGAAAACATGTGGAGGGAGCTGAAGCTTCGAGTTTTCAAGCGGCAGCCAAGAAACTTGAAGGATTTCGAGTGTTTCACCAGAGGAGTGTGCCAAAATCCCTCCTAAGCCAGGAGTCTAAACCTAGTGACCAACTACAAGAAATGTGCCAGCAAGGATTTCTCCCTTAGTACTTAGTTGTGTTTTGAATCAGACACTTATTTCATTTGGTAAAATACAGAACATTTTGTGTTTCTTTAAACACATTTTTGACCAACATTCTATTACCAAAAATCGCTAAAAAAACATGATACACATTAATAATAATGATTATTTTTATTATTTCCCCTACTGCTCCACTCGACATGGAGCACGCAGAAAAGTCATCCTTGGCTTCATGTCCCTTTGTGAATTGCTGACGCATGGGCCATAAAAGTGGGTCTTTTGTGGTCGCTTATCTTGTGGCATGGATAGCGTTTTGCCAACCCCACTTGAGACTTGGCAGGGCATCTACTGTCTTACGTTCTAAATAGATGAATACACTTCTACCTTTATTCATGTAACAATGTGAAGAAAATAAAGAGTTGTTTCAAACAGTTCTCTTTGTGTTTATTTGTGGACCACAATCTCTTTCTCAGCCATGCGCGCCTCAAAAGGTTGAGTCGAGGACAACTGGACTTGGAATGTATTATTTATTACTTACCTCGGGGGGTGTTAAATGTAATGTGATTGCAACACTATGTTTTACCTACAATGATGTTCTGTGTGTTTTCCTCCCTTCCGATTTTAGGATAACAGCCTTGCTAGCTCTCATAGCAGAGAAATGTATGATAATTTGAATTGTGCCTACCACGTATTAGCATGGCCACTCCTCTCAAGATAAAACATAGAAATGCAATTTTCTACACCCGTTTCTTTGAGGTTACCCTTAAGAAATGAATGGATTCTTACTGTGCAGACATTCAGTAAACTCACCCTGCCATTGCTGATGACCGCCCTCTGTCCGGCACTCAGTTTTAGGACATCCCGGCAGAAGAGCTGCTGACTGCGGACAAAATCCACCTCTAGTGTGTTAAACTTCTTCTCAAAGGCATCCGTGTCCATTCCCTAAAAGCAGAAAAAAAGGTTTGCTTGTATTGAGGTTGTATTGTGCAATCCAATAGAGTAGCTCAAGGACTTTTTCCCTAGTACAACATAACCAAAACAATATCAAAGAAACTCGCAGGGTTGGGAAATGATAAATGAATGGCAAGAAGGCCAACATTACTTGTGTTTTCTTTTATTATTCACAATAGCCTTGACGCCTTGCGTCGATACAGTTGTTAGATATTTCAACCACACCGACCGAGCTGTCAGCTCTTGCGTGCGTGTTTGTGTGCACGTGAGATTAATCAATTTCTAATTAATAAAAAAAAACAACTTTTAATTAAACCTGTGCCATTTTTTTGGTGTGTGTTACAAATTAGGCGTGGGAGTGAAAAGGGTGTGTAGAGTCAGGTTATTAGTTTCTGGAACATTCTCTCCTCAGGAGAACAGGTAAATACCAATAATGTCAACACAATCCAGTCAGCAAGACTGTCTGGCAGCCAATAATAAACTCACATCCCTTGACACAGGGTCCCAACTCACACATCCTCCCATTCCCTGCATTGCTATTTTCAGCCCACTCACTAGCCTCCCGCTGTTTAAACTAGGTATAATTGAAGGGAAGTTTGTTATAGTCGCTCCTGAGTGTAAACTGGGCTAGAAGCCATTCTCCTGATGGGAGATTCAGTCCCTGCTGTCACATGATTTGTTATGGTCGGATGCCGCACAGAATGATAGAGAAAATAATCGTATCAGACGGCTTATATCGCCACTGTCCGGGATGACTGTAAAGGGCAGTAAAAGCCTAATGAAATAATGCATTCTGCTTCTCATCCATTCCTGGACACAAGGATATCCGCCACCGTGCGACGGCCCCTGTGACAGAGCAAGTGGAACTGACAGTGAGTGGGCTGACTGCCTCGACATCCACAGGCTGTGGAGCATCACAGGCGCTTCTAAAGGTTTTCTGAGAGCTGATGTTCAGAAGGGGAATGTGGAGATGGGATCATCAATCACCATTTAGCCAGACAGAGCACTTAAATCAAGAAAGTGGTGTCGGACAAATCTCTGCGAGTGGCCGCGTCAGACCTTTTGCTGTGATGCTTGTCAGTTATGCCTAAAACGCTATCATTTATTTCTCTGATACAGTCGACCTACACTTGTGTCACAAATACACACATTTCAGTGACGCTGACCTGATTGCGTGTACCACCTGCGAAAAATCTATTGCCTGAGTTGCCACCCTCTGCGCCGGGGAATTTCATCTTTGACTAGGAAATGGGTTTCGCTTTGGAAACATTCAAAATTTCCTTCCTATTATCATGCCGAAGCAAAGTAATACAAAAGAAACAAGAAGAAAATAAGACAAAAACTAAGCAAATACTCATAACAGCTTTTGAAATCCTTCTGGCCTCTAAGATTCAATTCCGTGGAAATTGGAATGGAAATCCAATTTGGCGCTATATTATGATATCACAATAACAAAAGGATCACACGAGTCCCCACAAAAATCTAGTTGGGAATAATACAAAATGTTAAAAACGATGACAGTGTGGTTTGCTTTACTTTGGCTTTGTTGTGAAAAAGTTGACCACACAACTGAGATTGAAATTATCACTGTTAAGTATTTAGTTTTACTAATCACTGTATAGTGGGTTCTGTGTGATGTCCTTCTAAAAGTTTGGAAAAGAGGCTTCATAATGTTCTTATCGTAGAATCGTAGCAGGCAGTTGGTAAATTGTCGGTAGAGTTCACCTTGGTTTCTGCCAAATGGTTCAGTTGGGTTATGGTATGTACACATTTTATTGTATTTTCATCATAAAGGGTCCCTATACATTAGACCCAGACTGTCTCACTTTTCAGTACCCTATTGTTGGAATGCTGTCTGTAATGATACCCTTTCGCTTGAGGTGGATGGAGCTAGACACACCACTGTCCATTGAGTAATGTCCACAACTGGGGGGGATGCACTATTTTAAAAAATTCTGTAGGTAAAAAGGCACAGCATTAGTTGTTTATACTGTAGAGACTGTTAGCACACTGAACTGGACTGTGTTTTTCAATTCGCTTATGTGCAGGGATTTCACCAGATTGTCTGAATCGTTTGATGATATTATGGACCGTAGATGATGAAATCTCTCAATTCCTTGCAATTGTACATTGAGAAATGTTGCTCTTAAAGCGTTGGACTATTTGCTCATGCAGTTGTTCACAGTGTTGAACCTCGTCCCATCCTTGCTTGTGGACGAATGAGCCTTTCGGGGAGGCTCCGTTTATACCCAATCATGACACTTATCTCTTTCCAATTAACCTGTTCACCTGTGGAATGTTCCAAACAAGTGTTTTTTTTGTTTTTGTTTGTTTGTTTTATTTTTAGCATTCCTCAACTGTCCCAGTCTTTTGTTACCCCTGTCCCAGCCTTTTTGGAATGTGTTGCAGGCATCAAATTTAAAATCAGAGAATATTTGAAAAGAAAAGAAAACAAAACAATAACGTTCATCAGTTTGTACATTAAGCATCTTGTCTTTCTAGTGCAGGGGTGTTGAGTGAGTTGAGACACTTGCCACCATACAGTGCTTGTATCTCACGTTTGCCCTCACAAGTCACCAAAAAAAGAAAATAAATAAATACAAATTTTAAAAATCATTCGATCGACGCCACGCATCTTGTAAGACTCTGGTCACTCGCATCAATCACCCTTCTGATTTACTATTTGAGTAGCTAAGCTATATACATGATTTACTGATCTGAGATGTACTACGGCAAAGTGAACCAGATCATACTACTTAGTGGAAATGGGGCTTTATGAAAGTCGCTTTATGAATTCTATAGAAACATCCAGTGCCATAATTCGGAGCAGCGACTGTCTGCACTGAAACAAAGTCTATCGTTTATAAAAGCGGGGAAGTGCAGAGGAGAGAGGTGCAGTCTGCCACAGTCAGTCACAGTCAAGTGGGAATGTGTGAGGAAAAAGTCACCAAAAGAGAAGCTGCCAGTCAAACTCGTGCAGCTTGCATTTGGGGGAAGCGGAGTTGTTGAAAGGTTTGGTGTTGGTACATCAGGTCATAAACTGAGACACAGCTCCTTTAGATAACCGTGATGACATTATACTTCTAAAATGGGTACATTTTCTCAAACAGACTACATTCCTGTTTGAACCCCTTCAGCCATCTCTTTGTAATTGCTCGGCAAAACTGTGTCAAGCTATTCTAGTACCAGTAGTTTAGCTCAAGCCGTTTGGTGTTGAATGGAAGGTAAAGCTTTTGAATTTTCTAATCAGGACTAAAGTGCCAAAATCTAAATATGTCAAAGTAGAGAAAACATGAGTAACATGACAGGCCAGGCTGTCAAAACATACCACAGGAAAACAAATACAGTGATCCCCTGACTATTTGCAGCTCGCTATTAATGTATTCATGTTCAAATTGTTTTCTGTGGCGCCTATTTGCTGCAAAACGTACTTATTTGTGTAATCTCTGCATATTTTTGGGGTCGTTCTGTAACGTTAAGATGCCAGAAGATGCCCCAGCTAATAGGAAAGTAGTAATTGGTGTCAGAGAAGTACAAACCCCAATTCCAATGAAGTTGGGACATTGTGTAAAACATAAATAAAAACAGAATCCATCCATCCATCCATTTTCTACCGCTTATCCGAGGTCGGGTCGCGGGGGCAGTAGCTTTAGCAGGGACGTCCAGACTTCCCTCTCCCCAGCCACTTCATCCAGCTCTTTCGGAGAATGTGTTGCAGGCATCAAATTCAAAATAAGTGAATATTTGCAAAACAACAAAATCAATAACGTTCATCAGTTTGAATATAAATAGCTCGTCTTTGTAGTGTATTGAATATAGGTTGAAAATGATTTGCAAAATCATTGTGTTCTGTTTTTATTTCTGTTTTACACAATGTCCCAACTTCATTAATGGAAGATGATGTTTTGAAATTAGAACTTGGAAGTATTGTGTTTGACTTTGAAGGTTCCACTGGAGAGCCAAGTGACTTCAATTTGCCTGAAATGTGAAATAAATGCAAATGCCTCTTAACTGCATTGTTGAATGTGTCCTTTACCTGCAGCAGCAAGTCCTTCATCTTTGTCCCCTGCATGAGGAGCTGGTAACTTTGCTCCCTTGCAATTTTTTGCACAAACTCAGCCACAGCTTTATTCTTCTGGGTGAGGAGCGAAGCCCAGATAGCCCGGTACACGGTCGTGTTATCTTCGCTGGGCCTTCCACTGGGATTAGCAATCACCCCCACACGTACTCCAGGGCTGGCTCTCTGCTTGTAGGCGCGCACACACACGCACACGTGCATGCGCGCGCACACACACACACACACACACACACACACACAGCAGTGATATGTAACACACACGCATCACACATTTATTGCAACCACAGGCCGAAGGTGTCATTGAGGCAGTGTACAAGAAAGACAAAGTGTTGATTGGTTGAAATGAACGTTTGTTTTTTTTTCCGGAAATGCCTGGTGGCCCTACTTCGTATAATTAAACTATAATCAGTGAAGAGAACAGCTTTTTTTTTCCTTTTTCCACTCAAGGCCACACCATAGTCAAGTGCTTAATTAAAAGTCAAAATTAATCCTTTCATATATAGCTTTTAATTGAATTCTATTTAACGTTACAATATAAATAAATATGTGTAACTACAGATTACAGTATTTTCTATCAAGGTGTGTCTTAAAACTGGAAGTGAATAATACAGAGCTGATGTTACTCACCAAATGTTTAAGAGCAGCGAGCAACAATTTTCTTTCAGAGGCTTTCTGGAAATCTCCGACAATCCACATGGTCACAGCGCTCATCCCGTCCTCATCTGACAGAAAAGACAAACATCTTAATAGTAACAATTGTAGGCATCTAACCTAACAAAGATCGATAATAGAAGAGCTCCAGATTATGAATGTAGAATATTCATCTTAACTTCTTAGTGTTATATTAGTGTTGAACTACTCTTAAAGGTCTCCTAATAATACTTACAATGTTCTTAACATATGAACTATGCAACAAAGGATATAAAAATATGCAAAATTTGAATATACATGTTGGTGAATCCGTGAATAAAAAATATCTCTCACCATTATTAGTCAGGTATTTCATTCTCTTAGCTATCACAGCTGTCTTGTCTCTGGAGTCCAGGAATGAAAACATAGTTGTGTCTTCCCAGTCACTTACAACTATGCAAGAAAATAAAAATGATTGAATAAGAAAAAAAAAAGTAAGAGCATCCTAATTGAACACATTTTGAGGAGGGGGGGGGGGGGGGGGGGGTCACCTGGAGAGGAAGTGAAGTCCAGGTACTTTCGGTCTGTACTCAGAATGAGTGGATTCATTCTGGGTACGACGTTCGCTTGCTCCATTAGGTAATCCACCACATCTGTTCCCTCAGTCAAATGACCCTGTGAACAGTAGTTTCATCACCTTACTATATGATTTAACAACAACAGTGAGATAATATTGCACATACTATCTTCCCTAAATTTTTTTTTTTTTACACATTGTAGTTTGCTTTATTTTTGTTATGCCTGGAGTTGAACTGATTATTTTTACTCTACTTTGTTTGTTATTTTGAGATTTGTGAAGGTAACTCACAAAGGAAGAATGCCATTGCCCATGTATTTCTCTTTTTCTACTATGTATAGGAAAATACATGGGGTCTTGGTTTGCGATGGTCCTGACATTGATTGACAGTCGCAGGAGCGCAGTAAACTAGCAGCGTAAGAAGAATATGTGGTCATACTGCTTAAGATGGCTCAACTATTCCCATACTTACTATTTTTTATCTGACTGGCCCGGAAGTGTGATTCATACAAATACTAACTGTATACTATTTATGACTACAATTACATAGTATTACTCCTGCCTCAGCATAGGCTAGTGACATTAAATTCAAATGACGTCACCACCATAGGAACGGAACTCGCAAACCAAGGACCCTATGTATGCAGTAACTGCCCTTATAACAGTACATCAGTGTTGTCATTGATTTTTGTGGAATTATATAAATGTCTCCTGGGAGGCTGACTATACAGTGGAGCCATACCATGAAAACAGCTTTCTGGAAGGCAGTGGTGGAGTCCATTATGTGCTGCAGGATGATGCTCTCCAGCTCATCTGGTTCCATCTCATCTGGGCTCAACGGGATGCCGTTAAATAACGCCAGCGGAAGGGCACCCAGGCCACTCTTTTTGTAGAAGAAGGTGCCTTCCTGGGAATCAAAAAAATGTTAATTCAATACTTAGTCTCCACTACTAATTCCTAACTATGAAAGCAAATGAAACTTTGAATGTATCTTACCTTCCTTCTGTCATCATACTCTGATTTAGCACCGAAGATCCTTTCAGCCTTGGCTTTAGGGAATTTGCTCTTCAGGAAAGCACTGATGGTGTCAGTCGTCAATGCTTCCCCTTCATCAACTCTGTTGTACAACTGCATTGTGTGACAGGTTAGATGAGCTTTAACTATTACTCACATCCCCGCCACAGTCAATAATTTCCCAGAACTGTCATCCAGAGCCGCTAACACAGGAATTAACCTGCGCAGTGCAAACATGTCAACAATGACACAACAACCTGTGCTGCAAGGAAACAACCGAGTATATGGTGAGTTTAAGTACTTTCGTTATTCAGTAAGAACTGCAGAGAGAACAACAGAGATTTATATACACGATATACTTACTGAGGCCATGGATATCAGGGCCTGGGATAAATCATACTCGTCTGCGATGTAATTCAGGAGTCGGTAAAAGCCAACCCCCGCATCCGAGAAGCCATCGATCTCATCTTCAGCGTTGACAACAAACACATATCCAATTCTGGCCAAAGTGAACAAAACAAGTATTCAATTTGCAGATGAAATGAGAAACAGCGCCTTGGTGAGGATTATAAATGTCCAAAGTGGAGCATGAAACAACAGCAGATGCACCTATACCTCAGGGGGATCTTGTGTTTGTAGAAGAGCCCGGAAAGTTTGACCAGCTCGACACTTTTCTCCTCTTCCGGATTGAGAAATAGCACCTTTAAAAAGTCCCAAACAGGTTAGGAAATGTGTGTCAGAATAGACAGGAAGCAGAAGCATAAACATGGTTTGAAGGAGGATTTTACCTACACTTAGTGTACACTGATAGACTGACACTGTATAGAAACAGCTTCACAATAGAATTATAAACTCAGTAGGAATGTGTATCAAAGTCTTCCTTTCCATTCATAATTCCTAAATACACAAAGGGAGAAGTAATATTTAATTACCTTATTTTGCGCTCTGACAGTTTCAATCAAATCTTTATTTAGTATTCTAATTTTGTATTATTATCATTGCAAAAGCAGAATAATTGATACTGGTCCTGTTTTGTAAGCTCATTCAATGGAGCAGATGGAGCTTATGTTGTGGCTAGTGGGTAAATAAAATAGCAGAATTTCCTAACACTTTTTTGGCTCAAGACCCAAATAAGAAATATCCTTCTTGTCCAGGCCGCAAATTTACTATTCTGGATTGCCATAACATAGATATACACTATATATATCGACGTTATATAAACTAGTGACAAAGAACACAAAAGACATGACTTTATTAATAGATACAAGACTTGAAAAGCCCCTTTCCAAAGAGAAGTGTAGCTGCTTTATGTTCAATAAAATTTACTCTGACAATCAGGAATTCCCTATAAGGATTCCATTACAACACAAGTAATATAACTAACTTTCGGGCCTCACCAGGTTGAAGAAATTCCGTCTGATCTGTCGGATGACTCCTGGAAAAGTTGTTCTCAGCAGCTCCTGGACACCTGCTGGCCAGCTGCTGTACATCGGGTCATTCTCAATGTCATTCATCCACTGACATTGACCAAAAAAAAACAACAAAAAAAAACATCATCATTCTCTTTTGTCTTGCTTGATCACTATGAAGTGCAGGTGAAGCATTTTTAAGCAAGAGAGAATCCTAGTTTAGTGTTTGTTGTCATCTAAGACTTATATATACAGAAATACAGTTACTATTACAGCCTCCATCTTGTCCTTTCTGTGTGCAGTTTAAAAAATAACAGCATTGAGCGGACCCTCAAACCCGAATACCACTGAGGTCCAACAATAAACCGAATTTCTGGAAAAATACACCTCTGAATAAAAACTCGGGGGTAAAATTATCCTGCTGCATGACATTCACAAGACATCAGCCCATCGCACAAGACTTCACACTTTTTTTTCTTGATTCCACCGCTGAAGAATGCCAGTAACGTCAAAGAGGAAAAGTATAACAATGAGCATAGTACAGGAAACTAGTGTTGTGCTCTGTATGACATAATTGTTATAAGTTTTACCTTACAGTGGTTATCTCCTTTTTACACTTGTAAAATTGATCAGAAGGCAGGTTGCATGAAGTCGACTTGATATAGGCAAACTGCCCTTTTCCGCTTTCTTAAACCCTACGCCTCCATCAAACGGCATCCAAAGGACGAGGAGTTTTTAATGTGGTTGGTTAAATTTGGATATGCTTAACGCATCGCAAAATGAAAGACTTCAAAGAAACGATTTCTCGGCAGATGATTAATTCCCTAACGTTACCCGTCGTGCAGTCCAGGACTGTTGAGTCACCACAACGCACCATTACAGCTGGATGTCTGATATCTAAGCCATAGCTGTCTGTCACGTGGTTTGCAGGCAATCTCAGGAGCGTGCCCTGATGCTCTCCTTTCACACCCAGGTTGTGAAGACCTTCCAAGACCCTGGCCTCGCTTCTAAGGATCTCCAAAATGCTATCAATGAAAGATGACAAGGAAGGGGTTTTAAATTGCACCAAACTTGTGATTATGTGGCAACATGAACAAGAGCGGTAAGGGGCTGATGCTTCCAGTGGGGGAGGATAAGTAGACCACCGGTGATGTCTGGTTGGAATCCTACCTGAAAGCATTGTGAACCTCCAGATCAATGGGCAAACCATTTATGAACAGCTCCCCGTCTCCTGGGTGAACACCAATGGTCTCACTCAGATGCTGAAAGAACAAGCACAAAGAGTTGGTTGATAGCTAGAATGTTTTTTATTATTATTATTATTCACAGAATCAAGGACAAGAGTCTGGGGGGGGGGGGGGGGGAGTTGATGATGTCGCAGAAGTTATTTCAGATACAGATCAGACATTCATCATCTAACTTGTGAAGCACTATCAAACCAAAATCTTTTTATTTGCAACGTCATGTTTGGACACAGCTTACGATAGAGCACACCTTTTGGTTTTCCTCAATTTCTTTTCTCATCTTGCTGTTTACAGCCACTCTTGTCAGTGATCTGTGGGAATAGTAAAGCAGTACAGTAAAACATACGCTCACCATCACCCTTTATCACACCCGCGGCCGGCAGTAAAATGACAGTTTTCATCTCATCTGTGCGCCCTCAAGAGGGTAAAACGCAAATCCCTCGAAAACGACCGACTCTTACTTATCACGTTTTGTTTTTTAGGAACTAGAAGAGTAAATAGGAGCAGACATTTTATTGTGGTGATAATAGGATTCACTCTATACAGCAAATATGTAACCCCTAACAGTTGAACCTCCAGAATTGAACACAATCTGGTCAACCGAGCCCGTTCTACTTTGTTTCAATTTCATTTTTGTTGTTCCCCATATCATGTAATGTAAAGTGAATGCGTATTCCAAGCTCCAACTTTCGCTAACATAAATTACTTACTGTCCAGGTCATTCGTAGGTATCAGTTTTAACTCTCATAACAGTATAAAGATAAATCAACCAAACTTATTGAAACTAAAATAAAGTAAAACTTCCCACCATTTGAAGATACCTGATAGATACGTAATTATTTTTATGTGTGCATATACGCATGTAGCATCAGAAAAGAAGTTATAATTTGATAGTCAACATAATTGAGCAATAAAGTGAAAATGTGCTCTTTGCAGCTATATATGATATTGTTAGCATCGAACTGGTTGACAGACCATTTCCCATATTACAAAAGGTTTACATTTGAAGTTAACTTCCTGTTTGCTATCATCACACTTTTCCTTTTTGCCGTCAAATGTTACTCCTTTGTGGGGACATCACAGAAAAAGCAAACAAGTCAAACTTTTGTGACATATTTTTCCAGAAAATATTGCTTCAACTCCACATTGTTCCACTTTTGGCGCATTGCACTGTTTTTCAAAAATAAAATGTCTGATAATATTTTTTTTTATTATTATTATTTTCAAAACAATTAAGGTTCTGTGCATGAAAAAGTGTGTTGTGAATGAACAGACAACAATACCACTTGGGGGGCGGGGGGGGCATGAAATTGGATCAAATATGTTAACTCCTCACTCAGTGATGTAGTTTCTAACCTTGCCTTGCTTGGAAATTTTTGACTGAGGTCTCGCATGAGCTTCAAAGTATCAAACTTTGGCACAGACAGGATTCTGGCAGCCGCTTGGAAGCTTAGGTCTACATGGATCAAAAATGTAATCAGAGTTACACAGTATAGCTAATAGAAATAAAAAATGATGACACCAGTAAAACTATAACTATGATCAGCATATAGGAGTTAATAATGGGCCAATACTTGTTACCTTGGAGCTCCCACACTTTGAGAGGTGCCATGTCGTTGGTACTGTCTAGTAAATGCTTACGAAGTTCGCCCAGTTGCTCCTGGAGTTCAGGATGAGATTTCCTTGACAAATATAAAAGAAACATAACAATATGGCGATATTGGCTACAACATTACGATATTAGCGAGTCTAATAATATCCAATACAAGAGTTGCATGAACATTTCTAAAGCGTAAGTCGTACAGTTAGTGAGTTATAATTCATACAAATCACAGGGAGTTTTTTTTTTCCTGAATACAGGCACAACCAATGTTCTAATTCTAAATGTATAGTTGAAGTGAAGAGAGCTTTCAAACGGACGTGGCATCTGTAAAGCTGTAGTTCATGATGGAGTTTAAAGTGCTGTTGTATGTTTGAGCACAATAACAAAATATTTGTCAAATGACTACCTAAGGAGCACTATTAAGACTCTCTTGGGTATATTGGTTGTTTGTATTGGATTCATCTAGTGTTGGTGTACCTAATAAGGTGGCTGGTTAATTGTACAACCCCAATTCCAATGAAGTTGGGACGTTGTGTTAAACATAAATAAAAACAGTATACAATGATTTGCAAATCATGTTCGACCTATATTTAATTGAATACACTACAAAGACAAGATATTGAATGTTCAAACTGATCAACTTTATTGTTTTTAGCAAATAATCATTAACTTAGAATTTGATGGCTGTAACACGTTCCAAAAAAGCTGGGAGAGGGTCATGTTTACCACTGTGTTACATCACCTTTTGTTTTAACAACATTCAATAAACGTTTGGGAACTGAGGACACTAATTGTTGAAGCTTAGTAGGTGGAATTCTTTCCCATTCTTGCTTTATGTACAGTTTCAGCTGTTCAACAGTCCGGGGTCTCCGTTGTCGTATTTTACGCTTCATAATGTGCCACATATTTTGAATAGGAGACAGGTCTGGACTGCAGGCAGGCCAGCCTAGTACCCGCATTCTTTTACTACGAAGCCACGCTGTTGTAACACGTGCAGAATGTGTTTTGGCATTGTCTTGCTGAAATAAGCAGGTGCGTCCATGAAAAAGACGTTGCTTGGATGGCAGCGTATGTTTCTCCAAAACCTGTATGTACCTTTCAGCATTAATGGTCCCTTCACAGATGTGTAAGTTACCCATGCCATTGGCACTAACACAGCCCCATACGATCACAGATGCTGGCTTTTGAACTTTGCGTATAACAGTCCGGATGGTTCTTTTCCTCTTTGGCCCGGAAGACACGACGTCCACAATTTCCAAAAACTATTTGAAATGTGGACTCGTCGGACCAAAGAACACTTTTACACTTTGCATCAGTCCATCTTAGATGAGCTCGGGCCCAGAGAAGCCAGCGGCGTGTCTGGGTATTGTTGATAAATGGCTTTTGCTTTCCATAGTAGAGTTTCAAGTTGCAGTTACGGATGTAGCGCCGAACTGTATTAACTGACACTGGTTTTCTGAAGTGTTCCTGAGCCCATGTGGTGATATCCTTTACACATTGATGTCGGTTTTTGATGCAGTGCCGCCTGAGGGATCAAAGGTCACGGCCATTCAATGTTGGTTTTCGGCCATGCCGTTACATGCAGTGATTTCTACAGATTCTCTGAACCTTTTGATGATATTATGGACCGTAGATGATGAAATCCCTAAATTCCTTGCAATTGTACGTTGAGGAACATTGTCCTAAAACTGTTCACTATTTTCTCACGCACTTGTTCACAAAGAGGTGAACCTCGCCCCATCTTTGCTTGTGAATGACTGAGCAATTCAGGGAAGCTCCTTTTATACCCAATTGTGGCTCCCACCTGTTCCCAATTAGCCTGTTCACCTGTGGGATGTTCCAAACAGGTGTTTGATGAGCATTCCTCAACTTTCTTTCTTTGTCTTTTTTGCCACCTGTCCCAGCTTTTTTGGAACGTGTTGCAGCCATAAAATTCGAAGTTAATGATTATTTGCTAAAAACAATCAAGTTTATCAGTTTGAACAGTAAATATATTGTCTTTGTAGTGTATTCAATTGAATATAGATTGAACATGATTTCCAAATCATTGTATTCTGTTTTTATTTATGTTGAACACAACGTCCCAACTTCGTCGGAATTGGGGTTGTACATGTAAACAAGTGAAGCTCCTTACTTCAATGTTCCAAAAAAGAATCCTTGAACTTCGTCATTATGATCTTCCTCTGCCTTAATGATTGTCTTTGAATCTACAAAGCAAAACAATGTGTCTGCTTGTTATGGACACAAAGGTTCAACAACGAATATTTGATTAACTGCATACCAACCTTTGACTTGGGTGTCGTCCACCGCCTTATACTCTGTGCTTTTGATTGCCAACTCGACGCCATAGCCAGATAAAAGCATCTTCTGCTGCTTTGGAGTCTGTGTAAATAGTATAGGTGATTATAATGATGGAGGCAGATCCATTCCAAGATATTTGCAAGATATACACATACAACATAAAGCTATTATAGAGACTTCTCTACTCATTTTCCAGTTGTACCAATGACAAGCTAACAGCTAATAACCCCCAACAGTCTAAAGATGCCTTTGTGGTTGACGTACATATTTAAGATACAAAGCAGTATACCAAGTAACATACACATTCTTTGTTCAGTCACAAAACTATCAGAGTTCTACTACTACAAGCACCTCCAACTTTTGATCATGTATTATAAGTAAGACAATAAGGTCTGACTTTGCTTAAAGCAAATACGACTGATACATGCAGGGCAGCTTCATTATCCATTTGCCTTTCAATTATTTTACAATACGTAGTCTTAATAACTTAGTTACAAAGACACCATAGATTAAATATATTGTTGCATTACAAATACAGTTAAGAGTATTTTATGGCAATTTCAAATAAACATCATGTAGGTGTCCTGTATGGCTAACAAAACGCATTGCGTAATCCCTGCCCCGGAACACTTGGAATCTGTTTGGAAAATGTGAAGTATGAGTACCTTGATGGAGGATTATCAAATGTGTATTTGGCCGATCCTACCCAGGAGACAGAAGCTCGTCCAAGTGTGCAGAGCCAAAGTGCAAACTCTACACTTTGGTGCAGGTGAATGATGCTACGGTCCAATCAAGCAAACCATAACGCTAGACTGATCTCTGAATAAATCGCAACACTTTCAAGTCTGGCCTTCATAAAAGGTTGACCACATCTGAATGGCTGTGACCGCTCAGATGCGTTTTCTATAATCTATAAAAGCATTTCAACCCCTCCAGTCAGGCAGAGCTCAAAAACTAGTTCTCCATTGGGAACACAAATTATATATACAAAGAGGACAGTCACCTTGACACCGGTGTGAGATTCACACCCTTGCACCATTAAAAGACCCACTGTACACCTCAACCCTTGGCTTTTCTCTAGCATGGCTGAAATAAATGTTCCTTTCCTGTTGCTTTTTTTTCCCATGGGGACGCCACAAGGCCAATACGGGTCAAGACAAACGGCTAAATCAATTTAAACAGCTGAGAATGAGTTTGAATGAGTTCAGGTTATTAACCTTATAACAAGAAGTAAACGACTTTTTACCCTAAATTGTTTCTATCAAAGCTGGGTATGCACTGGGTGTACCAAAGAGAAACTACAAGGAGCAAGAGGAGGACATAATGGATTGATTGGCTTCCTCTTTAATGGACGCCATACCCCAATTATTGCTGGGTACGTCGGCCACGCTGAAAATTAAACGTCGAACCTCAAATAAAGACCTCTCGGGAAATGAATTGGTGGTGTGGCTAGGTAATTACCTTTATGGCTGATACCACAATGTGTCACATTGACATCTTTACCATAACACACACAGTGTCTGCAGTGCAGACGTGGCATCTGTAAAGTTGGAATTGACGCTGCTGGACGCAAACAAAATGCTAATTTATTTGGGACACACAGCACCATCAAGTAGTCAAGGAAAAGGATTTCAATAAAAAATACTCAAATAAAAAAAGAAATTATAATAATACAGTTGAACCCCCTACTAAACAAACTCCTTGCTCCTTCTAGACACTTGGTACTATCTGCAGTTGAGTTGAGGCCCAGGGCACTACATTAGAAGTACCGTACATAGTAATGACTCATGCTTATAGTTTAACACAGACCAATAACATAATTCATCTTTGAAAATAACAATTTAATTAATCATAGATAGCCTTACATTGGAAAATGTTTTTTTTTTTTTTTTTTTTTTTTTAAATGTATTTATTTTGACATTTTTATCCAAAGATCACATGCAGGAAATAACATGAATAAGTAACGAACGCTTGGATTCTCATATACAACTCAAATTACACGCCATATTCGGGCTACTTACCGCCACAAAATGACGCAGTACATATGTCAGAGCTCCCCCATCAGCCTTCTCTGATAGCACGGTATGAAAGGTGGTGAACTTCTTGGTTCCAATCTCAGCATACAGGATCACGACCGGGACGTCTGTTTTATTAGCCCCGGGATATATGTGATCATTCTTGTACAAATACGGATGGGGTCTGCAAGCGTTTGAGAAAGCGCCACTGAAAATTACATTTCACTCTTCCAAGGGCAAACTTGCACTTGGTGGGAGTGTCAAAGATTTCCAATATCAAATTAACTTGTGAAACTTTTCTGCCCTAGTCTGCTGGGTAGATCCACATGGGGTTGGTTGTGTCACTTGGATTTACCTGCCTGCAGCAGCCTTCAGAAGCTTCTTGATCTTCTTTGTACTGCAGCTATGTTGGCCATGAACGGAGACAAAAGCTGGACAGGCCTCAGGTGGCGGCTCATCATCGGCTATCTGTGGAGGAACGAGTACACTTTGACAGAAAACGAGAACAAAAATACAACCCTGACACGGTCTGTCTCTGGTGTCTTTTTGGATTACATCTGGGTTGCAGTAGTATTGCCATCTTCCATAGTCAACCAAATACTGTAACTGCTTTGTATTACAATGAGCATTTGACTAAAACTCCTTGACCGACTATGGGGCACATCATCCATCCATTTTCTGTAGTGCTTACCCTCATTAGGTTCGTGGGTGAGCTGGAGCCTATGCCAGCTGACTTTGGGCGAGAGGCGAGGTACACCCTGGACTGGTCGCCAGTCAATCACAGGGCATATGGGGAACATAACCAATCAATTCATTGGTTATCTTCACTAACATGCTTACCAACTAGTGAGAATCTCTCAAAATAATGAACCCCTATTTTCATTCCAGTACCATATTGAACTGAATAACACTGCCAGAAAAGTTGCTCCACAGCAGTGGTCTGCGTGGATTGGTTAGCTAAACATATATAGTTGTGCCTTGTGATACGAGTGACCCGACATAACTATTTTTTTTAGATATGAGCAGTCATTCAGCCGATTTTTTTGCTTAGACTTGGGAGCGCAAACTTGAGATACAAGCGCTGTATGGTGGCAGTTGAACTCAGTAGTAGTAGTACTATTCTCCTTCGTCTGGGTCTGCATGACAATATTATACTGCCTCCAATTGGCACACGAGCAGTGCAGCACAATTAATTGCTGCATTAATTCATGATGCACAAACTGTATAATTAATTACATTCTATTTAATGGTGTTTTTATGAAGTACAATATTATACAGTGCTATTATTTCTCATTAAAAACAAACACAAATTTGTGTTTCTTCCGGGCGGTGCTGGAACAGATGAATGGCATTTCCATTCATTTTAATGGAGAAAGATGATGTGAGATACAAGTGTTTTGAGTTACAAGCCTGGTCATGGAACGAAGCAAACTCATGTCTCAGGGCACCACTGCACTTGTCTCTATAAAAAGGTAGATTTTTTTTTTCCTTTACATGACATTAGCAGTTAATCTTATTTCATACCTGTGTGACAGTTAATGCTTAAAATTAAATGCGTGAGGTACATTAACAAAACAAAAAAATAAATACAAAAAAAAAAAAAAAAGAGGATGACCAGTGCAATGGAACAAATTGTGGTTGTGCTTCTAGGTACCACAAAAGTTGAGACTGAATCAGCAGCACCTTGATTGGTTGCTCTCCATTTTGATTCAATTGCATCTAGACAAAATTAATCAACAATAATCCATCCAATTTCTAGACTGCTTTTCCAGATTAGGGTCATAAACCCTATCCCAGCTCACTTTGGGTGAGTGGTAGGGTCCACCCTGGGCAGGTCACCAGTCAATCACAGGGCACATATAGACAAACAAGTATTCACACTCACATTTTCTTTTTCTTTTTTTTTTGGACAAATTAGAGTCTTCAAACTAACATGCATGTTTTTGTCATGTGGGAAGAAGCCCTGGAGAAAACCCACAGTGAGAACATGCAAAGTCCACACTGGAGGAAGAATTCAAAACGATGAATTAATTGACTAAATGCGTTATTAAACCTGTGCCTGTTTGTACAGCATCATATAATAATGTTTTATACTATGGGGATAATGAATTTTTACAACAAGCAATGTTGACAAGCAATGTAGACCAGAGTATAGAATATCTAACGTTTTACACAATGTGTGGGGCACCGAAAAGCCTGCAAGCACTGAAAGTCATATTGCAGCATCATTCAAGATAATAATCGCTGAACAGTTCAATTTCAAGACAAATATTTCATCCAGTGTTTTTGAGAATAATGACTCAGCAGTGCCAAAGCAATTGTAAGTAAAGACGGCAGAGACCCCCAGGTCATGAATTCAGGGCTGCATACAAAAAAATTGCTCATAAACTATGTAGTGCACCATACCTGTCATACGTGTTGGTATATTCATCGATGACATGAATAATTCTGCAATATTTGACATGGCTCCCACCACATAAAGTTGCCAGAGAGACATCGTCAAAATGTTTTAGATTTCACGCGTTTATAATTTGCGATCACACCTTACCCGCTGGAAGGAGTGAACAGCTGGAGAGTAGAAGTGCAGCGAGAGAGCCATTTTCAACAGGTTCACTTGAAGATCCGTGAGGAACTGGTTGGCTTTCTTAATGATAAGGTTGTAGTAGGAGCGCACAGACTCTGGGATGGATCAAGATGAGATAAGTTAGAAGAGAAATATGATGTAAATGGAGGTAAATGATTCCAGCTTGACCGCGTACCTCCTTGCTTGTACACGGTGAGCTCTTTTACAGTGTCAACAAACTGCCAGAATTTCTCATTGCCATCCTCTCCAATAAACTCACTAAAAATGAGGTTTGGGGGGGGGGGATCAAATACATACAATATCGTAGTCTTGGAGCAACATATCACATAGTGAACCTTAGGACAACACAGCAAGGTTTCATCAATAAAACTCTGTGAAACCTGTGAAGTCAAATGCCCCTGAAGCAATTGGAATTTAACCATCATTTACTGAAAAAATGTGCCACACAAGTTTAACCGTCATTATATCAGCATAGGCGCGTTTTGTTTTGTCTTTAGCTTTTTGGCAAATGGACAGACAAACATGGATGACGCCTGCGTGCCTCACAAGACCTCAACTCAATGAGCATAAGTTTTGCTTTTTTTCTTTGGCTTCTTTTGCCACATGTAAATTAAAAAAAAAAAAAAAAAAAAAAAAAAAGCAGCCTCAACAAAGGTTGTCAAGAGAAGAATGTAGGAAGGAAAAAATAAAAAAATAAGCAGACAGTGTCAGTTGGTATCAATGTGAAGGTCAAGTGTTTTAACGATTTCATTTTTATACAGCATTTTTCATGTCTTGCCAAAATGAAGCCGTTTTAGGGCCTGACAGTCTCATTGCACGTCAGCCAAGCCCTCATCAGGTTGCTGGGCCAATAGCAAGTCCAGAGTATGTGAAGAAACCCCATAGAGAAACGGGGAGAACATGCAAACTCACACCCGCCAGCGAGTCACACATATACTTGTTGGAAAGATGACAAAAATCACCATGCGAAGCCTCTCTAATGGCAATAGCCTCCATTCGTCATGGTAACGAAATCTCGACTTCCCATTGGCCCAGCAGTATATGAGGACTGGCTCACTTGCACCATCTTGGAGTTTCCACAGTACAAACTACATATCAAAAGTAGTTTATGCAAAGATCCATGTTTCTAGGTGAAGTAAAAATATATATATATATATATATATATATTGTGAAGTGTTAAAGTAAACATTTAATTGTGCTGCAGATGTGGAAATAAAGATATTCAGTGAATAGATGGCACATAACTACAGCGTGCATGCCCATGGATGTGTATTGTGCTACGTGCAAATACCTTGTCTCCAAAAGGAAAGGTGTCGTGTGCCATTTGGCTTTTAGACTTGCAACGACGCCTTTGGATGCGGATGCAGTGTGTTGCATGTTGAGGAGGAGCAGCATCAGGGACAGCAGGATAATATTCCTCATCTTCATCGTGTCAACATGAAGTTGTATGAACCTGCGTAGAGAGCGAGCGGTCAAGTCCAGCACGCCTTTCACATGTGTCGGTCGGTCGGTCGGTCAGTCGGTCTTGTGCCACGTAGTTACTGTAAGTTACAGCATCAACTCGGTTGCATCTCCAACACATTCAGTCATTTTAGCGAAAGTGCCGCAAGCAATCACAACCGTTATCCAAACGACACGGTTTTCATAAACCCATCGCACCGAACCAGAAAAGTCATATTACGCTGAAGTTAACAAAAGTTTTACCTTTAACCGCTTGAAATGACGACAATCTGAAGTGACTGAACTTGCTAACTACAAACATGTAGGGATAAGGCTGGAAGTGATAACCATTATACTATTCGTGGCTGTGTATGCCGTTATAAATCCCTCACGTTATTGATCCTGACCGCTACCATACAAATACAATGACTCCGTCCCCCGGTGTCTATTTTTGGGCATCAACCATGGCCGTATGCTAGCAACCGGTATAGTTGACAGGATGGAGTTTGCCGGTTTGGATGACGCTTAATTCTTGATATTGAAACTAGATTAAATCTTGAATGGAGTTATTTATAAAAAAAATTTACATATTAATATGTTTTAGTAACATAAAGCTGCCGATAAATAATAAAATGGGTGTTTTTTAGACCTGTTGATAGAGAGATTCAAACAGGCATAGCGATGGACAACTAACGGACCGTCGACTGCAACTCAAAATATTTCCCACCTAAACTGTGTCACAGTGGACTTTTTAAGCTTCCGTTGTGGTTTCTTAGTATTATAATTGAGGTTTATTGAGAATCAGACTTGATCAATTGAACAGAATAAAGTTTCTAGAAGGGAGAGAGAAACAAAGACAAAGCACTAATTGTAAACAGGATGAGAGAAGTAAATCATTACATTATCTACAACAATGAAACATTAAATATGAGTGTGGCATGGGGCTGTAGTGCTACACCCTGTGAGGGAAGGACAGGACAAGATAGAACAGGACTAAGACAGGAAAGTGGAATCCTGCAGTTTAAAATACAAGAGTTTTTGTATAACCGAAGACGCAGAAAGCATCTTTTACCTAACACCACTGACTAATTTTCAGTGGTGGGGAATTGCACTGTATCATAATGACTGGTGTTTCTTAACACGTTGCCACGCTCATGTCGCTAAGTCAACCAAAACTCACCACAGTCAGTGTCAATGAAAACCGACTATTTGTAAAGGCAGAATGAATTAGCACAGTTCTTGTAGTTGATCTCATTAGATGGTGCAGATGTAATAATGACCGCGAGTAATGATGCTTCTCATTTCCATCTGAAAGATAGTAAAAGGGTTTGCCCAGCGAGTCATTTTGAATTGTGGCAAGTGCTATGTGGCCTGTAGCTTGACTCCTTAAAATGGCTGACTCCTACCATTTTCACAATGTTAATACTCGAGAAATGTATGGGTAATGCTCGCCTTTTGTAGCCTCAGCAACACAACCGTTGGATGTAGATCAAGGGTCTCAAACTCACAGCCTGGGGGCCAATTTGAGGCGCACAAGACGATATTTTGCGGCCCCCTACTTGACATTAAAGCTTAGTGTTCGTCCGACCTGCATTTTAAAAAAAAATTAACATTTGTTTTGCTGAGTCATTGCCCTGAGCCATTTTTTTTTTTATTCACTGATAAGCTACCTTAGCTAAGGCTCATGACAGCTTTCGGCGGTGTTTGTCAGCAAGTTGGCCAAAGTGAATTAGCAATGTTAGTCACTCACCCAGTAACATCTTTCCTAAAACCTGCCATGAACAGAAAGGTTGGCAACAAGCACAGACGATTTCAGATAAAATGGGAGACGGAATGTTTTTCATTTGTTGTTGTTGAGCACAGGGGCACCCCGACGTGTCTTATACGCACCGAGAAACTTGCGGTGCTCAAGAAATACAGCATCAGACGTCGTTATTACTCGACATGCCAAGGCGTATGCAAAATGCCAGGGAACTGAGAGCGAGGACCGGGTCACCAATCTTGTTCTAAGCCCTATGTGTCAAACTGGTGGCCCTGGGACCAACTTTGGCCCGCCACATCATTTCATGTCGCCCGCCAAAGCAAATCATGTGCGTTGACTTAATGTTTTTGCTAAAATACAAGTTGTTTTCCCTTTCAATAACATTGAGATATTAAGGATTATTGTTATTTTTATGTTTTTTTTACCAAGGCCCCCTTTGAAGTAAATTGCGTAATAGTTGAGCAATTTTTTTTACTGGCTTCTGATTTCAAAACTAGTTATCCCACAATTTGTTGTTTATATGTTATAATATGAGACAATCATACACTTATATGGATTCACAGTCAAAACGGCCCTCAGAGGGAAAACCACGATGTGGCCCACAACAAAAATGAGTTTGACACCCCTGTTAAATCTAAACTGTTAATAATAAAGATCGAGAAGATTAGTTGTACTTTTTTTTAATACATGAAACCCTTTTTTCGTGGAATACTTGATACAGCCCAAACTCACCCAGACGATCTCTCCAATGGCCCCCAGATAAATTGGGTTTGAGACCTCTGATGTAGATAGATAGATAGTGATGTTATATTGAGTGTGAATCAAAGTTAAATTGAGGGGGGGGGGGGAATAGTGTTGGCGAAATTGGTCAGTTTTTATGACTTTTTAGTTATCGCATTGAGCCTACTTTAGAAGTAGTGCAAGTGGTTGAATGTGCATGATGTCATAATGTCTCATCGCACCCTGCCAAACGAGATAATGGGACAGTGGGAATGGGACGTGCACACACACACACACACACGCACGCACGCACGCACGCACACGCGCGCACACACACACACACTCACAGACGGCCGATTAGTGGACTCCCGTGCAGCCAGTCAGAGCGCCTCAGCAGCCGGGGGAGGCTGAGGGATGCTGCCGGTGGTGGGTGGAGGGTGTCGGTGGCGGGGGGGGGGGGAGGCTGCGCAACAGTCCCAGTCTTGCGACATCCTCTCCCGAGACAACACACGCGTGTTTCGGAGCGGAATCAGCGGGGCGACTTGGTAGAACTTCGAGCCTGCCATGTGGCTTAACTTCGGAGCTGACGGACGGCGCGCTGTTTTCGAGAGGTGATCGACGTCCGGATTGTCAACATGTGGCACCCGAAATAAGAGGCACCTCTCACCGAGCATCCAGTCCCCAACTCTTATTTCCCCCCACCCCAGTGATGGAATGAAGACGAAGCCCATAATGGATGATAAGTCCAGCAAGCTCATCCTGGTTCCTATCCTGGCTGTGCTTTTTGTCACGATAGGTTACCAGTACATATGTCCCGCCGGCGGCCATTCGTGCCCGCTGAAAAACGGAGACGCGCCACGGGGAGTGAGCCTGCTCTCCGCCGGGTACCTGCAGGACGGGGACGATTTCGGGGACCAGGACTTGGAGGACGAAAGCCCCGCCAAGGCGCCGTCCCAGTTCAACTTCACGCAGCGAGACTTGGACCGACGCGTGGAGTTCAACATGAAAGCGGACGACGTGATCGTGTTCTTGCACATCCAGAAGACCGGCGGCACAACGTTCGGCCGGCACCTGGTGAGGAATATCCGCCTGGAGCAGCCTTGCGACTGCAAGGCCGGCCAGAAGAAGTGCACCTGCCACCGGCCGGGCAAGGAAGAGTCGTGGCTCTTCTCTCGCTTCTCGACGGGATGGAGCTGCGGTCTGCACGCCGACTGGACCGAGCTGACCAACTGCGTGCCTGTCATCATGGATAAGAAGGAGGTCCAGAGGAATACGAGGTAAAGCTTAAAAAAAAAAAACAACAACACACACACACACACACACACACACTGTCATCTCCCAAAATGTCTTAAAAAGCTCAGATCCGCACATTAAAAACTCAACTTTTGCAAAATGTTTTATAAATTCAAATTTTTTTGCTGTGTTATTTAAATTATCCAACAGAGTCCTGTAATCATTGTTGCATATAAAGCTCTTTTTTCACCCAAACTCAAAGTCAGTCCACTAAAACACACTTATTCATTGTTTGTAAAATCATTTCACATTAACCGAATATATAAATGTTCATTGTGTGTCTTATCGAATAATTAGCTCAATAATTGAAATTAATTGGGGGAAAGGCGCGTCATGTTAAGTTCATTGATGACTAAATTGAATGGTTATGTGTGCCCTGTGATTTGCTGATGACCAGTCCAGGGTCAACCAGGATATCACACGCGACCCCGATGAGAATCAGCACTGTAGAAAATGGTTGTATTATGAAAGGGGCAGCACGGCGGGCTATGGTTTAGCATGCTTTGCCTCGCAGTTCTGACATTTGGAGTTTGAATCTTGCATGCTTGCGTGGATTTTCTCTGGGTACGCCAGCTTCCTCCCACGTTCAGAAAAGCACGCATGTTCTGTTCATTTGAGACTCTAAATTGTCTGTGAATGGTTGTTTGTCTCTATCATCTTCCTTTATGGAAAACTTTTACAAAAGACACTTGATTGTCCAATAATTGCAACCAATCACACGCATTCAGGAAGTTCTTTGGTGTGAAGAGGAAAAGCAGTCTTTCGCACTCGGCTTGCAAACTATAAATAGACAAAAAGGTTCTGGTCGTTGTGTGCTCATCAGTCCCCCACAATGAGGCTCTGTCTAACTGTGCTGCTAATGTTATTCCATTGCTGCTGCAGTCTGGCCCATTAACCAACTGTATACGGGATCCCTTCTCGGTCATGTTATTGGCCCAGATGTGTTTAAGCACCCCCTCTGTTTACTTTAATTGCCAATAGATCACCGCTCTACTTGCACAATTGTTTTGAGAGGCTCAAGACCCAAAACACACAGAGGCATCGAACTATGACATGAAAAATAGGTAGCCCAATGCACACATCTCCCATGACCTAGGATCAGGTGATGTGTGTCAAACTGATTTAATTATTATTATTATTATTATTATTATTTTAATGGACTTAAATGACCTTGGGAGTTATTTTACGCAACTACAGAGAGTACTAGGACTGTATTAGAGGCAAGATGTTTATTTATAAAGATAATGTTTAAACGTCTTTTTTTTTTTTTTTGCAACTAAAACTATGGCATTTACGTTAATATGTATGTATGTATAATCTAATATTTTCACTGCAAGCAGCAGTGAATGGGCCCTCGCACCATGTTTTTTTTATGCCGAATTCTCGTACAGATCACCACACTGTGTCACCAGGCTCCGCCCACATAAGGTGGCGTTTCAATTTAGCATCGCCCATCTGTTTAGGATAACTGCGTCTGATTGGGGCCCATTTGGGCCAGTTTGTTCGTCAACGTTTTGAGTCGCGGAATTTGTGCTAAAATGGCTGCGTCAAACCCAAACGGCCCATTTTCTGTTCAATTTCGAACATGGGTCTTTGTGACTTCTTTGTGCGTGCTTTTATGGTGGACATGTCGACCCCAGTGAGGATAAGCGGTATGGAAGATGAATGAATGTCCATCCAATTTCATGCGGATCAGTGAAACTGGTGATGGAAATTAAACATTTCAATTGGGGGCTAATGAGTGAATTTCAGGCGCCATGTTAATACATACAGTGGGTACGGATAGTATTCAGACCCCCTTAAAATTTTCACTCTTTTTTTGTATATATTGCAGCCATTTGCTAAAATAATTTAAGTTCATTTTTTTCCCTCATTAATGTACACACAGTACCGCATATTGGCAGAAAAAAATGCAATTGTTGAAATGTTTGCAGATTTATTAAAAAAGAAAAACTGAAATATCACACAGCCATAAGTATTTTTATAAGCCTTTGCTCAGTATTTAGTCGGAGCACCCTTTTGAGCTAATACAGCCATGAGTCTTTTTGGGAATGATGCAAGAAGTTTTTCACACCTGGATTTGAGGATCCTCTGCCAGTCCTCCTTGCAGATCCTCTCCAGTTCTGTCAGGTTGGGTGGTGAACGTTGGTGGGCAGCCATTTTCAGGTTTTTCCAGAGATGCTCAATTGGGTTTAAGTCAGGGCTCTGCCTGGGCCATTCAAAAACAGCCACAGAGTTGTTCTGAAGCCACTCATTTTGTATTTTAGCTGTGGGCTTAGGGTCATTGTCCTTTTTGAAGGTGAACCTTCGGCCCAGTCTGAGGTTCTGAGCACTCTGGAGAAGGTTTTCGTCCAGGATATCCCTGTACTTGGCCGCATTCATCTTTTCTTCGATTGCAACCAGTCTCCCTGTCCCTGCAGCTGAAAAACACACCCACAGCATGATGATGCCACCACCATGCTTCACTGTTGGGACTGTATCGGACAGGTGATGAGCAGTGCCTGGTTTTCTCCACACATGCCACTTAGAATTAAGGCCAACAATTTCTATCTGGGTCTCATCAGACCAGAGAATCTTATTTCTCACCATCTTGGAGTCCTTCAGGTGTTTTTTTTAGCAAACTCCATGCGGGCTTTCATGTGTCTTGCAGTGAGGAGAGGCTTCCGTCAGGCCACTCTGACATAAAGCCCCGACTAGTGGAGGGCTGCAGTGATGGTTGACTTTCTAGAACTTTCTCCCATCTCCCGACTGCATCTCTGGAACTCAGCCACAGTGATGTTGGGTTCTTCTTTACCTCTCTCACCAAGGCTCTTCTCCTCCAATTGCTCAGTTTGGCCGGATGGCCAGCTCTAGGAAGACTTCTAATCGTCCCAAACGTGTTCCATTTAAGGATTATGGAGGCAACTGTGCTCTTAGGAACCTTAAGTGCAGCAGTTTTTATTTTTGTAACCTTGGCCAGATCTGTGCCTTGCCACAATTCTGTCTCTGAGCTCTTCAGGCAGTTCCTTTGACCTCATGATTCTGAGTTGCTCTGACATGCACTGTGAGCTGTAAGGTCTTATATAGACAGGTGTGTGGCTTTCCTAATCAAGTCCAATCAGTATAATCAAACACAGCTAGACTCCAATGAAGGTGTAGAACCATCACAAGGATGATCAGAAGAAATGGACAGCACCCGAGTTAAATATGAGTGTCACAGCAAAAGGTCTGAATACTTATGGTTGTGGGATTTTTAAGTTTTTCATTTTTAATAAATCAGCAAAAATTTCAACAATTACATTTTTTTTCTGTCAATATGGGGTGCTGTGTGAGGAAAAAAATGAACTTAAATGATTTTAACAAATGGCTGCAATATAACAAAGAGTGAAATATTTAAGGGCGTCTGAAAACTTTCCATACCCACTGTACATCTCCGCCAGGGTACAAGCACTTGCAAAATTTGGTAAGATTTCGGGTATGTTGCAACCCCCAAAAAGGCTAATAATTTGTCAAACAAATAACACTTATCACAATAAATACTATATATTATTACGGGTCTTATTTTACCAGTAAATTATGCTAATTTTGTTAAAAAAAAAATCATTTCCTCATATAGTGGCCAGGAGCATTTTGTGACTCAACTGTACAGATTAGCAGACATTTATCAGAGGTTAATGAAGAAAAAAAAAAAAAAAAGGTTAGGCTCATCAAGACAGTGTGTACTAGGGTGGATACCACTATTTGAGGAAATACAGTATTCTACCGGGTGATTGAAAAGTAACTCCCTATTTTTAAGTACTTGTAATTTATTTCGGAACTATAATCCTTACAAGGAATTAACATGAGAAAAAAGTATTGCATGGAATTTGATTTAAAATTTGATCTGGGCGTCAGCATTAGCCACCAGTTTCTCAAGCCGCCCGGGAACCGCATGAACTGATTTCTTCCTTCCTCTGTGGAGTTTGCATGTTCTCTCGGTGCTTTTGTGGGTTTTTTCCGGGTACTCCGGCTTCCTCCTATATTGCATAAGCATGCATGTTAGGTCCATTGAAGCCTCTAAAGCAGTGATTCTCAAACTTTTTACACCAAGTACCATTTACAAAAAAATACTTGGCAAGTATCACCATTTTGACCAACATTGAAATACAGTCACGTAGTAGGCCCAAGTGCTCATCAAAAACGAGGCAGAGGTTTTATTCCTAAAAGGTACATTGAATGTTTTTGGTGGCCACTGTAACGTTGTACAGGGTAAACATTAGCACTGTGACTAAATAGTCAAATGATAAACTATTTAAATAACAATTCAATTAAAACATATTGTATATAAAACGTTAAAGAAATTGCCTAAATAAATGTGAACGATATTATATCAACATTTCTAAATGATTAAATGCAAATGTTTTGTACTTAAAAGTTCAATACAACTGAACTGTAACAACAATACAACAAATATGCTGTTCTAGATTTTTTTTAAAGTTGAAACCACTGTCACATTATGGAGTTTGAACCTTCAATTCAGTGATTCATTTGTGTACCACTAGAGGGAGCCACGTACCGCTACTGGTACTCGTACCACATTTGGAACTCGTAACCCCAGAACTGTGAGGCAAACATGCAAACCACTAGTTTACCTTGCTGCTCAAGAATAATTTTAATCACACAAAGAAACATGTACTGCCAAAATCAGCTATAGTGCCTCTATAAAGATTCAAGAGCCCAAAAAGTTTGTAACAGTCAGTTTTTCTCTCAGCAGAATTGCCGTATGCTTTATTTAGTGCATCTGCAAGTCTTTTAAAAGCACTACACATTAGACTAGTCATAAAACGACGCATTAAAGCTGCATCAGTCCGAGTTATCTTCTCAAAATGTAGGTACATGCGTGCATATCAGATTAGGAGAGGAGGGAGGGGGGGGGGGGGGGGGGGGAAGCACCAACCGGAAATCTTTGGAAGGCAGTGAGAACTTCCCATCTCTTGTTTTGAAAGCTACAATCACACGCTGATGTATAAAAAAAAAAAAAAAAAGAAAGAAAACAGGCGCGCATGATTTATTTCTGCTGCGCCAAGTGTGTTTCCTCCACTCAGAAAAGTGCTCAGTGGATGCGACAGCTCTTCATTTCACAGCTGCAGCCTCCACTCAGCTCTCACAATCCTCCCGGCCCCGTGTTCTTAAATCCCGTGGCGTCCATTCTGAGGCCATTTCTGCCTCCTCTTCCTCACCCGGGAAACATTATGAGTTGACTAGTAGCATTATGCACATTTCACCGTGGTATATCAGCATATTCTGCTGTAATACCTTAATTAAAGATTCTTCAATTAGAGTATTTCCTCAGATAGTTGCCATGAGTGTTGTTAATTTTAATCCTTTTATACCTAGTAAAAAAAAAAAAAAAGATCGTTAAAAAAACTTGTTGCTAAATGGGCAGCATGGGGGGGGCGGGGGGGGGGGTCAACAATGTCTGCCTAACTGTCAGGAGATCTGGGTTCACATCTCTGCTGGAACATCGTATGTTGAGTTTTCCTGTTCATCCCGTGCTTGCATGGCTTTTTTTCTGAGTACTCAGGTTCATTCCAAAAACAAAACATGCATGTTAGCTTCACTGAAAAATGGCCTTGGGTGTGAATATTAGTTGGAATGGTTGTTTGCCTGCTGTATGTGTGACCTGTAGTTGTCTGGAGACCAGGTGTTTTTTTTTTGTTTTTGTGTGTGTGTGTGTGTGTGTGTGTGTTTTTCAGCCAATATAATACATAACAGATAATTAATGTTTAGCAGCTACGTGCTACGTACAGCAGCACTTGAAACTCCAATGTAAACTTCAGCTTTACAGATGCCACATGGCGGGATCAGTCACAGTAAATGTAATCGCAACCTAGAGGCACCAGCTGTTGGGGAGAAAAATATTTCTTTGTTTGAGGTGTGGTGTTTATTTTTGCAGTGATTATTGAAGTGGACATATTCGGTAAATAGAGGTAAGATTCAAGAATACAGTCCTTTTGTTTCAACCCGTATTCCCATCTGGAACAGCCACATTTGGATTGTACGCCTTGTTTTGCCTCTCAGATTGACTGAGCATCTCGGTGCAGGCGCTCACCTCAATGCCTCCTGAGATGGGAGTGAGTTGGAGTGCAAAAAGGCGCGTGATAGCGACTCCACCTTCACCACGCTGTATTGGCCTTTTCAGCCAGGGCACAGCCGAGCTGGCCGCACGGCCCAGGAAAGGTCAGGCGTGTCACAAATGATCAGTGTGCACGTCTTGCGGTGTGGCTCCTCTGAAGTGTGCTGTCCATCAGCAGGGAAGTTGAGCAGTAAGGTTTTTTTGGGGGGGGGAGAAATACACCCCTTAAGGTTTGGTTTCCGGCTTGTCGACTGGGTTGTTTTTCATGATTAATGTGCTCTAACAAACAGATGCTGGATTTTACTTTCAGTGTATTGCTTACAAATGTTGAATATTACAGTGTGAAATGGAATTCTCTTTAGTTTGACAGGACAATGTCCAAAATGTCTTCATATCATTTAAAGGTAATTTCCTATATTATTCATTTAGGCTTAACCAGAGTGGTTGCCAGTCAATCGCCGGGCACATTTAGACAAACAACCATTCACACTCACATTCACACCGATGGACATCTTAAAGTCTTCAATGAGTAGCCAGTATTCGAACCCAGAACTTCAGAACTGTGAGGCAGACGTGCTAACCACTAGGGCACCCACCGTGCTGCCTAGTTTTGCACATGCAGTGTACAATTACTGTAAAATAATTTTCAACAATTACTGTAAAATCATTTTCTTGTCCCCCATTTTCATGGGTTCCCAATAAAGGTTAAATGCGCGTTGGACTGTATAGTCACAGTATCCTGTTTTAAATTCGTGGTAGCTCATTTTCTTTTTCAACAGAATTTTCATTGTAATTTATGCTGATGACTTTAAAAAACACATATAAAATGGTCATTAGACACTTTCTTGTTGCCTATACATAATGAATGCTTAACTGAAGAACAAGGCCACAGCCTGAATGCAACACAGTACAACAGTGCAATACTAATGATAATTGTGTCATCTACAGTTTCTGTAATTTCCCATTATGTTTAAATTCCTCCTCGTTGTAATCCTTTGCAATACTCCTGAAACTATCCATCGCTTTTATGTCTAAAAGTGTCCTGCCACGGACAAAGACTGTTATTACTTACATGCCTCAGAAGTGATGTGCCCTAATCCTTCGCTAAATAACATCTTTCCTAATATTTTATTCATAATAATTGATGCGGAGAGGAGCTCCATTTACTGTGTAGTAGTTTCATCTTACAACTCAGATTGTTAAATCATGCATGTCTGTTCGCCAGACCAAACCCGTTACGTTCATCACTGTTGGCCTCCTTCCTCCCATCACAATGTTGAATGGAGCTATCGTTATTATTAAATCAGCACAGTACATTGGAAATTGTACGCTTGAACACAATCTTTCGCGGGACACTGGACAACCGACGATTTGTACAGAAAATGTTTTTAAAAAACTGTGAATAGCAGACACCAGCCCTAAACATGTTTAGAATTGCCTATATTAATGGTTTCAACACTAAACATTATCATTCATAAATAATGAATCAAAGTGAATAATAATATCATAAATATTAGGGACCCACGGATGCTTAACAATAACATATGGGCCAATTCAAATGTTGAGTATGTGAGCAGCACTACATGCTAATGGAGGAGTAGCTCGCTTTGGCCACCAGCTGATAATACAGCCGACCAGCAGCTTGATGGAAAATTCCAGTAGCGACACGACAGTTAGGCGAGGGTCCTCACATGGTTGACGCTGGAGAAAGCAGGGTGGTAAACTTCTCAAGATGATACAGAGAAAGGTCCGGATCGCTGTTGGCAGTAGGTAACGGCTAGCAGAAAAATTCAAGTGAGTTTGTGAATGGCAATTCACAAATCGTCCAAGGTTGACTTTATCTGACAAATATATATATATATATATATATATATATATATATATATATTTTTTTTTTTTTTAATTCAGAGGGAAGTCCAGTGTAATGCGGGTGCCTGTCTCTTCACATAAACATAGCTTTCTTCCTTTATGATTGATGTTGACTTACTGTTGCGACACTGGCCATATAGTACTGAGCAGACAGCACGAAACGTCCTTTGCTACGCTACCTGTACATCGTAATAAGTTCAATTTCCGGTTCTGGTGGTCATCATCACACTTTTCCTGTATGTATCGACAACACAAGAAAAAGCAAAATGCACCGTTTGAATTCATCCTTTAATGTTTCCCAACCTTTATTGGGCCAAGGCAGATGTTTTATATTGGAAAAGTCTCAACGCACCACCAAACAAAAATCTCAAAATAAAGTGCATACCCAGGTTAGTACCTTCTGCCATCGCAAAGAGCATTTAATTCTTCTGGCTGGCACTATATGTCGCTGGCATAGGTAGATGGACAAAATACATTATTTGTAGTTAATAAATACAAAATTTTGGACCACATAAGTGAAACTGAATAATTTCCTGCAACACATCTGATGACCCTCACGGCACACTATTGTGACACGGCACACTGGTTGAAAATCACTGCAGTAGATGCTCACTGAGTCGAAATTGAATGCATAATTTATATGCTAAGGTTTATTATTAGCATTCAGTTCCCTACAATATACAAAAGTGACTTGTAATCAATACACCTTGCAAAAAGTACAGATTTATAATTCTCACTATTTTTTTCATATACTGTGTTGAAAACATTTATTTCAAATAGGAGAATTTATAACCAGAAGGTGATAAATATACTCTAAAGACAGACAAGGCAGAAAGGGGGAAGTGGAAGAGGTTTAAAGTTCATCTAGTGCTTCTGTGTCGATGATGCGCTCTTCACCATGATGGGATTTTGGGGTTATCACTTGTGGATGCGTCTTCGCAGACTTTGGCGTTCCGGGGACCGGAGATTGCTTTTTTTGTCATTAATTCAAGTCCTATTATTGTTGACAGCTCTGAGCAGTAATCCAGTCTTGTTGTTAATTAAGTGCTACCTTTATTGAGAAGGAAACAGCAGAACTGCGTGTCAAGCACTTGTTCACTGTCATGACACGGAAGTGGCCTCCGAGGAAAGTGTTCACCGTTAGATAAGAACATTTATTTGTGGGGGGAAATGGAGTCATGCATAATTTTCCCCAAACTTGTGAAAACTTGGCTTTAAAGGCTAAAGATTATGTATGTTTTTTTTTTTTTTTTTAGAGTTCACAGTTAAAAACATAGCTGGGACATTCTTGGTTCAAAGAATTACAGCGTGCTTGATATCCACTCGTCGCACTTCAAATCAAATCCCTCCATTTTGGGGGGTTGCTCTAGCTCATGCAAACGCCAAGTATTGCTTTCGTTACCTTGACGACTGGTGGTAGAGCGAGGGCAAGCGATGTAGTAAGCCTACTCAATGCTGCCCATTTAGCAACATTATTGTTATAATTAGCGACTTTTCCGACCCCTGTCGCGACTTGAAAAAAATAATAAGTTGGCAATGAGCAACAAATTTATTGACTTTTTGTGCCGTTATTATTGACTTGTGGAGAATCTGAGATTCCCTCCAGAGCCGGAGATGTTCACGACATTGCGTCCTGACTGTAAATGAATAGCGCACGTGTAAAGCCACCACTGACTAATTAAACATGTTACTTAACAGTGGGACGGAAGTGCCGAACATCTTGTTGACGGACACGTTTTCTGAAAAAGGCACACCACAAAATATTTACTTACAGTACAGTAATTTCTCACTTGAGGTGTGGGTAGCCACACAAAAGACCCTACCATGTCCCCTTTAATAATCACTTTAAACTAGTAACCAAATGAAGTCTGACAGCAAGTGGCTATTCAATTCCTCAATTAATTGCTCATTGGTCCTTTGAGCAGTAGTACGCACATTGGCATGGGCATAATTATTGATCATTTGATTGTTAAAAAACTTTGACTGTGTGGGATTGATTGTTGATTAATCACGACTTCAAGCAATTAAGGCGAAATGTGGTGCATTACTTCAGTCAACTAATTTGCTATCGAAAGAATGGACAATGACAGTGGTTAAATTTGCCAGTGGTGACTTTGCGCAAGCACCATTTATTTGCAGTCTGGGCACGGAGGCGTCAAACACTGCATACACTCCTGTTCAAATCCTACATTTTTGTAGTGTAAAAAAAAAAAAATGAAACCAAGATAAATCATACACAAACTTTTTCTATTCACCATTTCGCCATTAATGTGACATATAATCTGTACAACTCATTTGAAATTTAAAACAATCTTTTCGAGAGGGGCATTCCAAAAGGTATGTGTGGCACAAACACCCCACTACTCATCATCACATTATTATGCAACATTATCTCAGTTGTTTATTTTTTTACTTCCCGTCTCAGAAAGATTTTTTTCAAAAATCAAAAGGTTATAGGCTATATTAATGGTAAGCATTTTTTTAAATGATTTATCTTGCTCTCATTTTTTTGTGTCACAAACACCTGGCATTTAAACAGAGGACTGTAGACTTTTTTAGATCCACTGCGCGTCTCTCTAAAAGCTGCTTGAGCGACAATTTTAGATAAACTGCAGATAAAATGATATAACGACACCTCTCATCCTCACACCTACGGGATTAAATTGCTCCTTCATCAGTGATTCCCATAGCAACCAAAACAAGAAGTGGTCTTCACTGAAAGAAAGGCTAAGCGAGTATGAGTAGGAATGGAGGAGCTGTCTTTCAATTTAGTATAATGGTGTTTAGAAACAGCCGACCTCCATCATCATACTTTCACACCATTTGGGCATGTTATTAATCTGCCATTCTAAGGTTATAGGGTTGAGTAGTGTGATTGTTCCATAGCGACTCGAGCAATTATCCACAATCCGATTGTTGTTTTCTAAGTGAGGACTGACTGAAGGAATTTAACCCAGAGTTAATAATCACAGGAGCCTGCAGCGACGCTCACCTTTACAGTGCTCTACGGTGTATTTCAGTTCGATGTTCTGTTTACTTGGCTGCAACTTTATTGATTTAGTTCACTCCTATGGGTCTTCTTCATTTGTGCGAGAAAGCTCACCCTGTCAGCAATGTTGATCAAAAGGGCAAGTGAGCGACCGTACCTGTAAATATTTTACTCAGAACATGATCAAGAGTAAACTGAAGCCCAAAAGGGAATTCAGATTTTGCTTTACCTGACTGGAAGATGATGACTGTTCATTCCAGATCCATCCAAGTATAATACAAAAAAAAATAATACTTTACAGCGGGTCCTTGGTTTGTTGAATTATTGAATTTGTTATAATTACAGTATTATTTTTTTTTTACCATTTAATATTTTTTATTTATAATCAGTTTGGTTCCCCCATGCAATGTGACAATGCAACTCACGCCGCTGTTCAAATTGTTTCGTTGCGCAATGCGTCGTATGTCCTTACTGTTGTAAACTGAGGACAGTTGAATGAATGTTGATTTTTGAAGTTAAAATTAGCCGCCTAATGGGCTTTTAGATAAAGGAATTTAGTCATAATTGTTGTGTTTAAGAGATTGATCGCTTGTTTAATGAAAAGCATGTGTCGCCAAAGTCATTTTTGAATGAAAAGACCAAATACATGACTTTCATTGAACAGCAATGATTGTACTGTTGGATATGTACTATTTTCCTGCGACATTACACAACACATTTGGGGCATATTTAAACATTAACAACTATAAAAATCCTCCTGCGACACACGAAACATGGCGTCATGCTCTGGAAATGACGTGGACAATGTGGACTGAATATTAATACTCTATATTTTCATAGGGAGTGAGTTAGTTTTTTTAGTTAGTTTATTGCGAAATATGGTGAAGTGTAATTTTTGATCTGAACTTTTTTGTACTGCTACCAGGACATTGGACTGTAGACTGTACTAGACACAGTGTACACTGTACAGTATAATAACAGTCAATTCGCAACTTCCATTAAAGTCGTCTGTCCGGAAGCATGTACTTGGTTTTCTTTCTTTCTACTTGAATTGAAAATGGGAATTAGAGTCCCAGTTCTTCTGTTTGATACTCGAATCCCCAGGGAGCCTTGAGTCATCATCACACATTATTGTTGAGTCCGCTTTTGTTGAATAGCTTTGGTGGTCTGTGCCACTGCAATATTAGTATCACAGGTGTATTCTGTAAGTTGTTATGGTTGGTCAGTGTCAATTTGTCTTGGGATCTTGTGTGGCTGGAGCTTAGACTCTTTCTTTAAAAGCCACTCTATGTAATGAAAGCCGAGCAGCTTGCCAGATCAGGCTGGTAGGTTCTGTGAGGCTGCTGTCAAAAATACTTGCTGGTCAGGCAAATATGAATCTCCAGATGTCTGAATCAGCTCTTACAGTGTGATTAAAGGATGGCATTTGGTCGAATGGCTGGCTCCAGTCACAATTTTCTGTTACACTTCAGGTGTGTATGCAGTATCATATACATGTGACTTTTTTTTTTAAGCATAAAATAATCAAGGACTTTGTTGTTGTTTTTTTTTACTACTCACATACAGTATAACGAGTAAGCTTGAGACTTTTAATTTTAATTAATGCCGTACTCATTATCATTCCTGACATTTCTCAAGAGTACATTGTGGTATGTACAGTGCAGTAAAATCCACAAAGCAGCATATCTGGGAGCTAACCTGGCTGACTTAGTTCAGGGGCAGCTCATTTATCCCTTTATGGAGACATCTTCGAAGGCACCTGCAAAAGCCTTATCAGCCCTTGTTAAATGAGATGGTCAGGTCAGGAGATTTTCCCGTTGAGTCATATGCTTGGAAGACTAGGTCTATGTTTAACTTCATGTTAGCATTACCAAGGTCCCTTATTTTAACATGAGTTTTATGGTGCCAGAAAATTGGACACATAAATGATAACAGCAATACTTACTGGGGGAAAAAAAAGAAAAAGATGTGGGGTACACCCTGGACTGATCACCTGCCAAACATGAGCTGTTTCCCAATTCAGGGGCTGCAGCGGTACACCTCCCAGATTCTACAACCAAATGCTGGTCCACTGAGGCTCCCAACTTCGACCAATGCCTAGCACACATTTTACCAAGCCCGGATTTGTCCCCCGCCAATGGTAGAGGGAAGGACTCATGTGGCTCATTTAGTGAAGACTTGTGAGCTCTGGTTGCCGGGTGAAGCCCTGGTGTTTGTAGTCCAGTCGAGTTGCACTACAAGTGAGCTGGTCCTGTCCAACCATGAGGAGACCTCGCGGTAGGCCGAGATCATCTTCTCACATCTGGCTTGGGAACACCTCAGTGTCCTCTTGGTGAAGGTGGAGGAGGTGACCAGAAACAGGGAAGTCTTGGCTTCCCTGCTCAGACTGCTCAGCCACGGATGAGTGGAAGATAATGGGGATCTGGTTTTGAGGCAACCTCTGAAATTTACTTCAACCCTCGTTTGATGGTACAGTCTTGCGGTCAGGCGATTGCATGTTAACTTTACCAATGTCATGTATTTAACAGAAATTAATGGTTTTGAGGGCCCGTCTTCACACATATGGGATTAGGTCTTCAAGAGATTAATATCACAATGTAGATACTTATTTTTGTGCTTCCATTTTTCAATATTCAGAACCTAATCGTGTTCATACCTTGGGATATGGTAGCATACGGAACATAGTATCGGTGCCTCTATCAAAACAAAAAAGGAAAAAGAAAAAACAGGAATAGAAGGCCACATTTATGCTCTGCATTTGAAAGAGCCTTCAAATTGGGGCAGCCTTCACTCTGTTGCATGTCATTGGCCTTCAAATGCATCCTCTAAAGAATGCAGCACCTGAATTGGGACTGTAATAGCTTCAAACAACAAGGACACTGACAAGGATCCATCAAAAAAAAAAAGAAAGTGAATGAAATATAATTAGCTTATGTATTGAGACTAGAGACAGCTGTTCAAAGTCAAGGACAGGCAAGGGATATGTGGCTGACACAGGAGTGGCAGGGCAAGCTAACAACACCTGCTAAGGCTAATGACAGAGACAGAGTGACAGACGCAGGGGAGAAAAACCCAAAGGGCTGCCAGAACCTGAGTGGCTGGGTACAAGAGGGCATGGCTCGCATGACCCAATACAAACAATACTCAGACAAGGACCACATTGCAGTCAGCAAGGCCGTTTGTGTGTGAAATCACAACTTCACAACTTTGCTGCGACTTCATTTTACTTGGACGTAGTTTTATAATAGTTCCATCCAGCATGAAATGCAAGCACCTCAGATAGCGTCTTTTGGTCAGACATCACCCAGAAACTGGGCTAAAAGCAGAAGATGCCCTGGTGCTCACACTGATCTAGTTAAATTTAGTCATCAGTAGATGGGAATGAGTCAGCTCGTGCAGTGATTCAAAGATTTGGTGGTTAATGTCCCCAAGAGTCCTGTTTTGTGGCTGAGTGGCTTAAATGCCCTTATTAACAGGGGGGTGATTAACTTTGGCTCTTTTTTGCCTCTAATTGGCAAAATAACATTCTCGTTCTGTGCTTGAAATAGTCCATGCTATTGCGCAAAATTAGATTTAAACAGTAAATTCGCTGATGTTGCTGAGCTGAAGCGGCTTCATCAGCAAGTTCATTATTATTAACTTGCTGCCCTGCCCAGATATTTGTGCTCTCCTGTGATTGCAATCTTTTTAATCACAACACTCAATCTAACATTGTAGTCAACTTCTTTTCGTGACATATTCAACAGAGACCGGGAAAAACGGGAGCACAGCTTGGATGTAATAGTTCACAAGTGATACCTGCAAGGCTTGAAAAAGGCAAGAATAAGTGACTCTGGATTTGATTTATTGTAACAACCTGGAGAAAGGTCACCTGTCCTTATCTGGGGAGGGCTGGTGACAGTGCGGAGAGGCGAGCTGGGGCTCACGCCGTGCCGCCATTTGGATTCAGCGGTTGACTGAGCAGCGAGCTTACTTTAAAACTCAGGTAGAGTCACCTTCATACGGCGACTTATCTCCCGCTTGGGGTGTGCCACCACAGTATCTTTTGACAGGATAAAGGCTCTTGATGTTGTAGGCTGTGCTGGGCAGCAATCTGCCGCCCTATGTAAACGCCTTATGATTGGATAAGAGTGAGTTAAAGTGTGTCTTCACCATACTGTGCATCGGAGATTCTAAGAACATATCGTAGCCGGTTTACCCTTGAATTTCGTCCTATTTTTTAACTGTTTAAATTCATCCAATTGGGCATAGACTAGATGGGCTTACCCGTCAATCTATTTTCTTGGGGTCATGGGTGAGATGGAGCCTTTCCCAGCTGACTTTGGTCGAGAGACAGGGTACACCCTCGCAATTAATAAATCCATTAGTTGATCGCAAAAATTCAGTCAATGAATTGAACTAAACTGATTAAGGCAAACTGCAGTGCACTACGACTGATTCAGGCTGAAGAAGAGCAACATGACGTAGCTATGGAAAGTTGAGTTAGATCCACCCAGACCTCCACTATGGCAATGCCTCCAGGCAGCATTATTCTGCTCAATACAGCAATGGCATTGAAACATGAGTTTGGAAAATTTAAAGAGAGCTTCCACCATCCTATTAAAAGAATATTCAAAAATATATTATTATGAATCATACACAGAAGGCTTGCATTTTCCCTGATTGGTGAGTAATTATCTTTTCTTTCTTTTGTCAATAACCATAATGTTCTTGAGTCTTGATTATGTTGCATGTTCTGCTAATGGAAAAATGCGCAATTTCCCACTGGAAAACTATCCCTCTCTGTAGATGCATTTCCTCACACTTCCACCTCCATTATGACTAGTGTAAATTGGGTCCCAAATCACAGTGTGCAATAATAAGTAAGGACTGAAAAGAAAAGCGTGTCCTATCAAGAGATGACATTGCAGAGTGTTGGTGTGGAACACAGAGCACGGTATACACACATAATGAATACGATAATCAGACTAAATTTGAGCATTATCTCGTCAGCAAAAGCCAGATTCTCAGATATCTCTAAAAAAAAAATTACACTGAGCGGTTATCTTGTGGTGTGGAGTGTGTCAAAACGGATTTTTCCTCCCCGACCTACTTGGAAAATGGTCGGGGCCGACAATCGTAAATATTAAACTTACAATATGTGCTAACCGAGTTAGCTTGAGCCGCGGATTCCGCGATTGTAACTTGAAACAGAACGATAGCCAATTAGGAAGTGACCTGAAGTGACCTGAAGCCCTCTTTCAAGACAAAAACGGAGAAGCAACTGGTTGTGTTGAGTGTGAGAAGAGATTGCAACGGCAATCTAGTTACCGTACGAGCTAAGAGTTCGCCTAGCTTCTATTTCTTTTTCTTCTGCAACTGTTTCTTCTTCATATTTTCTGGCATTTTGGTTGCCCTGTGGCACCATGCTGCCTCTCACAGGTCAGCTTTGGTAGGATGATAGGCTTATGGTTTGGGGGAGTCGATCGATGCGCGATTGTCGGGGGAGATATTGTTGGTATGCTGTGTTGGTCATCCCAATTTTAAAAAATCGGTTAAGATGTTAAAAATTGGTATGTGCGTACCCCACTTTAGTTTGACCTGAATGGAGAATTTTATGCTTTTAACATTGTGAGAATGGTTTGGGAAGGGCCCTTTTCTGGTCCCAGCTCACAAAGCAAGGTCAATAAAGGCACGCTTGGATGGGTTTGGTGTGGAAGAAACCCATCAACCAACTTCAGGATGAGAATCAAGATTACGAGACAACTTCAATGACCTCTGATGTCACAAATCTTGGATGAATGGATTTCTTCGTCATTTGTGGGGTCTCAAATTTTAAATGTCTGCATGTACCCTGCTTTATACGAGGTGTGTCAGAAAGGTACCAGGACTGTTGTCACAAAAGATATATTTCAAAACCTAGTGTGCAAGAGGTGTGACTTGTGGCAGGACAACTCGTTGCTGCTTCACCATGACAGTGTGCCTGCTCACAATGCCCTAAGCACCCGAAGCGTGCTGGAGCAACCTCGCTACTATCTCAACCTGGCTCTCTGTGATTTTCCTCTTTCCCAAGCTCAACGGGGTCATCATTGGGACCCGTTTTGAAGATGTGGATGACATCACGCTAGCCGTGACAAGGGAGCTGCAAAGGATCCAAGATGAATCCTTGCAGGAGTGCATGAAGGCGTGCCAGAGAATGCTGGTAAAGTGGCTCAGACTCTAGGCGGATTACTTGGAAGGGGAAAACTTGTAGTTTGTAATTTGAATTTGAAACCTATCTTTTTTGACTCCAGTCGTGGAGCTTTTCTGACACAACTCGTATGTGTTGCCATTCAGCACATTATAAGAGTGCCACCATGCGCGACGCCGGCCCTCTTCAGGTGCCACATGACTGGCTGCAAGGTAGAGCTTTAAATCCCGCTCACAAATCCTGCGATCAGTTAGGCTCTCATCATGCTCAAATGGATAGTCGTCTTCGCTTCATTCATCACGCCGCGAGAAGCACCTCCTCTGCCATTTTCGAGTCTCAGCCGCCAGCCTGTTTACTCTCACTCTGGGAGGATGGTGGGAGGAAATTGTCCTCACACTGGAAGCATTCACCTCCCTTGTAATGCTGGGCATGTCAGTGAATCCTAATAAGTTACACGGAGAGGAACAATGCAGAATGCTTGCTTTCGGATGCCGGCAGCAAATGGCCTTTTCCCGCCTTGCAGGTGTCATCAACAAGCAGATAATGCCTTTGTTAAATATTTCAGGTTGGAGAATATAGCCATACTTGTTAACACCAAGTGACATGAATTAGAATTGATTCACATTTGGATGTCCCTATAAAGGGCAGCATATAGCAAAAGGTAGTCAGAGTGCTTGGGGAAGGCGATGTGGGGTGCCAACATGACTAATGGGCCTAACCTGGATCTATCGACTCGCACACAAAAATACTGGAGGATTGATTGGACTGCTTATGCCACCTCTGCAATCTCGCCATCAATGATATGGTTTCCTTTGTGTTTGTCAAGTCACCATTGCCTTTTTAAAAGAATATGGCTCTTATTATCAAGTCTGATCATGTTCTTTCCTGTTATTGAATGTACTTGTTCATATTTGCCCCTCTGTTTGAAGAATACCGAGGCGATGACTGTCATGGCACTATGAAGGTTGACTGGGTTGATTGTCAGTGAAAAACTGTGGGACGTCCACTGTTAAAACAAAATGTTCTTTTCATTTTTTGGAAGATTTTCAGCTTTGAGGGCATCGAGCAAAAAGCTAATAGCTACCGTGCAAATGACTAGAGACGTTACATTTTCATTTTTAATTTCACAACCAACACACTGTACTGTACATGTACCGAGTATAGTGACTTTTTCCTCATTTCTCAGGTTCGGCATTTGAATCTTGCCTCCTGCCTTCCTGTGTGGAGTTTCCATGTTGGTTTTCTCCGGGTACACCGGCTTCCTTGGCATGTTAGGTTCATTGAAGAGTGTAAATTGTCCATAGGTGTGACTGTGAGTGTGTATGTTTCTTTCTGCAGTTTGTGTGTATATGTGCCCTGTGATTAGCTGATGGCCAGGCTAGTGTGTACCCAACATCTCCCCCAAAGTCGCAAGGAACAAGGTTCAGCTCACCTGTGACCCTAATGAGGACAAGCGCTACAGAAAATTGATAAATAGATGGATTAATTGATCATTATTTGTCTTAATAATGGAATGAGGAAATACAGTCAAAAGCCCGTTGTTACTTAAAGGCAGTCTTGCGGTCATTTCCGCTTCCCTCCAGTACTAACAGGAGAGCACTGAGCATTGAGCATCTGTTCTCCCTCAAGACTGTGGGTCTATGCAGATGATTGATTCAGGTACGGTGAGGAGGCGAAAAGAGGAGGCCTGCGGGGGTGGTGTTGGTGGTGACAGGGATATAGGACTATGGGCAGTGTCCGTTAATCATGCTGTATTACCACACAGTAGGCATTTATCACCAAACACCAAAGGCTGCGGTCCACGGGGGAACACTGGAACCAATCTCGTCGCTTAGACACAATCCATCCCGGCCCAAAGAAAAAGTAGCATTATTGGGTGCTACTGCATCCATTAATTCTCTGACAAGGGGATGGTCCCAAAAAGAAAAAGTCAAAGTCAAAGAGCAGAGTGGAGAAAGAGGGGTTTAAGGTGCTATTTTTACATCATCCACCAACACAGCCTTGAGGGGACATGTCGGTCAGCAGCGGGGAGTGCAAACATTTGGAATTACCCTGATGTAGTCAGAGCTGAAGGGGCCCTCTGGTCAAACAATGTAAACCTCTACATGCTTGTTTAAGGTACCATTGAGACGATGGAAAGGTTCCCCATTACAAGGGAACCAATGGAATTTTCCATTGGAGACAAATGGCAGGTCTCTTTTTTTTCCTATCGATGTGATTAGACTGACGTAAAATGCAAAAATTGTGCATTCCCTCTATCATTCAGTATTGAACATTTATGGCTAGATAAACTGAGATGTGCTGTGGTTCCTAAAGCAGGATTTCGGAGAGCTACTCTCACTAGAATTTAGTTGGATACCATACCAAAAAAAAAAAAACTGTGTAATGCTGTGAAGAAAAGGAGCCAGAACCTCAGAACTGTGAGGAAGACGTGCAAACCACAAGGTACCCACGCCTCTGCCCTTTTATAAATACAAAGATCAAAATTCAAATTCTCCAATGGTGGTACAATTTGGAATTTCACCAAAATTTCCAGGAAAAATATGACTTAAGTCACCCAAAATACAAGGAAGAAGGGTCATCTTATCATGTCACACTTTAAATTTCTTTAGGCCTCATTAGAGCCAGCTTTACAGTCCTAATTCTGTTGCATGTTTTGTTTTTCGTTGGCTTTTTTTTTGGTGTATTTTTTTTTAGCCTAAACAAGATGTTAAATGAAGCTAATGCAAAAATAAGACCAAAATAATATACACATCTTAAAAAAAGGTCAGACTCCTGTGTTTACCAAAACATACCCTAAAAACTTTAAAACTGTGGCAACGTAGCATTTTCATTCAACATGATTTTTGTTTTGAATTTAAGACAAAAATTATCTTTCCTCCTTACATCTTGATTCTCATCACCTACCACAAAACATTTCTGTTGCTATATATCCCAGCAAAATCACTTCGAATGATGTACAAAACCTTCCAAGGACTAATATGCAGTAATGGCTATGCATTATAGCCCTCTTTCAATAGCCTCCTTCTTTTCTGCTGCTTATGTCTCACACACACAGCAGTTGATGCGACAGCGGGTATTCATTTGTATGTATTTATTTATTTATTTTCGTCAAGCTTTGGCCGAGCGAGCACCAGCATGCCCAGCGCCGCAGGAGGGCGAGTGCTGCTAGCATGCTGGAAATTGGTTGTTAACGTTCAAAAGCACCTGAAAAGTGTTCTGCCTCGTGGTTTTTACTTCAATGGACCAGATGGTTTGTCTCCTAGGTTTGCCTTTGGGACCAATTGATCCACAACAGTTCAATATGAAGACAATTGGACCTCCAAAGTCATGCACAATCTGTTCCGTGACACTAGTCAACCTCCAATTTGTTGGATTTACATGCTTTCCCATTGTAATTAATTAGAGTTTGAATAGTTTATTGCATAGTCAATACTGATTCCATCATAAAACCTTCATTAACTGTTCAGGCAAGGTTTTAGGTAAAGTAGTAGTAACATTTTGACATTATCAACAGTCACACCAGTATAAGGAGTGAAACAATTGTAAAATTAATACATTAAAACCAATTGAATCCCCAACTGTTCTAACTCTTAAACACTGACTGGCTAACGCTGCACGGAAATACTCAGACACCACTGTAGTCTTTTCTGCTTAGGATGAAAGTCCACTTACTTCTGGTTGAAATTCATTTTTTTTCTTTTTCTTTTTTGCATTTGAACAATCCTTGCTCAGAAGGCTTGTGATTCTTCTCCTTTCAGGCCAAAATGTCATCCTTTGATAGTGACTGAAATGAAGTCTAGTGAGGCGCAGTGACATCTTGTATTATGATGTTGAAGATTTGGATGACATTTTTTTTTTTTTTCCCCCAAAATCTTGGTCGTAACCTTGAAATGTAATTATTGTCAGCATTTGTATGAAAAACACCCGTTGGCCATAAATTTTATACAATCAAATGAAAAACAGGAAGCATGGCAGGAACTGAGTGTGCCTTTCTGTGCCACGTCACCACATACAGTATTCTTAAAACGTTGCACAAAATATATTGAAAATGCTGCAAATTGAAAATGTAATTTTGATTGAATTATTATATTTAATTATGTGCAACTGATGTTCATGTTCTAATTAAGTCAATTCCAATGACTTTTCTTAGTGTATGTGCTTTGAACATCATTTGTTTTCTTTTTTCTCAGCGAGTTCGTTGTTGTATTATTCTGTGTCCGATATGAATGGGTAAAGGAACTAGCTTAGTTTGTACACGTGTGTGCGCTGAGTGTTAAAGCACCTCCATAGAAGCACAAAACATTCATCCTGATTAGTAGCCCCGGGATTGAAGCGTACGAGCTTGCACTCGCAGCATCTTACATGTAGCATAAGCCTTGGTAATGGCTTCCACAGCAGGATGAAGGTTTTAAAAGGCAGTGAAATAATGTTCCTCTGGTACATTTGCCGAGGAAATGCCAAGCCCTCATTTGTTAGGCTAAAGTATTTGGAATGTCTTTGTCACCATTATAATCCATTGTTGCTCAGATGTTTGTGTTCGTTGTTCATTTACGCCCTGGTCTTTATTGATGCAATATACATGCTTAATTGCCATTTGTAATTTCTCTCGCGCAAGCAGCAAACTGGCTTTATTGCGATGAGTGTTTTATTACGGTTCCCCTGTAGTTTATTAATTACAATCACTGCACGCCTTTTATTCTCCTAATTCTTTGCGGATGCCGGTGCCTCATGTGGTATGATTTCACACGAAAAGTGCAATGAACAACAAGTTCGGCCCGCAGAGAGTCTGTGTCGGCCAGACATTTACCCTGGAACGTGGGGGGAGAAATAGCCAAGCGTGGCTGCCCGTTTGACTGCTGGCGTTGATTGTTTAAAAGCACCGGCACTCCCGCGGGATCCTTGCACGTAGGCAAACAGAGGCCTGTTTATCAACAGCTTTGATGAGTGTTTTGTCACATTACAAAGACAAATAGCGCCCAGGCAAGGTTAACAACTGTTGATTTTTAATTTATGTATGCAATCACAATAATTAACCATAGCTCAAAGTCAAATCCAACTAACCAAGATCAAACCCAATCCGTTCGGGGATGCTGGTCAGCCAATCAGCATATCCCAACATATCCCATAGGAAATAACGAAAAAGGAAATAATCCACTCAAAGGTGAAATTGTCGCCATCATATATACCGTTTTATAGGGGACATATTTTTGAAATTGTTTTAATTGCTTGTGTACAAATAGTTAGGTAACCAGCGCTAGAGATTTACACTAATTAACATTGATCATTTGTAATACCGCAGCTTGATGTTGAAATGCTGCCTCCACTGGTGATAATCTCATCAAATCTTCATGGACACTTGCTTTAAGTATGCATGGAGAAGCAGGGATATGGTTAAATTGGTCAGTGTTGGCTGCATGCAAGGTAAGCAGAGCTGCATGCAATTTTATTGGACGCACAGATTAGCGTTAGCGAACAGTGTTAACTTCAGATAAGCAGCACTCACTTGATTGCTCGTTGAAGTTGTCGCCGTGGGTTATTTGTGTTTGCCGATGTGTCTGTGTGCCACATACAACGAGTATAGTTTATGAACCACTGCCTCCACGAGCTAAAATGCTTCCATTTTCATGAAGGGCGGCGCTCTCTTTCTTTCCACACTCTAGACTCTCTCACACGAACATGTATGACGCCGCTAGACAAAGGTACCGGAGTCTTACTGCTTTGTATGTGATTTGCTTTCTTTACATGTTAATTCCTCATTTTCTCGCCTCCTTTTTCCCGCAACAAGCCAAAGCATGCACAGATTCAATCAACCGAGGTCGCGTGTCACGACTTCATCCTTCATGATGGGATTTTACAAGCGTATTTTTTCCAAATTGCATGACCGTAGCCGTCGTCAATTATACCGATTCTGCACACTGAAGCCAAGCGCCAACAGCGTGAGGTTCTTAGTGTCACGAGAGGCTTCAGTCCATTGCAACATAATGAGTCTCCCTTCATCTTGACATGTCAGACAGGCCGTCCAGTAATATATATTCATGCCTGCCATTGGACACGGAGCCACCAGGATGGCGGTCCTGCGCTGTCAACACCAGATGTTGATGTGCGACGGAGGGAAGAGTTGTGACATTTTATCGTGTGAGGATTGCCGTCCCCGAAAGCTCTGCTGTAGAAATACAGTGGTATCTTGAGATACGAGTTGAATTTCCATAACTATGCTCATAATTTAAAACGCTTAACTTGTCCCCGAAAAACACAGATAATAGTAGTAATGTGTGTTTTAATAAGGACAAATCGGACATAATACTGTACGTTATAAAAATATAAAGTAAGGACAAAATAGAATAAACAAGAAACAATTTTTGTTACACTGCATTCATTAAACGACCATTGCTCTGCGCCTTGGCCACCCGGTGTACGACAGACATACACTGTTCAATGTGATGTCTCTAGTCCTCACAGATCATCAGTACGGCACAGATATTAGTCGTTCTTTGCAGAGGATAAAGAATATGTGACTGTGAGTGCTGTTATATTGTTTGTCTGCATGTGTTGCTGCACAGTTTGTGTTCAGTTCATTGCTTAAAGCGTTACAGCACTGCAACAAAGATGCTATTTAGCATTAGCATTAAGCTAGGGGACTGAAAGGCTAAGCTGTGCGTTTTATGTTGAGTTCGACAGTACACCTCAACTGAGAGTGGCAATAAACAGTTTGAAGCCTCTTTTCTTTTCAAGAATTATTACCATACAGCGCTCGCATCTCAAGTCTGCGCTTGCAAGTCAAGGCACAAAAAAAAATTGGGCGAAGGATGGCTCGTATCTCGAAAAACTCAAGTCAAGTCAAGCGTATCTCACGGCACATCTGTACCTGCGACTATGTCCCATACACTCAGCGTTCACAACATTACAACACAAAGTGAGCATTCTTATCGTTGCAAATGCAGAGTTTTTAATCCAGCTCTTGTATTGGATGTCATTGAGAAGCATACCTCTTGTGGTGCGTGACCGATGAGCATGTAGCTAGGTTCGACGTGAGCAGAGGAAAGGGTTAAAGACATCAGAGAGATTCTACCTCCCCCTGACTGTGTCAGGGGAGACAAACAACAAAATCAATACTCCCACTCTGGACAGTTCACAACGAGGGTCTCCCTCGACACCTCAGTCTGTCACAGTCACTCCCTCAAGTGGGAAGTGCTGACAAGGTGGGTGTCGGAGAGCGACGGGAGTCTTGTTCAGCACCACAGACAACTCCACCCAAACTCTGGGGCTGGATTTACGCAGCAGGGTTCATGCAGACAATTCTGATTTTATGATCTCAAGTGGCACAATTGGGATATGCGTCATGGCAGCATGGAGAGAAAAAAGCAGACACGGAATCGGAATCTTCAGATCCGAATCCGACTTCCTAATGTTGATAAAAATCTGATATTTATTGGAAAGCTTCTGATGCGAGTGCAGCGTGACCACACAGTTTACACATTGACATCATCGAAATACACCGATTGGTGATGTACACACAGCTGCTGAAAAAACACATAAAACAATTTTTTTTGAATGTAAATCTAAACTACAGTGGATGCTTAGACAATACTGTATTTGTCCAGAATTAAATAAGCAAATAATTCCCAGTGGCTTCCAGTGCGGTAATGTGAAGGTTAAGCACATTTAAATCAATGGGGGGGGTTAGTTGGCCCAGGTCCAATACAGTAAGCTGTATGTAATATTTTATATTTGTATTATTTATGTATTTGTTCAGTGAAAAACTACTATCTTGCAACTAAAGAACAACATGAACAAGTTGCTCAAAATCAACATATTGAATATTGTCAATTTAAGTTGGCCTTGACCTGCGTTTTTAGATTGATGGTTTTCTGGTACCATGCGGCCATTGTCAACCTGACTATGTAGACATGATTGATTGACCTCAACAACACGTGCATAATTAGGTCACGCCAGTGCTATTTAGTGAAGGTTGCGGTCCACTCGGCACCCATTTAGGATGATAATGTCATAGGCTGACGCACACAAAAGCGGGGGCCACTGGTGCCATTATCTACGTCATGGCCCAAATGCGGATGTCACACCTTGGCCACGTGTTGCTTGATGTTGCTTTTCCAGGTGGCAAAGCACTCTGGCTTCATTGTGGCTGTCTTTGCTGAAGTGTGCGCTGCTGAGTTTGAGGATTGGTCCCTTTGTTCCCCCCTCGTGCCTCCCTGCACACCCCTCGCCCCCCCCCCCTCATATGGCCTTTGTGACTGCTTGGTTCTGACTTTGCAGCAAAACAGAATGGATTTAAAGAAAGTATTGGATTTTGGACTGAAGCAAAAGAATGGCTCACACTGACTAGAACCCCATTTCCTTTGCTCCTTCCAAACAATTGCTTGTGGACGTATCTCGCTGAAACTCACAATTGCCTTGGCAAATGTACCACAATTCCTCAAATTCCATCACCAATATATCAGAATCAGATATTTGCATAAAAAACACTTCTAGCCCGTCAATAATACACTACAAACTCATTTTGTAACCTTGAATTGTCGTATGTTGGGCCTGTCATGAACGTATTATTTTTTTTAATTTTAATCTTTAATTTAATCATCAACAACCATTCCCTTCGTAATTACAATAACCCTAACCTATATTTCGGATTTAAAACAAAAAAAAGAAGTGTGTTGAGGCCTAAAATCTGACTTCCTTATTCCTGCAGATTCCCTGCTAGTAAATGTTGCAATTGCTTTCATCGAAGTTTGTGCGCTGCTATCTAGTTTTCCCAGTGAATTCGAACAGCTGTGTATGTTCCTTTTAGCCGTGAGTTGCTGGTAACTAAAGAGAGAACATTATGGATCCGCACAGACCGCTCGCTGTGAACACCTCTTTGGTTCCTCCATTCATTGAAACAACAGCACAGTCTGTGCGTGGCTTCGCGGAAACACGTCAACAGTCACGTTTATCCGTTCACGCAGATTGGGGAGGGTCATCGCTGTGCACTGCCAGTGGTAATGAAGCCACAACTATAAATGGGCTAGTCATTCATGATTAAATGCCGTGCCATGCCTGAAGTAATTGCCGTAATTAGCTATCGAACAGGTTTGAGGGTTAATGGGACAGCAGGTTGGCACTCAACTTGATTTACAGTTGGAAGTTAATGATTTTCTCTCATTCCCCGAGATGATTTGATTAACCGTTGGGGAGAAAAGGACCCCCTTGTTTGTTAGTACAAAATCAATTTCACGCATGGCCAAGCTATCTCTGACAGTGTTTTTGTTGAGCAGCCCAGGTCCTCAGTGAGCCGGCGCACACGGGTTGAACGCAGAGAGGCCGGGAGAGCTAAATCTGATGCTCAGACTGGCGGCTCTACCTCCCCTTGCCCGCCAGAGTACCGCGCCTCCACTCAGCTCCTCTCTCATGACTCATGACGTAGCAGCCAGTCCCATGTGTTTGGCGGAATCAGCCTGTGTGAGTAATTGGGAAGTAGCTACCGTCTAGGTTCCCTGTGAGGCGATGTCAACGTGTTTGGAAATCTTTTTCTTAAATCCTAAAATCCACAGATGTAGGGACCTTTTTTTTTCCTTTTTAGTAAAGATCCAATTATATCAGAGCCATTTTTGCTCAACTTCTATTTCATTGAAAACTGTTTAGGCTTTTTTTTATATAGCATATTGTGCCTGCAGCTTTGTGGTTGGATTTTGGCAGGAGTCAAAGAACCACAGTTGAAATATTACACGCTTCTGTTTTCATTTCTCTATTTGCCACAGGCTGGTTGAGCAGATAAATACCAGAATTCTTTTTTTTTTTTTTTTTTTTTTTTTTTTTACAGAATATGTTGCTTCCTTTTTTTTTCTCCAACTATTACATTGCAGTCATTTTATTTAAACAGATTCTCACTCCCGCAGTGATGAAAAGTGATCAGTGGCTCTTCAGTGGGGAGACTGTCCGCTCTCATTCAAAGCCACTTGCAACCCTCATTTTTGCATCCAACAACACCGCAGCTCTACTTAGGGTCAGAATCTAAGCAGCTTGAAAACATTTGCTGGCGTGTCAGCTCACAAGATTTGGTTGTGTAATTTCATCCGTGATGAGCAGGCAGTTGCTATAGAGACACAAAGAAAAGCCCACAGCAGTGCATTTCACTGTTTACAGCAGCAAACAATAATATGCACTATTATGACAAGTACAAGCATTATCAAAATAAACCAGATGAAAGGAAATGAAAATGGTATTTGCAAACAGCATCATGTTTCAAAAAATCTGCATCATTGTGTAAGATGTATAGCACTTATGTGTGGATATGAGTCAAAGTCAATTTTCCGGAATTTGTAAACTCCACCTTCAACTTTATCTTTACATAAACCACCTGCTTTGTAGGCGGTGTGTTGTTGTTGTTGTTGTAATGACATGTACGCAACACGTGGTGGCAAGTTTCGGTTTATTAGAGCAGTGATTCTCATAGTGTGGTACGCGGGCTCCCTCTAGTGGCAGGCAAAAGAATCACTGCCTAAGTGCAGTTCCGTTATATTAAACATTTAAGTGCCAATACATTTGTATTTCATCTTTAAGAACTGACTTTTTTTCCCCCTTTATGACATCATTTTACAATGGCATACAATATTATTGAATGCACTTTTTAGGAATCAAACCTCTGTTTTGTTTTATGATGAACACTTACGCCTACTACGTCAATTTATTTTAATGTTAGTCATGAATTGGAGAGTTAAGTATTTTTTTTCGATGGCACTTCGTGTAAAAAGTGAGAACCACTGTATTAGAGCGTCGGACTAGAATATGCAGCTCTCAATGGCTTGCTGTGCAGTTGTACGCTTCTTCCAACTACAACCATAATAATACACATTGTTAAATTCAATTAAATAATAAAGGCAGATTTCTTTTTATATGAATTTATTTACTTTTAATCCATCCATTATCTTGTATTGACTCTCATTAGATTGTACTGGATTACTTAAAGAAGCGTTTGGGAGTTTATGTGTTGCAGGAAAGCGAGTCTCTTTGGGTGAATGAGAAAAAAAAGAAAGAAAAAAAAAAAACACTGTCCACACTGGAAATGAGCTGCTGGGCTGCTTTAGTGTGAATGCTGATTAGACGATATGCCATTTGTGCGTCTGGCTTCATGCCCTGCTCCATCTGCTCAGCGCAGATTGTTTGGAACATATTAGGGTCAATGACCAAACAACCATATTTGACACGTGAACACGTTAGAGTTCTTGTTATGGTTATAATCACGGTAGTTCCTATGATTATGGAAATAATGAAAACCCTTCAATATCCTCAATTTCAATGTGCTCAGTGTTATAGAAGCACTATCAACAATTGTTAATATCAGTAAAGGTTGTGATTATAGACGAAGTAAATCCCAATAGTGGAAGGATTACTGTTTTTAATTCAGTATGCCATTTGCTAATATACATCCATCCATTTTCAATAGCGCCTGTCCTCATTTGGCTCGTGAGGAAGCTGGAGTCAATCCAGTTGTCATTGGGCGAGAGGCGGGGTACACTCTGTACTGGTCCTCAGCCAATCCCAGGGCACATATACACAAATAGCCCTTCATACACATAATCACACCTATGGACAATTTTCAGTCCAATGAATTTAACGTGCAGAAAAAGGATGGATAGATGGAACAATGCCATTTCAGTCAAACTTGTATAGTCGATTAGTTCTTTTAAGTGGTACCCCAGCAACTTCGGGGAGTAGGAAACGGCAGAGCTCTTTCTACAGTCATGTGTTGCGTAGCATTGATTGTTCTGTACAGTATAAACAAGCAATGATGGTATAAAAAATAAAAAATAAAAATCTCTAGTGTTCGAGTAGTAAAATGCAGGAAAGATTCTGCCTTGGCTGCAAAATAACCTTGCTCAACCCCACTGGGGTGTCGTAAAGGTGCACAGTCGTGTACGGCGAGTGCATAGCTTTACTTCGTCCGGAAGCTGAGTAAATCAAACTTCGACAGGAGGAAAAGTAAACACGGGAGGATGAGGAGGATGATCGTCTCGACGGAATTCTGTCCTGTGTGAGGAGTCACAATAATGACTGTGTGGATGCTGTGGCAATATTTTCTATATTACTGTAGTAAACACTAGGAAAAGCAAGTTGAAGTTTTGGTTTTGATCTTGCATGAGAGGAGAAATTGTACAGGAAAAAAAAACCCCCGCTTGAGTGCATTGTACTGACTGATGGATAGTTTTCCCATGATGTCACACACAGCCATGTTGGTGGTCGGCGCATCCAGCGCTTATTGAGTGTTCGAATTGAAAATCTTCCCAACATCAACCCTCAACATGGCAGACAACCAAATACTGATCCATATGTGTCATCACTTATCAAAGTTGAAGCGTTTTTTTTTTGTTTTTTTTACACTATTCTTTTTGGGTCTCACAATAGCGACAGAACAGTGTGTAGTGGTTAGCGTGTCTGCCTCACAGTCTAGCGGTTCCAGGTTTGAATCTTGGCTCAGGCCCTCCTGTGTGGAGCATGTTATCACTTTGCTTGTGTGGTTTGTTCCCTCCATCCATCCATTTTCTTTCGGACTTGTCCAAATGCGAAACCAACTTACTTTGGGCGAGGGATGGGGTACACGCTGGATTAGGCGCCAGTCAATAACGGTTCATTTTAATTGAACCATAACACATTTTTAGGGCTCTTTTTCTTCAGCTGGAGCTGGGGCCTTAGACGAGGTGGATGGAATAGCATAGTCAGTGTTGGCACAGAGGCTCGGGAAAGCAAAACAAATGTCAAGAAAACCTACTAGAACAGCTGAACTTTATTTGGGGATAATCAGAGGTACTTCAAATAGTGGCAGGTTTGTGTTGACTTCCATTTAACGCAAGTGAATGAATGAATGTGACTGGTTCCTTCTGAACATAGCCACATCGCAGTCATAAGAGGGTGTGCACACTTGTGCAACCATATTATTTCAGTCATTCATATTTACTTCCCCTCTCTAAAAGATGAAAAACTTCACTTGGATTGCACAGGTTTAAGGTCACATTCATGCATTTCTTGTTATGTGTCCCCAACACTATTGTTTGTCACTCTAGCTGTTTGCTCACGACTCTGGAACTTTTGTGCCCCATTTGAAAGGACTCTAAAAGTTGAGTGTCGTATGATGCGCGACAAGGTTTTTCATCTCGGCTATAAGCGGAGTGCCAGCGTTCCCTTGTGATGACGGCAAGTCCGGCATTAATTATGCCGGGGATGCTGAGATTTCATTATGAGTGAGCAGTGAGCAACAAAGATATTATCCTGGCAAGTCAGTCTCCTTTCCCTCACTCGCTTCCTTATTGTCTCTTCCCATTTACCGCTCCCTCTCTCTTCTCGACGCACCCCCGTGATCAGCTTGTCGGCACTGCAGAGGCCCACCGCTCGGATTGTCAATGAAAACTTTGCGTCGGCTAATGCAGTCAGAGTCCCGCTCGTGCCTCAGACACGGGGGCTGAGCTCAAATCAAACCAACCTTGTTGATTTTACGTTCCTGACATTTTGCCCCTGTCTCTTTCCCCCTGGGCACAAAATACAATCACCTGTCACAGCATTAGGTACACCCAAAGATTCTAATAGGATCCAATACAAGAGCTGTACCGAAGAAAAAAAACGTTTTCTTAGATAATGTAACTCCATATTCACGTTGCTGCATGGAAAGGACAAAAAATATGAACACATTTCACTATGTCAGTATGTCCCTATGGTGCCCTCTGGTGTAGTTCTACATGACTGATAACTGCAATAATAAATCAAAGTATTACTAGAGGCAAGGTAATTAGCTCCAGAGTAAGGAAACATATTGGGTCATTTAGATATGATTACACAGTGCAGCATAGTAGAGAAATTGTTAGGTTAGTTATTTAGTGACTTAGTGTGCCTCCCACTTCTGAGAATGTTCTACCTGGGGAAACTCTATCCGTCCATTTTCTATACTGCTTTCCCTCATAAAGGGCCACAGGTAACTGGAGCCTGTCACAGCTGACGTCGGGGGAGAGGCCAGAGACACACCCAGCGAGCAATGAAGAAATATTTAACTTTCTGTTAAGCATGCTTCAATATTGACGTTGAGACATTCAAATAATGAATCATTCCTAAGGCATTTAGAGGTATCAATGGTTGTTCGTTTGGACTGGCTTTAGGATTCTGAGGGGTCCTGCGAAAGTTCTTCCCTGGCCTAGATGACAGGAATTGTGACAAACAAATCCCAACTTTGATTTTGATGTAAAAGTTGTGACAGTACATCAAGTGTATTGTGAGTCTTATTGCTTCGTGTTTGGTCCCGACATACGACGTTTCGAGGCCACTATCGGCCCGCAATGAACTGGTTTGAGCAGCGCTGTAGGAATACGTTGGCACACTTAGTTACTGCCGTACTTACTGTTTATCTTTTTGATTGTATATTTATGGCATAAGTGTTTTTCATACAAATATTTACCCTCATTATGACTTTTTAAAAAGCAGTTAAAAATATTTGCTTAGTCAGGCATTCTAGTAAGACTTCATTGTTGATTTTTTTTTTCTTGTATTGTATAACCATTGTGATTCTGTATTTTATTTTGTATTTTAACCATGTAAAGTACTTTGAGTCATCTCTCTGAGAAGTGTTATATGAATTACATTTATGTACTTTTTTTTTTGTATTAGCGATAGACTACGCCGTGTTTCCGACTTACGGAAAACGTCAGGTGACGTCGCCACGGGAACGGAACTCCCCTGTATCCTAGTCACACAGTTCAAGTTATTGCTACACCTTTGAAGATTAGAACAGCAGGACTGTCCCCTCTGTCCCGTTAGACCGCATTAACGCAGCATGACACGAAGAAGATAAATTGTGGATGTTATCGAGTTGAAATCCAGAGCTACACTCCGTTACTCTTGAAGTGACCAAAGATCTGCAGCTGTGCTCCTCTGAGATGAACCGATAAACTACAGTATAAACTCTGAAAAGCTCTGAGCTTAAAGTAGCCTACATTTCCGTCTGCTAATAAGGGCCACTCTTCTGTCTCTCTTCGGTCCTTCTGAGCGGCTGCCAAAACCGCCAAAGCAGCACGGGAGGAAAGAGGCGAGGATGTGACTCTGGCCTCAGTCCAGACTGTTAGAGCTGTGTGAGAGGGACTGGCATCCCGCGAACCCCTGACACGCTCTAACAAGGCAACCAAAGCCTTGTTTCATATCGAAATCCGTTTTTGACATGTTGTGCTCATGAGCATCACACTTTGCTTTACATTAGACATGTAGATGAATCCAATTTACACACCGACAAGAATCTAATTTGAGGTTTTTCGGGCAGATAGATGTGATAGACTGAAGCGTGCTGGCTACTGACTAAGCCATCTGGACGGAAGGATGTCACTGTGTCCATCTGTGCTCCCATCAGTGATAGAGGACAAATCCAAATACACATCAAAATAATGCAATTCTTAGCTTGAATGTCCATCCATCCATTTTCTGAGCCGCTTCTCCTCACTAGGGTCGCGGGCGTGCTGGAGCCTATCCCAGCTGTCATCGGGCAGGAGGCGGGGTACACCCAGAACTGGTTGCCAGCCAATCGCAGGGCACATACAAACAAACAACCATTCGCACTCACAGTCACAGTCACACCTACGGGCAATTTTAGAGTCTCCAATGAATGCATGTTTTTGGGATGTGGGAGGAAACCGGAGAGCCCGGAGAAAACCCACGCAGGCACGGGGAGAACATGCAAACTCCGCACAGGCGGGGCCGGGGATTGAACCCGGGTCCTCAGAACTGTGAGGCTGACGCTCCAACCAGTCGACCACCGTGCCGCCTAGCTTGAATGTATATGGGGAAAATGCCTTCATTGAAAATGACACTGGATCCTCTGAAGTCGAAGGCCGTGACACTGGTTGACTTCCACATTTCAAAGCCATTTTTCCCATAGGAAATAAGGTACAGTCAACCTCTACTATGTCACAGATTTTTGAAACGATCGTTTTGATGGCTTTTTACAGTATACGGTGGTGTTTTGAGTTGAATATTTTCCTTGACCACGTTCGTAACTCAAAACGCAACTCATCTTTCCCCATTAAAATGAACAGTCTGTTGCAGCCTCCCCAAAAAAAAGAGAAAATAGCACTCTATAATAGTGCTCTTTATAAAACATACACTAATGACGTAATTAAATATGATGACAAAAAAATAATTGTTTTAGTCACATTTTCGCCAATGCACATTGTGCTGCTTATTTTGCTGTGCGTGCCCTGGCCTCCTGGGGGCAGTACAAGACACATACGGCTAAACTGAACTGGGGGCTTAGCTCCTCTCTCCACTTCTTAGTACGGCAGTAATACTAGTCTTTCTTCGCAGACGATAAAGGAGATATGCCTCAAAGTATTGTTATATTATCTGTCTACATGTGTTGCTGCATACAGAGATGCTAATTCTTAGCCCGGGTGCCAATGGAGTTTCCCATTGTATGTTAGCACTGAGGTCGTACTTGTTTATTGTCATGCCCTCGCATGTGGGAAAGGAGAGCCACGGTCGCCTTTGCACATTTCAGCTGTGTATTAAGCTAAAAGGTGTTTAAAGCACGTGGAAAGGGTACAGCTAAAAATAACTAAAAACTAAAGGGGAAAAATATATATCGCAGATTTTTACCTATAGCAGTTGGTCAGGAATGTATCCCAAGCAATAAACAGGGGTTCACTGTAAGGTGAATTTATTACTTGTTCTAAAACAGCTATCAACTTTACGTAACATTTTAACTTTATTGACTGTCATACAGTCTGAGACAACACGTGGTTTATTTTGGACATGTATTTAGCTTGTGCATTTTTGCATTTTCCTCTTGGCTTAAGCAGAAAAGACTCTGGTTGTGTTTAAAGTGTTTTAGTGTTTCTGACTCAGAATTAGACTGGTTAACTTCTAATTTTATGACAATTGCTCTTGGTTAAATGTCACATACGTTGCAGTGGTCCACTTGCCTGACTTCCGAGCAGACAGTGTACTGTCGGTTCAGTTCCCTTTTAGTGCTGGTATGTACATGGTTGTTTGTTCATGTGTCCTGTGATTGACGAGTAACCTGTCCAGGGTGTAGTCTGCCTTTTTGTCAGCTGGGATAGGCTCCAGCTCAGCAAACCCTGAACAGGATAAGTGGTATAGAAGATGGATGGATGATATTGTTAAAATATTACTTAAACCATTGCCTGCACAGAAGATAAAGGTTATATGATGGCGACAGTTTGACTTTGGGAAGAATAATTCCAAATATAATTGATCTCAGTGGGAATTTTTGTCTCCTGCTTGACACGCATTCCGGATGCTGAAAGTATTAGATAAACGGCTTACGATCTCCGGTGTCATCCGCACTTCTCCCAACTGCGTCTCAGTGGATAATATGTCCGTATTGATCGAACATTAGCGAAAACGTCTCGGGTTTTTTTTTCTTCGCGATGTATGACCCTGTGTAATCTTAGTGTTGCATGATGAGATCGATTATAATGCTGCATGTTATATTCATGAAGCACAAAGTTGATTTTCCTGCGGTATTGATTGTTTTTGCAACACAACAAGTGTAATAAACCGGTGAGGATTTGTATACTGTATGAAAGACATCATAGACCGAGATCAATAAAGAGCAACATAAGAATATTGGATGTCATCTTAAAGAGACGCCACCAAATTCTGGATTGTTTTTTATTTTTTTATTAAAGGTGTTACACAGCATTGCACAGGCGAATATTTTTGCCCTGATAACAATAAAAAGTGCCAATTAGAGCGGTCCCTGTGAGTTCTGGTGAAAGGTCATTTTGACACGCTCATATTTCCACCGAGTACCCCTCCTGCAATGCGGAGGTGCATGCGGCAGACCACGGCCTGGGTAAAGCATAATGACATTTTTGGCTCATGAACCGATGACATCATGTCAGTCTCATGCCAAACCTGGCTTTTCTTTTTTCTTTTTTCTTTGTTAAGTTGCATGCCCAGAACTGTATGAGCAAGACTGCTTCTGTATGCTTTATAAATAATGTATGAAAATTGTAGAGCCCGCATGATGGATTGCCCAAGCATGCCCGTGACATCAGCCGATATTAACTCACATCTAGTGGATGTGGTATTTAAATACAAACAGTGTATCTTCCTGTTATATTCTAAACGCAGCATGATGCAACTTTTTTTTCCAGTAGCTGAAACTGGTTGAATCATTGCGCCTGGTGGGATAGAACGGTGCCTGAGGATTGATCAAATCCATAGCACATATGGACGCGGTGTGAGTTCTGTTTCTGGAATTATCCTGGTGACTGATCTGTTCTATTCACATACGGCCTCAACTGAACCTTCCGTGAACTTTTTCACAACTCGGGCAAATGGCTACTGGAATGTCAAATTTGAACCCAATGAGGTGATTATATTGCTGAGCCATTTTGCATCAGCATAATTGCCCATTGCTATAGCTTTGACTCCTCTCATGTGCAATTTGAGAGGGGTCGTTTAATATGCGATATGGAGTGATAATAACCATTATGGCTCGTGGTCTAACTTCAGTCTTCTTTAAACGAGATTTTGGATTTAGGTTGCGTCAGGTTTGGTTCAGTTAAAGCTAACTCTGGTGTTCTGATTGGGTTTGTTCGGTCAAATGTGAACGCAATCATCTGTATGCTATTGTGGACCCAGCAAGCTGAGCGAGACCACTTGAAGCGGGTGGTCTCTGTCTAATTTCAAGTGAACTCTGAATGACAGCAAAAGGCAATGGGAAATCAGAAATAGATACAGATGCAGAATAATAGTAGTGGGATTAAAAAAGTGAGCAAAGCTCAAAATCTGGTTAATAGTACATTTGATTTCAAATCAAAACTGAGAAATTTGGATCACTTTTCAGGAAGTGGGAAAAAGAAATATTAGGCTGTTGAAAATATATTATTATGTATTTGCATTTTTCTTTACAAACTCAAACATTGGCTGTGTAGAAGTGCAATTTTGCTTTCCTGAACTAATATTTAGTTGTTAAAGTACTGTTACTGAGAATTGCTTCCCATCTGTGTTGCATGAACTCAACCAACTTGTGAACTGTTACATAATTCCTTGGCAGACACGGCTTGTTTAATGTCACACTGCACTTTACTCTATTGGATTTAGGTTTGGGATTTTGAGCTTTACTTACTTTTTTTCTACTTTATTGTGTGTGTGGGTTGGTGTCAATTTTTAAAATACATTGGAGAACCTTTTCACAACGTCTCAACTGGCAAAAATAATAACTCAGTTATGAACATTGGATCTTTGTCAACGGAATATGTTACAATTAGCATATCACATATCGAAATACTCCATAGTATTGATTCTCTTTGGTGAGCTGGCGTCTATCCCAGCTAACTTTGAGCGAGAGGCGGGCTACACCCTGGAATGGTCGCTAATCAATCACTGGGGACAAAATGACAAACAATCTTTCACACTTCAAACTTCAATGACATGGAGTTTTGTGTTTGTTTGTTTGTTTAGTTTTTTATGTGGGCGGAAGCCGCAGTACTTGGAGAAAACATGCAAATTCTACACAGGAGAGATTTGGACCCAAATCCTGGCGCCTGTGAGGCAGAAAATGAATATGAAACTTTTAACACGTATAGCCGCAATAATCATTCAATAACACAAATGTACATTTAAATTTCTCTCATTAGGATGGTATAACTTTACAGAAAAAGCGGGCAGTGAAATCATTAGCCCGTTGGCAGTAGAATAATTACATTTGGGCATTATTTATCATTTCACTTATGCTATTATATTTCTTTTTCTTGTGGTTCTTACGCGCCATTATTCTTTCAACTCATTGTAAAAAAAAAAAAAAATTTTTTTTTAAAAAAGTAATTAATTTGCAAAGATAGCACATATAGATAGACCCAAAGCTTCGTTCAGTTAGCATGTCAAACTCATTTAAAAAGGAGAGTTCTCGATGTTCCAGCTCTTTCTCTGTGCTCATGCTGTGTGCTGTATTTCGCAAATCATCCAGCGAAATGCAAATATTCTTTCACTCGGTGGCAGAAGATACAATAAGCCTGTGTATCCACCTGCTGCCATTCATAAAACGAAAGGCAATGGCAAGATCATCGAAATCGAGACAAGATCATCATTATTTCTGTTTTGATACTATATAAATACGTAAAATATCTGCCTTGGCTCAATAAAATGTTGGGAAACACAGCCATCATGAAGGCACAATGAACATAATATATTTTATTACTGTTCAGGAAACCTCAATAAACCTGGCAAATAACGTGACATAATGTAGTAAGTAGACGCGACTAGGTGTTCATCCATCAATAAATCATAACAGCGGACAATGTCCCTATCCGAACCTGATTTCAAGGAGCTAGTGCGCTGGCAAAACTTTCACAGACTCCTTCAACACAAGTATGGCTGTTTTCTATTCAGCATCCCCCAGTCAAACTATTAGTACACTCTTTGTTGATGCTGGCACTAGACGACACCTTTACTGCACCTCTAGAAACCTGGCAGTCGCTTGGCAACATGAAGCAAGGACGTTCAGGTAGAAAATCGCTGCGTAATTGAGTGGCAATAATTGCTTCGCTGGACCCAGACGCTACATGTGATTTGTGTACATGTAACACGCTCTTCATCGCAGACTTGCTATTATTTTAACAGTTTGCTTGTTAAGAGTGTTTGGCAGAGGGCAGCAGGCACTGGCGAGAAAAATGTGAGACGGTGTCATTATCTGCCATCAACTGCTCAGGGTCCACATTGATGGTTCGTCACCGTTTGTCCCCTGTGAAGGTGGGACACAATCATCAAAACAATATGTTGCTTTACTCAGACAGTACTTTCAATAAAAACAATTTATCTCAGTAATACATTTCGAAAACAAAAACAAAGCTAAACTCAATAATAATAATAATACAATATTCATTACACAGAGAGTGAAATGCTTTTTTTTATATGTAAATAACATTGATGATTATAGCTTACAGCTAACAAAACCTCAACATTCACCATGTCAAGAAATTTGACAATTAGAAACATCATTTTTAATATCGAAATTATTTATGGCCTTGACCTGAAAAGTATTTTCCAATGTATTGAATGAGCCTGTATAACATACGTATGAGTTTCACTTTTGGAATTGAACTACTGAAATGAATGGACTTTTCTACGTTATTCATATTTATTGATATGCACTTGTTCTTGATGACAACCTGCGAAAAACATTCCATTCCAGGTGGAAATAGTTGCCAACTCAAATAGGGGGATAAATCACTGCTTTGCGATTATCCGGGCCATTAATCTGCCTTTTGTTCTATTGTACTTGTGTGCTGTTTGCGCTGGGCTCTGCAGTCAGACCATGACTCTGTATCCAGTCTGTTGTCCACAGTCAGTGGGGTTCCGTCCCGTCATACCAATCTGCGATAAGAGCCCACTTTTACAAGCGGGGTGCCAAAACTGTACCAGAAGCTTTTGGGTCAGTCATTGCTGAACCGCACAGCCGAATTGCAGAATCAGTGACGATAACTATAATACGTAATGATCCCTTTTCACTACATTCAGGTCCCAAAGTCCAAGGCCGAGTTTTTTTTTTTTACTGTTACGTGCTGCGTGCAAGCTGGTGAAATCCTCTGTTCAGAGATGTTCAATGCAGACCCAATCAGCGCCGGTCCCTATTCACGGAGGAGGAGGTTCACGGCGGAAGCATATCAGCGATGGCCGTTTGATATCGTCTCTGCAGAGCAAAGTCACATAATCCAGTTTGCGGCCAGAAAAAAGAATAAAAATATTAATTCAACCGCAGCCAAATAATCCCCCGAAATAACAGGCTTAACCGCTAAAACCCCCTCTCTAATTTTATCTGGAATCTTCCAAACACCGACACCACAATGACATCAAAGCAGGACAGGAAATGCATGGCAAACAAATGAATAGACGGCCGAGCGGCATTAGGGCTTAATACGTGGCAGAGTGGAGCTTTAGGAAAGCGGCGTAGGTTTCGGCTTGGCGGGAGTGCGATGCAGCGACGCGGAAAAACGCTCAATCAGACGCATCCAGCCCGCTGTGCCACTTATCCCGTTGAGGTCGCCAGCTTCAAGGGCTGCAAAGCACTTTTTTTACGCTACCACTGGATGAAGTCATTGTTCGGAGTCGAGTGTGGACAAGTTACTTCCTAGCTTGTCAAATCCGAAAGCTTGCAAAAGTAGAGTTCCAAAAATATGTATGTCGATTCCATATTACATTTTATCACCTGGATTTTACTCTGACACAAAGTAGTCATCATTTCTGAACTTCTTGGCCAGAAATGAAAGCAATTAAATGAAAAACAGCAGCTAGCTTCAAGACAAATTATGTGAACTAGACTCTATACAGTTAAAAGTTAGTGTTAAAGACTTGTAGTTGGGACTTTTGGGAAGTATGGTGGCCTTAAAGGGTAAAAAAGCTTTATTGATTGCAACTGACAATTTCCAACTTTGGGGGTATTCGGCTTATGGCGGTACACATGAGATTTCGAGGTTACAAACTTAACAAAAGAATCAGTTGCTGTTTTTCTTTGGATTGTCTTATATTTATAGCTTGCAAGTGTTTTTTCATACAAACACTCAGTGTAATTACGACTTAGCTACAAATTCAAGTTACGTGGCCGTCGTAGGAATGTCAACCGATGACGATGATGAAGATTGTGTGCGTGACGTTTTGTTCCTTTTTGCTCATAAAATGTTTTTTTCCTGTCTGGGAGCCTCCTTGTGAGCTTTACCCATTGACATCTACAGGAAGGTGCCAAATAAAAGAGACATTTCAACTTAACGATTTCTTCTTTTGCACATCACCAGCATGTTTGGTAATGACATAATTGTACTAATGGACAATATTTTCCAATTATATTGACTGTTGGAACGCCGACTTAATGAGCATTACTGACACAATTCTCGCGCTGTTATCGTTTCAAAGTACACTGATAGAAGTTTGGTTTTTTTTTAACCACAGACCGAGAAGTTGGAATGATGTGTCAAGCAGAGCTGCATGTTCTCGGCGTGGTAATTAGCGGTAGGCGGAAAGTGCGCGAAAGTCAAGGACACAGCACGAACACCTACCGGCTCTCTTCTCCACCTTCACCAAATGCTTCCATTGCTCTGAATGTTGCCTGGGGGTCATTCTCCATTTATTTATTTTTTTATCTCTTTGCTTCATCACTTCATATTCAGCCCCATAGGCATTGCAGCACAGAGGAAATGAATGACACACAAGCCAGGCGGGGGTTCCATCTTCCACTTGAAGTCTTTTTCAGACATATTCGCGTCCATATGCGCATTCAAAGATGACGTTTGAGGATGAAACTCAAAAAGGAAATGTGTTGTGTCTCTCTGGAAAAAAGATGCGGTGAGATAGTGTGGAGAACAATCCATCACTTGAGGACTCATCTGAGTTTTGTCTCATTTGTCCCATCGACAACACGGCATTTTCCCGTGTGAGGAAAAGAGACGGGCGTGACGTACGAGCCGCTCCTTGTTCCTGCGTGTCACCGCAGCGCTCAGCCGCGGCTTTGCGTGGAGCTCCCTCCAGCTCTCCCAGAATGCAGCGCTACGCGTCGTAATTGGCCGAGGAGCCCAGATGCTAAATGGCTGAGTGAAAAGTGAGATAAATGTGGTAGTAGGTCAAAGCTATTATGCGCTTTTCATTCATCACCGGAGGTGCAGCCCGGAGGAGTCACTTTAAATGGACAGCGTTGTTGCCGAGTGGAAACAACCCCAACTGGAGACAATTAAAACTGAAGCAAAGTTACTTAACTGCAAATGGTGGGAGGCATCTGTTACCGATAAATTACTACAAGTGCATCTCAATTCATTAGAACATCATAGGAAAGGGCATTTATTTCACTATACTGCAACCTTGACTTACAAGTGACACACATTACTTTTTTTGTTTTGTTTTTTTCGAGATATGAACCATCACTTGGTGTTTTTTTTGTGTGTGTCTGGAGTTGCGAGCAAAACCTTGAGCACTTGATGGTGGGGTGAACTAGTAACCAGTTGACGATCTCTGCGAAAAAACAACTAATATTACTGCAGCTTACTAAGCGGTTCTGACCGTCTTGTTGGTATATTTATGATGTATTATACTGCCCCCCTTGTGGCCAAGGTGTGCAAACAGAAGGAGCAGCACAATGCACATCAAATTGTGATACAGAAATTGGTTCATTCTTTACACTGTAGGTTTGTTATTTCTGTATCGTTTTAGAAAACCGAACGGATTCTTGGCATTTCCATTCATTTCAATGGAGAAAGATGCGTTGAGTCATAAGCATGATTTGAATGTAGCCTCACTTCACTAGCGTGGCTTATTTGTGATACTATATCACTAAATGTTATCGGTTCAGAGTTTTATTTTTGGGAATGTACAATCAATTCAATACGAAAAAGAGGTTATAAGCTTAGCTGTTGAGCTAATGTTGCTAATTCCTCATCATTTTTGAATCCTCTCAGCTGCCTGTGGCCACTCCACCTCTGATCTGTCCAATTCCTTCTTTTTAACTGTTGTTGCTAGCCGGTGGTGGACGGAATGATTGACACCTCGTCAGTCACGCCTTCTTTCTCTTATTGGTCGTTTTTCCTCAGGTGCGGTAGTTTCTAAAAAATCAAAGCGGTACATATCATTTTACTTATGTACCACTGTCATCTCATACTGACAGTTTTAACAAGTGAGAAAGTTTTTTTTTTTTAATCGGAGCTCCACATTTAATACAACATGGAATCAGGAGTTCAGAACATTTAGAGAGATTCTCCCATCCAACTAAAATAAATTCAATAGTTCATTTCCCCCATGGTCAATCAAGAAAATGTCAAAAATGTGTACCCTAGTCAACACAATTCTTAGGTATCATGTTATTTCATTACATGATCACCTAAATAAAGTTACCATTGAATGACCATTACTACAATTATTTTGGGTATGAAGTCTTGTCAATTGACAGTTAAAGTGACACTAGAACACATGAAGAAAAGCAAAATATAATGAGAAAATGCAGAGGCCCTACCTAGAAATAAGACTGCTGCCAAAAATAATCTCTCGGTGCACCTTGAAGCCATTCTGACAAGAATTCTTCAGGTGATTCACTCCGAGAAATAAAAGTCTTTATACGCCAGACCAGATAGAATAGTCTATATTTTACCCTTTCCTCGAAGACAGACACGCACTGATCCACTGCCAGCCCTCATCAGGAAGTGCGCCACTGTTGTTAATAATTGATCTGCCAATATCCAGCATCCAGATGAGGTGGTTAAGCTGCTCCTCTGATGGACAGCTGAAATGCGCTTCTGTCTCGTGGCCTTGGGTCACTCCGCTCACCTCTGGCTGACACTTTTTCGGAGCCTGTCTTTTTCCTCTACTTTTATTTACCTCATTACTGCACGGCGACACGGGTCGAACGCATTAATTAACGTCTGACAACAACGAAACTCCATTCAATGATTCAAGATGTTAAAAGGCTCCTTCGATTAGGCTGTGACAATTAAAAAAAAAAAAATGATGCAATGTGCAGCTGGTTTCCAACAAAGGTTCATTAACCAAAGGCATCGATGCTTAATTCATTGCTTAATTTGTGAACATGTTTTGCATAAGGCATTTACTCAATGCTGCTGAAGAACTCTGTTTGTTGAAATATACTTTAAATATCCATGGTACAGTATACATTTTGCTATAAAACTATTGTAAAATCATATTTTCTGTAATGTATTCTCATTTGTGTGTATTAGTATTGTCTTATCAGTGCATTTATTAGCAGGGAAATGGTTGTTGTGCTTTCAGTGAGGTTACAGCTAAAGCGAGGTCCTTCCCGTGTTCCCGGACGAATTAACATGGCGCACAGTATGTAATGGTCAGACGTTTAGATCCGGGGAAGCTGCTAGGGCAGGCGGTTGGCAGGCAGAGAGCATGAAGGTAGACAGGTTGATGTGGCGTAGGCAGGCTGCTGAAGGTGCTGGGAGTCCTGACAGCTACTTCCATCATTAACTCTCATGTTGTACTTTTACTTAAGTTAAAAAAAAAAACAAAAGTGCGAGCGAGGGAGCGAGAATCTTAGCTCTTGCATCAGATATACAGTATTTCCTTGCTTTTCCATGTGTCCTCATGGATGGCTTCGAGAAATTACCTTAAAATACAGTAAGGTACAAAGGCCACCTAAATATGTTCCAGTAGGAGAAATAATCGATTCTTAGACACATCGCGACGCATGAAAAATCGATTAATCGATTAATGCAATTCAAGAATCGGTTGTTCAATAACCTAATGCTGGCAACAACAACAAAAAAGTGGAACATGGTAGTGTAGTACACACTGTACAGTCAATGTGGCACACACAGCACAAGTGAGCTTCAGGCGCTCTGCCATATCATATTTTTTCCATGATACAAAAATGGAATGCAATATGCAGTACATTTATTATCCAATACCTCTTAGTCACGTGGGATCGCAGGAAGCCCCATCACCCTGGCACTTTGACATATAAAGAATATCAATATAGAAAGAGAATATATGTAAATAATGTATATACATAACTATAGTCACCCACTCACAACCAACATAAATAATTTATAGTCTGCAATTACTTCCATCTTGCAAGCTCCTAATAGCAGACACCACAAACCGACGTTCTTGTTTAATGTGTGACAGGAATGTTACATTTTCTTCAGCGAACAGAATAAACAAGCATAGAACTACAGCAAATTCCGCCCATCCCTTGACATTAATTACACAAATGTCAAGAGAAAAAGATAAGCGTGAACATACAGTATACACCGAAGCAGGTAATGTGTGTGGAACACGCAATTCTTACATGCTGCTACTTCTTCAGTCAGTCAAGTGGAGACTGGGTGTCTCCTCATCACTTACATCTATTGAAGAAACACTGGCAGAGTTAATAGCTGCAAAACTGCTTTTGTTCTGTCGAAGTTGCAGTCCGGAGCCTCGGGAGTCTTGCGGTACTATTTGCGACGATTGCTTTGAATTTCCCGTTCCTGCTGAGGCATAAAGAGCGCTCCTTCTCCAACCAAGGAGCTGGTGTGCACTTAAGTTCACACAGCATATTACAACCAGTGTATTTCTATGGCAGCATAACTGTAATTGGACTAACGGCATGAGTTACAGTTTCAATCCAGTCTGTTCTCCCCGTGAGAAGTTCGGATGATTGATGACAAATGGAATGCCTACGTGCGTCCATATCCGACAATGCCATTGTGGGAGCGTGGGTGATTGCATGTCTTCGCTCTCCTCTTTGGCTCCTAAGGTAGAGTGACTGTTGCCCTCTTGTAATAGGAAAGGTACCGCTTTTGGTCCCCAGCTCCTCTAGAAAATATGACAGTGTCCTTGAGTGTAAATGCCGGTTAGTTGGTTTGGACGTCTGGGTGCAAGCGTATGCTCGCCATTTACCTTTGTACTGCATCATACTAACGTGTTTCTAATGTATTGTTGACCTTATTTAGCTAGAGAGCATCGAAGTGATGGAATTTTAGAAACACCTTTGTTTACTGTAATTTGGTTCTCAATGCCACTCTGCAGCACGGTGTGGTAGTGGTTAACAATATCTGCCTCACAGAAGTTCTGGTTCAAATCTCTGCACTCACAGTGGCTTTTTTCCAGGTACTACAGCTTTCTTTCACGTAACCATCCTCAATCATTTATTATTGAGTACCGCCATGCAAAGTAGTCAGGCTGGAATCAATAGTGCAATAGTCAATAGTTGGTTGCAGCCAACTAGTGCATGCCATTTTGACTCAATTTCACGATTAAATCACTCACAATCAAATCTACATTATCCCCAGATCCTCAATGATCATCTCGACGCAAAAAGTCTCTTCATTTTGCCACGCTGTCAAACTAATTTTAGCATAGCAGTTTTATTACATTGATTTAAAACTATTTTTTTTTAGTTACCTAAACAATATTTTCTACTTATTACAGTATAGAAACTCATGCTGCATTCTCAAGTTTGCAAAAAGAAAGCCCAAAGCATTTAATTTGAGGCACCTTATTGTAGGGTCCACTTCCTCTACCCAGTGACAACCGAGTCCAATAGAAATGTGCATTAAAGGAAATTGAAAGTCATGTAGCACTTTAGTAAAACCATATTTATTACAGTCTCCCTCCCACTAAGGTAATAAGTAAGCATTGGATTGGTTGCAGTTGAAATGGAGACTGTCCATTCTTTGAGGATGAAATTGTTTTGTTATAAAATCAATACCAGCTCCATTCTTCTTGATTAAACATATTTGTTATGTTGTAGTCTGGAAAGAAGTAAAAGCACTTAAGATAGTTGGGGTTATCTGGTCATGGTTCATCAAAACACCATCAAGCAGCTTGTAATGGTCTCCACTGCGATTTTCTTTTTTTTTTTTTTTTTTTTTTTTTGGGGGGGGGGGGTGGCAGCATAATTTGCTTTCATGTATCTATTTAATAGTCTCGAAACATAGTGCAAGCAATAAAAGTGATTGATGGGACAAGGTCACTGAGGATGAGAGGCCACTGAGATAGCCAACTATTTTTTGCTGATATCATGATGTACTGTGCATGGAATAATCCCAGATTGGTTGTTGTTCTGGATCAAGTTTGAAGTTTGAGGCTCTCAGCAGCATGTGTAGCTTTAGTGCTACTTCCAAATTGAAGCGCCGGTGAGCTTTAGTTAGCTAGCTAGTTCTAGCTATGCCTTCCCCGTATGTCACAATTTACAAAACATCTCTGTGTCTCTTCTCAGTACGGAAGTAATATTCAATGTTCCTTGCAGAGGATAAAGAATATATACCTGTGAGTAGTGTTATGTTGTCTTTCGATTGTTTGCGTTCAGACAGCCGTTGCTTAAAGGGTAACAGCACCGCCACACAGATGCTAATTGTTAGTCTGTGTGCTTATGGAGTCCATTGTATGTTAGCATTCATGTAGCCAAGGCTATGTGGTTGCTTTAAATACACAACATGTAATTCTCTTTGCTTTATGTTTAATTTGACAATAACCTTCAGATATTCTTTTTTGAAGAATATTTTGTAACTGTATCTGCCAAACTGCCGCTTGTTGTGGAGCTAAGTCAGAGCAAAAAAAAAAATCCGGTTTGTATCTCGAAAAACTTGTGAGTCACTCGTATCTCAAGGCACCAATGTAATTGAGTTTCCATTGTTTTGTATGGGCAGCGGTTCACTAAAGACTCCATTGGTGTGAATATGCTTGTTTGTCTTTATGTGCCCCGCCTCTTGTCCACTTGGGATAGACGCCTGCTCACCTGCCACCCTAACGAGGACAATCATGGATGGATAGATATTTTCATACAGGACAATTGTATTCTAAATTTAAACAAATTAAAGGTTGACCAGCATCCTGAACCCGATGGGGTTCAACTGTATAGAACTTTTAATCAGTTGTGAGGAGTGCTGTGCTCCAAGACTTGGTACAATATTGAAGAAATTGATTTCAGACGCTGGGTGGCTTTTATGGACTTTTTGCCAACTCGCTCATTTGGCCCAGCATGGCCCAAAACGCTTTTGAAAGCAGGAGGCAGGCGTCGTGTAGTGCTATCATTGCTATCGTAATTCCCCATGACTCCTGATTTTCTGCAAGTAGACCGCTTTTACTGTATTTGGACCCTCAGTGATGATGATGATGATGATGATGATGATGATGATGAGCAGAGAGCTGGGAGAAGAGCCTCTCCAATGGTGTGGTGGAAACGGCTGAAAACTGTAAAAGTTTCATGTCTGTGCGGGAGATTGATAAGATGTGAAGGTCCCACGGCAACGTGCAATGCTCTCAGTGTCTTCAGCATTGGCATTATATGATATGATTGTGATGTAGATGCTGTGTGATTTACACTGCCAGCTTGTGTACTCGCGTGGCTCCTCTGGCCGTATTATTAATTCAGAGATACCGCCTTCCCTTCTCTTCTGTCTATCGGAGAGAAAGCGTGCGCGGGAGGAGATTAAAAAGGAGGATGTAATTAGAAAGGAGGATTTCCACCATGGTGGTAAATGGAGTTACGCTGCTGTCATATTACAATATCTAATTGGTCTCAAATGACAAGGAGAGCAGTTAAAATGGCGCAGAGTCACTCGCCAACACAAAGGCTCGTTCAAAATTCCCATCCGACCAATTCTCTTTGTCCCAGCACAACTTATACAATTATTGTGCCGTTTTCTTATTCATGAGCCGTCTCTTATCGGAATTTTTGTCTCGTCGAGCCACTCGCGTCCTGACACGTCGCTTCAAAAAAGGGTGACAGTAAATAACACTGTCCCCCCTCTAAGCCGGCGTATATCAGCCCCTGCACAATTAGCCCTGGAAGCTATTGCGATGTCAAATGTAGAGCAATGGAAAACACCGAATTAAAATATTGCTATCTGCGGTTTAACAAGCACGAGATCTCACTGATGCACGTCATGCAGATCTGAACTCACAATGGGTATAGAAAGCCTGCACACTCCTGTTCAAATGCCAGGTTTTTGTGATATAAAAAATGAGACCGAGATAAATCAGTTCCAAACTTTTTCTAATTAATCATTAATGTGACCTGTGAAAGTCAATTTTGAAAAAAAAAAAAAAAAAAAAAAAGATTATTTTAGAGAGGGGAAATAAAAATAAACAACTGAGATAATGTCGCTGCATAGGTCTGCACACCTTAGAACTCAGATGTTGGCTGTGTTCAGAATTCAAACTCATATTAAATGGAAGTCAGCACTATTTTCAAGTGCCTTTAATTAACCCCAAATAAAGTTCAGATGTTTCAGTAGGCTCTTCCTGACATTTTATTTTCTACTAAAAGCCTGAGGGTTTTGCTCTAACACTGACTGGTATTTGGAACTGGTTATAATTCCTCCCTTCACTAAGGCCCCAGTTAGGTAGGTTGAGCTGGACTGAAGTTTGGGGACGACGTTACAATCTGACTAATTTACATAGGCCTTCTAGGTGTCTGACTTGGCAGCTAGGCTGGGCAATGATCTGCCATTTTCAAGCAACTGCTACAATCCAATTTCCGGACTACACTCAGAATTGCAAAGTTGTTGACATGGGGGTATTTGTTTTTGGCGATGTGTGTCCGCTGCATGCGCCACATGCATGGTTCGGCTACACTGATAGATAAGTAATTCGGCGGCTATGTCTTGAAGCGCTGCCTCCTCTAGTGAAAACACAACCAAAAATCAGTGTTATAAGTAGTGATGGGTATCCAGAATTGGTGGGAACCGTTTCCGAAGTTAACGATACCTAGGAATTCTTAGCTGAATTTATTTTGCGATTCCCTTATCGATTCTATTTGAAATGGCGACACCATTGCGCATTTTGCATGCGCACGGATCAGCTGATATTCACACAATTGACACTATTGTGAGTAAGGGTGCCCGATTGTCACCAGGAGCAGCAGAAACACACAACTAAAAACGACACCAATTTAACGATAAATCTCTAGAACATGGTGTCAAACTGGTGGCCCGGGGGCCAGATCCGGCCCACCACATCATTTTATGTGGCCCACGAAAGCAAATCAAAATTGTTCATTGTGTTCTGGTGGACTACCATTGAGATATTACCAAGCATTTTTTTTGTTACCAATCCCCCTTTGAAAAGAAATGTAATTGTTGAAAAACATGTTTTTATAGGCTTATGATTTCAAAACTGGTTATTCATCAATGTGTTGTGTATACTGTATGTAATTAGAATATATGTGGTAATCTTTCATTTATATGGGTTCACAGTCGTAGCGCCCCTCCGAGAGAAGTCACGACTACGATGTGGCCCATGACAAAAATGAGTTTGACACCCGTGCGCTACAAACTACAACACTTTAACACAGTCAAAATGTGATACAGTAATTTTAACTATAGCAAGTTCATTCTGGGAAAGAGCGGATGCAAATGTTCCGGGTGTTACGCTAAAATACATCCTGCCGGAAACAGTGAACGGAAGTTTCCTTTGGCCTCTTAGGGGCTATGAGCTACACGTTTCTGTATTCTTAAAGCACAGGGTGTGTTCAGGGTGCATTTACAACGCAGGAACTTGCATACACAACCCGCACAGTGGCACATTAGACGTTTTTCTTTGATTATAACGCTTATATATTCTAACAAGAATCCTGGATATAATATCCAGCGGGAGTTTTTATTTTATTTTATTCATAAATTTTTTTTAAATCGATTTAAAGTCCCTTGGATGTTTTTTCTCACCCAAACTACAAATTAGAGAATCGATAAGAGTCGTTGAAGAATCGAATCGTTAAGCAGTATCAAAAGTGGAATCAAAATTGTAAAAATCTTATCAATTCCCTTTCCTAGTTATAAGTGGTTCTAAGTGTGCTATAATTCTTTATCCTCTGTGTATTTTGACCAAAGAAAGCCAAGTCCTTTTACTAAGACACCTGGGAAGCTTTTTAAAAGTTGAAGAAAAAAAAAAAAGATACATAATATGCCTCCATTATCCTCTTATATTTTTGAAAACAAGCTCAGGGGAATGATTTGTTTTTTCTACAGCTTCACAAATCGACATCTTTCGGATTATTGGCGTCAACGGATTTGTTTGATGAAAGCGCGGTATGTTTTCAGCTGCGTGACATTGTTCGTCTTTCCTTTGTTTCCCGCAATGAAGGATGAGATGTTTCTCTTTTGAAGGACAATTTCCCCTCTTGTTGTTATCTGCTCTCGGTACAAGCACTCCCTGTTTGCGCATCATGTGAAGTGCTCGCGACGGCGGCGTCCTGACAACCAAATGAAAGGTCCCATCTTTCTTCAAGTTTGCTCATGGGTGACACTCCTCGTCCCCATTCCGTCACCATCAAAAACGCCGCGACACGATGCGGGGAATCTCAAAAACGGTCCATTACGGGCTGCCACTGGGATCGCAGACACCATTAAGGGATGGTATCGGTTACAAATAATGCATGTCTGCAGTCTTATTCTTATCTGTCTCGAAAGAACGGAACAGAGCGGGGATGTGCGTGGACGTGCAGATGCGCCGCAGCGACCGCGCATACACAATAACGCCAGCCAAGGACGTCTGCTCGCCGGAGAAATGCTGAAGCGAGGATTGGATCGCGATAACCCTGATGTAAAGCATTTAGACACCTGCGTCAACAACCCACACGAACTTACAGTCGGTGGCTCTGTGTGTTGTGCCATTATGATTGCATTCTTTATAGGTCACCAATTGAAAAACAGTGCTGCCTCGAGATAAGAGTTAAATGTGTTCCTTGGCCACACTTGTAGATCAAAACAGTCAATGTTTTGGTTTTTTTCAATGAAAAAATAGCAGTCTGTGATATTATACTTTATAAAAACATACATAAATACATTTTCTCTACCGCTTCTCTACTAATGACATAATTAAATACAATTAAAACGAATGAAACATTGTGCTGCTCATCGGGGTGTGCACGCCTTGGCCACCTGGAGCCAGTATAAAGACCAAGTCATACTTGCTTCACACTTACTTTCCTGCCTGGATGCAGTAGCCAATCATATTGCAGCGGTGTAGTTTCTACCTTGAACCCTACCTTGAATGATTTGTAGTCATTCTTTGTAGAGGATAAATACAAGTTTTAATATAGTATATGACTGAGTACTACTGTATGGTCTGTCTACATGTGTTGCCGCACTGTTGGTGTCCAAATAGCCCCTGCTTAAAGTGTTATAACACATCCACAACGATGCTAATCGTTACCTCTGCTCCAATCGGTCTTAAGGTAGCGGACCAAAGGCTAAGCTATGTGGTTGGCTTAAACCCACAAGGTGAAATTCTCTTCATCTTATGTTTAGTATGACATTGAACTCAATCTGAGAGTGGCAATAAATAGATTCAAGCCTCTTTTTTTGGGAGAATGATTTACCTATTCTATCCTATTACCTATCTACCGTCTGCTGTGCCCTTAGTTCTGAGCGCTGTACTTTTATACTCCACAGTCTCCACTTTGCTGCAGCTTTTCTTGTAGCCCTTAGTTTCCTCTCGAATAAAATGTTTCTTATTTTAATGTAAATACGGTAGAACCCCGGTCTCCTCCATTATTGTTGTTTGTTAGGGTGTCTCGTACGGACGGTGCACACAATGCGGCGTGGTTACTGCAGTTTCCCCTCAGTACGACTATGAAGTGGAAAAGCAACCACATCAAACTCAGGCGAGTTGTCTTGGCAGTTTTATAGTCTGACAAGTTCAATGACATACATCTGAATATTCACGCCCAAAGTTAACAAGCTAGTCACACTTTTGATGGCTTTTATTTAGAAGAGCACAAAATGATAGCTGAAGAAGATTAATGAGGAAGCCAGACTGAAATTGCATGAATTGTTGCAAAATATGCCACCCATTTGAAAGCGTATGACACTCCCCTTCTACTGTTGGGTATCAGAAAGACCAGACGTGAACCCTCCTGCTTTTCAAGCCAGCGACAATTTATAAAATGCAATCTTAAAACTCCAAAGGCTCTATCTTTCACTTCAAAATGCCATAAAGTTCACAGGCATTTATGTCTTTTTAATGAGAGCGCTAAATTGCCGTCATATACGGTGATTTTTGTGCAAAATGAAAACGGCGCACACCATGAATGTCAAGCGGCAGAACGAGCGAATGTTCCCCGGCTCAGGCATGTCATCGGGGCGGTACGATTCACGCTCACGGCCACGTGATGAGACCGAGCGGCGGGGCGCTCTCTTGTCTCGAGTGGAAAATTGTGCAAATGTAATGAAGCCAATTTGCCTGGCGCTTTCTGTGCTTTGACAGTTACATCAGTGCTGGTGCATGTGAAATGTGATGACAGCCAAGCGTATCCGTGAAAACTGATTGAACTCTCAGCTGTGAAAAATATCGGGTCGTTTTTTTTTTGTTTTTTTTTTTTTTTTTAGTTAGTTTTCCAAAATCGTGATGAATATTGAAAGCGTGTGAAATTTGTTGTTCTCTCCTATTAAAGGGCATCTTTAAAATAAATCTTATTAGGCCTGGTACACGTAATGATTTTTCAATTATTAAAAGATTTCAAAACTGAAATTTAGAACCGTGATGCAGACGTGCCAACTGCAAGTCCACTGTGCTGCATGTCAGAACATGCTTGGTGAATTTGTGTATAATTGCTAGACCATTTCCAGTTTTATGTTCTTTTGACTTTAACTAGGTTTTGTTTGTCTTTTGAGGATTTGGTGGAACTCCAGTTATCTTTACCTGATTGTTCATGAAGTAAATTTAGCGAAAACCGCATCCCTAGTTCATTTGAGGAGCATGCTTTTTTTGTATAACAGTGAATGAAACACACACTGAAGTTATGACTCTGACACTGTTAGCTGTATTCTTTACTGAAAGTCCTTGAATGTAATTTTTTTTTTTAAAGGATAAACATGTCTGATTCGTGACACTCATCCAAATATGTTTTTTTTTTTTCTTTTTCTAGGATGGTCTTGATTTTTTTTAAAGAAAAGAAAAGAAAAGCTGACAAGTTTGACATCTTTTGTCCTTGGCACTGCTGTGGACAAGAAGTGGCTAATACACAGTAAAGGATTTCATCTGCTGGCAGAACAAAACAAAAAAAGGTTATTTCTTTCTTTCCCAGGGAGCTGAATATTCAAACTACTTCTGACTTTGAGAACAGAGGAAGAAAGCTGTGAGCTGATTATTTCCTGTGTTCTCACTGGCCTTGCTTTTTTGTATGGAATAAATGTAACGAATACTGTGGATTTGTCATATCCGTGATTGGATTATTTGAACGAAATTGACTGTTATTAGTCTGACAAAAGCCCATATACAGTATTTGGAACTTGGTCTTTATAATGGTCGTACAGGCCGCTTCTGCGCTACTTTAGATTTATTTACAGTGGACCCCCGCATACTCGCAGTTTGGCACCTCTGCGGACTTTTTTTCAAATATTTTCCCTTTTTTTTCATTTTTGTCTTTTTTTCTTGGTTTTTTTTGGGAAGTAGGAAACCTTGTTTTTTCCCTGCTTATTCAAGAATTTTTGGGTGTTCGTGCAATTAGAATGGGCGTCAGTTAGCCTCAGATTTTCGCTATTCGTGGTCCGGCCCGGTCCCTATCTCCCGTCCATAGCGGGGGTCCACTGTACACACTAGCCCGTTTGAGTGGTATTTATCTTCCATGTCCTCCAATTTGTTGGTATTTTAAAACAATTTGCCCATAGGTAATAATGGAAATAGATTACAGTGAACCTCCCGCGACCCTTGTGAGGATAAGCGGCTCAGAAAATGGATGGATGGATAGATGGATTACAGTGAACCTTCACTATTTGTGGGGGTCAGGGACTCAGACCCGCCGCAACAATTTGCACATCGCCCATCCCTAAAAAAAATACTATAGAGCGCTCCTATCTCAAGGCTTTGCTTGCAAGTCAAAGCAAAAAAAAAAATCGGCTAGCCGACGACTCGTATCTCGAAAAGCTCTTAAGTCACTCATATCTCAATGCAGCACTGTAGTAGTATCAAGCAAATGTTTCTAGTAGTAAGTAATAAATCCAGCTACGGCTTCAAAGTAGAGTAGTAAAATAGGGTTTTCGATTTCAAGCCAGGGTTAAGGTTCCAAGTTAGTGTTTCTAGCCTTTGTAGTTAGGGTTTCAAATCATGGGTTCAAGCTGGGTTTTAGGGTTTTAAGTGTGTTCACCTGGTGGAGACCCTAGAAGTCAGAGTGAGCCCCTTCCTTCCTTCTTTTATTGCTTTCTTTCGTATCCTCCCTTATTTCCTTTCTTCCCTCCTCCTTTCCTTCCTTCTTTTCATACATCCCCATTTCCTTCCTTCCATTCTCCTTACATTTCGCCCTTCCTTTTTTCCTTAAATAAGTTCATTTTTGAAAAAGTATACATTCCTTTGGCCCACCCTGTATTTTAGGGGGCAAACACAAACCGTTCATCCCTAATTTGTTAGGTTACCTAAGATCATGGCTGCTCGAATCGTTGCCTTCCTGTGTCGGCTCTGTGGTGACATGATCTGGCCGGGGCATCGGATGCGCACAACCGCAACGACCCAGTGGCCATGTCGCTGACAAGTACACGTCTTCATGACACTCACGCTCACTAACCGTGTTTTCCAATAGACTCGTGATCACCAGGGTTTTTTCTTCTAGTTTCCCAGGGAGCGCCTTGCAGCAGTTAAATTCAGTAAAAAAAGAACGCTATCTCAACCTGTAATTGTCCATCGAGATAGAATCAGCCCTACTGCCGCGTCTCCTCGTGCTCTCATCAAGTTCCAAGCAGAACAAGTGAGTCTTTGCGTAATGGAGTAGAGTGATGGCTGTTATTACAGGCTTCAGGTGGAGGACCACCCAGAGAGAAAGAGAGAGAGATGGCGACTCGAGATGAACAGCGCCCAAAGAGCAGATTGACAAGCGGATTCAGCGGCGTGATTAATGTGACAACCTTTGAGAAAAGGTTATGGATCCGTAGGGAACGCTAATGTGTGCCGGACAGGGAGGACGAAGAGAAAAGAGAAGAAGGGCAGGAGTCAAGTGAGGATGGAGAAAATCAGCCCATTCCTCGGCTCTATTTGGGCCTCCAGCGCCGAGCTTCAACATTACAATGGAATGGTTTTCACATGCATTAACACATTGTCACTGGGTGTCTCCTTCCATTAAACACATTCTAACAAGCTGCTCTGCAGACTAACTGCATTTTATAGACACTAAGGAACCATTTCTTATATGCTCTAGGGCTCCCCCTGCAGTTGTAACTCATAATTTCCCTTTAAAAGGAACGAGGCCAGCCGCGAATGGGGAAAAGGTTTGCAATTGCCCATAGATGCCAGAAGACGGCGGCAAAGCACTATTTATGTCCAAGTGAACATGTGTCTTCCTCAACTCATTTCAACACACTTACTTGTTTCACACCAAAATGCCACCAGAGCACAAAAACAGCAAATAGGTGAGTTTTCCAGCGAATAACGGAGAAGAGATTAGCTTTTTTTATTTTTGTTCTTTTTTGGGGGGGCGCAACTATGTAAATGCCGAACTGCAAATATGCAGGGGTTAACTGTAAATCCATCAATTTTCTACAGTCCTTCTCCTCATTAGGGTGGCGACTGAGCTATTCCAGCTAACATTTTGCATGGGTGTGCCCTTCATAGGGCACATATAAGTAATCATTCACCCACATTCTCACTCATGCATAATGTAGTCTTCAATGAACCTAACATGCATGGTTTTGGAATGTCAGGAAGAAGCCAGAGTATGCTGAGAAAAATCCTGCAAGAACAGGGCGAACATGTTCCAAAAGAAATACAAACCCGGATCTCTAGACTGTGAGGCAGCTATACTGAACACGAGATCTCTGTACTGCCACCTTTAAAGGAGACGCATTACGTATTTTCTTTCAGAATTTGTAACAGTTCCAAGGTGTCTTTCTAACGTGTCATGCTTTTGTTTTTTAAAAAAGCCAAAAGATCAGGAATTATTATTATCGTTAGCATGACAACTAAAAGGCGGAGCTAAGGTGGCAGCACTCTTGAGCCTCAATTCTAAAATAGCGACTGTGAACTGCAAAGCACACACAGGCCCCTACAAGATGGCATGGATTCTATTTTTCCTGGTGGAACTAGCACCAAACCACCAAATTTGACTCTGACCGCCACCAGAAAGTGGCTCTGGATCTTAACCCAGCCTTACTTCCATGTCATTGGCGATTGACCGGCGTCCAGTCGAGGGTGTACATCGCCGCTCGCCCTAAATTCAGCTGGGGGCGGCTCCAGCACTTACGCAACCTGAATCAGTAAAAACCCTTCGGAAAATGGAAGGATGGGGATGCAATCGGCAATAAAAACAAGTACAAAGTTCTAAAAGTGAGTGGTCGTAATGTTGACAGTGGGCGATGTCACACTGTTCTCGCGCTGACACATACACTCTCAGTCAGTCCCACTGCTGAGCAAGGACACTGATTCATCTGCTTATTAAGTTTAGACTTGCCTCTATGATGATTATGTTGCTGCAGTCGCTTGATGAGCGAACTGCCGCTTATTTGCTTCCCTGCGTCGGCATGCAGCCGGCGACAAGCTTCCCGTTCTGTTCTCTTTGGCTGCCTGCAATCAAGCAGAAGCAGGAGCCAGCGCCATTACGAGCTAATTATGGGCAAATAATAAGCAGTCGTCTGTTGTCCCGATGCTGGCTGGGAAGGAAACGCGGCGTCTCGTCTGGATTGTGCATTTGCAACGCATGAATCCGTTTCTGGAGCAATGTTTGAAGCAAGGCTCTGTGAGTGTTGTGTGTGTTGTTGGCCAGTCCACCAAATTGGTCGTGACAGTTATATTCCTCACTGTCGTGTATGACGTCACCCACGGCTTTGTAGATTCCCATTCTGAAGTCCTTACAGAATTTTTGATTCATGCAACAACAGGTGAAGTGTTATCCTTAAAGTAGAAAATCCAATTATTGTGCGGGATTGGTTGTTGATTAATTGTGTCTTGAAGCAATCGAGTCAAAATGGATTACATTAAAGCAGATCCTCGGTTTAAGACGATCCTTGCATACGTGACATAAGTTGAACTAATTTGTGCAGCAGTGTAAGAATGTCACTCAGTTACCGCCATACTGACAAGTTTTCATTTGATTGTTTTACATATTGATTGCCTAGTGTTGTGTTGTTGTTGTTGTTAAATCTAATATCTCCTGTAATTATTACATTACTACTGAGTTAGCATAGGTTACTGATATACAAAGACTTACAAACATACAATTTTGGGTTACGCCCTGTATGACAATCCACTCTGGCGACAGCTGTTGTTGGTTTGCGTTTTAATTAACCACTCGGCAAAACACGAACATACACATGCGACCATGACACATGACTCAATTTTCTACCAGCCACGAGCTCCTCCCCCAAACCCAGAGATCTTCGAACAACAAAGATTTCCCTGACAGTGATAGCCTCTCACTTCGTTTATTAGCCAACCCGTTATGTAAATGTGTGAGGAAACCGGAGAAAAGAGATGAAACTCGAGCCCAGGACCTGTTGACTGTGAGCCAAACGTGCTAACCCCTACGTCGGCATGCTGTCTTTATTTGGTACCATTCTTTCATTGGTTTTGTTACCATTATGATTTTCTAGAGGCTTATGTTTGATGTTCTTTTTTTTTGTGAAAAAAGAATCACACGTAAGGGAAAAATAACAACAACAATTACCATGTTAATTGAGCTCCCATTCTGTTTTAAAGCGATATATTGCCGTCAGGGTTTCTCCTCTTCATTACAGATTCATGATAGACTTCATCTCAGCTCTTCGTCAACACACTTCTGGGAAATCTTGACTGTGACAATGTGACTTGCTTTTACAGAAACATCGATGTAAAGCTCCGTCGTAGTCTTTCCAGAGCACATTAGCGTGACCCTAAAAAGGGGACGGAGAAAGTTTACAGCGGCATCACTCAAGACGGAGACGCCTGAGTCTGATGCGTGCTGACGCTGATGGTGCACACGGGTGACCTTTGGGCCTTGGAGTGCACTCAGACAACACCCTCTGCACGCCTTTCAAGTCCCAAGCAGACGAGCCAACTGTGGCGGTGTCTGTGCAACTTTAGGGGCCACTGACAGCAGGCATCTGCCACCAGGCACCCACTCAGTCACTTTCGCATCAAATATGAAAACAAAAAACACTGTCCACAATAGTGATGTTCAACTTCGGAACAACCGAAAACAGGTCCGTTTAGTACCTGGTTATCATAGGGGTGAAATGAAACCAATGCTGTTCACTGGTCAAGCAGATTTGTCACGCGTGTGCATGTCATTGTAGAATTTGAACATATAAATAAACCAGTTGCAGTGCCTTAACTCTGGAAACTGCATTCCGGACGCTCTACTTTGATGCACCAGTCCATTCCCTTGCTGGCTAAATTAAATCAGAAATGACAATACATGCCGACGTTAGCCTACCTGGTTTCTGAGCCTTTGATCTGGACGCTCCACAGTCTCCACTTTGCTGCAGTGGCCCTTGGTCTCTTAACATAAAGTGTGTCTCGCGACTCCCTGACGACCCTGCTAGTCCCCAGGAGACGTCGTGGAGACGTCTCCGCAACCGGCGGTCTCAGACAAACTTGCTACTTGAATATGCAGTCCGATTGTTTTCTCGTACATTTTTATTTATTTATTTATTTATTTTTGGTGATCATCAATAACTCAACAAACATTTACAAGACACTGCAGTAACAAGTTGTTGCAGCAGTCAAAAACTATTTTATGCTTCGGGTACTTGACAAGACAAAGGAAGGTTCCTACTTAAATAGAATTGACGGCAATTATCCAGTGACCTTTAATACACTGTAAACACCATACACGTATATTTTGCTCCTTACAGGTTTGTTTCCCAACCCGCAGTCATGCTGGATTAGTATCACGCACAGTCACGAGTCGCTATCTCCCAGCATGTTTCTTTGCCGTTGACTCGCTCATAGCATGGATTGTTTTTGTGTCGGCTACAGGAACTTCTACTACATCACCATGCTACGCGACCCGGTCTCCCGCTACCTGAGCGAGTGGAAGCACGTCCAGCGCGGCGCCACCTGGAAGACGGCCCTGCACATGTGCGACGGACGCTCGCCCACCCAGGACGAGCTGCCCACCTGCTACAATGGCGAGGACTGGTCGGGCGTCACCCTCACCGACTTCATGCGTTGCCCATCCAACCTGGCCAACAACCGGCAAGTGCGCATGCTGTCCGACCTGAGTCTGGTGGGCTGCTACAACTTATCCTCCATGAACGAGAGTCAGCGCGACCACATCCTGCTGAGCAGCGCCATGAGCAACCTGAAGAACATGGCTTTCTACGGCCTGACCGAGTTCCAGCGCAAGACGCAGTACCTGTTCGAGCGGACGTTCAGCCTGCGCTTCATCTCGCCCTTCACGCAGATCAACAGCACGCGCGCCGCCAACGTGGACCTGAGCGAGCCCGTGCGCCGACGCATCGAGGAGCTCAACTTCCTGGACATGCAGCTGTATGACTACGCCAAGGACCTGTTCCTGCAGCGTTTCCAGTTCAGCCGGCAGAGGGAGCGCCGGGAGGTGCGCTTGAAGAGGCGCGAGGAGCGGCGTTGGATACGCGAGCGGCAGCAAGCTAGGCCGTGGCCGCCCAAACGCCGGGTGGGAGCTTCGAAAAGCCTGTCGGAGAAAGACGACAATGAGTTTGCAAGCACCACTGAGGACTACACAAGCCAAGTAGCTCGCTGGTGAAGCCATAAACACAACTCACCGTCTTTATACACTGCTCACAAAAAGTTAGGGATATTCGGCTTTTGGGTGAAATTTCAGGAGTGAAAATACACTGGCGGCACGGTGGACAACTGGTTAGAGCGTCTGCCCCACAGTTCTGAGGACCGGCGTTCAAATCCCGGCCCCGCCTGTGTGGAGTTTGCATGTTCTCCCCGTGCCTGCGTGGGTTTTCTCCGGGCACTCCGGTTTCTTCCCACATCCCCAAAACATGCATGCATTAATTGACGACTCTAAATTGCCCGTAGGTGTGAATGTGTGTGCGAATGGTTGTTTGGTTATATGTGCCCTGCGATTGGCTGGCAACCAGTTCAGGGTGTACCCCGCCTCCTGCCCGATCATAGCTGGGATAGGCTCCAGCACTCCCGCGAGCCTTGTGAAGATAAGCGGCTCAGAAAATGGATGGATGGATGAAAATACACTATAACTTATACACGTGAACTTCAGTTGACCCTCCCTAAACTTTTGAATGTCCAATTCTTCAATGTTTCTGTTCTTTTTACATCATATGGTATTCTCTAACATGGACAAAATAAGCAAAATTCACATCCATCCATGAATATGTCCAATTCTATGCCTTTCTGTAACTCTTCCAATCTCTCGCTGTGTTGTAGCCTGCTGATGACACACAGGCTGTGTTTGGAAACCACTCCCTATCCAATATATAGTGGATAGGTGAGTATATAGTGAGTTCTAACCAAGTGTCTCCCGAAGTTTGTTGAGCCAAGGCACATATTTTACATGAGAAAAATCGGACACTACCAATATACACAATACACAGGTCAAGTATGCACCGTCTACCATTTAATGAAAGAGCATTTATTGTTCTGCCTGTCAATATATGTCACTTGCATAGATAGATAAACAAAATATATATACATTATTTGTGAATAAATAATCCTTTTCAGGCCAATTAAGTGAAATTTGGTAATTTACCATGAACTCTCATGCACACTAATGTGCTTGCGGTATAGCGGTTGAGAATCAGTGAGTAAAGGTTATCCACTGTATATACAGTAGTGTCCTCGATGTAGGGGAATTGCAGACGGTCACTAGAAAAGCAATATATCCAATGATGCATTGCGCTGATACAAGAAAATGATTATGCGTTTTTGGCGTATAACTTGATTTCCAGCAAGAGACAAATTCATGTGTTATAGTGCAAAAATATCTGAAGTACAGCAACACATCACAAGACAGATGGACATTAAGTGCTTTGTTTGTAAAATACACTTAGAAAAAGAATATAATCTATTATAATTTATTTTATTGTTCAATATTTATATATTGTTCAATAGAAGGTCCTCCAGTTGGCCTTGATCCGGTATGTTATAATTACACGAAAGCAATGACGTAATTACCGCTGTAAAATAGTGTTCTAAAACTGACTTTTAATTTGACTGATGTGTGAAATTCCTGTTTGAACCACAGGACATTCATTGGTCGATTTATTGATCCAACAGCTGATGTGAATTTTGCTTTCAAAGTTGTGCATTCAAAAGATTAAAAAAAAAAAAAGTCAACTAAAATTCACCTGTAAAGGTTATAGTGCATTTTAAGTTCATTCTGAAATTTCACCCAAAAGGCCAATACGCCAAACTATTTAAGAGTAGTGTATATTCTCATCATATCATCATAAATGTGTTCCTCAGCTTTTCGATGTGCACTCGTCTTTATTTACAACAGTGGTTCTCAAACTGGAGTCTGGAGCTTGCGGGTCCGCAAAATAATTTGCCATAAATTATTATGTAATACCATTTTCAAAAAGTGCATAACTACTGTACATATGAGGACCGGCGTGACAGTAATATAAACTAACACACTAAACAAATTGCTCTTCCCTACCTTAGCTTTGGGCCTATTAAAAGCCCTGATGTGACGTATCATCACATAAATCTGACATCCCTGCATGAATAAAATCAAGTTTTCTAAAACAAAAGGCATATTAATACTGGACTAAACTTTTTTAAAATAACAAAACGTGACACCACCAAACAAAAATGTCACAATCAGTATCTGGGCCTGTTTAGTTGAACACAAAACTATTATTCTGTTGGATGAATGGCAATGGGACACTGGTTAATTGAACCTTCTACCATCTGGTGGAAGAATATTTCATTTTTCTGCCTGTAAATAAATCATAATTTTCAGACCAATTCAGTGAAATCAAGTAATTTCCCCCAAAACACCCGATGATCTCTCACTAATGGGCCACTGCCCAGTGGTTGGGGATCACTGATTTCAAGAATAAAGGTGTCTTTTCCATTGCAAGAATAACATCTTATTTATGAAACTCACTTGTTAAAATGAGTTTTATCCCCTTCTAAACTGACTTTAAAATCTTAATATTACAGCATTACTGTACCTTGGAAAACCCCAAGGATTCTTGTAAGATTACGACTTTTTATCCCAACAAATTTCTCTAAAGAGTACATACTTTGTTTTATTCTATTAGCAATACATTTCTTTTTTTTCCTAAAAAATATCAAAAACATTTGCAATGGTAAGATTACAACCTTTTTCTAAAAAAAAAAAAAAATAAGTAACTTTAATTTCTGTGGCATACACGGACGGGTACACATTACAATTGTGTTTATTTGCCATTATGATGGGGTTCCTTGGATAAATTTCTCCCATGAAAGGGGTCCTTGGACCCAATTAGTTTGAGAACCTCTGCTTTATAAGTGTGGACACTGCCTCCAGGTGCCCTTTTTCATGTCTTAAAACTCTTCAAATGCTGTTTTTAATCATTTCATCGCTGCCTTGGTTATTTTCTAATGCAGCTTTTACCAGAACAACAAAAAAAAAAACAATAGGATGCTGCTTTATTTAAAAAAAAAAAAAAAAGAAAGAAAAAAAAAAGTGAATGTCATCAAAATCACCGAAACATTTTTAAAAAGTAATTGTAGATGGTTGCATGCCACATTCACACTTGCACAAGTAGTCTGCAAAGAAGAATGGGCTTCTTTTTTTATTTGAAGTCGATGAAAAGCTTTTTCCTGAGGGCCACTTATAGTGCATGAGGACTGATTATGTGTTTGAGTTGCAATGTTCTTTTACTTTCACAAGTGCAATAACTTGCTTAAGAAAACCAATGTTTTTGGTATACAGTACAGCGGAACCTCTAAAGTAAAAAAACAATCCATTCAGAAATGCTGGTTGCCTTCAGATTTCTGATTTCAAAAATACATTTTCTGATATGAAGTAATGGAAATACAATGAAGCCAGAGTTTGCAGTGTTAAAACAGCTAGCAAGATTTGAATGTATCCACACTTCGCCAACTGCTCGACATGAGTTTCTGACCAAAGCCACGCCGCTCACTAGTTCATGCACGCACATGTGACTTACATTTCTATGAAAAATTCACTCCCTCCGTCTGAGACGAATCTTGTCCCGCCATTCTTCTACTTCTCTGCTAAAGACGCAAGGCATTATGGTAGATCACAACTTGGTGAGTGACCATTGGTTGGTCACGACTTTTTGCAATGCTTTGTGGGAAATTTTGAGTGCACTGAATTTCATCGCTAACCATTCAGACACCACTACAAAATGGCATAACCACTACACTGTGCACTATATAGTGGTTAGTGAGTGATTTCGGACACAGCCAATGTTAGCCACGGCTGCTCCGTTGTTACCATGTTGTTAGCATGATAACACTAAATGTTACTGGTTTTATTTATTTTTATTTTTTATTTTTTTGGAATGCACAATCAACTAAAATGATAAACGTACCTGTTGAGCAGAAATGTTCAAAAAAAATTTTTTGCAACTTCAGCTTCCAAATATCATGTAATCAAACGTAGTCACGCTCGTTAGCATAGCATACACAGGAAGTCAGCTATCCCGTTTTCTGGGTTTGGTCACGTTTGGTGACGTTCCACATATAGCAGATTAAATAGTTTTTGCCACATTTTTTGCTTCAGTTCAATGGACATTGTCTGCTCCTTTTGGCATGTGCACCTTTAGCCACCTGAGGGCAGTATAATACAGATACACATTGAAACAGTCACTCCTCAGTAAGCCACAGAGATGTTACAGATTTGGCGACTATGGGGAGATTACTTCCGTATGCCTGGGAGGTAAGTCTCTTCACAAACACGAAACGTTGCTGACTTTGCAGTGCCCATTGCGATGTTTATTTGATGTTTATCTTTTTTATCCGGCTTATCATTTTAGCCATATTTTCTGGAGCAGCCAGAGAAGTCTCAAAAATCTCCACTTCCTGCTCTATGATCATGACTTGTCGTCATCACATTTTTTTCATCTTTGCTATCTGTGGTAACCATCTATATAGACCAAAAAAAAAGTAAAAGAAGTGACTAATCACCCTTTTGGAGTTGACTCTTCAGCTGCTTACTGAGCTGTGAAGTCTTGCCAGATTTGGTGGATTTTTTTTGGGGGGGGGTTTGCACCTTTTTCTGGAGTCAAATTGCAACACGTTTGCCTTTGGAGGTTCCGCTGTAGTGAATGTGTTGTTGCTTTAAGAAAAATATGCCAACTGGTCCTGCACCACAGGGACAGCTTGGAAGTATTATAATGTCTAAGCCTATGTTATGCCATTATTGTTTTCTGATGTGAGACATGAACACACGTGAAGATGAAAGGAGAGTTTTTGTTTAATCTTTTCGTGTGCTTTTATGCTTCTTATCTCATATTCCCTAAAAGGCCCGCCGACACGCGCGCACACACACGCCTATCACGTCCTCTAATTGTCGGCATTACAGCTTTGTCTCGCTTTTAATTTTGATTGCATTTATAAAATACCTCAATGCCTTGTTTTCGCCCCTATCCTTAAGATTATTCCCATTCATCCATTTGCAACAGTGAATGTGTTTGAAGAGCACAGATTATGTGAACTTGTTGGACGTTTGTTAGCGTTTTCGGTTTCATTGATGGCGCCACCAGCCTGGTTCAAAACAGACTCATTCCGGTGGCGACCTTCCACGTTACAGTAGAAAATGTCATCCTTAAAAATCACATTCATGAATATTTCATTTCATCGTCGATGGTGTTGCTTTTGCGGTTGAAATAAAGCTTTCACTGTTGTGTGACGAACAGCAGGAGTGAGAGGAGGACAGATGGGAGCGCGGTATGTGCTATACTCTGTGTACTGGACCACTTACACTACATGGACTGCTTATGTAAGGGACCCCTAATGAGATTCTAACGCTGATGACATTATTTAATGGGGTTGAAGTGAGGCAATAATGGAGTTGTGATGGTTGGTTATTACATTATGTCAAAGCCTATAAGTGTGTATGACACGTGTCAATTACATAGAGTGGATATGAAAAGTCTACACACCCCTGTTTAAATGCCAGGTTTTTGTGATGTAAAAACATGAAACGATGAATCATTTCAGATCTTTTTCCAACATTAATATGACCTATTATCTGTACAATTCACTTAAAAAAAAAAAAAGAATCTTTTCTAGAGAGGAAGTAAGACTAAATTGAAATAATGTGGTTGCACAAGTGTGCACACCATCTGATACCATGTTGAAAGTGCCTCTGATTAACCCAAATAAAATTTAGATGTCTAGTAGATTTTTCCTTTATTTATTTATTTTTTAATTTGGGGGGGGGGGGGGGGGGGGGTTGTTCTAGTAGAAGCCTGAGGTTTTCATGCATTCCCTCCACCTTGCGTAAGGCCCCAGTTCCAGCTAAAGATAAACAGCCACAAAGCTGCTGATGCTTCTACCACCATCCTTCACTGTTGTATGGTGTTCTTTTGGTGATGAGCAGTGTTGTGATTGTACCAAACATCCCTTTTGAAATTATAGCCAAAAAGTTCACATAGCCTAGACATATGAAGAAAACGGGAGATTGTTGTCACGTCTACTAAACAGCCAGCACGTGTGAGAAATTCCTGCATCTCCTTCAATGTTGCTGTCAACCTCTTGGCAGCATCCCTCGTCAGTTTTCTATTTGTGTTTTCATCAATTTTGAAGGAACGTTCAGTTCTTGGTAATCTCACCGTTGTGCCATATTTTCTCCATTTCATGATGTGTATATTTATATGCCTTGGAAATTATTTTGTACCCTTCTCCTGACTGACACTTTTGCACAATGAGATTCTTCTCTGTGGACCATGGCTTTTGATGTGGAAGATGTGACTACAAAAAAAGGCAGTAAAAGCCCACTAGAACATCTGAACTTTATTTTAGGTTAATCAGAGGCACTTTAAATGCTGGCAAGTGTGTGCAGACTCTCTTTTAACATGATTTTGAATGTGATTGTCTAATTGTGAACACAGCCACATGCCCAGTTATAAAGTAAGAGGCTGTGCACACGCGTGCAACCACATTATCTCAGTTGTTTGTTTTTACTTCTCCTCTTGAAAACATTACATTTTTTCAATTGAGTTGTTGAGTTATATAGATCACATTAATAGTGGAGTATGTATGTATGTATGTATGTACACTATGTATGTATGGCCTTTTAAATTTTGATTATTTGCAGAGTTACTCAAGAATGGCTTGGCTGCCTGATGGGAAATGTTGCGCCAATTTATGATCGTTGGGTGGGAAAATAGAGAGTGCGTTCGCTTGTGTAACAATTTATGTACATGTTCAAACGTCTCGTGATGAAATGAATTGCCTTTGTTTGGCGTGTGACATTTAATCTGCAATTTTTCTTGTCAGACCTGGACTATTAAAAAAATGACGAGTAGAAATAAATGCATTGAATGACAATGACATTGTGGTGTGTGTTTTAAGTTCACTTGAGTTTGCCTTCATACACCACAGTATTTGTCACATGTAGAATACCTCAATTATTTTAGGGGCTCAAAGGTAGTAGTTTCACTAAACCATATTCCCAAAATCCAAACTGGCCAATCAGAGCACAGAACAGAGGTTTGACTTTTTCATGTAACATGCAACTGTTATCTAGAGAAGTTAATAGGAAATATTTTAGTTTTGTTTTTTTAATTCGGTTCCTAAGGCCAAAAATGAACCCAGATAAACGCTAGCTGTGTATAAAGCTATACGGTCGTTCACTCCTTTGTTTACTTCAAGGTAAGCAATTTATAGATATTTCATGTAAAATAATGGTCTGCTGTTGTTTGCTCGCTAGCCAAAGTACTAATGTAACCGTGACGATGCAAACAGAGCAAAAAAATGGCAGCTGTGTTTGTCTGCTTAGCCTGCAAAATCATCATTCTCCAAGTTGTTTTAGTAAGTATATGTTGTTAGCTTGTTAACCAAGATGCTAATATTATGCTACCAGCTACTAAGGGTACGTTCGGAAATTCAATCTGACGCTCTCACTGCGCTCTGAGAGTGCAGTGTTCAGAGAGGCAGAGCGCGCTTCAATTTCTATGAATTTACAAACAAGCGTATTGGCCATGGGCGTCCGCCATATTGGATGTGTCAGTTCTGCCTGTAAACATCTCGTCCTGCCTGCGGTTCGGGCCGCTGTGTCTCCTCAGTCAGACCGGCGTTAGTGCGCTCAGGCACTCCCAGAGTATGGCACTCTGCATAACCGAACAGCACACTCCAACAACGCTATGAGTTTCCGAACGTTCCGGAGTGTAGAGCATGCGCTTGGAATGAATTTCCGAACGCGCTCGTTCGTAAATTCATACAAAATGGAGCGTGCTCTGCCTCTCTGAACACTGTACTCTCGGAGCGCAGTGAGAGTGTCAGATTGAATTTCCCAACATACCCTTGGTCATTCGAATTTCTAATCTACATCAGTAGTAAAGATCTCCGCCTTCCCTTTCCGCTCCCAAGCCAGAGCAGTCAACACAACGAACGTGTGTTCTCACAAGTGGGTCTTCTACATGGAGGCAACCAATCAGAGGAAAATATGGACAAAGCGGCTAGAAAACTGGGTCAAACAGAAGAACCTGTCAGAGGGGCCTTTTATGGACAAACGTATGAGAAACACAAGGTTTTTTTTGGAAATGAAATTGACACTCATACTAAGTCCATGTTAGAGAGTCACTCTCTAGAGGTCTACATAGCCAAAATACAAGACCTTTAATTAATCTGTTTACAAGCCTCAGCAGGTGCTTCCATTTTGGTTACCAACTGATAGCAAAATAGCATCTATTAACTTTTTGCAAGCTGTGGATATAGCTATGCAGTCCTCCGCATAGTCTGCTAAAGCTGTCAAAAATCAACAGGCACACCTTTGACTCGTACTGAAGATAAAATAATAGGATGCTGTTAATGTAGCGGTGCTGCTAACGTAATTTTTCTAGTTACTATCTGTGGTGCTAGCTAAGGTAAGAAGGCTAGCTACATATGAGAAATCCCCCCACTTCTGAGACACTGTTTACTTACCTCGGTAAGTGCTGTCGTTGTAGTTGGTTGGCAACGGACTTCAAGGGGGCTCACCCGTTAACTCAACGCAGACTCTGGATAAAGCTGTGGTCATCTGCATAGTCTGCCGAATCCCTCAAAAATAAACAGGCACACCTTGGTCTGCTCCAAAGTAAGTAATGCACTTATCTGTTAATTAATCCTATGCCCTTCTTAGCCCTGTTAGTACTACTTACTATTGCTGGTACTAGCTAATATAACAAGGCTAGCTACATGCAGAAAATATGTGATTGTTTACATACCTCAGTAGGTGCAGCTGTTCTGGTTATTAACTGAGTTCAAATGGGGTCAGCAGTTAATGCTAAAAAAAAGAAAGAAAAAAAAAACACCTCTTATAAATTTTGTGGAATTTTTTTGCAGGCCGTAGATAAAGCTCCACCGCAAGCGGTCATCCGCATAGCTTGCTGAATCCCTCAAAAATCAACAGGCACACCTTTGTCTCCTCCAGGGTAAGCAATGTAAATGTAAGATGTACTGTTGTTAGCTCATTAGCCAAAATGCTACCACTATGCTACTATAGTCGCACTGCCTAAGATAACAAGGCAAGCCACATATGGGAAATCTCCACACCTGCATTAATATTGAGAGACTGTTTTTGCTCCTCGGTAGGTACTTCCATTCTGGTTAGCAACAGACATTAACTCTAAAAAAATATATATATATATAAAATGTACCGGCATTACCAGATAACTAGCAACCCTTTATTGCTCAGTGACTGTTTTTCTCAATGTCTTTATGTCTCAAAAGTGTTCTCTGTCAATTGACTGTCTGTTGTCGTCCTAGAGCGGCTCCAATTACCGGAGACAAATTCCTTGTGTGTTTTTTGGACATACTTGGCAAATAAAGATGATTCTGATTCTGATTTAATTCCCATGTGTGGTTGAGAAGCGTCAATGAAATTGACAGGCAGGGTCGTAGCTTCAGCTATGCGGCTGTCTGCATAGTCTGCTGAATCCCTCAAAAATCAACAGACATATATTATCCATACATATATGATGTACTGTTGTTAGTTTGTTAACCAAAATGCTAACATTAGATACCATAGTTACTATCCGTGGCGCTTAGCAAACTTACCCATCAAAGCTAATGAGGCTAGGTTGCTCATATTAATAGCATTCGGATATACCTCACTATCATCTTGTTACATCGTAGCCAGTTGGCTAAGCCATTAGCTGGTACATGCCCACCAGCATGCTTGACACATGATGTGGTATGCGTTGGATTGTGAACTTTTGTCTTTAACTTCCCATCAGGAGATCATTGAGGTGCCACAATCTTTGTGCGCTGTATTTGAACTCTTTTGATAGAAATGATGGAAGCTATTTGCACGTATTTTTCATGCCATTACAAGGAAAAACCTTGTGCCTCCCCTCAGGTTGCGCTGTATGGATGATTAGAGTTTCCAGCAGATGGTATGATTGTATTATTTCTGATGTTTTGACCGTAGGAAAAAAAAGGAATCATTTAATGATTTGGAGAAAAACATGGGGGGAAAGAAATACATAGACAGCTTTTCTCCAAGATATTAATTTACTTTCTGAGCTTTCATAGTCAGCAGGGGAAGAAAACAAAAAAAAAAACATTGCCTAATTCCATATACTGCTCATTCTGCAAGGAACATTGACTTGTTCATATCACAACATCCATCCATCCATTTTCTGAGCCGCTTCTCCTCACTAGGGTCGCGGGCGTGCTGGAGCCTATCCCAGCTGTCATCGGGCAGGAGGCGGGGTACACTCTGAACTGGTTGCCAGCCAATCGCAGGGCACATAGAAACTAACAACCATTCGCACTCACAGTCATGCCTACGGGCAATTTAGAGTCTCCAATGAATGCATGTTTTTGGGATGTGGGAGGAAACCGGAGTGCCCGGAGAAAACCCACGCAGGCACGGGGAGAACATGCAAACTCCACACAGGCGGGGACGGGGATTGAACCCCGCACCTCAGAACTGTGAGGCTGACGCTCTAACCAGTCGGCCACCGTGCCGCCATATCACAACAATGGGGGAAAAAAATAAAAATACCTAAATATAAGGCATAATTATGCATGATGAACCTGTGGTCTCATTCACCAATTTAATTGGACTAAATCCACTTTTGGTCACACTTGATTAGGAAGAAATCAAATTATTTATTATTATTGAAGAACAAGAAAAGCAAATAAAATAAAATAAAATGCAATTCAATTACAAAATGTAAAAACATTTTTTTTAATATAATTATACTAGTATTTATAACCCTAACTCTTTTGTTATGTTTTTGGTCAAAATGACTGATGCTCTTAATTAAGTAAAAAAAAAGATTAAGTGTATGCACACACACACACACACACACACAGACACACACACACACACACACACACACACACACACACACACACAGACACACACACACACACACACACACACACACACACGCGGCACGGTGGCCGACTGGTTAGAGCGTCAGCCTCACAGTTCTGAGGACCGGGGTTCAATCCCCGGCCCCGCCTGTGTGGAGTTTGCATGTTCTCCCCGTGCCTGCGTGGGTTTTCTCCGGGCACTCCGGTTTCCTCCCACATCCCAAAAACATGCACATTAATTGAAAACTCTAAATTTCCCGTTGGCGTGAATGTGAGTGCGATTGGTTGTTTGTTTGTATGTGCTCTGCGATTGGCTGGCAACCAGTTCAGGGTGTACCCCGCCTCCTGCCCGATGACAGCTGGGATAGGCTCCAGCACGCCCGCGACCCTAGTGAGGAGAAGCGGCTCAGAAAATGGATGGATGGATGGATGGATGGATGGATATATATACACACACACACATCCATTTTCTGCACCGCTTATATTATTAGTATTTACAATCATCCGGTTATGTTGCAAGTCAAAACGACCCACTTTCAAGTTTGTGTTTTTTTTAAACTGCAAGTAATATATTTTAAAAATATGTATAAAACTCCTGTTGCCCTTTTGTTCTTTTGTTCATGCCATTATATATTTTGGGGGATTTTTTTTTTTTGATTGATTAAAAACATATACTTCAACACGTAGACATTTTATGGGGTGTATCAAATAAACAAATATAACAGGAGGGTTATAATGATATGATTCATCCGCAATAATGCATACATTTAAACTGAGTCTTGCAACAGTAATTTCTCTGTTGCCACGAGGCACAACACAAAACTAACACTACACTGACATTTAGTGGTCATTCCTGAGAGTTGCACACCCATGACAAAAAAAAAGAAAAGAAAAGAAAACGTAAAAATATATAATTTTAGAATTATCTTCATCAAATGCAAACAAAAGACATATGCTCGAAGCAATAAGAGTGATTTTTGATTATTATTATTTTATTAGTCCTCTACTGGGTACTCAATGAAATACTAGAAATACAAGACTTCCTCAGTCGTCAGCACTGAGATTCCGAGTTTGAATCTTGGCAATGGCCTTCCTGTATGGCGTTTTCATGTTTTCCCCTTGCTTGCATGGTATATTCAATCTTCCTCTCACATTCCAAAAATATGTATGTTAAGGTTTATTGAAGACTAAATTGTCCATAGGTGTGAATGTGAGTTTGAATGCTTGTTTGGCCATATTGACCCCGCGAGTGACCGGCGACCAGTCTTGGGTGCACTTGCCCTCGCTGTAGCCTAGGCTCCAGCTCACCCATGAGCTTAATGAGGAGCACTGCACAAAACGGATGGGTGAATATTTTGCTTTATAATTCTGTTTTACAATGAGTCATGCGACGTAAATGGAAAGTACACACTGGATGTGTGTGTCACAAGAGGCTTGTCCTTGACATAGCTGTCAAAAAAGGGTATTTTCAGGAAACTGAATGGCAGTGACATGCGTCAAGCCAAGTAAGCGTTTTAAGTATGAAGAATTTTTAAAGGGGACGTGCTATGGAAAAAAAACTTATTGTTTGTATACAAATAACTGGAGTGCCTGCCTAACCATCAAGCATGAAATTAAACCAAGTAAACCTTTTACCTGGATGATTTTTTTCAAAAGTCCCATGCGATCCAAAAAAAAAAATAAAAAAATAAAAAATCAGGTTTATCTGGTTTGCACAATAATTTGGGTTGAAAATGCCCAGGTTGCCCCTTTTGAAGCTACTGTATTGGTCTTTTCTACCTGGCATATGAGACGATAAGATTTCTCATTGATACTCAATATGTAACTAAGCTTGGCTCAGATTAGATCGCTGATATTTCTACTTTGAAGTCTAGAAAACAACGTCTCGGCAGCCAAGCGTTCATAGGGTCGTTGCATCACGCCCTTGAATGGCGTTCCCGTAAAGGCTGCACAAATACAGTATAGTGTACAAACTATCACTTTTATCAAACCATAGAGATAGAGAGACATAGAGTAGCAATAAAGGACGTGGGCAGAAAAATAGATGGATACTGTATGCAATAAGCTCCAGCTTGGCTCTTCATTCATTCTTTGCCCCCGGCGGGACGCGCCTTGATCGCCCACATTTTGGTGACAATGACTGTGAAAGCGTCGCCATTTCATACAGTTACATTATAAATGATAAATATAGTTAGGCATTGTTGTAAAACAACACGTCTGTGCTTTAATGTACTGTATTTGCGAGTCTTGGCGGCGGCCGCTCGCGCAAAAACCCGCAATAATAAAGGTAATACGTCATTTGCGGTAACTTTATGTAATTTCAGCAGACAGCGAGTATACTTTGATGTTGTCATTGTTATCACTGTGCGTTTGCCTGGAATGTTAGCACGCCGACGCGGAAGTGCTCCATGCGCACAGTCCATTGCCAAGGGCCCTGAGCTGAAGGGGGCCCGAGTGACGGCTAACATTGGTCCATATAAATGACAAAAATGTAGCACTTCTTTAGACAGACGTGTCGGGAATCCCCTTAGTAGCCCCTTAGTAGCTGTTGCTGGTTGATGGCTATGAGGCGCCTCCCAGAGACGGCTGATATTGGTCCAGAGCAACGACACAACTGGAAACCTCTCGTAAACACACGGCGGCATTTGGGCATCACCCCAATGGGGCCACCTACTAGCAGGCTTGTTTTGCGTGTGTGGGGGTTTTATGGTGCGGGGGGCTCCGTGGGGTCTTCAATTGCCCCTGCGACGTGGTGGCTGTATGTTTGGTGATGTGTACAAGCACCGCACACACAACGTAGTGTATGAACTGCTTCCTCTACAAGTTACAATGCTTTTTTTCTTCTTTTTTTCCCCCCGAACCCTCTGGGCTCTGCTTCCACAAGGAGAATCAAGCAGCCAGCTGCAGCGCACACTTGCCGGCGAGAGCATAAGAATCATAATCAATAATGAAAAGGCAAAATAAGTCATTAAGTCATTCCCACAAGAAACCATATGTCGTACAAAGATGGGCGATACTACAAAATGAGGTCAAAGGAACAATACCAGGGATTATTTCTGTTTCTCTTTTGGTCATATGACTCATTCATTCACTCAGGGACTTTTTCCTCACGGGTGGGCAATGTGCTGACCTCAGCATGTGACACTGAATGCATTCTGCATTTCCTGTTTGCTGACAGGTTATATGTATTAAGAAATCAAACACACAGGCAAGTATGGAATATTATGATAGTATTAGTTCGGCATTTGTATTATTTTATTCTTATTTATGAATTGATTATGCATTCATTTGTATCCTTTTATTTCCCGTATTAATACTTATTTTTATTTAGTAAAAAAAAAGGAAAACAAGAAACTTGAAAATAAAAGATTCAAGTATGGAATGTTATTCTAGTATTAGTTTGTTGTTGCTATACTGAATTGGCATGTTATTGTTTATATTTATCATTCAATTATTGGTATAATGTAGTGATATTTGTTATTTTTTATTCATTTTTAAATCAATAAACTTGGAAGTAAAAAAATGCTAATTTATAATATTTTCATGGAACCTGTTAGCCATTAGTTAACTATAATTGATACTTTTTATGTTATGTGTTATGAATTGGTATTATTTGATGTTACACGTTTATGTATATGTACTATGTGTTAAATTGTATTTCTCAAAATAATTTATATTTATTATTTTTCTTTGGTAAAGACAATCAAGAAACTTGGAAGTGAAAGAGGTAAATTATAATATTAGCATGATGTCAGTCATTAGTTATCTATGAATTGGTCTTTTATGTTATGCATTTATGTACGTATGTATTCATTTGTTTTTCTCAATAAATCATAAATAAATAATTATTTTTGTTATTTTTCTTTAGTTGAAAAAAAAATCAAGAAACCTGGATGTAAAAGAGGTAACTTAATATTATCATGAATCGGTTTGTCATTGGTATTAGTTCATTATTATGTATATATTGTATGTACACATATGGTTTAGTTAATGTGTATTTCTTAAAAAATATTGTATATCATTAAAAATAAAGGGAAATTTGGAGGTAAAATGCAATTATATAACATAGTATTAGTTATAAGTGCCAGTATTTTTTATTGTATTTTCTACTTAACTAGTTTATTATGAAATCCATCCATCCATCCATTTTCTGAGCCGCTTCTCCTCGCTAGGGTCGCGGGCGTGCTGGAGCCTATCCCAGCTATCATCGGGCAGGAGGCGGGGTACACCCTGAACTGGTTGCCAGCCAATCGCAGGGCACATAGAAACAAACAACCATTCGCACTCACAGTCATGCCCTCGGGCAATTTAGAGTCCCCAATTAATGCATGTTTTTGGGATGTGGGAGGAAACCGGAGTGCCCGGAGAAAACCCACGCAGGCACGGGGAGAACATGCAAACTCCACACAGGCGGGGCCAGGGATTGAACCCGGGTCCTCAGAACTGTGAGGCTGACGCTCCAACCAGTCGTCCACCATGCCGCCGTAATAAACTTTTTGAACAAAATAATTTCAAAACCTTTATTATGAAATATTATGTTAAAATCTTTTGAAAACTATATATATATTTAATATTATATTTTATTTAGGATTATACTTACGCTGAAATCCATATGTTAGTATGTAAGTTTAGTTCATTATTTATTCTTATTACATTATGTATTTTTAAATAATACTTATTACTTATTAATGATTTAGTTCATATTTATTCTATTTACTATTATTTTATTTTTTACATTTTGCCATTAAAACAAAATTGAGACTGCAGACAGGCTACCAAACACAACTAATAAAATGATAAAACAGAAGGCAACCCACTTAATGGTAATGGCACATTATTCTACTTCATCTAGTCTTGCATAGAGAGGAGGATAAAAACACCTTAATGTCACATTTGAATTTGTATTCATACAGTGCACCCTGTTGTTAAACATATCAGCAAAATCCTTCCTCCCCGTAGTGTTAGCATCTGTCTCGTTTGACCTTGACAAGACTCGTTAAACTAAGACACCGTGTGCATTGTGCTCACACATTATCCTCTCATCATATCTGCCATGCATAAATCTATTGCGGCGTGCAGGTTTTACGGTGCAAAATGGAGCTTTTCATGTTAACTACATAGTAATGAAATTCTGTTGGTATGTGAGCACCTTTTCGGGATTCAGGAAACTAAAATAACTATTTAGATAAAAGAGGCGTGATCATTTCAATGCTAATAATAATACCAAATAAAACAATTCTCACATGGATTTATTGCTGTTCCCTTGGTAACAAGGAAACCCTTTGCCCTTCTAGCCTCCTGGCGTTCGTGTGGACCGAACCACTCTATTTCCAGAGGGGTGTGCTTACGTATACATTGTAGAAAGTCTACATCGATTTGACTAAAATGGCTCAATAGAGTATATATTTACATTTATGATAAGAAATTACCTGCTTCGTTTTATGATAATCGATACAAAGTAAATTATTGGCGTTTTTAAGTTTGGCGGATCTTCCACACACCCCTCCGTGACATCACGTCGGCGACTGTACAGTAAGCTGTCAAGAGCTTGTTGCTCAAAGCTGTGTAATGTCACAAAGTGATGGCCGTCGGAAAATGACGTCCTCGTAGTTTTCCGAAACACTAAAGCTACCGTTTCGCTCACCGTCAAGCGGTTGTCGAGCGCTCGTCTCGGCCCCACGGTTGGCTTTTCCTCGCCGTGTCCGAGCTGTGTGGCGCGGTGTGGCACCCCCCCTCCCGGCCCCTCCCGCCAGCCCCGCGGGCAGCGGTTCATCCGCGGCGATGAGGTAAGCAACTTCTCGCCCCTGGCTAACCGGAGTTAGCATCATGCTAAAGGCTAATACGTCGTCATTACGTATGCGGAGGCGTCTTGCTAAAGCAGCCAGCCCCGAGGGGTGCTAATGCTAAATGCTACGTCAGAATTAGAATCTATATTGTCGTTTTGAGAAAATCACGCCAAATGTTAGAGTGCTAAAGTGCATAAAAGAGGCCCGTGACGCTGTTAAACTGACCTTTTGAAGTCGTATTAGTGACGTTTTCTTCTGAGTGGCGTGTCGTCGAGTCCCCCAGTTCCTATGAAAATGCAAATAATTCAACTTAGTGTAGCTTCAACACAAAGTGTTATCTGCCCCAAAGCAGGGGGTTGTTTTCATAGGGGTTAAATTGTGTCCAGATTGATGAGTTGTACATTAACCGAGCCGGTTTAGCAAATTATTAATTCTCTATCAAAGGAAACGCCTCATATGGTCATAAGGGGAAACAAACTCTTAGTGTATTCTGTGAGGAAGCAAACTTCTGGTATTTTATGCTAATAATTGGATTTATCAAATGTGCTTTTTAGTAAAAGATTTAACATGGTTTTGTTGGGGTTTTTTTGTAAATAAATTGTATATTAATGCATTCAAATTTGATGAATTCCAGTGGCATGACATTCCATCTCCAATTGGACAGGAACATTTTTATTTCAACTAACAGCAGTGTTTTTGCAGACAGCGTTCACTCTGTGTATCCATTTCTTGTTTCCAATTGGTTCATTCCAGACTGGGAGGGTCTTCCCGGCAGGAAAGGGGGAGGCTGGGAATGCTGGACTGTCTTTCCAGTTTCCCTGTTGTCGAGGAGAAAATGATTTGCCTACTGAGTTGTTGTTTTTCTTTCATTCACGTTGATTGTCTCTTAAATCTGTGCCTCAGTGCCTCTGAAGTTGTGGATGGGCGTGCTGCATGTGAGTGAGGGCAGATGGGTAGGTAAAGTCTCTTGCCCGGGCTCATTTCCTGACTTGTGCCCCAAAGGAATGTGCTCTTGTGTGTGCGATGGGATTTCACGAAGGATCGCGACAGTAAGCTCCGGGTCAACTAACTCGAGCGAAAACTTAAGCCTGCCCTGCACGTTTGTCAAACCTAACTTCTCAGCATGCATTTTATATGATACGTAATCCCTCGGCCCCCACCCCCAGCTTCAAGTCCCTGTGTGTCACACGGCTAACTGTGCAATACAGGAGTGTGTATCCTGTTCTGTGTTTGACTAACCCTAGACGTGTATTTAAACATTGTATTACCTACTTTGTGTTCTTTATAGATGGAGGTCACCCTTAACTAAGAATTGCAGAAGTGTGAAAGTGTCACAGTCAACGCAGCATATTTGCCATCTCATTTCAGGCAAAACTCTTCTCTAAGGCTGGATTTACACTGCAGATCCAATTGCCCAAATTAGGTTTAATGCCTGGAATCTTTTTTTGGGACTGTCTATTTCCATGCACATTTCTATTGACATACATCCGAATAAATGCATCAAACCACATTGACAGACACCCAGAGTTGGCATTGGGTCATGAAAGCTATGAAACCTCTTAGCCAGAGTGGTAGTATAAAATCTCCTAGCCACACTTTTCTAGTTAGCCACAATATTGTGTGTTTATGTAGCTCAACCTTTAGCCACACTTAGCAAGTCATCATCACTGCGAAGCCAATAATCTTTTAATGATTTGGGCCCAATTAAAACTAACATAATTTCTCGTGTATGATGCGCATTTTTCCCCCCCAAAAATGGTCAAAAGTCAATGGTGTGCATTATACAAGTATAGGAGAAAATTGTATAAATTTATGCTGCCATCTAGAGGTTATGAAAAGCTGTACACTTTCATTCCAATATGCCACCGCCCCCCTAGAGGTTATGAAAAAGTACACCTTTATTCTAGTATGCCACTGAGTGGTAATGAAAAAGGTGTAGCCTACACTTTCATTCCAATATGACAGGGGTCCATATGACTGCATATATGTACAGTTGTGCTCATGAGTTTACATACACAGAATTTGTGAAATTTTGTTTTGTTTTGTTTTTAAAAATGACTGATGACTGAACAACAACCATCATTAATTTATTTATTGTTATGTTTTGTTTAATGATAATGCTTTTCTGAAATGTTTAATTTGAATCCCATTAAAATAAAATTAAATGTGTTTCGCCTGGTCCTTCATGTTTTCTTTAAATAATTGTACACAACTTACAAATTCTGCCTGTGTAATTAAACATGAGCACAACTGTGTTTTCTCATTTACTAAATAAAAGTAGGGCTTTGAATTTCAAAATAAGAGCAAGTAAATAAAAAAAGTTTTGTGTTCAAATAAAGTGCTTAACTTCAGAATAATGATTTGAAGAAACTAACAAAATACAGATAATACTTAATATTTTGATCATATGGGTAGAAGCAAAATCATGCATTGTAAAAATTCATTATACGTAGGTTGAAGGGTTTTGTAGAATTGTGAGATAAACTGCGCATTAATCATGGGTGCGCATTATACACTAGAAATTACGGTACCTTGCCATCAATCAGGACTAGGGCTAAACGATTTGGGAAAATAATAAAATTGTATTTTTTTTTTAACAAATAGTATGATTTAGTATGCAATTTCACGGTGGGAAGTTTATTTACTGCTTTATTCACGAAACGCAAGAAATAAATAATTTTCACGCGACACGACATTGGATACAGCCAACAAATAATAAACAACTCTTTCCTGTAGGCCAGGCCCAAATGTTATGATGCCATCACAGTGGAAAATTGACTGATTGATTTAACGTCATGCCTTTACCCGCAAACATCGCCAATTGTAATTAAATACACACATAGTTTATTACATTAACACACATACTACGCAATACTCAGTCATTGCATTCTGAAGGGACTGTATGAACTGATGAACACAGGCGAGCACGGCGCCGCGGAAGAAGCGACCATGCTGTGAACATTCTATAAGCTACTTTCAAAGAGACAACGAAATAAATGTCCTATCAACATGACATATCAATCACTTCAAAGGTGCATAATCAATCATGGCCAGAACAAAAACATTAAATGTTTAGTTTGTCTCCAACGTGACTTACGAAAGTTTCTTTGAAACACTTACGGCTCTTGTCGACTGCACAGTTTTCAACACTGTTCTCAACAGGCTAGCCGAAATGCTCCCATATGGTCGTGAAGCAATTCCAGGATCCCAATGTCAAAAAAATAGATGTGTGTGTGTGTGTGTGTGTGTGTGTATATATATATATATATATATATATATATATATATATATATATATATATATATATATATATATATATATATATATATATATATATATATATATATATATATATATATATATATATGCAGTCCGGTCCCTGGCGGAAAAAGGTTGGGGACCACTGTCAAGAGTATCGCAAATTTCTGTTTCAATACGATATTGTGACAGGCTCAATACAATTTGTGCGCATTTTTTTTCTTTTTAAGCTGCCATGGCACATATCCCAATTGTACCACTTGCGAGTGAAAAATTGGAATTGTGTCACTTGGACCATGTAGAGCAAACAAGACAAAAACAGTTATGAGGATGATGTGTGTTTGCTTGCTTTTATTACCACCTGTATCCAGAGACAGGCAAAGCTGTTGGTACCCTTCCATTACAGAAAATTAATAAAACACCACAATGGTTACTGAAATAACTTGACAGTGACAAAATTAATAATGAATACAATTTTACTGGAAATGGACTGATAAAAGTCAGGTATTGCTTTTGAATTGTCATCCTTGCTAGATAATTATTTAAAACAAATCTAATAAAAATTACCTCTGCAAAAATTCTGTTTCCTTAATATTTTGTCATACAAACCTATGACTTTGAGATAATCACTGCAATTCAACGACCTCGTTTAACCAGATATTCAGTATGGTTTGGCTCAGAGCTCTTCAAAGGCCAATTAGGAAAAGTCTGATGTTGTATTCTTTGGTGTTTTGCTATGTGTTTTGGCCTCTTTGGTGTTTTGCTATGTGTTTTGGCCTCTCTATGATCTTTGAGGATCCAAGACGAGCAGCACATTTTGCTTCAAAATACAGTGGTGCCTTGAGATACGAGTGAATTGGCTTATGAGTTTTTCGAAAGACGCGCTATTGTTCCATCGTTGATTTGCTTTGACTTGTGAACACAGACTTGAGATACGAGCGCTTTATTGTGGCACTAAACTAAACGCAATACAAAAAGCATCTGTTGGGCAAATATTGAACAATTCATCAACCAAATGCTTCAAGCTGTTTAACGCCAACCCCAGTTGAAGTTTACTGTCAAACTAAACAAACAGAATTATACCTTGTGTATTTAAAACAGCCAAACTGCCTGAAGAAAGTCCCCGCTAACTTAATCTAATGCTAATAAGCGTCTATTTTGCTGTGCTTTAACCCTTTAAGCAACAAATTGCACACAAATGGTTCAGGAACATTTAGGCAGACAGTATAACAGTACTCACCATATCCTTTCGGTAAAACAATTTAATATTAGTGCCGTAGTGATGAGTTGAGACGTCTTAATGAACAGTATCCGTCTGTCTGTCTTGTACTGCCTCTTGGGGGCCAAGGCGGGCACACCAGACGGAGAAGCAGTTAATTGATACAGTGCGACAAAAACTATTTCTTTTTAATTCTATTTAAATATTTCAATACGAGGGAGGCAACACAAATTTAGTCACCGAAGATTTTCATCCAAAAATGGTCCAAAAGTGCATTTTAGGTTTTCGACCGTAATATTTTTGTAACCAAAACAGGATGGGCGAAAGATGATGTGATGACACAAGCAAAAACTACAGCCTGTACCGCCCCAGCTACCGATGAGCTCCATCTGGCAAGGCTAGCTAACAAGGCTAAACACAATTTGCAATTTTTTCAAAATTTTTAAAATTATATTTTTAGAATATTTTTTTTAATTATTTTTTGGGGGGAGCCAACCCCCAAAACACTGATTGGTATTTTATCCCCGCTTATTCAATAATTTTTGGGGTTTAAAAAAAGAAAAAAAACAATTATGCTGGTTTTCGCTATTCATGGTCCCGGTCCCGGTCCCGGTCCCGGTCCCTATCCCCTGCTGGTAGCGGGGGTCCACTGTACGTTGTTAATACATTGTTAAGGACTTTGATAGTAAGACACCAATTGATTACTGCTTGATTATGATCTGGATCTGAATCTGGCTTTTTTTTTTTTTTTTTTTTGTGAGAAAAGTTGTGAACTGACTAATTAAATTTCGTGTGTCTTTGATAACAAATTGAATAACTTTTGATTATGATCCAGTTCTATATCTGGGTCATGATCTGTCCATAGACATAACTCAAAAAGTGTGTCCATGACGACAGTTGTTGCTACTGCAACAAGCGTGAAATCATATTCATGACTGTATTATAAAGATACTTGTCTTATTACACAATACTTGCATAGCTCGTTCATTCACTCAGAACACAAAACAATATGAGATACAGATAGTTATACTACAACAGAGATCACCACATGTACTCATATTCAGTCACAGGACACAAATGTACTAATATACATCACGTTTTAACATCACATTGACATATATTACACATAAACTGACATAAAGAATTGACAAAGAACACAGCAGACCTTAATTTATGACAATATGCATGAATTGAAATTGGGTGTGACAATAAGGATCTTGTGTTCTCTGACAGTAAGCTATATCTGTGTACAGTATATGGACATATATAAATAGAGATGACTGAGAAACAACATTATAACAGTGTTTTAGCTGAGCCTATGATAACATTTGATTATAATGTGGAAAATAAGTTTGTTACAGCAACTGGCGTATGGCCTGTTAAAGATTGGATGGACAAATAAGGTTTTTGAAAAATGAAGACCGGTCCTCCAGATTTATTTTAAGATTTCACTAAAATACCACAAAGGAATTCCATCAATTTTATGGAGGATAACTCAATATTCCAGGGGTTCAAATGTATTTGGACAATTGACTTACAATTGGCCATGTAAGGTCCATTGCCTTGTTGCTTCAGACGCATAGTTTACAGTGGTGCCAAATGTAGACCAATGAGCAAGTAATATTTCTGTTTTTATGTCTTTCAGCTCGCCAGTATAAGTGCCTTTAAGAAGAGATCCTCAGCTTGAAGTTGCAGGAAAGCTTGTTTTTCCTCTGGGTCCAGAAACAACACCTGGTGCCGCCACTTTGCACACCATCAAAGGAGGATAATGGTCTAAAAAAGCAACTGGTCTCACATAGTTTCCAAAGAAAAGCCAACGAGTGGTAGTGTATGACGGATGGGCGATCTCCAAGCTCAGTGACCTTCATTCTGATCCCTCTCACTGCGGCTCATGGAGGACTCATCAGCTTGTTTTAGGAGAGGACTGTGATCGGCCTTCCGCTTTCTGCACCTCGATTGTCTTATAATAAACAGTTTATGATCAAAAACCTTTGACGACATGGCGTCGGGGAGAGACACAAAATGGCTGACCCTGGAAGTGTGTCGCCAGTTTCAGCGAGGAAACTGTTCACGCAGCAACGAGGAGTGCAAATTTGCTCACCCGCCAAAGAGCTGCCAAGTGGAAAATGGGAGGGTCATCGCCTGCTTTGACTCGCTAAAAGTAAGAAAGATCACGTTGTTCAGTTTTCAGTGCAGCCGCTGCTGGCGTTGCTAAAAAGTAGAGGTTTTGATGGCTTCCAGCTATCAGCTGGTTTGTCCGCTAATGGCATCTCCCTTGCCATGTGATCCTGTAATAGGCGCCCCATGACTTTGAAAAGCAAACATCCTGCGCTGATGTCTTTTTAGATGTTAGCCTGCACTCTGGGTGACCAGTGTGAAGACACTTGAAGCGACATTTTACATTAAAGCAATAGTTAAGCACGCAATTCTAAAATCACAATATGTACTGAAATACTCATTTCAGAACAAATTGACTAGATTTTATTACAGTAGGCATAAGCCTTTATTTAATCAACACCAAAGAGGACTAGGCATGTATTAGGAGTACTGCATAGCATTTGTTAGATTGGAGAGCTTTATTTAGTCCACTGCAGAGAATACATGGCGTTTACTAGAGGGGACGCCTTTATTTAGCCAACTGCAGAGAGCACTCGATGTCTATTCAGGGTAAGGCATTTGTTAAAGGGGAGGCTTTTATTATGTAATGAAATCCAGAGAGTACCAGGTGTATATTTGAGGTAAGGCATTTATTACGGGGCTTTTATTTAGTCAACTGCAGAGGACAAGGCGGCCATTGGAAGGAAGGGATTATTTAGTCAATGGCACAGAGAATGTGGTGTTTTTAAGGGGTGCAGCATTTGCCTTTATTTAGTCAACTGCAGAGTGCCAGGCTTTTATTGCAGTTAAGGCATTTATTAGAGGCTTTCGCTTAGTCAACTGCTGACAGTATCTGTTCCCAATTGGCTCGGAGGTGTATAGTTTGTCCACTGCAGAGGACCAGGCATCTGTACATACAATAATAATGGTAATAATAATAATAGAGGCTATATTATTGTAGCCTATATAAGGATGCAAGCACAGGAGAAGCTTGATAATGCTTTTTCATACTGCTTTTGTTCCCTAAAAAAGTATATTTTACACACTCCCACCTGTTGCAAGCACACACTGCGTCATTGAATGCAGAGTGTTTACAAACACTATACAGTACGTTCTAACTATCGATAGTAGGGTTTCAGTATGTTCTAAGTTCTAACGAGTGATGGTAGGTATATTTCATTGGCTAATAAGGAAAAAAACATACGCTGCTGTGGTACGCCAGCTCCGCTTTGGAGTAATTGCATACTACTTTATTTTCATCCTTTTTTGGTTTAAATTGATCTCAAACCTTGAACATCCTCCGACTACAGCAGTTTATTACAGCAGTGCTCGCAAGTTCCCAACCATAGATATCATAGATATGAAGAGGAAATATTCCAGCGCGCTGTAGCAGCCAGGTTAACCGATGTGCCTACTTGGTGGCCATGTTGGGGAGGTCAACGTCATTGTCCCGGTCGATGTGCGGGTGTCTGCAAGCAATGTCTGTGTGGAAAACACTGATGGTATTGCAAACACAGTTCCGGCGGAGTTTCAAGGCAAAAATTTTGGGACAACTTATTTTTGTGCTCGACTTTTTTTTTTTCCCCCTCAGCCTTACTCCGGAAACATTTCCTCCCATGGTGTGAACCATAAGCCTCAGTTACCACTAGCAAGAACTAGCCGCCACGTCATTGTGATGAGCATGCTGATAACACCACTGTCACTATGGAGGAGTGTGCCGATAATCCCTCATGGTCGATTCAAACGATGGAATTTTGCCGGGAAACTTGTGCTCAGAGGGGAAAATTGAAAATTGGAGCTGAATTTACTCTCTCTGAATGCAGGGCCGTTGCTCGAGAGAGAACTGCAAGTACCTTCATCCTCCTTCACACTTAAAGACCCAGTTGGAAATAAACGGGCGCAACAATCTCATTCAGCAGAAGACAGCAGCTGCAGTGCTCGCCCAGCAGATGCAGATTATGATCCCTACAGCCAGCCTGCAGTCTGTGGTAAGTGCCCCAAATTGAGGAAAAGCAATGCCACCCCCTGTTGGTCCTATTACCTTACAGCCTTCATTTCCTGTGATACAGGGTCTTGGCACTAACACTGGTCTCGGCTACGGTTCCTACTTGACACCCCTGAGCCACGGGATGGGCCTGCTTTCCACAGACATCCTCCCGAGCAGCCAGGTTCTGGTTTCAGGGAGCCAACCTGTCACCGTCCAGAGCTCGCCTTCTTCTTCACCCTCGCAGAAGCTCCAGCGCACTGACAAACTGGAGGTACGGTCGAACCTCTGCGATCAAACACACTACTTGACACCTGATTGTTTGGGTTTCGAAACCATTGGAAAATAACAGAAGCCCATTTATTGGCATGTCGCTCTGATTGCAGGTGTGTCGGGAGTTCCAGCGGGGGACCTGTGCTCGGGGGGAGACCGACTGCCGCTTCGCCCACCCCAGCGACAGCCCCATGATCGACACCGTCGACAACACTGTCACCGTTTGCATGGACTACATCAAGAGTCGGTGCAGCCGCGACAAGTGCAAGTATTTTCACCCGCCTGCGCACTTGCAGGCCAAAATTAAGTCCGGTCAACATCAGACAGCCATGGCGGCCCAGGCCACAGCTGCAGCCGTGGTAAGGCACCCAGGTCCTTTCCTTTCCAAGAATGAGCTTATTTAAATTATATTTAATGGTAGCTAACAACAGTGACATAATGTAATTTCATCTCTATAACATTTAAAGTCTTATTTGTATTTAGCTATAAACTGAATTCAGAATGAAAGTCATAGAGTTTAACTAAATTGTGTTCTTTTATGTGTGCTATACATGTTCTCCATAGACCATCTGTGTTGTTTAAAATGTAAACCATCATATATGTTACTCCCTATCACTTATTTTATACTTTACTGCATGGCTTTAATATTTACAGTAGGGGTAATTTTAGCTTGCTATCTTAATGTTAACCAAACAAATATGAGACAGCTGCTGTTGCACCCAAAGTCCTAACCTGGCTCTCATTTTGGTCGTCTGTTAACACAGCTTTGTAGAGTCTGTGTTGTGTCATGATGTTTTATACATTCAGTGTGTTTGTGTAACCTTGCTTTTATTTTCAATGACATGGTGTTTGCATTTTAAGGATGGGCATGTCACTTAATTGGACCACAGGGAAACGTAAGATTTAAATGAAAAGTTCTTTTGTGCCAGTGTTATCAAAAATATGTCCTTCACATTCAATGCTTCAGGCCCAACTAAATGTTAAATATACATAAGACATGAAACAAAATAATATAAGTATGTACCTATGTACTGTTTGTTCACAAATCGAAACATGTTAACATGGAAACAGTCCACAGATGAAATTATGTAAAGATACTGACGTGCTAACTTGACTAGCCTGCATGCTAACTTCACTAGCCTGGGTAAACTCACTATTCCTTTTTTCGTTCGTTTTGATGGGTCGCAATCGAGGGATGGGAAAATCTCTCTCTCCTGCTCTCTTTGAATGTTCTGAACTCCCATTTGCGTATGAGTGTCAGTTGCTCCTTTTGTTCTTCAGGTCACAAACTACTTGAGACTGCATCAACAGCGCACCTCCTGGCACTCGATTTTGCCTCAATTGTTTCGAGAGACAATTAATTGACAACCTATTCTACATAACAATCAGTCAATTGACTAATTGGTTATTATGCCCATCCCTAATGCAGTGCCCCCATAAACACATGCTGGTTGTGTTTAATCCATGTTGCCATACTCTTTAACAGCTCCTATATTAGTGTTTAACAAAGACGACCACAGTATCTAGAATGATGGATCTGTAGAACTGTAGACCTACTGAATAACAAATGGCACACGCTGACCGTCAGGTGTTTATCTTTAGTCAGTGAGTGGTTACTGTGCATGCATACTGTGTTTTATGTGGTATACTACATTCAGCTTATTTTTGTTTTCCCCCTTCTCATCTATGCACAACGCTGTCCCCCATGATGCACCTCTGCTTGCTGTATGTTAATACGCTTGACCCCCCATTGGCCCACTGCCATCATGTGCTCGCTGTCCGCTCTTAAAAGACTCAGTCGACTGCCAAAGCAATGAAGCGACCCCTCGAGGCAACTGTAGACCTGGTATTTTCACCTTTTGCTTTGCATGTAGCCAGTAAATGATACTGTGATAACGTGTCATTCTGTCACTGTGAGCTTTCTGTAGTCTCATTTGTGTCAATCTCAATAGAGTTAATGTGATACATTATTTCCATTCGTATTTGTATCCTGAAACCATGAGTGCATGCTTTGTAATTAACAGTTACATTTGTTGTGTAGTCATGTTTTTTTTTTTTTTTTTTTTTTATACCACCAAATAATTGAAGAGTATGTGCTTAAATGAGTTGTGTTTGCTTTTCAGGGCTTCCCGCACAGCATCCTGCAACCGCTACCAAAGAGAGCAGCTCTGGAGAAGAGCAACTGGGCCAGCTCGCTGCTCACCCCCAGTTTGCTGCACTACCAACAGGCTCTAGCCAACACGCAGCTGCAGCAGCCCACGGCTGCATTCTACCCCGCAGGTACGCATTGACTCACTCGTCAGGATTTTCCCTACAGAAATCTTCAATCCATCACTCTGACAGAGAATAGTTTAGGAAATTTGGCCCTGTTGTTTGCATTAAATACGCATGTGCTATGTGTTTACATTCATAGTCATTAGGTGCAGCACATCTATTGAGATAAAAAGGGCACATGGTTCTGTATGATGAAGGATTCATGATGGTCATGGTTAGGATTGTGAGGAGGACCCAAGTGCAGATAAGATAGTTTAACAGCAGGTTATGATGCGGAGATATTTATGGTTACATGTGGATATTGTTGTGGCTGGAGGGAAAAGGCTCCTGTTCAGAGAGGGTGGGAGGAATCCAGGTGCAGGGTCCAGGCAGGCAGGAAACAGGATCTGAAGCAGGAGAGCAAGTGGAGACCAGAGGTCAGGCAGTCAGGCACGCTGGGAACAGAGTGCAGAACAGGACAAGGTAAGTATTGCACAATATAAATTAGAATTTTATAAATGGCTGGATGCAGTAATCACGACAAAGGGTGTTGACGGTCTGGCAGTGTGGTGGAGTCCAAGACCGGTTGAAGAATGGGTAGTTGCTAATTGGTTGGATGGGGTGTAGTGGCTGGCTTGCTCCAATATGCCTAGATCTAATTCTGCAATTAAACACACACACGGGAAGTGGTGAAGCTCAGGATGACGATAGAGCAGACAATAGTTTTTTTTTTGCCTACGCCACCGAATGTAGACGGAGCATGGTGTCAACATTTTTGAGTGTTCAGTTTCTAATTCTCTTTAAATCAAATATTGTCTGAAATATTAAAATACCCTTTACTCGGGATCGGAATTGATTAAAAATAATCAATACCCCAATCGATTCTCTATACTGAGTGAGGGAATGAAGTAATACAGATGGGTTTGTTTGCTTTAACTCTTAAATATCTTTATTTAGACTTTAGACAGAAAAGACAGCATATCCAGTATGCACTCATGATCCAATGTATCCTTAGGGGGTGGAAAAAAATAATTAGGCGACTTAATTCTCAAAGTTCGTCAAGAGACTCAAAAGGTTCAATGCAGGTTTTGCGTACCTTACAAGAGATCACAGTGCCTTATCAGGGATCTACACTAAATTTTGCACTAGTAGATTTATGATTCGGCCGAATCACATGATTTGGTCGCACCATTTTTTGAGGAGGTGCAGCATGACCATGGCATACCATAGTTTCGATTGACAGTGACTCGAGATATGATATTTGCTAAATATGTAACTGTGAATAAGACGTTTGTCCACAAAAAGCAGTAGCAGACAAAACACGTCTTTACTTTTATTTTATCATTTGTTCAACTAAGAGGAGCCAGTTTTTATGGTGAGGTCTCCTAAACCTCCTCCCCTGCAAAAATCTGTTAATTTTGAGCATTACCACAACCATAAGGAGTATAACCATATAAAAGTATTGTTTAGCTATTTAAAATCATTGTCACAAACAGAACACAGATAAATCTTTTCTACTGCAATTATTGCACTTTATTTAATGATAGTTTGTTTTCCCATACAATCCTCTTTAAATGAGTTGGGACTTTTTAACTTGGCACATACAGTAACTTCCTATGTCTATGCTAGAAACAGAATTTAGATATAGGTAGGTTAGCTTTGCTAGCTTCATAACAAAGTTATTAAAACCTTAGCACATGACTTTGTTTTTAATAATGAGTGAATTAAAAGTATGGGTTAGGGTTACTAATGACTGACAAATTAAGCAGGCCTTTGCAGTTAGTGGTATATAGTGGGCCTCTCTGGAAGAAGCAGTCAATTATGTTGCAGCAGGCAGCCACTCATATTGCAGCGGGTCACTTTTAATTCAAATGGAACTCATGACAAAGATCAAGACAGCGTCATAGTGCACTCTCTCTCTCTCTCTCTCTCTCTCTCTCTCTCTCTCTCTCTCTCTTTCTCTTTCTTTCTCGGAGAGCGTGCCGAGAGGGACTTTCAACCATCAAAGCATGCACTCGTGCAAATGCGACGATGAAATTTTTAATCACACAATTTGGTCGCAGTCTCGAGCCCAGGCTATGAAATTGTCCAGTTCCACTCTGTTGGTCCATAGAATTAAATATTCGGGTTCTTACGCCCAACTAATACAACTTACCAGTCAATGGAGACGTGACGGCCGGTTATCTACACTTAATTTTATTTCTTCTCCTTGCTCTTCTGTTATCATCTGACTGGAGCCCAATCACAGCTGAGAACGAGGTGCTTTAAGCGGCCTCACCAGCAGCCAAGCCCCGGTCACCGTGCTAGTTCTCTCTTTTTTCTCTCTCCTCTCGCTCCCTACTTTTCCCTCCGTCAGTCGAATCACACCTGAGAACAAGGCGCATAAGTGACCTATCAGCAGTTGAGTCCCGGTGAATGAATTCATTTTTTATTTTTATTTGTTTTAATATCCTAAAAGGAATCAATAAGCAGAATCGTCAGGCAAGCTAACAAACGATTATTAGCAATCGAATTACTGGGAACCAGTTGGGCACGAAAACGAACATACTGTTAAATTTAATAGATCTCTTATATTCATTCATTCATTCATTTTCCATCCCGCTTATTCTCACTAGGGTCATGGGCGTGCTGGAGCCGATCCCAGCTATCTTCGGGCGAGAGGCAGGGTACGCCCTAAATAGGTCGCCAACCACTCGCAGGACACATATAAACAAACAACCATACACTGTCAATCAAAACTAAATGCCATTTTTGTAGTGAGTGATTGTGGAAAAGGCTCCTTTATTCATTCTGAGGCCAGTCACCTCACGTTGAGTTGAGCACTATTTTACATCGGTCCTACGAAATTGCTTCTCGCTAATGAACGTAATCAGCCACGACTGCTCTTCATCCATCGTGACATTGCAGTCCCACAGACGCTGACATTCAGCAAGCAGGACCAAACAAGACAAGGCTGCTACCTAGCAACATGTTGACATGACAACTGCTTATTTGACCACCCTACTGTATTTTGTTCTGTTTTCCTTTCAAAGCAACTCTGAGCTAGTACAGTTGCTTCTCGCTAATGAACATAATCAGCCACGACTGCTCTTCAACCATCGTGACATTGCAGTCCCACAGACGCTGACATTCACCAAGCAGGACCAAACAAGACAAGGCTGCTACCTAGCAACATGTTGACATGACAACTGCTTATTTGACCACACTACTGTATTTTCTTCTGTTTTCCTTTCATAAGCAACTCTGACCTAGTACAGTTGACTCGAAGAACTGCAGATTTTTTATTAACATTTCATCTCTTTTCATTGTACCTACACAGGGTCTGTTTTGTGTATGACTCCATCGAATAGCGTCGGTAAGTACCTCGTCTTGCCTTGTCCATTCTAAGCCAGGTTAAACTCACTCAAATGTCAGAACAAAAATCATATTGCAATCAAGATGTTACACACGTTTCTTTTCAATGTTGTCTTTGCACCGTCTATTTGTTAAATGCCAATAATATTTCATTAGATATTACCTCAGCTTTTGGAAATACAATCAATGAATAAGTATTAGCATTGTGGTATGAAAGAAAGACAAAACTCAAAATTTGGGGATGTGTAAAAACATTTCTATTCAAATACAGTTTACACTCATAAGCCATTATATTAGGTACACCCACATTATGTAATGACATGGTGGAGCTGTGACAAAAAAAATATATTTAAATTGATTGACTGTCAAGAGATGTATTATGCTAATTTAACAATGATTGGGGTATTTTTTTATTTTTTACAGTGGCTTTGAAATGCCTATTTTTAAGTGTTTTGTTTTAGTTCCATGATAAATTCAATTTTGATTAATTGAATATTTTAATTTAAATAAATGTATTTAATTTTAAATATATACAGCCAGGTGCATTTCAATAAATTAGAATCGCCAAAAACAATTTATTACAGTAATTAAATTCAATAAGTAAAACTCATATATAGATTCACTAGACAGTGTCTTGGGAATATTTCATGGTTTTAGATTTTTAGATGGTGATTGCTTACCGCTAATGAAAACGCAAAAGTCACCATCTCAAGAAATTTTAATATTACATAAGAAACAATCAACATGGTTTTTATTATCGAAATTAGGTAGAAATTGGACTTCTGAAATCTATTTTCAATGTTTAATGAATCTAATGAGTTTTACTTTTTGAATTAAACTACTGAAATACATTTCATTTTCCATGTTATTCCCATTTATTGCATTGCGCATGTATGTGAATTAATATGTATTTAAATAAAATCCATACATTTATTTTTAATTTTTTATGGTGTACCTAACTTGGCTGGCGAGTGTATGGAGGACATTTTACAAGAGTAATATTTGAATAAATATACTTCTTATTAAAAACAAAAACAAACAAACAAAAAGCTTTGGTAATATTTAGTGGTGCTGCTATACATGTTGCTTCTTGAAAGTCAAATAAATGTCCTAATTGTCCTTCTGATCAGTCCTCCCTTTATATTCCCCTCGCTGCCTCGCTCCGCTGTGTAATCTCATGCCAGCTGCGGCTCTAACCCAGTGACGCCTCCCTGCTAACGTCATTTCGTATTTGCCTGGCAAAAATAAGGGGCAGACATACGTCGCTATGGTTACCATAATGCTCCACCTGCCTTTTCATTGCTTCCATGGTTCCCCCTTCCTGAGCCAGTCCCCATGATGTACAGTGCTACGCCTGCTAGTGTCGCTGCAGCAACTTCTCCCGCCACAAGTGTCCCCTACGCAGCAACAGCGCCAGCCAATCAGGTTTGCTCCTTCTTTTCTTTTTCTTTTTCCTTTGGAAGCTTTTAGTCGAGACAACCTTGGGCTCTTTTAAATTGAAAGAATCGCTTTGTGTCCCTGCTTGCATCGGCTGTCATTGAGCTTCATGTTGCCTGTCGATCAGCTACTTCTACAAGGACAGGCAACACTTGTGGAGACATCTGCAAAATTTTCACACTCCTTTTGGGTTTTCTCAACATCTTTCTCATTACCCAGATTGTAATATTTCCCAAGTGTTCTCCCAGGTTGCAAGTACAAACGGGGGAACAAAAGTCATACAATTTCAAATCTGTGCAAAATTTGGGGGGAACATATGAAAAAAAATACTTTGAAGGAGAGTTGTCTTCGATCCAATCACGTGATCAGAAATCATTGGCGGTTTTCAGTTGATCGTATCGGTTGGAATATATTTTATTTTCTTAATTTTTTAAAGATCAAAAAGGGACAAAATAATCCTGGGGCACAAAGATCTTAACCAAATTAAAACGCAATAGCTTTGTTTATATTACACAACGTAAAGTTTCGGGTTCTTCAGTACCGGTATTTTAAGAGTGACAACTGAGTTGGCTTTAGGCAGCAGTCTGTGTGCGTCCGTAGTGGGCGACACCTCGCAAAAAGCGTCACCCTCCAGAGCGTGTGTTCGGAAAGGGAAACGAATGGCCACAAGCTTTCACGTTCGGTAAAAAAAAAAAAAAAAAAAAAATGTATGGAGGGAGATGTGGAAACATTTTGCTTACAGGCTGACAGTTAGGGCAATCTGCAAGATACTACAAATTGAGTCTGCAAAGCCTGATATAACATACAGTAGGGCTAAACAGTTCGCTGAACACCATCGTCAAGAGTTGAAAGAGCGACAAGTTAGCAATTGTGACACATTTAAACGACTTAACATTCAAATAGAAAAACAAATGTGAATTATTTTGTGATAAGCAAACTTGTGCCCCAATGGCTGCATTTTGTATTGTCTGGTGTCGCTTGAAAGTAGCTGTGGATCTTCCCCCAGCTATACTGTATTTGCATATTAAAAAGTATTTTCCATAATATGTCCCCTTTAAAAAGGCGACAAACTGGTAAAAGGTACATCCACATCGTACAAATTTTACCCAATCTCTTCTATCTCCACACAACATTGATGGATATCTAAGAGCACACCGACATTTTTGTCATGTTTCTACCCTCTTTCTGAAACAGATTATTCTCAAGTAACCACCAGAAACAGGACTGAGTGCCACAAAGATCCAGAGCAGTCCATCTGTACATACCGTGTTCACGGCGCTCGTCGCCTGCAGCAAGCTGCATGCTGATGAAGCATCACCAGTGGAGTACATCACCACATACAGTACGGTATCCCATTAAGGATTGTACGTGTCACACAACAAGACCCTATGCATGGACATGCTGTACATGCCTTTGCAACTGTAAATCATCCGCGCTGTATTCATTCCCGAAGCAACTGGGGGAAAAGTAACATAACATAGTCAGAACCATATAAACAGGAACGTACTGAAAGATTCTAACAGATAGAAATGTTAGCTGACATTGTAATGATGTAAATAGTCACGTTGGGTGTGTGTACATCATGGCAGTGCCCATTGTAAAGGGGTAACAACCATGTTAGAGATTGTTCACTTTCTTGAATGCGTCGTTTCTTTGTAACAGTAATGATTGTTTGACCTAGTGCCAGATTCAATTGTTTTATTAGCGACTAGCGAAAAGCACTTATTTTAAATTATATCAAGATGGCCCTCAGTGTACAGGCTTTTATCCACAGTGAGCAGTGCTCCTCCACCTGGTGTGCCTTTTCATTGCATTGAAAGTCTGTTAGCCGGTGTCGACCCAATCAAATGTGCTTTCTAAGGGAACACATTCAACCCTCCCACCCCCAAAATAAGATATTTAAAATTGAATGATCGGTCAGAATTATAGGCATTTTCCATAAGCGTTAGTTTATTCAATGTATATTCAAACTGAAGCGTGATCTACGAGGACTGAACTGTTATTGTAACTGTTCAGTCTTATTTGAATGTTACAAGTGCCTAAAGAGTTGTCATATTTAAGGGGCTTCGAACGACATTGTCCTGTATTTAAAAAAAAAATAATCAAAAAAATCTGAGATCTAGAAAGTTGTGAACACGTCTTAAATGCTTTGTGAAGACTTTTATGAATATTTATGTACCCTCATTATTATTAAGAATTATTATCTACTCTCTATTTTATTTCATATTTAAGATGACTGTAGTCCCCCCTCTCTCCTTTTCAACAATGTTTCTTAAATAGTTGAATGTGCAGATGATTAGAAGAATTTAAAAAGGACGAAAAGTGTAGTTTATTTAGACAAAATGGAAGACATTCTGTTAAATACGTTGATTAACTTTTATTCCTTGATTTTACAGACTTTTGAACCTTCACATGGGATGGGCATTGAACTATGTTTCGTTAATCTACCATTGGGAAAATTAACAATTGATTAATTGATTCATTAATATTGTTGACTGTTCTAATCTCCTGCTTCCATGCCAGTGTCAAATTGAGCTTAGTGATGCAGCCCAGAGGACTTGTGCAATAGTTGAGGCCTGCGTGGCTCGAGCTCAACTCGTCATAGATGACGTCATGTTCTGCTTGAAGCTGGGTTCACACGCTTAACGATAATCGGGCCAAATTGGAGCATTTTCCCACGCTTGCAATCAAAGTCAGCAAAAGCCTGATTATCTGATGTCCCTGAAAGATTGTCCTGAGGCATTATCCTGTGGTGTGGGTTGTGGTAACACTGATTTGACCATGAGAATCGTAAATGTTAAACCTGTTGAGTATTTATGATTGCACAGCCGGATTTGGAAGGAGACACTAGACAGATTTTTAATGGCGATATTGTTATGTGAGGTCTTGGTTGTCTGGAGTGCACCACACACGCCATAAGAGCAGTAAGCACACGTGCCGATTTTTTCTCTCTCATTGAGTGGTGTCGCTCACGTTTTACAAAGACATTGGGTTAAGATGTTAAAAATCAAATGTACATGTAGCCCGCTCAAAAGATTATCCTGAGAGATTACCCTGTGGTGTAGTTTAATAAGAGTGATATTTTCTACCCTTAACTGCTCGAAAAACGGTGAGGGCCAGCAATTGTAAATCTTAAACCAGTCCAATGTTCACGAACGAAAATCTTTTATCTGTGTGGCCAGAGACTCACAAATATCGGTTGAGATGTTGTTATGTGTGTGGTTTTTTGTTCATCTCAAGTACACCACACATAAGAGCAGTAAGCAGTGTTTTTTTTCCTCGTCATGTGTAGTGGGGTCTCACGTTTTTTTTTTGTACAAAATTCGGTCGGTATGTACTCTGCCTTAGACAACACTTCATTTAGTCTCAATTGCTTCAAGATATGATTAATTAACAGTCAATTACACACAATTCTTGATCAATTAATTGATTAATATGCCCATCCTTAGTGTCCGGTGTTTGTTGTTTTTTTTGGGTTTTTTTTTTATAACACGACTATGTTTGATTAATTCAGACAATCTATTAAGATGTTATATTATTTCTTCCCCATGATGTCATTTTTGTTGTGAATTCTTTGATTTTAATGCTAATGTATCTACGTATGTATGTATGTATGTAACGTTAACATGCCAGAACTTATTTTCTCCAGGGTTGTCTGTGAATGTAACCTCTTATAAGCTGACTTTTGTTGAGATTCCTCAAAAAAAATTTAAAATATAAGCAAGAAGTGATCTCATTTGCCTCCGACAAGTTGCCATTTGCTGTTCAGGGTGGAGTGTCGGGAGAAAAAGACCATAGAATTGTTGACGTAACAAAGTGCATTGTACGTGCTAGCGTAATAATCGTTCAGCTTTTAACTCGTCACAAACTCGGGATGTCTGTCGTCGCTGTGATTGTACTGTCACATACTTCATTTTACAGTAAAACTATCCAGTGCATCGTAACACTTTCGGTATGTTGGTGTGAATTTTAAACATACAGCGATACAAATAATCCACGGGTATTGAATCCATCAATACAAAACAGTATCCTTTAGATTGAGAATGTCTTGTGTGAAACATTTATTTCAAGCACTTACACAGTAAAGATAACCGAAAAGTTGCTTTTATTTGATTGTGATTGTTGCCTTATTATTCTTCATCGACGCCTACATTTGCATTTAATTCCACTCTGCTTGTCGAAAGAGAAGACACAACTCTGGGAAATGATGTCCGATGGAGACTAAAAATGTCACTCAGCCCTCAGAAATGCTTTATGATGTCGTACTGCTATAAATGGTTACATTAATATTGATTTCATCCATCAGTGGGCCTAACTTTAAACTTGTCCTCATTTTCTCATATGATAGTGGATCTTATTTTACAGTGTATAATTATTCGTTCATGTGAATAGTGATTTCTAAAGTCTATAAAAAAAAATCTAATATTGTCAATAAACACTGTCCAGTTAAAGGCAATTTTGTCATCTGCTGTTTTTTGTACAATGTACTTCCATCATTGTGCTTAAAAAAAATTACATGTTTCCACATTTTAAATTAATTATACAGGGTGGACCAAAGTTGGTATACCTTTTAAATGACGAGAAGGATGGAAGAAAACGGGGATGAAGAAAGGAAATGGCTCACCGCCTCTTTTAGCGTCACCCCCAGGTCGACACACACAAACTCACAATGGGACTTGAAATCCTACCACTGTCCTTGAAGCTTTAATTTGAAAGCCTAAAACTGTTTAATATATGTAACTGAAGTAATGAAGCTTAAATGTAGTAAAATGATTTTTTTAAACTATTTGCAGTTCAAAGCAGAATTTTATACATTACATGTTCACACTAAAAAAGACACTTTTCATGCACTGTGGATAATGAGCCAGCATCTTCACAAGGTCTTTTGCTTTTTTTAATCTTGGGTTGATATGCACATGTCAGACCAAAGCACGTTAATTTTTGGGTTAGGGTTGGAAATTGCTCCCAAGGATGAACCAGAATTATGCAAGTCTACAATTATCTTTATGATATCTGGGCCAATTTTGTTTGACCTTCCCAATTTGTTACACAAAGAAGCGGTGTGTTTCCTTCAACTACATCGGCAGGTGTGTGTCTAATTCAAATGTGTTCAGTAAATCTACCTGAAGCTTCCAAAGATATTACATCATTATTGGGGTTTTCCCCAAATTGTTTAAAGGCATCGTAATCTTACCGGATGTAAATTTATGACTTTGAAGACAGTAAGGAAAAAAAATGTCTTATAAAAGAGATGTATCATTATTCTCGCATTTAGCAAATAGAATTTTGGTAATCATAATTGACCTAAAACAGAAAACTGATAGGAAACAAAGTGTGTCTTTTTATATAGTGTATGTAAACTTCTTGTTTCAACTCTTACCTACTTTTGGTATACCCTGTATTATTCCAGAACTATGTATACAACCAGTGAACATTTTATTAGACCTGTGCATAAGATTCAGTTTAGAATTGCACATTATGTATACCAAATGTTGTAGGCGTACACTACATGTTCCAGCATAATGTCAACACATCCTGTCATGGTGAAAAGCAATAAATAAAGAAATTTAGACAGGTCGACGACGATGAAGCGTTGCCATGGCAACAACATCCGGCTCATTCTTTTTGAGACGCGTCCCGAGCCGCCTCCGTGATTGGTCGCTCTCCGCTCGGGTGTCACTGGGGAAACCGAATGACAGGCTATTTATTTATTTATATTAACGCATGACCGTAAACGAGAAGCGTGTGATTTCATTGGCTCTCCGCGCTTGGCTCCCCATTCAGCCCTGGGCTGCTGCAGAGGTCGCCATTGGTGCGCAACGCACGTCAATCAAATGGCGCAAGGCGAGGTGGGCGGGTTTTGTGCAACGGAAGCCGGGAGGACACCTGAGTTTGGGGGTTGCTCACGTAGCGGCCGTGGGTCTCCGCCCGAGACTATGGCGGCTGCCATTGCATTGGAGAGCAACCGGGAGCCGCAGACATGGCCGAAATGTTCAAAAGAGATTTAAAGAAACAATTTGTCGTTTAATTAGCGAGGTAGCGCCCGTGGCTATTTCCGGGTTGGCTTCAAAACGCGCGCGTGCGCGCCTTGGTTCTTTTTTTGTTGGGGGGGGGGGGGGGGGCAAGTCCAGGCATTTCCCCACGCTCTGCGTGCTCCATGGAACAAGTTTTTCTTTGTGTGTGTGTGTGTCAAAGACTTAAGGTAAAGCATATGAACATCAGCAGCGTTTTCGTCCCGTCACCCCCCACATCACGGACAGTCGTGTAGTCGCCGCCGCGTGGCCCTACGTTGTTAGGGGGGGGGGTGATTTCCACAATGAAGCTCGCGTCGGAGCGACGGGTCTTTGTGCTGTGAGCACGGACCGGCCGTGTTCTTATTGTCAACAACCGACACAAAATGGTGAACGTTGAGATTTGGAGCCGCTTTTGGGTTTGAAAGCCAACGATGCGCGAGTACAAAGTGGTGGTCCTGGGCAGCGGCGGGGTCGGCAAGTCCGCCCTCACGGTCCAGTTCGTCACCGGGACGTTCATTGAGAAGTACGACCCCACCATAGAGGACTTCTACCGCAAGGAGATCGAGGTGGACTCGTCGCCGTCGGTCCTGGAGATCCTGGACACCGCCGGGACTGAGCAGTTCGCCTCCATGCGGGACCTGTACATCAAGAACGGACAGGGCTTCATCCTGGTCTACAGTTTGGTCAACCAGCAAAGCTTCCAGGACATCAAGCCAATGAGAGACCAGATCATAAGAGTCAAAAGGTGGGTGGGTTGTTGATGTCAGTGTGTCAAATGCACGTGAACGTCACAAACAGGCCATCACGGTGCAAGGGTGGGCCGAGAGACACAGTGCAGTAGGCCTATAAGGCTCTGTTTTTGGTGGACAGTGAACCATTGCCTTTAATAAGAGCAACAGTTTGCAAATAACGGATACACCCAACCTAAAAATGTTTATACTTTCCTATATTTATCATTTAAACCCCCAATATACCCCAAACTATGATCCCAAATCACTTGATAATGTCAAACTCATCTTTCCACATTAAATAGCCTACAGGTATTTTTTTGCTGGAAGGTTTGTCACCACTTCACAAACCATAAAAGTATCAATGATTACTTTTCTATAAGCAATTTTATTACATTTTTGACTCGGTTATATATAGACACTCTCTCTTTTCTTAAAATACTCTGGTACCTTGACTTACAAGTTGAAAATGTTCCCTGACCAATACAGTACAGTAAGGCCCGGCATGTTAACGGTTAAGTTGCAAATTTATCTATTGAAGGATTTTATCTTCTGTTATTTGCTGAAAAAAAATCAGAGTTTCTGTTTTTGTGTGCCATTTAAGTGCTAAGGAACTATGTTGCCGTGAGATGAGGTGCTTCATTTAGACAAAAGTAATGCTTTGCCGTCATCATGTAGCATCTATCGGAAATTATCATATTTTGGGGGTGTCAATTCCTCAAACATTTTTGCTATTCATGGCAGAGCTTTCTATCTTGGAATGTATGTCAAATTATTTTTCCTCATTGAAATTATTCAAAATGCCATTAATCTGTTCAAGCGCCCCCAAAAACACCACCATTTTTTGTTACCCTTTTAAGATATAAAATTATAATAATTAAAAAAAAAATAAAAAAAATAGAGAATGTAAAGAAACAAGATGCTTTCGTAGTCTAATTACTGTCCTTACTGCAGTATTTATGTGTTGAACCTTTCTCTGCATCATCTTGGAAAGTTTACCACCCTGCTTTCTCCGGCGTCAACCACGCAAGTCGCCACGTCCGCCTGTGGGACCTCAACTGGAATCTTCCATCACAAGTCGGCCGGCTCTCAGTTGGTGGCCAACACTAGTTAGTCCTTCGCTAACATGGCGCCTCAGAAGGAGCAGGGCGTTTGGGCAGCATCTTAGAACATTACAGAAAGAGCACGAAAATATATGGATAGGTGTGAGTTTGTGTTTTTTTTTTCAGCGAATAGTTTTGTCTTTTACAGAAAAATTTGCAAGCTTGCAAATGGAGATTCGGGTTTACTGTAGCAGCACATAGTACTGCAGCCCTGCCGGTATAAAAACACGCTTTGCACCTTCTCAATTAAATGGACTGGCCTAGTTCAGTGTTTCCCAACCTGTATTGAGCCAAGGCAAGTATTTTACATTACAAAAATCTCCCAGCACACCACCAAACAAAAATATATATACTGATCTAATGGTAATCTCTTCTCAATTTACTCAGAAAGTTACTTAAACAGTGTGAAATCTGGCCTGTTTAGTTGAACACAAAAGGTGATATTACTTGTAGGAAATGAAATAAGACACACATGGAGATCTTGAATAATACTTGTTGGGCCACTTAAGTGAAAATGGATTATTCCCTGAGGCACACTTGATAATCTGCCACAGCACATTGTTTGGGAATGACTGGTCTAGTTCCATGTACAGGTGGAGTCTATTTCTAAAATTTACACCAGGTTTTCCTCCTTTTTCAGTTCAACAATCAAATAAAAAATGCAGTTCCTCCCCGGGACCCACGCTTAATAAAATATATCATGTGTTGCCCTAAAAATTACATTTACTGTACATAATCTAGGGGACATGAATTTATGACAAAAAGTTGCACGAGTGCTTGATGAGTAATAAAATAGCTTACAACGTTTTACTCTTGACAGTCGGCAACCCTATAAAAATGGATTGATCCAGCTAATGTACCCCAGAGGGCTAATTATAGGAGATCCTTGGTTTACGATGCTACAGACACACAATGCACTAGAAGTGTTTTTCCATACAAATATGTACTGTAATTATGACTTTACTATTCCATTAGCATACGCTAGTAGTGGAAAGAAAAGAATAATAACAAAGTAGCATACTTTTTTATTCTGACAATCGACAACCCTATAAAAATTTGATTGAGCTACATTAATGTACCCCAGGGGGCTAATTATTAGTCTCCAAGTAACTGTACCTTCTCAAATTCTAATTTTCCCCATGATCAATCATGGATATTTAGTCAATTACCCATCCCTAATTTGCAATGTAGTGCTTTAAAGAGCTGACTTTTGCAGCTAGCTAGTGGGGGCTTAACCCTTACTCAATGACCCATTGACAAACCTTGACTTGAGTAGTTCACCTTTTGAGAGAGCAGCCAAAAAAGGGACCCCGACAGCAAATTGGAGACTGTGTAGTATTTGTTATTATCATGTATTACTTGTTTATTTTTGTCATTTCTTGCCTTGTCTCCGCGGCAACAAATCTGCTCAACCAATGAGCGACAAGCAGTTCACTTGGCTGAATAGGTACTAGAAGTCGTACCTGCTTTTGCACATGAAAAACGTTTCAGTAGCGAGGTGACATGCAGCGGAAATGGGGCACTAGTACACTGGGTAGTGTCTTGATGTGACCCTAACTAGGATAAGCAGTATACTGCATAGAAAATGGATGGAAGATGGATCAAATCAAATAATTAGCTACAAAAAAATCTGTCAAATTGTATCTGATTTGAAATTTGCTGTGTGAATGAATGGTTTAACCTTTAAACCGGTTCTGATCTGATTTCCATTTTGCAGCTATTCGACCGCATTCCCTCTCATTGGTCAGGGGCGTTTCAGGTGGTTATTTGAAGGAAGTGTCTTATTTGGGGAGAGGTGTTTTTTTCACTCAAGTGGACAACGCATTCTGCAGCTAGTGCATTCTGCGTCTATTCGAGGAGTGGCCACTGTTTGAGGATATATGGACATGGAAAATCCCAATGTCCACATTCTTACATCTCATCAGAGCATGTTGTGCTTATGTAGTTATTCCATTTAGTTCCCCTGGATCCTGAAATAATTCTGCATCTGGGTTAACCTGGAGATATTATAATTTTAGTGTGTTGAAACCCATTTAAAATAGCACAAATATCACTCACTCAATATTAAATATTAAACCAACACACCTTTAGTGTGTGTCGGTTTAATATTTACACAAATATTAAACCAACACACCTTTAGTGTGTTGGTTTAATTTGAACATCTACTTTTTAAGCATCTTCGCAGCTCTCGCGCAACTGTGAATGAAGTAACGAGGTGGGTGTGTTTACTGCCGCTTGTGTTCATTCCTATTTCCTGTGTGTTTATATGCTAATGTATACGTGTGCGCTCGCACCCCAGATGCATCCGGCTGTTGCGTGATTTCACATTGCGCGCCGAAGTGAGTCTGGTGTTGTTCTCTAATCTCACAGCACCAATTTATTTTAGCACTTCACACACTACTCCTACACACGGTTCACTCTGTTATTTGGTGTGCATTTAAAAAGCTCCATGCTGAATAAAGATTAGTTGAAAGGGGACATGCCGTATCTGACTTAATTGCTGGATGCACTGTACCCTACACTACCTCACAGTTCTGAAATTTGGGGTTTGAATCTTGGCTCTGGCTATCCTGTGTGGAGTTTGCATTTCCTCCATGTGTTTGTGTGTGTTTTCACCGGGTACTCCAGCTTGTTTGGTTCTTTGAACACTCTAAATTCTCCATAAGCGTGAATGTGTGATGTCCTACGATTGGCGGGCGACCAATCCCATGTGTACTCCGCCTCCTGCTTAAAGTCAGATGGGATAGGCTCCAGCTCATCCGTGACCCTGATGAGGATAAGCGCTGCAGAAAATGGATGGATGGATGGACCTAATGGCTTGTATAAAAATAGTTTGGCCTCTTGAGTACTCGCCTGCCTACTCACCAAGTGTGAAATTACACAACTATTGTAAGTAAATCTTTTGTTTGCTGCCTACAGTATTTCTGACAATATGTCTGTTCAAAATTTTGCTGGATTGTGACAGTGTGGCTAATTTACATCATACCACCACTGCACCAAGTTTCTCTGTCCATGACTTGGCAGCTAGGGTAGCGTAATCCTTGACTAGCCTACGCTAATACTGTAGTCAGGTCAGGATTACAGTAAATATTTGTATGAAAACCACTTGTAGGTATTCCTATGCTGTGTGACGACGTATTCCTTAGCCTCAAATAAACTGAGGATTCTCTATCATCATGTCAAAGTAGAAAGGTAAGGAGAGCTCTAGCGTTAGCACAGATTAGCATTAGCTAACACCATTATTAGCATGAGCTTCTGAATGATGCATGCATCATACTGATCGCTTTTAATAACATTTTGCTTACCTTTTGAATGTGAAGGGGCTAAACAGTACCATGCCATTAAAGGGACAGATTGTGACCAGACATGATGGAATATCCTATTAAAGTTACCCAACAATCAAAAGAGACAGAAGCAACGTAAAAGCCACATAGTGTTGTCTCTGCAGCCTATCTGCTGCCAAAACAACGGCGACCCGTCACGGCCACATTAGCCCAGGTCAGGGGCGTCGCTCTGACAGCGGCGGCTGTCACGGAGGCTACGGGCGAACATGATTACACTGTGGACCGGTGCGAGCGCGCCGTGGACCTCATCACTTATCATGCCAGGGACAAGCTGTGATTGGTGGCTTTGCCGGGCATGTAAATAACAGCACCATGGTCAGAAAGTGATGGGGAAGCACGGTGAGATGAAGCGATAAACCTTGATGTTTGCACAGCAATTGAGCTGTGGGGTTTACTAAATATGATGAAAACCCCTTCACACCCTCCATCTATCTATCTATCCACCCAACCATTAAGTATGAATGTAATGCTTAGGGGCTGAAGATTTGGCTAACCGGGCTGCCGGCCTTTAACGTTTCTGGCAAAAATGCAAAATAGGTCCAGTTGCTTCCCAATAGCATTTATTTAAAGTTTATCTAAAAATGCAAAGGCTGAGCCAACCTGTGACAACACTATACTTTGTGGTCATGGTTCCGTAAGTCCTGATGACATTATTTCCATCAGGCGGTTAGCACATCATACTTTGGATCATGCAAAGATGATTTCTCCGTTAAGCATCAGGGAAACTACTCAATGGTTAACCCTAATGTCTTTGTTGGACAAAATCCCTGTCATCTGTTAGTAGCATCAAGCATTAAAGGAAGTGGGACGGGCAGTTTTTCAAAGCCATGGGAGAATCCCAGTTTTCAAACACCACCCTTGATCTTGTCTTGAGTTGTTTACAAAAGACATAGCTCTGATCTCCACTCAAGTACAAGATGTGCCAAGAGAGAGAGGCTCCTGTAATTCTCTGACAAAGAACCTCCCTAAAATAGCTATTGTCAAGAACTATGTGCCCTGCGATTGGCTGGCGACCAGTTCAGGGTGTACGCCGCCTCTCGCCCGAAGACAGCTGGGATAGGCGCCAGCAGCCCTTGACCCTGGTAAGGATAAGCGGTGAAGAAAATGGATGGATAGATGGAAGAAGAAGAAGCCCAGAATGTTTCCTCCTTTTGTTGGTTCGTGCCCAAAAAAATAGGGAGTCCTGATCCCGTCTGCGGCTTGCGACATCCGTCAGCAAGACTGAACGCGAATTGATGCATCATGCATTATAGATGAGATGTGTCTGGGAATGGGGCAGTCACAGTAAACCCTTGTGGCCGCCTTGAGGCTCACCAACTCAAGGCTAAAGCGTGGCATGTTGTTTACCGTGTTGGAGTCACTGCATTAGCACAGCCAACGTTTGGTATTCCATCATATTTTCTTTTATTTGCTACCTGCAACAAATCCGTCTAGACAGCTACACGTGGTATCTGGTAACACTGCCTGCCTGCTCCAGACACAGGGTGGTCAACACCTTTTTTCTTTTTTTCTATACAAGGCACTTGGAGCTTCGGTATCTTTGGCAGCCACAGTCTCACACCTCCTGGGAGCACAAGTTTCCTCCTCTGTTATTATGACTATATATAGCACCCCCCTCTCTTGTATTCCACATCTTTGTGTAGCAATGAGGCCCCAGTGAGCCACACATGTTGTATAAGTACCTCTATTAGAGAGAAGAAACATGCTGTTTGAAATTCAGTGATGGATATTAATGTTCAGTGATGTGATATTTCTGGCCCTTTTAACAGATTTTGAATGATTTTGGGAGGTGGACCAGAAGCACAGCAGGGTGCACCTTAAGAGCACTTTTACCCTGATTGAAGGACAAGCTCCTGCAGCTTCTTGGATTTTAAGGCAAGATTTATTTCAGGAAAAAAGGCTAGTACAGTTGGTACCACAAAATTAAAACATACAAAAGTTACAGGTAATGGGTGGGAAACGTACCAACATTTTACGGAAAAAGATGTCTAGGAAGTTGCATAGTGAGGTCGAACTGTGTGTGCTTCAAGCAGAAAATACTTTGGCGGCATCTAATGCTGCGTTCACACTGGATGTGAGGTGGGAGGATCATATCAATGTGATGCAAATGAAGCAAATGCGCGTTCAATGAGTATAACTATCTCCCACGATCAAACTCGTGCGAGTAAGCAAACTTTCGCTTCTTGTCTGGTGTAAATGTTGCATAAGCCCAGCTGTGCACTGCAGGGTGTGGTCGAACCCAACTAGAATTTAGCATCGCGAAAGAATGACAGTTGCACATCTACTGACATGCTGCAATGGAAAATTGCGACCCTGTATTGGGTTTGGAGGCTCCACATAGAGTTTGCGTCGCTCAGTTTGCGGCGGACGTAAGGTATTTGTCCAGTTTTAATGAGTGTTTCAGTGTCATGATAGAGATGATCACCATCCGACCACTAATGTTTTTCTAGCGCTTTTCCTTATTAGAGTTGCGGGTGAGCCGGAGCCTATCTCAGATGACTTTGAATCACCAGTGAATCAAGATCTGTACCACCCAATCGACAGAATTCTTAGCGATCATTTGGTCAATAAAAATGTCCATCCTCGGTGTATTAAGCGTAGTGCAACAGTTAAGAAAGATGAGCTGTAGAATGAACCGTCGCCCTCTTGGTTAATTATGTGATCCATCCTGTGAGATGGTCTTCTCCTCACGGCGGGTCAGCAGGACAGTTAAGATTAAAGTCCACTTGGGATAATGTATTCATGAGTAGATAAAACTGAAATGGACTCTCTGCTCCGAGCAAGCTCATTTTCATTGAAATCTGTAGGCAGTCGGAGAAATGCAGGGTTCGTGATGTGGGAACTAGTTTCTGTTTCTGTCGCCGCTCAGCTCTCTGGTGATACACCTTGTACACCCGTTAGCATAATAATTAGGAAGAGGTATTTTTAAGAAGCATACTGCAAACTTGGATGATGCTGCAGTGTAATAGATGTGATGATTTTGCTTGGATTCACAATGTTGCCAAACAGCAGACAACATTTGATGTAAACCACTACTTGTTGCTCATTGGTCAAGAAGATTCGTCATGGCTGGGTTATTGTAATATTTGAAGATACTACGAAATGAGTCCCCGATTCTTAGCATGTTGCTATGCTTAAGCTCTGTACGCTGCAGTGTCATACGCCACAATGTCCGTTAGGCTGCAGCGATTGGTTTTCTCACTGCCATCTTTCGCCTCTCGAATAAAATCTGAAATGACAAAAATAAAACTCACGTGCTAGCATTAGCTTACACTATTCCTGTGCCATAGTGCGGGACATTGCAGTATTATACTCCACAGTCTCCTCTTCTCTTTTACAGCTGTGCAGTACATTTTCTTGCTGCACTCAGTCGCCTTGAATAAAATCCAAAATAACAAAAATAGACACACATGCTAACATTAGCCTAGCCTGTGGCTATGCCTCAGCTCTGGAAGCTGCAGCGTGACACTCTGCACACAGTCTCCACTTTGCTGCAGCAGTCTGTTTTTGTACTGCTCTCACTCTCCTGTTGAGTAAAAACACATGCTAATGTTAGCTTCCCCTGTTGACACTGCGGTAACAGACTCCACAATCTCCCCTTGGCTGCAGCGATCTTTTTTTCTTGCTGACCTCAGTCTCCTATTGAATGAAATTTCTTTTTATCGTTACCAAGAAGTAAATATCGGTGTTTTGTGAGTGTTTGTATCATTCTGGCTGATGCTGTCAATGCAGCGTAGTTTTTCGCGATAGTATTTTGAAAACCAAGCAATCTGAATGGAAAATGTACAACTTGTCCTCCTCTTTTCCATGTTGGTGCTGTTTATACAGAAGAGCAACACAGAAAATGGCACATTTTACAGGCCGTGTGATTTGTGTGCGTCTCTCAGGTACGAGAAGGTCCCCGTCATCCTGGTGGGCAACAAGGTGGACCTGGAGAGCGAGCGGGAGGTGTCGTCCAGTGAGGGCCAGGCACTGGCCGAGGAGTGGGGCTGCCCCTTCATGGAGACGTCGGCCAAAAGCAAAACCATGGTGGACGAACTGTTTGCCGAGATTGTACGGCAGATGGACTACGCCGCCCAGCCCGACAAGGACGACCCCTGCTGCTCGTCCTGCAATATACAATAGCCATCCGAGTGGGGGCGGGGTTGGAGGTTATGGCAGCGACACACAGACACACACTTGGCACACTCTCATACACACACGGCAATTAAATGATAGAACACGATGGAGTTTAACTCTAATATCAGCAGTGGCATTATTCATGATGTGATAGGATTGAGAACTTAAAAACAAAAAACAAAAAAAAACATACCCTCGCCTTATGTTGCTCGCCACCTTTTTAGTCGTCATCAGCAAAGAATTACACCGCAGGACCTTCATTTATTTTCTCTTTTTTTTGAAAGATAATATTCTTAAAATTTACTTTCATGATGCGTTTACTGTGACAACAAAACAACACTAATCGATTACCGGGATCACTTTGCTTCGAGTATTAGCAAAGGTTTGGATTTATGTCCATTTTGTGCAGTGCTTTTTGGGAGCTTTTTTTCTACTCATCGCAGGCCTGAACCAAAGAAGTGACCTGAAAGCATTTCATCTATTTTTTTTCTTCAATATTGTAAATGGGGAGAAACCGCGGTGCAGTTATCCTTTCAAGTTTTGAAACAGTAAAGGTAAACAGCATTGTCTTCCACTTTTTTTTTATTTTTTTTTTTATTCTCATCATCTGAAAATGAAGTCTAACAAATTTACGACTGTCAGTGTTTGGTTATCCCTGCTAGGGATAATCTATTAATTGATCATTCAGAATTATGTCTGTGAAGCGATGGAGGCAAAATGTAGTGCACTACCTAACTCGCAACCAGCGTAGATGCTGTTGATCCACTCTCAACTAGTTTGCTGTGTAGAGAACAACAAGATGGCCTACATCCACGCAGACCTGCGCTGGGCATGCAATTGTAGTCCAGAACATCCAGTGCTATTTTTTTTCTTCGATAAACTGGTTGTGCAAACAGGAGTTTAGAACAGTTTGTGCAATTCTTTTCACTCTATTGGTCGTGAAAATAGGAGTTCAGAACATTTAAAGGTTATTTTCGCCGATTGTTCATGGAAACGGGGGTTCAGAACATTCAGTGCTATTATTTCGATTAGTTAGTCATGGAAAAGGGAGCTTAGACAATTCAATGATATTTTTTTCAATTGATTTGTAAAAACAGGAGTAAATAACATTCAGTGATATAGTTTCTGATTAATTGGTCATGGAAAAGGATCTTACAATATTCAGTGTTAATTTCTCTCAATATGTGGCTAGTATAAACAGGAGTTCTGTACATTCTGTACGTTTTTTTTTTTTCTTTCTTTTTCCCCCCAATTAATTGGTCATGGAAGAGGGATCTGAGAACATTGTGCTATTTTTTTGGTTAATTGTTGTGAAAAAAGGAGTTCAGAACATTCAACAGTATTTTTTCAATGGTCATAAAAAACAGGAGTTCAGAACATTCAGTGCTATTTTTTCTGTGAATTCGTTGTGAAAATGAGTTTGGAACATTCAGTGCTATTTGTTCTGTGTATGGGTTGTGAAAACAGGCAGTGGTATTTTCTCAATTAATTGGTTCTGGAAAAAGGACTTCAGAACATTGAGCACAATTTTCTTCGACAGATTGGTTGTCAAACTCAAGATGCCAACACTTATGATCATACCTCTGTTTTCTGGTGATGTGCTCGCAGGGTATTCATCGTACCGAAGATGAGACTAAGACTAATTCAAATGGTAGTGGACATATTTTGTATGGGAAGTGCCAGCTGACATGTCTTTTAAAGTGACTGCATGGCTAGGAAAAAAGGACTCATATTGTTTTTGAGAAGAATATGAGGACAAACAAATGCAGGTATGTATCCCAGACGCTGTCTCAACTGTGCATCTTTTCAAAATTTTAATTTATATCAGGAAGCAGCCTTTTTTTAAATTCCCTCCTTGTGTAACCAAGTTGATTTTCTATTTTTTTAACGTGACCATTGACTCTCGAATCCTCCTCTGATTCTCTTAACATTTGACACCCGCCGAATAAAAGTGTGTTCAACACTTGGATTGACAGCTTTTTGTGCGAGGGAGTGTTTTATAATTGAATTCTCTTGTATTAACATTTAAAATGTCATCCAGTGGGGCGACGGGGGGGAACTGCAACACTTTTGATGTTGCCTTCCTCTCTCTTGTATTGCACAGGTGCATCCTCATTCCATCTGGTCTTTGCACGCTGGTCTCATAATCCCCTCTGCTCGACAACACCGGAGGGTGTTATGTGCGCCAAACTACTGTGAAGTGAACACACAGCGGCTTCTAACACTTCTGTGCACAATATTCTGTTACTATCAATCAGATAAGTACGTCATTTTCCATTATACTTTAAACTGAGTGAAAATGTTTGAAGATGGTAAATGGATTCCGAAATTTAAGACAAATATTTACACTCTATTAATGCCGTATATGTATATTTTTTTATATATATATAAATTGAAGTTTTCACATCACTTTAGATGTTGCCCAGGTTCACAGCACCTGGGGTATCTCATTAAGATCTAAGGTGAATTGAAGGTATCATTCAGTACGTGTCTGTTAAATGTCATCACTGCTTAAATTCACAATTAATTCCCAATTAATCATCCAACATGTTTGCGTGAGAGTTTAGTACAAAATCTTACAAAAACTTTTCAACATAACATCTAAGTTCAAACGTTGCCGACACCTAGTTTAAAGCAAAAGGGTAAAGCTCTAAAATATGTACGTTTTCTATCCATTTGAGTTACTTTTGCAGAAAGTCCTACTAAGCGTACATTTAGATGACAACGCTCTAGTAATCAGATGACGTTAACTGTGTTCACGGAGACCTGGAAAAGTGACTGAAAATGGTGTAGTATGCATGCCAGGCCTGTAGTGGGCAATGTCACTGGCCAGTTCCAAAGCAGCCTTGAAGCATGCTACACACATACCGATATTCTTTCGGAGACATCCGATAATCGGGGCCGAGTTTGATTGCAAGGAAGAGAATGTCCTTGATATGTGTGTACCTCACTTAAGGCTTCATTGATCATACATACGATCATGGTTGAACAAGTCATAGTGGTACCTTTTTTATTTTTATTTTTGCATTTCAGGGCTTTTGTTTGCGTTGTGATGTTAAAATTCAGTTTATGCTGCAACATTCCTGTTTATAAGGTGCCAGCAGGTCGTAATGAAGACAGAGTGTCTTTTAGTTATTTTATTTATGGTCAAGTAAAGTAGGAGAGACATTTAGGCTGCAGCAGGAAGAAGGTTATTTGTTGTTTTTAGAGGATGACACAATGGGAACAGCGCACACACACACACATATTCCCAAAGGACATTTAAGCTGGCTCTGAATGAGTTCTGGTCATTCTGCTAAAAAGAGACAACATCAGGGCTTAAAAGGAACACAAACAATCCGAGCGTGGAAAGAGTGGACACCGACCAATCTTTCCATTTTCCGGCGCACTTTGTTGACTTTAACTGCGGCCGGCTTATGCAGACACGCTCTGTTGCTTTTTATAGCCGACCGTCCTTACATGCGGCAGTGAAAGTACAGTATAATAACTACTTTGCTGCATTCCGACTTTTGACAATTATAACCCAGACATAGAATGGCTGGCCACGGTGACTTTTAAACAACTACTTGTCCTTTCCTCAAAGATTGGAGAGAAAAAGAGGGACACGTCCATCACGGCTGATTCGTCTTTGGGTGTTCCAAATGGGCTTTGTTCTTAATGAGTATTGACTACGTCTTTGAATATTGATATTGAGCACTCACTGATTTATTCACGTCTTGCTTTCATGATAGAGATAAACCGACGTGTGTGAATGTCCAAGGTCGGTCATGGACATTGAAAAACGTTTGTGTATTTTTCACATTGGAACCTCCAAAGTCGAACACAATTTTTACACCAAGTGCAATCTAAAAAAACAAACTATATTTTTTCTTGCCGGAATGTTTAAAAACAAACAGTTCTTAAAGATTAAATGCAAGTGTATTGAACTTCAAAGTTACCGAAATGTTTAAAAACAAACAGTTCTTAAAGATTAAATGCAAATGTATTAAACTTTAAAGTTAAGGTTTGGGAAAACAAAAATACTGCTTTCATTTTTTTTGAAAAAGTATAATGTTATTGCCATATCATACTTTTGCTCCAGTGCATTTAATATCCTTTTTTTTTTTTTTTTTGTAAGTCTACAGTTACCCTGTTTTATAGTCCATGGTGTGGTGTCCATTTTGACTTAAGTTACCAAGTATGGTTCCTTGCCCTTTAAATTTGTACAGTATAGTAATCTGCTTAAAAATTGCAATTGATGCCCGCCCCCAATTTTGTTGTTTTTTGTTTGTTAATAGTTTAAACTGTAAATACACCACAAACCATGATGCCAAAATATGTTTATATAATTTTAAACTCATTTTACATTATCCTTAAAAAGAAATGACTAATAGATTACATTTTTTAAAAAGGCACCAGAAGTGTGCATGTAAATGCACATGTAGTGAACTCTCCGTAACTCATAACCCAGATTAAACTAAACTCCTCCCCTCAACAAACTTCCTTGACACCGATTAGTGAATTTTCTATAGGACTTCATTGGGGACACAGGTGATCTAGAGCCTATCCCAGGTAACTCTGCACGAGAGGTCCACCTCTATTCACCTCATGTTGCTGTTCTTATGAAAGAGAGTCTGTAAATGTGCGATGCGTTCAGGTGCTTCATTTACTCTAATGAGACAGGCCAGAGGACTGAAGGGCTTACACAGAGGGTCTCTGTGGCTTCATTAAGGACAAGGAGCAGTCTGTGGTATCATTTGCACCGATATATACAGTATACTGTTATATGTGCAGAGTTGCGGGGTGCTCATGAGAAAATAAATCACACCACAGTTACTGTTTTCTTAAAAATGTCCTTGTTGTCGAGGCAGGAGTGACTTTCAAGCAACATGTCATGCAGGGAAAGAGATGCTGAATGGGAGGGAAAAAAACATTCTGTTTGAACATGTCCCACCGGACCCTCACGGCGCAGGTGTGTGAATTAAAAAGCAGACGACTCCTTGTTTCCTTCTCTGGGCTCCCCCAGCATCCCATCTGCGGCGCGGCACGCTGCGCCTCCTCCAGCTGGCATCCTCCACATCATTTTTTGTCAAAATGACAAGGGATGTGCAGCGTGAGTCATGACTGCACTGGTTTCCCATCCTGAAGAGGAAGAGGAGCGCCTTACTCAAATGCAGAGGTCACCAATATTTTGGGAAACTTAAGAGCTACTTTTTGGGTACTGATTAAAAAAAGACAATTTTTACACACACGTCTGGATAACAAATTAGATTAAAATGCATGTAATTGTTATCAACAATGATATTAAAACATTCACTGCCATTGACGGCTTTAGAAGTCAAATATGCATGTTAACTGGGAGGACTGATGGTGAATATTTATGATTTCTCACATGATTAACAATGATTTCACAAAGGTTGGTTGGGCTGAAATGGAGAGAGAGTAAAGTGACAGGGTAGGTAGAAAAAAAACAGGATAGAGGAATTGAGCAACTGAGGGAATGACAATAAGCACAACAACAGTCTCAACAGCAGTAGTAGTACCATCTATAAATCTCTGTTTACATTTTCAAATGATCACTTCTACAACATTCCTAGGAAATCACAATGTCCCATCATTGGTGAGAGCAGGCTCGCACAATATTGGTGACCCATGCTCTAACAGTACTTAAGGTAACACAGACACACACCTACAAATTAAAAAAAGATGTCGTGCCCTCGTGTCAGCAAGACGGACAGAGTGCATGTATTTAAAGGAAACCTGTAAGATAATTGCATTCAAAAAGTCTACACACCCCTGTTCAAATGGCAGGTTTTTGTAATAAACTTCCATCCATCCATCCATTTTCTGAGTCGCTTCTCCTCGCTAGGGTCGCGGGCAGGAGGCGGGGTATACCCTGAACTGGTTGCCAGCCTATCGCAGGGCACATACAAACAAACAACCATTTGCACTCACATTCACACCTATGGGCAATTTAGAGTCTCCAAGTGTGCAAACGGAGCAGATGCTACTCTGGCATGAGTGGCCAGTATATGCAAATAGTGCAGCACGGCGAGACAACTACAGTGAGTGCACGAGTAATACATAATTGGCCCCACAGAAATGTGACAACGAACTCAAGTCAAAAAATTGCCAGCTTGTTGTAATGGAATTATAAGTTAGCTGTTTAAGAAGTTGATTGCAAGAGGGAAGAAGCTGTTGGAATGTCTACTAGTTCTAGTTTGCATTGATCGGTAGCGCCTACCTGAGGGAAGGAGCTGGAAGAGCTGGTGACCGGGGTGGGGAGGGTCCGAGAGGATTTTGCACGCCCTTGTCTTAGTTCTGGCAGCGTGCAAGTCCTCAAGGGTGGGTAGGGGGGGTACCGACAATCCTTTCAGCAGTTTTGATTGTCCGTTGCAGTCGGAGTTTGTCCTTTTTTGTAGCAGCACCAAACCAGACTGTGATGGAAGAACACAGTACTGATTCAATGACTGCTGTGTAGAACTGCCTCAACGGCTCCGGTGGCAGGCCGTGCTTTCTCAGAAGCCGCAGGAAGTACATCCTCTGCTGGGCCTTTTTGAGGACGGAGTTGATGTTGGTCGCCCACTTCAGGTCCTGGGAGATTGTAATTCCCAGGAACTTGAAGGTCTCGACGGTTGACACAAGGCAGCTGGACAACGTGAGTGGCAGCTGTGGCGAAGGATGCCTCCTGAAGTCCACGATCATCTCTACAGTCTTGAGCGTGTTCAGCTCCAGGTTGTGTCGGCCGCACCGCAGCTCCAGCCGCTCCGCTTCCTGGCGATATGCAGACTCGTCACCGTCCTTGATGAGGGCGATGACAGTGGTGTCATCTGCAAACTTCAGGAGTTTGACAGTCGGGTTCGCTGAGGTGCAGTCGTTCGTGTAGAGAGAGAAGAGCAGCGGAGAGAGGACACAACCTTGGGGCGCCCCAGTGCTGATGCTGCGTGTGGATGAGGTGGCCTCCCCCAGCCTGACCTGCTGTGTCCTGCCCCTCAGAAAGCTGTAAATCCACTGGCAGATGGCAGGTGAGACGCTGAGCTGGAGAAGCTTGGATGAAAGGAGTTCAGGGATGATGGTGTTGAACGCTGAGCTGAAGTCCACGAACAGGATCCTCGCGTAGGTCCCTGCACTGTCGAGGTGTTCTAGGATGAAGTGCAGTCCCATGTTGACTGCATCATCCGCAGATCTGTAGGCAAACTGCAGGGGGTCCAGCAGGGGACCTGTGACACTCTTGAGGTGGTCCAGCACAAGACGTTCAAAGGACTTCATGACCACAGATGTCAAAGCGACAGGCCTGTCGTCATTCAGACCCGAGATTGCAGGTTTCTTGGGGACTGGGATGATGGTGGAGCGTTTGAAACAGGATGGAACTTCGCACAGTTCCAGAGATCTGTTGAAGATCTGAGTGAAGACTGGAGCGAGCTGGTCCGCGCAGACTTTGAGGCAGGATGGGGACACGTGGTCCGGGCCTGCCGCTTTGTTAATCTTTTGTTGTTTGAAGATGCGTCTCACATCCTGTCCATGGATGGTTAACGCAGAGGTCAGAGGTGTGATTGTGGTCGCGGGTGCGGCCGGGTTGGTGTGTGGTGTGAAACTGTCCTTTTCAAATCTGCAGTAGAAGGTATTCAAGTCGTTGGCTAGTGTGCTATTGTTCTCAGCTTGGGGGGATCGTCGCTTGTAATTTCAAAACCTTTTTCACCATTGTGGCTTGTATCCTGTACTACTCAATTGGGAAAAACAATTGAGTAGGCAAGTAAAAATAAACAACTAAGATAATATGGTTGCACAAGTGTGCACACCCTCATAACTGGTAATCTGGCTGTGTTTGCAATCAAGTTACCATTTAAACTTATTTCAAATGGGGGTCAACACACACTTTTTCATTGAGTTGTACCAGTTATAGAGCACAATAATGGCAGAATAGGATTAATAGTAATAGTAATGGAAGAATAACCAAGAAGTGAGAATTTATTGTACAATAGATACAACTTTGTAATATTATACACTCACCAGTGACTTTATTAGGGACACTTGCGCAATGTGATGTGAGCATATACAGGAGATATACAGCTTCACTTATCTGATAAGGTAAAGGGTTAGCTGAGGGGTTTTCTCGACTCATCTGCAAAGTTTTCTTCAGTCTTTGTATTCCGTGTCTCCAGCAGGCACCGAGGTGAGAAATTAGGTCATTTTTTTCCTCCGGAGCATTTTTTGCAAGCTAATGAGAATGCAGATTGGCCACAGCTTCACTTTTATGCTTCATATATAGCGTGTCTAACAGAAGGCTGTACTGTGATGTAGTGGTTAGCATTTCTGCCTCACAGTTCTGAGGTTCTGGGTTTGAATCTCAAATCCGCCCCCCCCCCACACACACACAGAATGCCGCTGCCTATATCGGAAACCGACCCTGTTTCGAAGTTACGAACGGTCGGTAAGAATACGTCATGACCGTTGTCACTGTTAGTTTTCATTTGTATGTTGTAAATTATCTCCGAGAAGTGTTTTCCATACAAATATTTACTGTATGGCTTTACTACTGCTTAGCGTTGATTAGCGATTGCCTGCGACGCGTTCCGATAACTACAGTACGTACAAGTTCGCGTTACGTCGTCGCCGTAGGAACGGAAGTCCGTCGTACGCATTTGCGCATGCGCAAAGGAGCCACCTCCAGCTCCTCGCCTGCTGAGCCAGTTCAGCTGACACCAGGCAGCCAAGAGCGGCGCATCACCAACATCTCTCGGCGGAAGATGATGGCAGATTCTGGAAGTCACGGAGAACAAGTGGCGGTCATCGGCAACGCTGACAACACGGAGGCGGAGAACAACATCATCAACACGGTAGCAACAGTTATTTGCTGTCATGATTTCTCTGATGTAGACGTTGAATTTGAAGTAGGCGTTAGCCTGTTCAGCTAGCAGGGGTGTGTGGAGTTCATTCGAACGCTATTACTGACATATTTTGGAGTAGAGACGAAGCGTTTGGTGTTTTACGAGCCTTTAAAGTTATTAGACAAAATTGCAATGTTACAACTGTCAAGAAGAAGTCGTTTTCGACCAGTTGCTTTCGTACAAACTTCACTCGTGACGCTAGCTTGCTAACTAGCCGCCGTTGTTGGTGTTACATGGAGTTTATCCTCTTGGCTCAAGTGGAAATTCCGTGTTCTTGGGGCTGTTTTGCCAATTTAAGTTTTGTTTTGTTTTTTGTTTTTTACAGTTTTGGAAGGGCGGAAATTCAGAGGTGATTGGGGACGTTGTCTGGTCTCGTGACCTGCTAAATACTATCACTACTTGCACCTCCGGCAGCATGGTGTGGTAGTGTTTAGCTGGTCGTCTCACAGTTTTGGGTTCGAATGTCTACCTGTGTAGAGTTTGCGTGTTCTCCCCGTACTTGTACTCCGCCTTCCTCAAATGTGCCCTGCAATTTGCTGGTGACCAATCCAGGGTATACCCCAGCTCAAAGCGCATTTTAACAATGAGGAGAAGCGGATGATTGACTTGCACCTCTGTGTGTTTTATCTGTCCACCTTTACTATCACACCTTACCTTATTATTTTATGGTTCACTACTCTTTAACAGCGAATGTATCCTATGCTGTGCAGATGGTGGAAAAGGGGACGTCGCTGTTGAAGAAGCTGGAGATCAATGTGGCGGAGGCTGAGAAGAGAACGGGCAAGAACACGGTCAACATGCAGGAAACCTACACCGTCTACCTCGTAGAGACACGGTGGGGTTCTGCTAAAGGCTGGAACACTTATACCGATTTTAAGTGTGTTCTTACTGCTCCAAGCGTATGGTGTACTGCACGCCACACACACAACAATATCTCCACTAACGATCGGAAGTCTCTTCCCCCAAACCAGACCTCGTTGAACCAAGACTGACCGGTGTGAAGCAGTGTGGTGCCACAGGGTATCTAAATGTCCTAAAAATACAAAGCTGAAAGAGTACCGTAATAGTGGAAGAAATTGAAGATGCTAGGCTAAGTGTTAGCTTATCTGTTCACTATATTTGATTATGGCAAATGACAAATTATGCAAACACTCAAACACAGCCAGTTGCTCCTTTTTGTGGCTTGCTTCAGCCTGATTCCTTATTGGCTATCGTAATGTTTCATGGCCCACAAAGTCTGTGGCCCGCCCCATCTTGGTATGGGCCAATGTCACGTGACCAAACCAGGAAACAGGTTGGCCAACTTCCTGTGTGTGCAGCGATAACTACGATTACTACGGTCTAATAACACGATATAGTTAAACTGCTGTGGTGAGATAAAGTTATCGTTAGTTTGCGCAAATATAACGTTAGAGGAGATTAACATGTTTTCTATCTAATTCTATCAGCTAAGATTAGCTGCTCCTTGTTGACCATATACAACCTTTGCTCTATTTACTATTAGGTTACAGTAAGATGAGTTTTATGTTAAATAAAAGTTACGAAGCTAATGTTAGCAAATTACATACAAAATATACACATTACATACATTTGTAGTCACATATGTAAGTTGTGGCAGGAGTTTTCACTGTCACCTTGTAAATGTGATGGACATTGGATATGGTCATCTCTGGTAGCTCTTGAAGATCGTTTAAAAAAAAAAAAAAAAAAAAAAAAAAAGACATTGTAGGTGCTTTGTCCCGGTCTCCTGTCATAGGGCAGAGCCGGTGACCTGAACCAGACCTGTATAAACCACACACATGAGGATTTTCCAGTGTGAATATTGAACAGGTTTAATATAAACCTGTCCATTTCCCATGCAACCAGGGAGGAAAAACCACCATGATGTAGATTTTAACTTGCTTGCATAGGTTTCCTCTGACTAATCCAGCTTCCGCTCACATTCCAAAAAACATGGATGTTCGGTAAATTGAAAAATTTTCCACAGATGTGAATGGTTTTGTCTATCTGTGCCCTTTGTTTGACTGGGGAAGACAATTGCTATTGAAAATTTGAATTTTAGCCATTTTATGTTGCATAACTCAATTGTCAGGGAGGAGCTGGACAAAGTGACTTAATAACAACTGTGTCATTGTCCAAACAATTTCAGACTTCACTGTATGTATAATGTCATTTTTCATAAATTTAACAAAAACGTCACTGAGTGTTCCTGTTGTCATGTGTGCAGACCATCTGAAACAGTCCCTAATGTCTCTCCAGCCACCACACCTGACACTCTGTGGCGACGCTACAGTGAGTTTGAGCTACTCAGAACGTACCTGTTGGTCACCTACCCGTACATCATCATCCCTCCGCTGCCAGAGAAAAGGGTGAGTAGAAACAGACATGTTCACTCGTTCGTTCTTGTCCATTAATGTGTGGATGTTTCCACCTTTAGGCGGAGTTTGTGTGGCACAAGCTGTCAGCTGATAACCTCGACCCGGATTTTGTCGAGCGGCGGAGAGTGGGCCTGGAAAACTTCTTGCTGCGTGTGATGTCACATCCCGTCCTCTGTGAAGACAAGATAGTTTTCCTTTTCCTTACAGAGGTTTGTACCACTGTTAATGAATTACATTTCATACACAGTGGAACCTTGCTGGTCAATCCCTGATTTGTTCATATTTACAAAACGTTTAGGGTCAAACTGTCTCTATCATTACTTTATTTACTGTAGAGGTGATGTTTTCAGTAACACTAATGTTCTTAACTGTCATACTATTGTCAAAAGAATTTTTCAGTAAAAGTAAAACACAAGAAAACACATTAACTTAAATGATGAAAAAAAGAAATGAACCCACAGTGGATGAGTCTCAGTTTGTGAATGACATTCTATTTTGGGAAAAGTGGCGCGTGACTGCAGAGGAAGCATGCTTGTGCCTTTTCAGTCAGAACTCATCCCTGCAAGACATTGCTGTGTCCGTAATGGGCGTTCACAGAGCCATTACGGCTTCTCACATTCAAATAATTAACGTCTGGGACAGCGACAACCGCGTTCAACTCAAAGGAGGGTGGGCATTGAGTGTCGGACGTTAAACTTTACACTCTGGCTGGGACTTCCTGCTATCGACTCGTGCCATTCCGCCTGTGATACTTCGTCGGAATCAGGCAAACTTGCGGCTCAACTTCAACTCCCCATCCCGCATCAGTACCTTACACACAATGCAGGGAGTTGTGCAAGGGGCTATTTTTTCATGTAACATCACAAACAAACATTTGTCAACTTGGTGTAGCCATATTGTATTTTGCAGCAGAGATATGTGTACCACTTCCCTATGTTGCAATAAGCTCTATTTCTTATCGCCGTACTTCTCCCCTTTGCCGTCCCTGATACTCTGCTGAGGTGACATTAAACGCACAAAAAAGCCCAAGAATAAGCAAAAGCAGATCACTGAACTTGTGCGAAGTCATGCTTTATGACAGTTCAAGCTTTTGTTGTGTGACATCTTCAATGAAAATGTATTCAAATTCCATTCGGTATACTGTTTAGTCCTACTACTTAGCTATTGCTACAATATTAATATTACTGCATCCAAACAAAAGCAGCTGTAGAAATAACTTGTTTTCAAAAATATTGCTTTAAAATGCATGCATCTTGTCCTTGTTGGGCAGCCCCTGTTCTTTGTAGTACTCCCAATGTCAACTGAAAACATCTTGTAGTTACATGTCATTGTTTTTCAGGAGAAGGGTTGGCGGGATGCAGTTTTGGAGACAGGTTTCCAAGACAAGGTACTGTATTTCTATTCAGTAGTGCTGGCTCTCATATACAGGGGCATCTCAATAAATAATCCTCACCAAAACTCATTGTTTAAATATGGCTTTTAATGTGTAAATTCTACCTTTTATTTTGCACACCTCTTTTATTTTCCCATACACATCTTTTTGATCTGTTTAACCCTGTAATGTTAAGCATCTTTGAGTGTCCAAAAAAGTGCTTTGAATTTTAAAGATAAAAGTATTATTATTTTATTTTAGTTTATTTCCAAAAGTTCATATCAAAAACTGAAGCTCATGTTATACAAATTAATCGAACACAGAAAAATACTTTTAGGAAGGCCAATTCCTATGTACATTCTATATTTCTATTCTAATTCCTTCAGGCTGTGAATTTGGAGTTTTCTTTCATTGTAAGCTATTATCATCCATATTAAATACATTTAGTATTTCATTCTGTGTGTAGTGAATCTGTATAATATATGAATTTAAGTTCCAAAATATATTTTCCACAATATTTTCAGTCATTTAGATGCACCTGTATTATTAAATTCTATCTGAGATATTCTGGAAACATTATAGTATACAAAAGCAGCTTTGAAACGAAATTCCTTGGTCTTTCTCGTTAGGCTGATTCCAGACTGAAGTCCCTGAGTGCCATGTTTAGAGTCAAGAACCCTGACAAGTAAGTGTCATTTTCTTCCATGTTTTTTTATCTACCTAACAGACTGAGGTAAGTTCATATTGCCATATAAACAAAAGAAATGCTGAGGTCCACGTTTTTTTGCTGCATTTCCCAGGCGCTTTACAGCACTGAAACAATATAGCGATGAACTGAACGCTGCCATCTCTCAACTTCTCAGGGTCAGAGCGGTAAGTATCCCAACAATGTACACCAAACACAAACCCTGTTTTATTGCTTTTGCCAATTGTTGAGGATTTGAATTTATTTGATTTGACTTGATTTTAAGAAAGAATAAATTACTGTAACATTGATAACAAATACATCTGAATCTCAACAATTTCTAAATAAAAATCCCATCTTTGAAACCAAATCAGCTTTAAAGTCAATGAGGTGACATGGAGGAGTCGAGGTTGTGCAAAGCTGTCATGGCGGTACAGTATGATAAGACCTTGTACAATTGTGCTCCTCATGGTAGTTGTTTGTGTTTATTGCAGAGAGTAGCAGACAGGCTGTATGGCGTCTACAAAGTCCATGGCAACTATGGACGAGTCTTTAGGTGAGCTTTGTTTTTCTGCATTATTAGTTAATGCCACCAGGGGGTGCTGCATTGACATGTTTATAATTACACGGGTTTAAAACAGTGATTATGTGTTCCACAAGTCATCATGTTGCAGTCATTTGACTTGACAGTTAACAGGAGGCACATTGTGTAAAATATCATTATTGTATCTTCAGCGAATGGAGCGCTATAGAGAAAGAGATGGGAGATGGACTACAGAGTGCCGGTCACCACATGGACACGTAAGTACAAATTGACATCCAGCCATCCATTTTGTGACGCATCCCAGCTGACATTGCGCGAGAGGCAGGGTACACCCTGGACTGGTCGCCAGCTAATCGCAGACCACGTACACAAACAACCATTTACACTTACATTCACACCTGTGGACAATTTTGAGTCTTCAATGAGTCTAACATGCATCTTTCAGGAATGTGGGAGGAAGCTGGAGTATCTGGAGAAGATACAAATTGACATTTAATTTGAATTAAACATTTAAAATAATGTATCTAAGTTCCTTATGAGGTACAAACTGCCAACATTTTATTTATGTACAATATTGGTTGATATATTTTTGACGTGTGTGGTCAGGTACGCGGCGTCAATAGACGACATTTTGGAGGAAGAAGAGCACTACGCCGATCAACTGAAGGAATATCTCTTCTACACCGAGGCTGTGCGGTATGTTTAAGATGGACACTCGTGAGCCACAATAATTCGGTACATGGGCGCAATCCGATGAGATCCAATAAAAGAGCTGTATCAATAATATAGCTTAGTTTTGATTGACACTGTCAGAGACATTTTGGTTACCCTATTTTACTGCAAGAGCTGTGCTGTTCTTCACCACAAATAATCCATCCGTTCACTTTCTATCTATAGCTCTTGTCCTCATTAGTGTGGCAGGTGAGCTGGAGCCTATCCCAGCTGACTTTGAGCAAGGGGCAGGGTACACCCCGGACTGGTTGCCAGCAAACTGTAGACTATAGATGGCTCCTTTTGTCCCCAATAACAGGTGGTGCCACTAGGTAGTAGTTATTACCTTCACACACATTGCTTAGTTGTATTCAATATGTTCATTTACAATGTGTTTCAAAAGTGTGTTTTTTTTTTAAAGTGTGGGGGAGGAGAAGAACTATAAGCAATGTTTTTCTTTTTTTTTTTAAACACATGTAGGGTCTCTCTATATCGCAGATTTTCATCTATATCGGGTGGGTCTGCAGTATTTTCCCCGCTATAAAGCGGTTTTCACTGTCTACATCACACGACAGCACGCATCTTGATTGGCATAGCTGTAATGTTATTGCAGGTCTGGTTCCTTACTTTTGTTAGTATTATGTCTATGCATTTGAGACAGTGTTTTGTCTGTGTGCTCAGGTCAGTGTGTAGGAAACACGAGTTGATCCAGTATGAGTTGGAAGTAGCAGCTCAGGACCTGGCCTACAAGAAGCAGCAGAGAGAGGAGCTGGCCACTGGGGTAACGCATGCTGTAGCTTTATGGATGACACAATTATAGCACTGTGAACTAACCTTTATCTATGCTCCACTTCCAATACTGTATGTGTTTATGCATGTAGATGGTGCGTGTCTTCTCCCTGAAGGGGATGACCAGTAAACTGTTTGGCCAGGAGAGCCAGGAGCAGAGGGAGAGCAGGCTGGCGGCCTTGGAGCAGAGCATCCAGGAGGGAGAGCAGACGCTCAAGGAGAAAAACACAGAGTGCCAGTGAGTTCTTCTTCTCATCCTTGTTCGCTTGTTCTTAGCTCATCAGTGGATCAACACAAGTGCTTCATGGTCTTCTTCTATTGAGAGCTGTCATTTGTTGTTCTTTACAGAGAGTTTGTGCAAACAGCCTGGGAGGACATCGAGCGTTTTAAGGAACAGAAGGACAGAGATCTGCGCGAGGCACTCATCAGCTACGCCATCATGCAAATTAGCATGTGTAAGAAGGTAGGTTTGATTGTACAGTACACATTAGCTACACTTGCATAATCTATTGCGATCCAAGACAAGTGCTGTTCTGTATGAAAACAAATCTGCCTTTTTTTCAAAGTGAATTAATTCATTCAACAGTGTGTTTTTTATTGTGGTTACTGTCTTTGCAATGGCGTAGAACTCCACTGCACTTTGATTTGAACACGGTGGGAGAAATTTCAGTATTGTAGGTCAATTCAAAAATTGAAACTCGTCTATACTGTAGATTCACTACATACGGAGTCAAGTTTCATGCTTTTATTTCATTTTTTTGAGGATTATAGCTTCCCGCTAACAAAAATACACAATGCTCCATTTTAAGAAATTAGAATATTACGTACGAACTATTCAAAATGACTTTTGATAAAGAAATTAGGTAGGAATTGGGCTTTTGAAGTATTTTCTGGAATGTTTAATGAAACCACAGTAAAATGAGTTTCGCTTTTGAATTGAACTTCTGAAATAAATGTACATTTCTATGATATTCGAGCATGAGAAGTAATATTTTTTAAGAAGACGGAACTTTTGATGGACTGCATTTCTTCAAATAATGGCCTCTTATATATGTCGTGTCTTAATCGTGTATTAATTACATAATGCGGCAGCCACCTGAAACAGATCTGTAAGTCCTTCTCTCTGTATTGACTCCCATTTTTACCCTCAAGAAAAAACAGCCAGATCAGTGTTTCTGCGCTGCTTTTTTGGTTTGCCACATACTGTTGTTCAAATGGGCACAACTGTTAACTCTTTGATGTCCGCATTTGAACACTTTCTTGCAGGTGAAAGCTATTTAAGGAGAGGCCCTTGTGCCTTATAGACAGTGTCTATTGAAGTTGAGGCCATTATTTGAGAAAATGCGATGTATTAAAAATTCTGCCTTTTATAAAATAAAAACCATTTTCATTTATCTAATAGTTACCTTATAAAAAAGGATGAACTCAACTATGATCTGTGGTAGTTACAGTTACTACCTTGCTTTTTTTATCCTGAGGGGGTGAAAAAGGAGGCATATATTTGAGGTAGGCATTTCTTTGTCTTAAGTTGTTGTCATAAGTTTGATGTATTCTGTCGCTGCCACAGGGAATCCAGGTGTGGTCCAATGCCAAGGAATGTTTCAACAAAATGTGAGCCACTTTCCAGCCAATCACCACCCCATCCAAAAAAAAACAATATTTCAACTCAAATGTTCAGCCGATCAGTTGATGTCTGACTACTATATTTGGAGATGGACTACTTTGATTTCGGAAGCTAGTCCCGAAACACACGCTCGTCGTGAACCATTTGGTCCAATCCTTCATGTTCCAATCCAAGGTTTGTCTCCAGCTTCTCTCAGTATGATGAGGTGATCATTTCATCCAGAGAGCAGGTACTAGTAACACGTGACGCTTAATACGAAGTACAAGAGCTGTTCTTTGTGGATAACATCGTGCTATGATGAATGATGCCTCAAACGTTCCATTTGCGGTTTTTCCCACTCTAAATCAAGGCGTGGGGAACCGACGGCTCGCGGGGCCGTACGCCGCCTGCGAGAGAGCATTTGATCTGACCTGTTGTAAACTTCTTAAATCAAATAAAACCTCCGAGGAACTGAGGTGGGGCGGGAGTGTAAGGGGGAGAAAGGCTTCCCACCCCTGATCTAAATAAACTGCAATTCATTGTGTCAAATACGTAACCCTGATAAGAAATGCCACATTACTCCGCCAAAGCCTTTAATTTTCTGACATATGTTCTGACAAGGAGTAAACCTTGGTAATTTATTATGACATGTGCAAATAAACTGCAGTGAGTGAGCGCAAGTGAAGGTTGCCATTTTGGTGTGTAATGTACTTTTTTTTTTTTTTTTTTTTTTTTCTCCCTTTCCTTTCCTGAATGACTGAAACATTACCGCTAACTGTCCCATCCAACAAGTTACCAAAGTATGCATGTACTGTACATGTTGGCCCTTAATAATCACTTTACAACATGTACGTCACAAAAATGGTAACGGCCAAATCAAATCTGATCAAATTGTGAATGACAAACAAAAATGTTGAAGCTTTATGTTGTTTTTCCAAATGGAGTTGTTTCAAGGGAGATAATTTTTGTACATTATTGTAATCATTGTGATAAAACGCTAATAATAAACATTTTTGTGAAAAGAAAAGTTCTACGTGTTGTATTCAGGATAATACTTAATACTAACAATCACTCAGGTAAGATCATGTTTTGGGAAATAACAGTTGATGGTTAAATTGGGTTTCAGTTGTGCAGCTGTGAGATTGTTTGATTGAAATCCACCACATTGTGTGCCAACTATTTGAGCACTTTAAATAAAAGTATTTTAATTCACGTGTGACTTTTTTCCATAGTGACTATTATGAAAAACAATGTTAATTAAAAAAAAAAAATCTAACAAAATGGTAAAAACGGTTAATAAAAAAATCTTGGAAGATTCTTACTATTTACTAGAGTTTATTATACTCGCAGTATAATTTTTATTTCTGGTGTAGCCCTAATACTCCTTTGATTCAACGTCCAATGCAACCTGTTACCACTATACTTACTGTTGCTTTATTTAATTTATTTATTTGTTTACGTTTATTTATGACCTGGACGTGTTCATTAGATTCTACGTGATTCAGACTTGACTACAGCTGCGTTAGCGTAGGTTATTGCTACACAACGGCGCGTTTCGATTTACGTCAAAATTGGAGTTACCGATTGCGCCGTACGAACCGAACTCTGTCGTAAACCGAGGAAATGGCCAAAACGACCAGGGGACTTTAATTTAAAAATAAATAAATGAATTGTTTAAAAAAAAAAAAAAAAGCAGGCTGGTGCCTTCTCTGACTTCCCCCGGTGTGTCTGATTTTGGGAGGCAAAACTAGCTCCGCCCAGCCCAATAAAGCCCAGAACCTTCTCTCTTCCAATCGAGACAAAAGAAGGAGAAAGGCGAGGAAGAAGCACATCGCGGCACCTTGGAGACGACTACCAGCACGGACGCGCACACGCACACGCACACGCACGCACACCCTACTAACCTTTGCACCTTCATTGTCCAACGTACCCCGGTCCATTCGAACCGCTGGACGCCGTGTTCCAATGATGTACCTGTGGATTCTGCTGCTCTTGGGAGGTTTGCTTGCTGGACGTGCTAACACGCAAGGTGATTATGATTTCTTTTTTTTTTTTTTTTTCCAATCAATTATCTATCTAATAATTTCTCTGTGACAGCTTCAATGCTCATTGCAGTGTGCGCGCGCGCGTCCATGCATGCCAGTCTGTCTGCGGGCGCGCGCGCACGCGTGTGTGTGTGTGTGTGCGCTCTATTAATAATGATTAATAAATGGGACGCATCAAGGGTCTGTGGTGGCCCCGCTGTCGTTTACGTAATTGCACTTACGTCCATCGGTATTTGGACAACAGCATCATTTTGTATTCTACTGCAATGTTGCCACCCCAATGGATTTGACCTAAAACGGGTTTGCGATTGGTGGCTTTAATCTTGAAGAGGTTTTTTGGAAAAATTGCAATTACAATGAAGGAATAGGAGCCGCTGTAATCCTAGGATCAAAACTATTTTGAGAAAGTGACGTATTCGCAAATAAAAGCAAAACTGTTAATATAGTGGGTGCAAATGCTGAGCCTAACGTTATCACCAAATTCTGACTTTTCTCCTCAGAGATGCTTTTTGCGCGGGATTCACTTATTACTGTACTCCACTTCTTTGAAATTAACACCCATACAATGTAATGAGGTCCAATATAAGATGTGTCAATCAATTCAGCCTTTACAAGTATGATATACACAGTTCGACACTGTCAGAATGGTATTGACTTGTTTGTTTGTGGCATGTATTGTAAAGTGGTGTATTCATATAATTGCAATGCCTTGTACGAAGAGTTGTTTCATATGGTAAGATGAATATTATTGTAAAAAATTGCAAAATGCTACATTACAGTCAACCCAACTGTATTTCCATGTTTAAACACAAACTTAGAATTTACCCTGCAAAAATGATCTAATTTTAAGATTTTAAATGCCTTGAAGAAATTTCATTTTTATTTTTTTTTCTGCATTTCAATATTTACAATATGTAAATCCTTTTAACATCAGCACTTATCAAGCTAATTTTCTAGATGTACAGTTAGAACTAAAAAAACAATACTTCCTTTTAATGGAGACGTGCCATTTTGTTATCACAATATAAAACAGTTTCCACATGTTTTAATGACATCTCCATGACAAAAGTTCTCAGATTTTCTTTGTAGGATAGAATCTATGACTTTAAAGTGGCTCTGGATCTTTGCCCTGCCTATCTTCCAAGTCGTGGACGAAGAATCCCTGTGTGGGGGTGGTATTCAGTAAATCTGCTCAATTGAAACAAAGTGCTCGCTCAGAGATACGTTTTCATAAATGGACAGATAAAAGATTTGCTTGGTTGTTTGATTTCACACTTGCTGGCTCGGGAGAGACTCCAGAGACCCAACTGTTTGTATACAAACCATCCAAATTTCCATCAAGTTAGCCTAGCACATTCAAAAACAAATTTTTTTTTCTCCAGCTTCTGCATCTCCCCTCGTGTACCCCCGTCACCCTCTAGTGAAGGGTAGCCTCGTTTTTTATTTTGATTTTTTTAATTTTATATAAATTTTTTTTTTTTTTTTTAAGATTATGCATGTGTGCCTAATAAAATGATCAGTGAAAGTGATAGCGATCCTTTACGTTGGTGGGTTTGGATGGATGAGATGTTGGCCAATGTGGTTCTACCGCTTCCCTTTGGCTTTAACCGACAAACCACCAGACACACACACACACACACACACACACACGGCTGCACTCTTTTGTGTCTACCTCTTCCATCCCATCATTTTCTTAACCTTCGATGTGTGTTGACACTGAAACGAGAAGCGCCTGCTTGTATGCATTAGCTAGAACCGTTATGTAAAGTTATAAAAGTGACGTATGCGTTGGGAGTGTCTCTGTAATCAGAGCAGACCTCCAGCTGGAGAAAATGCCCCACAACTTCACTTCCCCTCCCCTCAGGGTCCTCAACATGTACATGTGTGTTATGTATGCTCGAGTGTTGACGATGTACACAAAAATGTAGTCTTGCGTGTCTAAAAAGTGAAATGGAAGGTTCACCACCCCTAGATGAAGGCTTGTATTATTGTACCAGGTGTGTGTGTGTTTGTGTTTTACACATTCAACTGCCCTCTGGTGACCGTGTACTTGGGGGAAATTGCACTTTGCGTCCCACAAACACACGATACAGCTTTATACCTTACGCAACGCCTGTGGTCTTACAACCTGACCACCCACACACGCACAAATTAACACACATATTGAGGTGTGCAGTTACTGTTTGGTTTCTGGTTCAAGTAGACACATCATTTCCAGTTGAGATGTCAAGAAAGTTGGCACTGATATAATAGTACACAATGGTGTATATACATAATATTAGTCATCCACATTTGTTGCGGCACCGGTTGTATTCAAATATCCGTTGCTTGAACTGTTATAAGACCGTCACATAGATGGTATTTGGTAGTTTGTCTTGAGCATTTGCCATTATGTGTTAGCATCAGGCTCGTGGGCTTTAAAGCATATTTGAGGTTATTTTTAATACACGTAATTCTCCTTGTTTTATGTTTAGTTGGACCGTAAGTTTCAATTAAGAGTTCCAATAAAGATAAAAAAAAAGCCACCACAGACGTATGATAAAGGTAATAATCATTTAACCAAAAAATGGTACGCTGCGATGAAAGTGGTACACACATCTCTGTCCTGGCTGCTCAGTCAATACGTTCCTTATGTGAGGTGACTTACCGACACATTTGTTTTTGTCTTTTAAGCATTGGTGGTAGTATTGAAGTTGAGATGGCGACAGTTTGACTTTGGGATGATTTTCTATTTCCTATGGGAAAAGTTTGAACGAAAAGGTTCCACAGTATAGGAAAATAGCACTGCACAAGCTCATCATGTGGCACTAAGGGGAAATGTTCAATATTTGGGTTATCACAATAGCGGTGCCTGCATCGAACAGCCGTGAAGTGTGTGAAACGTGAGACTGGTGGAAAGATTTCTTTGGGTGATGCTGGTGCATGCAGAAGTCTTGCCTGATTCTAAGGCTTTGTGAGGTTTTCTGCTTTCTCCATTGGCCTTGGCACAGCGTTGTACCTGTGAAATGCAACCCATATGGACATGTAACGGAAGAAATAAATATGCAGGATGTCTGTAAAAGAGTCTCTCCATATTGCAAACATATTGCCTGCTTAGTTTTACATAAACTGGCTCATATATCAATGTCATTTTTGTTTGTTTGTTTGATTGATTGTTTTTGTCATTGCCAAGCCACTCTAGAATACGAAACAATATAGTCCTGCCGTCTAGCCTCATCCTCAGTGAACCAGGAAGTAGCATGCTAGCTAACATATGGATGACGGACAAAGACGAGATACATTTTTTTCCCCACTTTTGTTAAAGGGACTGATTTGCTGTTTTGATCATCGTAATGGAATCTTTCCCCATTTGTAAATAAAAAAAACTGGTACGGTTTTGTCCTCTGTTATGCTCAGCGAACCAGGAAAGCGCCTGCCAAAATATGAACCACACAAACAAAACCCAAACACAGCAAATCCCAAGACATATATATTTTTTTGGTTAGAAGAGTTGAACGTTTTCGCCATTTGAGGCTAAGTAGAATTGTGGCCCCACACTAGAGTCCAAAATAATATCCTACGAGCTTATCTTTTTTTTGTAAACCAGGAAGTAACCTGTTGCTAACGTAAAGGGGTGGGGAGGGGGGACAGAATATATACTGTCCAAAATCCTTTTCAGTTAGCTAGAAACTTAGATTAATTTTAATTTAAGCCATAATGGTGACACCACCCTTTTCTGCTCCAGAATAAAAAAAAAATGCATGGTCCTGCCGTCTTACATAATTCTTTGGGAACTAAGAAGTAGCTTGCTAGCCAACAAGTGGACAGGGAACAAAACATGAACAGTGCAGTGGTTGTTTTCACCACAGAGGAATTTATTTTCTCTTTAGTCATAATGGAGACAGCGCCCGGATCCCCACTCCAAAACCAAAAATGGTGAGGTCCTCTCATCTTGGGTACGTTCGGAAATTCTATCTGACGCTCTCACTGCGCTCTGTGTGCAGTGTTCAGAGAGGCAGAGTGCGCTCCATTTTCTATGAATTCACAAACGAGCTTGTTGGCCATTGGCAGGGATACGGCAGTGTGTCCGCCATATTGGATGTTTCAGTTCTGCATGGAAACATCTCATCCTGCCGGGCGCTCTGGCCGCTCTTTCTCCTCAGTCAGAGTGATGGGAGCGCAAACGGCACACTCCAACAACGCTTTTCAGTTTTTGAACATTGAGAGCGAGTGACTTTCCAAACGTACCCCTTATAATATCATCCTCAGGGAACCAGGAAGTAGCTTACATATTGTTAGCCTAAAATACATAACTGCTTAAAACAAGAAAATACACAACAAAGTTACCTCGATTCAACCTTTGCGGATTAGCTTAACCTGGATGACTGAGAAATCTCTATTGACAAAAAGAAACGACACAATTTTTAGCAAGCACATTGGGATTTTTGAAATTGATATTACGACAGTAAGTTCAAAATGACTTGGCCAATTTTGCTATTAGGCTAACGATACGTGTAATGGACCAAAAAAAAAAAAATGCAAGTACGGCGCTAAACATTAAATTCTATTAAGTTCTATAAATCTATAACACGTTTGTGTATGTCGTATACTTTGTAGATCGTTGTTCCTTGACGTGTTGGATACAAGCCAGAATACCATCGAAATGTAGAGTTAACATTTTCATATTTTTGCTGTACGAATTACAAAAATCCTGTTCATTCACTGTGACTCATCACCTCGCTGCTCCGAGTCGAGAGTTAACGTGCGGGGTTTGTTCGCTTTGCCTTGGCACTACCATGTCGTTTGGGCTCAGAGGATCGCGTGCGACCACGCGGAGATGCAGATGAGTCAGAAGCCTCCGGGGAAAGTGGTGGCGAGGGAAACAACGAAGGTGCGAGAGACAAAAGGAAAGAAAAAAGGAAGCAGTGGCAACACTACAGATTCAAAACAAAATCACCCTTAAAGGGAAGGGGAAAATGTGACACATACTTAGAAAACAACCTTCCCTTTAAGGCAAGTCCTGTATGTTGGCACCATTGAGAGGGAGGTAGGGGTGTTAATGCACCCCCCCCCCTTTTTTTTTTTTTTTTAGAGGGAGAGAAGGGTAGTCAGTAAAGGAAGTGATAAATGGGAACACAATGTTCCATCAAGTGACGCTATAAGCAGATTGTTTTGGTTTATTTCATTTTACGAGGGATTGTCACACCATCAATCCTGTCATCATGCTCATAACTGGATCTCATTATATGTAATTGCATTCATGTTAAACAAAACAGTGGAGTTAATTCAGATTCATTCAAATAAACAAACAATTTCCTCATAACACATAATGACAATTGAATTAGTCAGCTCAGTAAGTATATCCTTTATTTGTACAGACAGTTTTCTCTTAAGTAACATTTTACCATTCTTAACATTCATACAAGTGTAAGAAGATCTAAAAAAATAAATACATTCTCAGATGCGTATCTTTGAATGTTTAATATCAGACAAGCGAGACAAAAAAAAGCACCAATGTAATATAAAACGAAGCAATAGAACACTCTACCTTCGCTAACAGGCGACGACATGTTTTCTTAAAACTCTTTGTTGTGGATGTGCCTTCTTTTGAAATAAGTGTCACCAAAAAGGCTAAAACAAACAAAAAAAGCAAAGCATAATTGGCTAATCCTCCCAGCTTTAATGCATATATTCTCAAAGAATTTGGGTTGGTTTCTGAAATGCATAACCTTTTTTTGGTGGTTTCACTGCAGTTTACAGTGGGACATACCAAGAGTTGAGTCCATATCACTAGAAGTGCCTTTGGTGTCTTCATCAGAATCATTCAGGCATCATGGAAATGTAGTATTTACATTTTGTATTTGATAAAAACGTGTGATTTTGATCACGTATATTCAGTTTTTATGATCATATTGAACATTTCATGTGTGTCCCTGAAATTGCTGGCCACCCTGTCATTATGGTGTTTTAGAAAGCTAATGTATTCAGTGACATTACAAGCAGCCTTTTGTATTTCTCCGCTTGAGGCCGAAACAGTGGATGGTTGCAGGGTAAATATTTCACTTCTATTTGATAATTTTCATCATATTATGTGTGTTGTATGTTGTCAAGCTTAACATGTCCACTCGGTCATAGTGAAATAATTGATTAAAAAATAATAATCAGAAATTCAAAATATGTTTGTTAAACAGTAACTGAATCATGTTGCTTGATGAAGGTCCACCATGTGCTCATGAAATGCCAACTTTAGCCCAAAATCTCCCCCCTGCCATTGTCCACCCTGTCAGCAAGCTCACATACAATAGTTTGCTGTGTGCATGTACATTGCCTGCTTGCAGTTAATTTATTTAAAAAATGTGGGAGCTTAACTAATATGCATTTCTAAGAGCAGAAAAGCTACTTAATGCAATAAATATAAAGTTCAAAGGAAAATGTAAGATCTTTTTGGGGGTGAAACAGCGATGTCTCAAAGGCACCTTATGGCAGTTGTCTTTCTCGTTCATAGGCTAACATGGCAGCTGCTGTCACTAAACATAAGCAGCCTCGTTATGAAAAACACACAACCGTTCACCGTTATTCTGAACGCAGTGTCCGAGAATAACATTGGGCGCGAGCCACTTGCTGCTTCACCAGGTCTAAAGACAAAGATTTTGTCTGCTGAGCCGGTTCTGGTAAAGTTCCGTTACAAGCTCGTGCACATCTGCCGCCTAATGACTCTTCAAATAAATGATGCAGCGCTTGTGTTTACATTAGACTCGGCACTGTGCCGCGAGGTAGGGAAAAAAACAACAACAACAACAACGTCGCTCTTATCACATTTACTCAGCATGCATGTGAGTGTGCTTGTCTGCTGTTTATGTGTTTTGTTTTGTTTTAACACATGCGTCCACAGCCGAGATGTGTTTGTGCACGTTAAGTTGGTTTGTTTATGCATTCCTTTTTTGGGGGGGGCGGGGGGGGGGTTTGATCCTTGAAGGTGTGTTTGTGCGTGGAGCGTGCCAGGTTGTCTCATTCGGAGGATTTACGGTGCGACGCGCTGTCCTTCGGGCTTCAAATGATACACTTGGCAAACATAGATGTTCTGTTATGAAACTTGCATATATAATGAATCCAAGATGAAGAATAATTTTCTGCGTCAAAGACATTAATGGCACTTTAGTCATTATATTTAGTACATCTATCCATTTGATATAGCGCTTGCTTGTACAACCACTCACATTCACAGCTATGGAAAATTGAGTCTTTAATTAACCTAACATGCATGTTTTTGTAATATGGGAGGAAGCCTCCACAGCTGAGATTCAAACCCTGAACCTCAGAACTGTGAGGCAGGCATGCTAACCACGTGTTCGCCGTGCTTCCATTTTCAGAACAATTTCCCTTTTGTCAACCTTTCCCAGCAGCAATGTCGCCTCTTGACGGTGTCGCTTCCTCGGTTTTCAGAAACGTCTGCCGCTCCCAGCGCTCCCGCCCGTCAGCCCGCTGGCTTTGCTGTCTCAGCTCCTCGCATGCATCAGGGGAATGTCACAGCGCGGTCTCAAAGACGCACACACGTGCGCCCAACAAAGACGAACTCTTCTTATTTTCTCATTAGTGCACACTCGCAATGCCAGCGTGGATGCAGGCTTTTTATTTTGTGTGTTGAGGCAGGTTGGATGTGATTGATGTCATCCCATTGTGGCTGCAGCAGGAACACATTAGCACAGGGTGGGGCTGTCTGTGTGTGTGTGTGTGTGTGTGTGTGTCAGTGAGGTTATGCTTTTTGGAATATGCGGTGAACCAGTTTTTACCTTTCAGGCAAAAGTTAGAAATAACAGATGGAAAACAAATGCAACAGTTATACAAACCGCAAGCAGACTTGTTTTGTTTCTTTGTGGACTTCTCAAATGCACATGGTGGAACTGCTAATGTTAAACACAATTAAGTAATTACTTTACAATGGATGTTCCAAATAACAATTGAAAATTCCTAACTGTCGTACAATTGTAGAAACAAGTTAACTGCTGTTAATCCAAAAATGTAAAACAATAAAACAGTATATTAAAGGAAACATATAGTATTATGTAATATCCCAAGGATCACAAATATAATGCTGGGGTGCCAATATTTTTTAGCACGACTGTAGGCAGCTGACAAAAGGTTATTTGGTTGTTTAATTTCACACTTGATGGGTGAGCAGGCACTCCAGAGAGACCCAACTTTTATACATGCCATTAAAAAGTCAATTTTCCATAATATATCTTTGCTGACTTGTAATAACTTTGTCTCACGTTATTCTTATGTCAAAAAATTGGCCATTAAAAAAAACAGACAAAGAAAAAGCATGTCTCGCCTGACATCATGCATGATGGTGGTTTGTGGTTCAAGACTGTGTGACTTTAGCAGGCTACTTTTCGCAATCATTGAATTTGAAATTGTACGACTGTATCCTCATTCAAGGCAGCAAAAGAAATGAGTGTTGGTCATTCTTCTGTTTTTGGTTTGATGTTTGCCTGGTCTTTATGTATTTTTAAATGAGCTCTTCACTAAATGTGTGCCCTTTGTTTATTATTTCTCAGTCTTATTCCTTTAACTGCCTCTTTTTAGATGACGTGCCCCCAACAGATGATGCGACCGTCCATTCAACCTTGCTGCCCGAATTTGAAATGCACTCAGAAATGGAGGCCGAAGCTGCAGCAGAGGTGAGGACCTGTCGGTTTATTGCACCCGACTAACCAGACACATTAGTAATTGTCACTCATGTGTTTGGTAAACTGAATACCCCTACATTTCATCTTCAGCACCCCTAAAAATGTCACATCATTACAAGTGTTTGTATGTTATAATATATTATTACCCTCCCTTTTGTGGCTGTCAAAAGCATTTGGTTCACAGAGTACAGTATAGTTTATGAATTTATCTGCCAGCTCAAAGTTGATTGGAATTATTTGGATTAGACAGTCAGCCGGCCTGTGGAAGATGGCGCAGTGGAAGGACACATTAGATGTGAAGGGATTTTGTTAGTTTAAAAAATGATCTAAGGATATCTGGTCGCCCTACCTGAAAGTTAAATTATGAGACTTTGCTTCTCCATTTAATACAGGAAATGCTACCAGGAAGTGAACCCGAGTCAACTGAAGCTGGAGCCCATGAAGAAGTGACGCCAGCTGAGGGGGAAGCAGAACCAGAGGCTCCGTCAGAGGCAGAAGCGGAGGATCCCGCAGAGGGAGAATCCGAAGGAGAAGCAGAGGCAGCTCCAGAAGGAGAAGACGACGTGGCAGCTGACCCAGAACAAGAGGCTGCAGCAGAAGAAGAAACAGAGGCTGCAGGAGAACCAGAGCCAGAGCCTGCACTAGATCCAACGGCCGAACCAGAACCAGAGGCGGCAGAAGAACCAGCAGCAAAACCAGAGGCTGCAGCAAACCCAGCAGCTGAACCAGAATCAGAAGCTGCAGAAGAACCAGCAGCGGAACCAGAACCAGTAGCTGCAGAAGAACCAGAAGCTGAACCAGAACCAGAGACTGAAGAAGAACCAACAGCTGAACCAGAACCAGTAGCTGCAGAAGAACCAGAGGCTGCAGAAGAAGCAGCAGCTGAACCAGAACCAGAGGATACTGCAGCGGGAGAAGCAGAATCAGAGGCTCCTGAGTCGGAACCAGAGCCCTCAACCCAAGGTGATCAGGAATGTTTACATTTAACATGACTTCATGTTGGTGTGAATGGTTGTCTGTGATTGACTGGCAACCAGTCCAGCGTGTAGTCTGCTGTTCCCCAAGACCCTCAACAGTATAATTGTTGAAATGTCATTTGCTCAAGAGCAAATAAGATCATTTGAGTTTCTCTCTAACCAGCTGTCAAAGTAACAATCATTGTCATTCTTATTAACCGAGGCTAATTAAATATCTCCTGCTTGCCATCTGTTCTTTCAGGTCCTTCAGATGGTCTAGAAGATCCAGAATCAGCGCAAGACATTCCCGACGTCGACGAACAACCTTCTGCCAGCTCTGATGCTTCTCATGTCCACAAAGAGGTCAGTTAGTGTCTCAGGGGTTTTCCGGGAAACAAACTACAAAAAAATCCTTGAGTCTATGGAAAATATCTTTCTTCAATTGAATGCAAATTGCAAGCTGTATTCAACACCCCTCTAAGAGTCCCCTGTGCTAAATAAAACATTTTCACAGCATGGATCTGAAGATGAAGGCACAGCAGGAGCAGACGCAGCTGTGCCACATGATGAGTCAGCTCACGTGGAGGTGGACGTCGGCACAGAAATCAAGGCCCAGGACCCTTCAGGTGAGGGTGTATAATAATAATAATAATGAATAATACACATTCACATGTGCTATGTACAGTACCATTTTGTATTCAGGAGACCTTTGTACAAAAGCTAGCAACATACTGTAAATAAGTAGAAAGTGGAATTGCTTGAAGGTATTACTATCTGTGAATACTAGCGTGGGAGATTTGGCCCAAATGACTGTCGTTGGTTGGCGGAGGTCTCTCTCTACTGTCTTAACAAATGGCGTTTTCCATCCCATAAGAGTGGCCTCCACTCTAGCGGAGGCTATACCTCAATTTATTGTCTACTTGAATGATAAGTGGCTCACCTCAAATAGACACCTTCTGTTTAAAAACAACCAGCGCTGCCACAAGGTGGCTCTAATTACCTTTTACTATGATGCGCTACCTGTACAGCAGTCATGGCATCTGTAAAGCTGAAAGGAGGAAGTGCTGCTGTCTATACACAAATGAGCCTGGAATTGGGCTTGGTACACTTGACGTAATCTAATCAATGGAGAGTCAGGGAAGTATTGCAGAAATGTAATATATATATATATCGTCATTACTATGTGTAGTAATTTATATCATTTTTATTGTTCCTATGTATCTGTTGAACATTGGTCTAAAAATGCATTTGACCAAATCTAGGCCAATAAATGCTGAGTGGAGCAAACAAACAACCAAACAGTATTGATAAAGTGTTTAAATAAATGTTAATTTATAGAATGACACAAACAACTCATTAGAATATAATGAGTCACATCGCACTGATTGTAATGAGTTGGAAATTATGGCAAAATTCAATATCCATCCAGTCATTGTCTTCAGTGCTTGCCGGAGCCCATCCCAGATGACTTAGGGTGAGAGGCGGGGTACACCAATCGGTCGCAGGGCACATATAGACAAACAGCTGTTCCCAGTTCCCACCCACCTTAGAGTCTTCAATGAACCTAACAAGCGTGTTTTTGAAATGTGGGAAGAAGTTGACGTACCCGGCGAAAGCCAACGCAAGCACGGAGAGAACATGCAAACTCCACACAGGTAGGCCGCAGCCCAGATATTGAAACCCCAACCTCAGAGGCAGACGCGCTAACCGTTATAGCACCGTGCGCCCACAAACTTAAAATCTTAATTGTGTGTGAGCTGTTCTTTCTGAATAACTACAGCATTTTCCCAGTGTGTCATACTGTAACGTGACCCCATAAATATCCATGGAATAAGTCAAAAATGTTACGTAATCATTATTTTGACACGTGTCCAGTTCTCATGGCAACTCCCTGTTTTCTCAGCACATTGATATGAAACATAATTTGGGGAGGTTTTCTTTTAAACACAAATGACCTTGACAGGTTGTGGAATGGGTGGGTTGCGGTTAATTTACCTTGAATTCAGAGCGGTTATGTTGTAAGCAAGAAACCTTCCAAATAACCTCCGTGCGACTTTTAATCACAGTGGAGGTGTCACCCTTCATTTGTCTGCACAAGTCTTTGTTTTTTTTCCTCTGCCCACATTTGAATAACTGCCTTTTCTAATTCCAAGCCTTTATTCATCTGTTAAATATTAGCACTGCACTTTGTAAATTCCCACCTGACTGTATGTCCTCCCTTTTGTCAGTCATGAATAGAAATACGGTTGAACCTTAAAGGTCCAACGCAGTCCTGATGCGGCTTGACCTTCTATTTGTACAGTACATAATTTATAATTATTAATTTTCTCCTATAGAAAATGATGGAAATAGTAATGCTTTTTTTTTCCCCCCAAGGTCAATACTTTTGCCATCAGAAAACTGTACTGGCAGTGCTTCCATTATTTTTGTTATCGATTTTAATCTTATTTTCACTGGGTCTCCACGAGATTTGTACAAGTTTTTGTGCAGCTTTTAAAGTGTAAACAAGTCAACGTGAGCCACGGCTGCTACATGACTTATTCGTTATGGAGTGTTACTAGAGCACCTGTATGGTATCGGTTTGAAGTTTTATTTTTTGGGAATGTACAATTATTTCAAAATCAAAAAGAGGAAATAAACTTACCTGTCAAGCAGAAATGTTGCGAATTCCGCATCGCTTCTAAATCCTCGAAGCTTCACCTCTGAAACGCAATGCCTATGTTCACGCTTATTTGCATTTATTTTTTTATTTTTATTGTTTTTTTTCTTGGGTGGATATTCGGCCATAGTTTCAGCAAAGCTCCTGAAACCCAAGGTAAGAGGTCAGTGCAAGTGGAGAGAAATGATTGACACCACGTCAGCCACGCCTTCTGTCTCTGATTAGAGGCACAAGATCGGGCCAGAGAGGGCAGATTTTTGTTTTGTTTTTCACTTATCATTTTACTCGTATACTATTGTCAGGTAACACTGACAGTTTTAATAAATATGACTAAAAGTGTTTTTTGTTTTTTTAAACTGCAAACTTTCCCTTTAAAGGCATAATTTTTACCAGAAATCTTTAGCTGTGTGAGTCATCCACTCAAATACACACCCCATTTTGCCCTCTTATTAGTTGGGTGTAATTACTTTAACTATGAGCGATACCACCATGTGTCATGGTTTTATCATGACTCACACAGAGCAGACATAGCAACTGTAAAACTACATTTTCTCAACCTCCAGTTTTTGTGCGAATGTAGGCACATTTTATGCTGTATTATTGGATGGACATTAACTCGTGAGATTGAGAGTATCCATCTTAACACTCGTGCCAAAAGAAAGTTGTTCTTCCATCCGAGACTGAGATTCACTGTGTGAAACCGAAACTGAATGATCACAAACCCTAAATTATATACTAACTTCTACCTTGACCTGCCCTCCCCAACACTGAACATGCTGTATAAATCTTTCAGGCTTTTCCCAAAAGAGCACTGAGCGAGGTTATAATGCGTTGCTGCTGTCAGATAATATCCTTAAAATGATGTCATCACCAGTTCACACAATCACGGTTAACGCCCTTTGCTGCTATTGTTACGGGCTTGTTATTGAGCACAGCCCTGCGAGGCATTTACTTATAGCCGTGAGGGGAATGACATGATGATGGACGGGTGGGGTTACCATGGCGATGGTGGGAAGAGACGCCGTCATGTTGTCTGAGTTGTGGGGGGACATCTGGACAATATCCCACTTGGGTGGAGAGGGATGAAAAGTGACCTGCAGAGATTAATTTTGCCTTTCACTCACCAGTATGCGTGAATGTGTGTTTTGTTAGATGGAGGCTTTAACTTGGAAGATGCTCTGTCACAAGGCGACGCACAGGACATGCCGGCCCATTCAGGGCGCAGCAATAGTGGCGGATCAGTGGGTAAGTCGCCTGAAATCTTGACATTCTCACACCCATAAGCATCTGTGAAGAAAAAGTGGAAATTACAATAATAGTCGCTTTTCAAGTTTAAACTACAGTTCTATCATCACACGTTTACACTCATCCTCATGATTCTCACAAAGCAAGAGACTGTATGTGGAAATATTTGTGTCTGTCGCTTTTAAAGTTGTATGACTTCTAGGTTTTTTTTTTAAGGTCCACTTCAAGTCAGTTCATCACAAAATGAATCCAGAGCATTTTGTTCATGAAGCAAACATAAACCCGAAAGTTATACTCACAGTATACCCAAAAGTGCATAGGGGCATTACACTGTCATTTATTGAATCATTGTAATGCTTCCCACGCAGTACTTTTACTTTCCATTTTGTCAATAATGTGAGAAGGTGTTTGTTTGTTTTTCCCCCTTAAAACCCTTTTATTCGCCACCTGAAAGCTGAGTCATCCAGGTCAGTTTAATCATTATAATCGAGTGAAAGGCGCTCCTCCCGCGTACTCTGTCATTAGTGGCTTTGTGGGACAAGTTGAAGCAGGTATTAAGGCAGTCATGACGACACATGTATACACAAGGCCATAACAAGCTCTTGAATGTTTAGCCTTCAGCCTCCCTGAACAGCTTTTTAATTTTTTTCACCCCCCCTTTTCCGTAGCACATGTTTCTGAAGCCACAGGAGAAGGTAAGCAGACCCCCATCAGAGCAGTGCTCGTTTCAAGTGGTCTACTGCTAAGTTTATTTTAAAGGTAGACATCAAACAAAGAGAATTACACATGGTGTATTTAACCAAACCACTTACTAAAGTCAGCTTGCTTAATGCTAGCACACAATGCGCCATGTGCAGACTTGCGAACGGAATTAGCGTTCATGCTGCGGTAATTATAAACCTGTAAAGGACTTGTATTTGACCACATACAGTAGCAACACATGCAGCGAGCACATACAACAATACCCGCAGGCATATATTCTTTATCCTATGCGAAAAAGAAAAATAGTATTGGAGCTTAGTTGCGACAGTCTTCTGTTTCATCATCAAATCTACGTGTAGTATGTCTATGTATTATACTGCCCCCTGGTGGCAAAGGAAGGAGCAGCACAATGCCCATTGAATTGAAATGATATACAAACTGTTTAATTGTTTACATTCTATTTAATTACTCCATTACAGTACTGTATGTTTTCATGGAGTGTAATACTGTAGAGTGCTATCTTTCTTATAACAAAATAAGTAAAATAATAAAAGTAATTTTGGGCTCTGGAACAAATTAATGGCATTTCCGTTCATTTCAATGGGGAAAGATGACTTTAGATACATGTGTTTTAAGTTACAAGTGTGGTCATGGAACGAATTATAAAGTTGTAAGCCAAGCCACTGTATAGGCAAAATCATCTCAAATCAGTTAGCTTTTGTCACTAACCATCATAAATACCTTATTGCCCACAGGCAATGTTTTAACATTTCAACATCACAAACTCTCAGACTAGTGTAATAAAGAAGTTGACATCTTTTTTCATTTTTTCCATCAGACGCTGATGCTGAAGGTGAGTTCTCTCCTTTTGTATGTGCGTGCGTGCTTGTGTGCGTGTGAACATAACCAATCGCCTTTGAAGTTCCTGTTCGACCTGCAGCACCAGCATTTTATTTTTTTATTGCATGACAACAGTGCCAAGCACTATCCCAATTGTGCGTTTCACAATAGTAGTCAACAAAAACATCATTCAAATTACTGATTTTAATCAAGAATTGAAATGATGAAGTGAATCAGCAGGCTGTTTTTCCACAGGTAGGTCAAATTGCTGTGTGCAAATTGCGCAACACAGAGTTTCGGTTATCATTGAAGAACTTCAAGCCTACGCTTTCCATTCATCCATCAAATTTCCACACCGCTTATCCTCTCACTAAGGTCGCGGGCATGCTGGAGCCTATCCCAGCCAACTCTGGGCAAGAGGCGGGGCACAGCCTGAACTGGTCGCCAGCCAATCGCAAGGCTCATATAAACAAACAACCATTCGCACTCAAATTCACACCTACGGACAATTTCGAGTCTTCGATCAACCTACCGTGCATGTTTTTGGGATGTGGGAGGATACCAGAGTACATGGAGAAAACCCACGGAGACACGGGGAGAATGTGCAATTTCCACATAGATAAGGCCGCATTTGAACCCGCATCTTCAGAACTTTGAAGCAGATGTGCTAACCAGTCATCCACCGTGCCGCCGCCTATGCTTTCCCTTTCATGGAAAGCATGTTGCACCAAGCACAGACACATGAGCTAGCGTAAACCATTCTGCTACGAGCAAGGTTAGTTTGTCTCAGTAACTGGCTAAAAAAAAAGAAATAGGGTCAGTCTCGAAAGTGATGCTGGTTGTGCCTTTGTAGTAGTTTGCGTAGCGACGTAGCGATACGCTGTCACACGGCACAAGAAGGCGCGCTCAGTCATTGCTATAATTAGCGTTTTTCTCAATTTTCATTTTTTTTTTTATTTTAAGATTATCTTTATCTTAGAAGTGTTTTTCATACAAATGTTTAGAGTGATTTTGAGTTTGCTACCGCGTTAGCATAGGTTAGTGATAAACTACGGTACGGCCATAGCAACGGAACTTCATCATATACCAGCAACCCCTATAAAGGTTTAATTGTCTGCCAGAATGTATTTAAATAAAAAATCATACCTTATTTTGTTAAATATTTGTATTTTATTCAAATATGATTGCTCATGAAGCCTCTAATTCAAATTTTTTTTTTTAAATTAAGCCTCACCCCTCATCTGAACAATTCTTTCCATTCATACTTTGTTGTCATTCTTGTTGTTGTCACGTACCTAACTGCAGTTTATTTCAAATTGTTGCTGTTCTTATTTATACTACCATATGTGTGCTACTTTTCAGCCATGTGGTAAAAGTTTTGTACAAAGTTTGCGATATGAGTAGTCCACAACATGAGTTACGCCTGCTGAAAACTACAGAGTCACAGTATCACTCACAGTTAATTTCTTTTCTGACTCATCATGTCAAACTGTTTGAAATGAACTTCTTTTAATCCTTTGTTCCATTCCCTCACTTCCCCCCGTTCTACCCCGACATCCTTCCTCGCCGTCATTTTGTTACTTTGGAGGCACAACATCCTGTCATTATAGCCACGTGGCAACTAACACCATTTATTTGACACAATAAGACAAATTATGCAGATTTAATATTGAAACAGGCAGTGTGTGCATGCGTTTCATGGACTCTGCAAGGTTTAGATGTATGCTTCGACTTGGCATGAACACTATTCGCATCAGCATTGTCATGGTAACCAGGTCGCAGCTATGGGCTGAGTTAGGTTGCCACTGTCAATGTTTTTTTTTATGGGTGATAATTCGGAACGGAAGATGAATGAATGAATTACAACATACTGTACGAGAGGTGACTGGGATGCAAAACTGCGAAAATAAGTACATGCATCTGTCTCTCACAAGCTAACAAACATCCATCCATCCATTTTCAACACCGCTTATCCTGGTTAGGGTCGCGGGACGCTGGAGCCTATCCCAGCTGACTTCTGGCGAAAGGCGGACTACACCCTGAACTGGTCGCCAGTCAGTCGCAGGGCACATATAGACACGGACAACCATTCGCACTCACATTCACACCGTCACTGAGTGGGAACTGAACCCACGCTGCCTGCACCAAAGTCAGGCGAGTGTACCACTACACCATCAGTGACTAAGCTAACAAACACAGTATAGATTTTGTTTGAGATTTTTATCCAGTGATACGTGGAACTCTAACACATTAACTTGTAATAAACTACTGTAATCTGTTTGGTGTTGGCCATACAAAGCAGACACTGTTGGATGTCAAAGATATTCCATTATATATATTATATTACACAATATATATACATTATACTGTATTACTTTAAACAAATATATTGAATTTTATATATTTATTTTATAAATTAAACATATTTGTGTTGATGCACTATACAGGTCTGTTTTAATTTAATAAACAAAACAAAAAATTAAAAGCATTATTTTAGCATTAAGTATTACAACTTGTTTATGCTTTATAAAGGGATTTACAGACACATTTTAATTTCACGAGCAGTCGAGGGTGTACCCCGCCTCTCGCCCAGAGTCGGCTGGGATAGGCTCCAGCACGACCGTGACCCGAGTGAGGAGAAGTGCTACGGAAAATGGATGAGTTTTAATTTCCTGAACTGAATCAAAAATGCATTTTTATGTTGGCTTATGCGTCTGTTCAAAAATGAAAACATATTGGAAAAAAACCCACATTTCTTACAAGTGGTGGAAACAGTACATTACATAGGTACCTTTTAATTTTATAAATTGAGCAAAATCATTAGCAAATCATAACTTATTGAGGTAATGTACATACCAAACAAACCACTTAAAGATTTGAATATGTAAAAATGTGTTGGTAATATTGCCAATTTTACCATATCCTGCAGATTGTATTTACATTTTTTAAATATTCTAATCTTTTTAGGATTCTGTTTACTTCTGGATGAATGACCACATACTCCCACAGACACAGCGGAGGCAGCAAGAATTGTTTTTGAATGTATTTGTTTTTGCCTTTTAGAATCCGGTTCGGGCTCCTTGGCGGCGATCTTATGTGGTGTGGCTGTGGCCGTTGTGGGAGCAGTCACTGGATATTTTACCTACCAGAAGAAGAAACTCTGTTTCAAAAATGTACATGGTACGGACATTGTCGTCTCTTTACCGAGACTTTTACAAACTGCACTGTGACAAAATACCGTATTTTCTCGTGTACAATGCGCACCCATGTATAATACACACCCCCAAAGTTGACCTCAAATTCTGGAAAACCCTTCCACCCATGTATAATGCATTTTTACAATGCATGATTTTGCTTCTACCCATATGATCAAAATTATTCTGAACTTAAGCACTTTATTTGAACATGTAATCCTTTTTTGAATTTACTTCCTCTTATTTTGAAATTCACAGCTCTACTTTTATTTAGTAAATGAGAAAACACACAGTTGTGCTCATATGTTTGATTACCCAGGCAGAATTTGTAAGATGGGTACAATTCTTGAAAGAAAACATGAAGGACCAGGCGAAATACATTTAATTTAATTTTAATGGGATTCAAATTAAACGGTCAAGCATTTCAGAAAAGTATTATCATTAAAAAAAAAAAAAAACATAAACATAAAGGAATTAATGATGGGTGTTGTTCAGTCATCAGTCATATTTAAAAAATATATATTAAACAAATTCTGCTAGGGTATGTAAACTTATAAGCACAACTGTACATATATGCAGTCATACGTACCCCTGTCATATTGGAATGAAAGCGTAGGCTACACTTTTTTTATAACCACTAGGTGGTGGTGACATTTTGGAATGAAAGTGTACAGCTTTTTCATAACCACTAGATGGCGGCATACCTTTATAAAATGTGAAAGTTTTTTCCATTTGCCCCTATACCCAAGTATAATGCGCACTATTGACTTTTGGGGGGATAAATGCGCATTATACACGATAAATTACGGTAAGTCATATGTGCCAGGATCAGAGGATCATAGAATTATGCTATTTATCACACAATTAGCACACATACATGTAGGGGCCTCAACATTAGGTACACCTGCACAAAATAATGGCTTCCAATCCAAGAGCTGTAATAAAAATTCTGCCTTTGCAAAGGTAAGATTCTGTTTTGATTGGTACTGATTATACAAGTGGAGCTAAATATTAGAGGCAGTTTTCTATATGCTACAACCACCATCATATACATAATGTGCCATATATTTCAGCTAGCTGGTCAAAGAATTTGTCATCCAAAGAAACACACATGCAAGCATGATGCGAAACAAAAGACATTTTCACGTAGTCAGCTGGAAAATTGTGTTATCACCATCAATACAGACACAAACATTGTCGAAATACAGTCAATTCAGCGGCCTTTTTATTTACAGTCAACTTCAGACTGTACGGTAACACGATTTGCCAGTAGTCACGCAACATGTAAACAAAAAAGATGAATGACTGAAACTGCGACAGGCAAAGGAGTCTTGAACAGCAACAGCGACGATATGTAATGTTATGTTCACGTGAATTATATGAACCGAGGTAATTGCAGGTACTGCAAAGATTTTATTTCATGTGGGAGTGAGGTGTCCCAATGTCAAAAGATCTGATTGGCTAACTGTGAAAGAGACTTTTAATGCCTTGACTGGCTTTTTTTTTTTAGAAGAAGATCCGGAGGCTGCACGCAAAGCAGACGCAGGCGAGGCTCAGTCAGATCCTCAAGGTACGACAAATGGCCACACACACACACCCTCAAAGCAAATATTAGCAGTACAGTATTGCATTTTTTATTTGATCTTTTTTTTTTTGCAGTCCTTAGCAACCTACTGAATTCCTCGTAGAGCGGAGGTGATCACGTGACTCGACCCGGACCAACCACAGTCAAGCAAAGTGGCACGCTCGCTGGAGGCTTTCTCCACTGTGGAGCTGCATTACTGTGAGGCCCCCATGTTGGGCTTAGTATGTATGTGTGTGTGTTTTGTGTGTGTGTGTGTGTGTGTGTGTATTAATTAGTGCAGTAAGTGGGTAAAGCAACAAAGCAACTTGATTTGCAACAACAAGAGGCCAGACGTTTGTATGTCCAAAGTTATGTCTTCATGACCGAAAAACTTTTTATAATTTTATTGAGACACGCCACCCATCCATTTATAGGAATTGAAGAAAAAAAAACAAAAAAAAAAAACACTGTGACTGATATCTTTTTTTTATGTCAATTCTATTATTGTATGTTGACAGGGTTTAGATATTTTAAACCAGCCACTATATTCACTCAATGAAATAATAATTGAACATGGAAACAATCTTGAAAAAATTGATTACAAAAAAAGGATGTGTTAAGCGGGGTACACACATATCGATTTGTAACATCTTAACCGATCTTTAAATTGTGACAAACTACACACATGACGAGGAAAAAATAAATAAATTGGGGAGCATGTGCTTACTGCCACACACACAAGGATTTGCTGGCGTAAATATTGAACAGGTTCAACATTTATGATTGTTGGCACACCACGGGATTATCACTCAAAATAATCTTACCAATGCATCTGACAATCGGGCCATTGATCGAAAGGGAAGAAAAATTTTCAAATTCAGACAGATTATCGATATGTGTGTACCCTTCTCTGGGCGAACTAATTCAAAAGGACGCAGATCATGTCAACAAAAATCACACAACGCAAAGTCGACTGGCATGTGTAAAGCAATTGCAGTAGTCAGTTGATGGGAAATGGAAAGTTCTGACGATAATATTTCCTGGATTATGGCAGAGAGAAATGTATTAAAATAGCTGAGAGTCGATACATGATGTCGGGGTTTCCTAAACTTACCTTAATGTCATCTATTGCCTGAACATCAACCTAAACTGTACATAAAGTAATGATAAAGAAGCTTTTTTTTTTTTTTTTTTTTTTTTTTTTAACAGCAGACATGAATCAAGAAGCCCTTTGCAGTAAAACTGATTTAGGTTTAGGAGCCCTGCTACAATGAGCAAAAGTATCAGGACTGATTTGTGATCTAACCAAGACATTTTGGATTTGGAACATTTTGGCGAAGGCTACTTTTCGCCTCCTTAATGGCATGATTGGTTGGGTTTGGTGTGGAAGAGTGTGAGAGCACCCAGACCTCAACCCCATCAAACACCTTTGGAATGAACTAGAACGATTGTGGACTAATGAACAATATTCCCACCCAAAAGAGTATACGCTATCATAAGTGCAACACTCCCATTTCGTAGTCTTGTGTCCCAGTACTTTTGCTCATTTGGGTGTATTTTAAGATGTATTAAAAAAGTCCAAATGGCGTTTTAGTAGCTTAGGCCAACCGTCACTGTGAGTTTTTGTACGTTGATGTGCGTCAGTCTAGTTTTTCTAGAGTGCCTTTCACTGTCCCAGCCTAGCTTGTCCCGTGTGTAGACACACTGAATGTCTCCTAAACGTCCACTCTTTAATGAGACGCTGACTTTGTTTGGGCTTGAAGCACTCTCGTACGCACTCACCAGCCACAACTACAGAGGCGCACCTGCACATTTACCAGTACTGTAAAATACAGTGCGTCCAGTAGGTACAGTAGACACGTCAGAGGAGGCACAGCAGCTTGAGAAACATCATCATTCTCGTTTACGCTCTTTTGATTTAATGATTTAATCGCAACATTTTCCCATTTTGAGCAGTAATGATTAATTTCAAAGCCAATTCACCTTTTTTTTTTTTTTTTTTACCCGAATTTGAGTCTGTGTATAACATCCAACACCTAACATCCATTTTCTCTTCAGGAAAGCAAGTAAATAACTACAATTTGACATCTTATTCAAGATATAATCATATACTTTACTGTTTTGTTTTGTTTTTGGTAAAACAGTACATTTGAAATTGTATATATAACAATAATTATGATATTTCATTGTTTCAGTTCAAGATTCTACATCTTTGTGTATTAACCATTAGAGAAACATTTTTGTAATTGCCAACGCTGTTGATTTGCGGCAGCTGTGGCATGAACCTTATATTGGGTGGTGGTGTAATACATTAACCACTGGAAGTGATATATGGTAATGTTGCTGATGTCAGAATCCACTGTGATATGGTTGAAAATTCCCTGACTTGAAATTTGACCTATGCTTTGCAGTTATTGTTAAAATAAGATGATTTATAGTAGGTCTATTTTGTACAGATGTATGTTGTGTGTAATTTTCAAACTTATTTTTAACTCCCCGGTCCAAGTGGACATACTGTAACAGTAGCTCTGTTTATTGGGTTATTTAAAAAAATGAATAAAAAATATTGATCTCATTTAATAATGGGTTAACTGATTTAGTAGTAAAAATAGTAAAATCATTTTTTTTCATACTCATTAAATAACGGTTAATTAATTGTCATTAAATGAATTAAACTAAAATAAAAAATGTGAATTATTGAATTTTAAAATGTATGTACATGTTTCACTTTTTACCTCATTTACGAAAGACTGCCCCTCTGTCCATTTTTCAAAAAATAAATAATAATAAATAAATAAAATAAAATGTGGCCCTTGCTCACAAGCGTTTGGTCTAGAGTCTGGCCTACACACTTTCAAAAAAAAAAAATAATAATAATAATGCTTTAGCACATGCAGGTGTACCTCATGTTGTGGCCTGTGAGTGCATTTTACAGTCTCTACTACCTATTACTCAGCAAGGTGTGCCTCTTTATTCCATTCAAGCCAGCTGTCTTTTTCTAACATAATCCCCATTTTTTTTTTTTTTTTTGTATTTAAATCCTGTCCATGGTGTATAGTGAGGTGCCTCCGACTGATTGTCTTTGAATAGCGTGTGTTATCTTTCGTGATTGTTATTGTGGAAAATTGCCTAACTATGAGGGTCTGCATCGAAGATTATTTAGTATGTAGTGTAGCGCAAACTGCTAACATCTGAATGTGTTTTTATTTTTATTTTTATGTTGCCTTACATTTGCTGTGTTCCCTTTAAACCTTGCTTGCTGCTTTACGGTTATCCTTTGGAATAAAAAAAAAAAAAAAAAAACGCCACACGGCTGCAATACTGTACAGGACAGAGGCTGTTACTAATAGTCTGGCCGCAATTATCTGTGATTTCGCACATTAAATAATTACTACGTATGAATTGGAGGACTGCAGAACGCCTGGTCAAAGCTGTGTTTTAAAATGCCTTGATTAAAAACAATAACAAGGGATGGGCCAATTTGAGTACATTTTCTTTATATATTATGAGGAACATTTCAATGAACGCAGTAGTAAAGTCATAATTGCAGTAAATATCTGTATATATAAAAAAACAATACGGCAGTAACTGAGAGTGCCTTCTTGTGACCTCAGTAAAAGGTTTGGAAGTTTTGCTGAATTTATTTGATTGAATGTAGCGAAAACTAAGAATGAATCAGTATATCAGTCTAAATAAGAAAATCTCTGAATGTTCTGAACTTCTGTTTGCGTTGAAGTGTGCAGGAGTTGCGCCATAACGGGGATATACTGTACGTTGCTCCACCTCGCATCGCTGATGTCATGTTGTGCTTCTTTAGACAGCAAACTAGTTGAGACTCAGTGAGCAGCATCTCATTTTGTCTTCAGTTGCTCGAAGACACGATTAATCTACTCAATTCTTAATGATCAATGAATCGATTAGTATGCCTATCCTTAATAGCCAGTGACGCCTTTTGAACAAAACAAATATGGACAAACAAAATCCCATTTTCAAGCCTTCAAGCTAGAATGTAAGCACATTGGGCTTTGCTTTGTTGCATCATTAGCGGACCAGTCCTGCCTTATAAGCACATCTCGATTATGAGCGGCAACAAGGTTATGAACACAAAACTCTTTAGAAATATCGAGACATATCATTTCTTTTCTATGAATATTTTGTGTGTGTGCGTGTGTTTCTTTTTATGTAGAAACTGTCATCAAGCATTTGTGGTGTAAATAATGTCGAAGAGGTGAATTAAACAAGCAGTTTCAGTGGGAGTCGGCCTGTGTGTCTTGTGTTTGTGTGTTTTATGTGACTGCAGGCGTCAATGACTTTTTCTGCACCTTGCGGTATTAGATAAGTCATAAACACAGGGAGGAATGACAAGCGTGAAGGGGTAAGTAATGGTTGTGACGTGAAATGTTTGGCATGTCAGGTATTTATAGAGACCGGTTGATGGTGACAGCTCAATAAAGCAAAATACTGTTTAGCCCTCACCCCGCCCGCATGTAAAACGTGAGCATGGAATTCCTGCAAATGTATTTAAATTGCTTTTTACACTAAATATGGTATCATTAATATTAATACTGTGTAACGTCAAACGCAGTCTGCAATTTTTCAATGGGAAATAAAATAAAAGTACAGTGGTGCTTTGAAGTGCGAGTTTAATTTGCTCTTTGACAATGCTAGTAACGTAATATATACTGTCTGTGTGTGTGTATATTTATATACATACACATATATATTATTAATTTTTTAAAGAAGCCCCTGAAATAAATAATTATTAAACATGTTCAGTTGAATTGAATTAATGTTCATGTTTATTGGTCACTCCATAAGTTCAAAACAATGGGCACAACCGGGAGCTTTAGTTTCTCACGTCTCACATGATTAAATGACATTTCACAATGTAATTGATAAATGGATGATGTAATTTATGAATTCATATGCTAATTCATTCAATTTGGTGCCTTGCCTTTACATTTAATTTCGGGACAAACAACCCTCAACAAAGGTATTTCATTCATTTGCGATGACATAATGCCATTATATAAATTTCATTATCTCCATTTCAAAATTATATTAAATTCATAATCATGTCATTCTTCAAGAGGCTCTGAAACAAATAATTATTTAAAAGGTTAAGTGTAACAATTATATGATATGGTACACAAAGTAGGTTTCATATCATTAACAATTTCAGTTTATATTTCAATTTAATTCATGAAAGGATACTTTAATGAAATATTTTAGCTATCTCTGCAAATGCCTATATTATTTATTGAATTTTGGTTTCAACCAGCCTCCTAAGGAAAAACAAATAAGGTTGTACAACTCTACTTTCAGGTTTTTGTGATGACGTCAGTTACTGAACCGAAAAAGTGGCCGAGCACGTCCGCCTGTGTGCTTTTTATTTATTTATTTATTTTTACGGCAGATGGGCATGCTTTACGGCATCTGTTGTCCCTTTGAACTGTCGAATTTGTAGCCTCTGCTGAACTTTTGCAGCTATGCGGTAAGTTCATATTTAAACAAATAGAGGCGAAAGGGTGGCAAAAGTCTACAGCACCAAAACTTATCTGTACTTATACTCGTTATGTTGGCATTGGCACACACTAATTTGATCTGTATTGTCATCATTGTCATTAAGAAATGGACAAAAGCCCACCTTCCTCTTGTGTGCAGTTACTGTTTTAACGACGCTTCACTTGACAAACCTTTAATGCTTTTTTAAAATTGTTTTTTATGTAGGTCATGGAATCAAGATTTAGTAAAAGAATGTAGTAACAACTGTTGCAATCAAAATTAATCTCCATAATTGTTTATATTAAACAATGCGCAGGTGTTCCTCGCTTTACGACGAACTTGCCCGAGCGTGTACGTAAATCGGAATCGTCATAACTTAACTATTCTTATGTATCTATGTAATTAGTCCGAATATAAAATTTTCTGCTTTGTTCGTGATAGTATTTGGTTATTTATTTATTTACTTTCTTAACTAGTTAGTCCTAACTTAACTACGCTTATGTATTTATGTAATTACAGTCAAAATATACATTTTCTGCTTTGTGATAGTATTATTTTTTTCTTTTTCTTTAATTTCTGAACTAATTAGTCATAACTTAACTATGCTTATGGATGTATGTAATTACAGTCCAAATATGTAACATTTTCTTCTTTGTTTGTAGTAGTATTTACTTACTATTTAATTTCTAGTAAACACCAAATGTAGTTAGCCAGCTGTGGCCCTTTTTGAAACTGAGAGCTCCTTGGGTAGGCCTACTGATTATTGCAAACGGATACCAGTTTGGTCCACATTTCCATCCATCCATCCATTTTCCATACAGCTTATCCTCACTCAAGTAGTAATTTTGCACAAATTACCTTTGATTCTGTTATTTATAATAAATGCTATTCATCTATGTGAGGACACTGATCATGTTAAACCTTTCTCAGAATTGTCATTGAAAATGATTTAACAAGGTAGGAAATAGATAGATACAGTGGCGGTTCTCGGGGGGTCGGGACCAGTGCCCCTCTAACGCAGGGCTTTCCCCCCTCACCCCCACGAATGGATTGTGTAATACTAACGAAACTTTCAAGTGCCTGGACTAGTCATAGCTTGATTGCTAACTGCACGATGTAGTGGTAGAAATGGGCCAAGCTATTATTACTAAATAACTCGCAATTACGCCAAATAGCCAAATGAAAAGATGTCTCTCTGTACTTAAATACTGGGGGTGGGCTGACTCATGCTGTTTTCTGTTTGCGTCAGCGCACCCGTGTTTTAGCCCCTCCAGAAATATCAGGGATTTTTACGCTATATTTCATCAATTCAGTGATAAATTGTTCTCAGTCTTTGCACATTTGTACGACGAGAAAGAAGCCCGGTGGAATGCAATCGCAGTCGGTTGCACCAAACATTACCAAAGACATGGCCCCCATTTGTGTGTTGTAAAACGGTGTTTTTATTTTTTTTGGACTCGAGGTATGTGCTTCCGAGCAACAAATTTTGGTGAGGTCGCCAAACACTACATAAGCAAAGCGTGTGAAAGCGCCTCTCCAATGTCCCATTCAGGCTTATTCTGCTAGCACGTCTCCTCCTGTTCCCGATGCTAGCGAGCAACGTCGCAGGGGAGGAGAGCATCAGAAAGCCCAACATCGTTCTGGTGATGGCGGACGACTTGGGAATCGGTGATGTGGGTTGCTACGGTAATAACACCATCAGGTCTGTCCAAGTTGGTGTTACAGTCACGCGCACTTGTCGTCAAGTACATGGTCTGAGCTTCTTGTTGTCATCCCTTGCGTGCCACTACAGGACCCCCAACATAGACAGGCTGGCCTCCGAGGGGGTGAAGCTGACTCAGCACATCGCGGCCGCCCCGCTGTGCACCCCGAGCCGGGCCGCATTCATGACCGGACGTTACGCTGTCCGCTCAGGTTTTTTAAATGAAGACTTTTGAGTATACAGTACTTACTTTCTGTTTGTTTACATGTAACTCTTTTCAGGGATGGCGGGGTCAGGCGCAGTACAGGTCATCTTGTTCCTGGGTGGATCGGGCGGGCTGCCACCTGGCGAGACCACTTTTGCCAAGAGGCTGCAGCAACAAGGATATACCACCGGCCTAGTTGGTGAGAGCTGCGATTGGCTGGCAACCAGTTCAGGGTGTACCCCGCCTCCCGCCCGATGATAGCTGGGATAGGCTCCAGCGCACCCGCGAACCTTGTGAGGATAAGAGGCTCAGATAATGGATGGATGGATAGTCGGTGAGAGCTTCGTTATTTATTGAGCCTATTTCCTCTTCCTCCGAAGTGTGGTCATGGGCAACCCCTAGTGGTCCACAGATGTGTTGCTTCAAATCACACGTTTTTATTACTTCAACTAGCGTCCGATCACTAACTATCAAGTAATGATACTCTACAACCGATGCAGGTAAATGGCACCTTGGCGTGAGCTGCGAGCACACAGGGGATCACTGTCACCACCCCAATCAGCACGGCTTCAACTTCTTTTACGGCCTGCCTTTCACCTTCCTTAACGACTGCGTTCCGGGAATGGGGACGAGCGTCCAGGCCGGCCTGCAGCACGCGCTCCGAAATATGTCCGTGTTGCTCGCGGTTGGCCTTTTCACACTGGTAAGGCCTGGTACACACATACTATAAGGATTTGCCAAATAATTGAAAGATTGGTTATCTGTGACAGATCCCGCACTTGAAGTAAAAAAAAAAAAATCAGACATTTAACAGTTTTGGTCGTATTGTGTATGGTGTGCTAACATAATAATAATAATAATTAATGTGATACGATGGCGAATATCATTGACATGCTAATGGTTAGCATCGATAGTTGTGGTTTTATTTGAACACAAATGGTGGAACAACACATGTAGACATCACCGATTCCCAAGTTGTCCGCCATCACCAGAACGATGTTGGGCTTTCTGAACACATGTGGACATTATATACATGTAGTTACGTAGACATAAACTCACAGGCATATATAATTTATCCTTTATGAAAAATGACTAGTAATTAAGAAACTTAATGAGTAGTATTAGGAAAAAGAAGTCTATTATTCTTCATTTGTGTCTGTATGGCTGTATAGCACAGTACTGACTCCTGGTGGCCAAGACAAGCACACCGGAAGGAGCAGCAGACTCAACCAGATTGCAGCATTACGTTATGATGCACAAAGTGTTTAATGCTTTACATTGTGTTTAATTAAAAATTATCTTTTTTTTTTAATTAGCCTCTTAATTGCTTCATTTATATTAACTTTAAATGAACATTATTTAGCTTTAACCTGGAAACTAAAATTTAAAAAAATACAATTTTACAAAATTTCCCCAAAATATGGCAATATCTGCTCTTGCGTTTGAACTCTTCACATAGAGAAAAAGAACACATTTCAGATGAATCCTAGTCTAAATGAAGCTTTAGTTCCAATGTCAACAGCAATTTTCTAGATTCATCAGTACAACAACTAGGCCGACTCCCATTTTCAAAATGGCTGCGCACATGAAACCGGGCTTCACCTCCCATAAAACATCCCAGAAAGTGAAGGTCAGAGATGGAAAAAGAATAAGCTGTCGTGCAAGTGAGTGTTATTTATCATCTTTAATGAAATATTGATATATCTGAAGTATGTTTGGATTCAGTAAAAATCTGAAATCTGAGGAAGACAGCAATTTCTGTAAAAACTAGTATCGAGAAGATCGCGACACAAATCACCAGCATATAAATCTCCCGGATTTTCTTGCAGCCATAAAACTTGAAATCGCTCTCCTCCAAAATGACCAAAAAATGGATTCATCTCACTCCTGTTATCAGCAGCTCACTTGATTGTTCTCCGTGGAGTCGACGCGGTGGGAGGTACAGCATTTGTTTGCTGATGTCTCTTGGTCATATACTGTACACACAATGTAGTTAAGTGTATGAAGTGCTGCCTGCGTCCACAAATGAAGGTAGAAGACACTTTGCTGGCCTTTTCAATCCACTAGCTCCACCCCAGTCATCTTTAAGTGGATGACGCAGCCGGCGACTTGCGTCTGTGTGCAGGTATGTGTCCGTGCTCGGGGCCTTGTCGACATCAGCCTGTGGCTCTTGGTGGTCCTTCTCTCGTTGAGCGTCCTGGCAGTCGCGGTGTGGTACATTCCCTTCGGACTGCTGCCCAGGTGGAACTGCATCGTCATGAAGGACCAGAGCGTGGTGGAGCAGCCCATGACGGTGGAGACGCTGCCCGTCAGGATGCTGACTGAAGCGCAGCGTTTCATCGAGAGGTTACTGGAAAGCACTTCTCATGTTTGGGAACGTTGACATTTTAGATTTACTGTTATGTGTACGGCAAGTCCAACGATATATCTGCTTTTATTCTCTCCAGGAATGCTCATCGTCCGTTCCTTCTGTTTTTCTCGCTGGCTCACGTGCACGCGCCGCTCTTCCGCACAGCGGCCTTTGCTGGCAGAAGCCGCCAGGGTCGCTACGGCGACGACGTGGAAGAGATGGACTGGCTCGTCGGTAAGCAAGCCTCGATAAAACGGCACGAGACAGCGGAACCCCTAGATTGGAACGCTCCGAACGAAGGCCGCACAATTTGAAAAATTGTTGTGAAATCTAAACGAATTGGAGCATCCCAGAACACTTAGAGAAGAATTTCACTGTACATAGTGACTACTCTTGTGTTTTTGTAGGTGAGCTAACGAAGACTGTGGATTCATTGGGCCTGGCCAACGACACTCTGATCTACTTTGCATCAGACCATGGAGGACATCTCGAGGATTCTCATCCTCTGATTGACCAGGCAGGAGGATGGAACGGCATCTATCGAGGTATTTAAGCTCCTTACCCCCTTATGTCCACCATAAACGTAACAAAAAGCTCCTCTTTTACTTTACTTCCAACAAGATATCTGCTTTTATTAAGTCAATGTTTTAAGTAACATTTTCATATTCTTAATGGTCCTACAAGTGTGAACACAACTTAACCCCTGTTAATTGTAAAAGAAACTCAACTTTAATGACCAATGACTAACGTAAAGGTGTGTCGTGTCACGTTTACAGGTCCTCGCCAGAGTACTATTCGGGAAGCGGGGTCAAAAAAAAAAAAAGAAAAAGAAAAATTCCTCGGAGTTAAGTTTAGACAATAGAGCAAAATCCAAAGAGTGTTGCTTAAATCTGTCACTCACTCAGTCAGTCAGTCGCTCAGTTAGTCAAAGTGCTGCACGGTTATGGAATTCAATCATACACATACAATAAATATAAACACAAATCAATAAAAAAAAAAACTTAAGCTTAAACTCTTCTAATTTTGTCCCATCAAGGTGGGAAAGCCATGGGAGGCTGGGAAGGTGGCATCAGAGTCCCCGGTATCTTCCGCTGGCCGGGCAGACTGGCAGCTGGGAAAGTGGTGAGCGAGCCCACCAGCCTCATGGATCTCTACCCCACACTGAAATATCTGGCTCGGGACACCCAACCAGACAGGTCTCGCTGAGATTTTGACCGTTTTGACGTTTTACAAGGTGCACTGTAGTAATGTGAGTTTCCATTCAAGACCCTTGGATGGCCACAACCTCATGCCGCTGTTGGAGGGGACGGTGGATCGATCGGAGCACGAGTTCATGTTTCATTACTGTGGCAGCCACCTACACGCCGCACGCTGGCACCCGGCAGACAGTAAGTTAACAGCAAGTGATAGTATACATAGCTAATGGTGGTGTATAAAAATAGTGAGCTATAACAATGCTATAGTGAGCTATAACAACATTGTTGTACGACTGTACAACAATGCGACAACGCCTCAATGTCATTTTACCCAGGTGATTCCATCTTCAAGGTGCACTTCTCCACCCCAAACTTTTCACCCCCGGGCGCCGTGGGATGCTATGACACGCAGATCTGCCTGTGTCACGGAGACCACGTGACGCACCACGACCCACCGCTGCTCTACGACCTTTTCCAAGATCCCTCGGAGTCACGGCCGCTGGGCCCCGACACGGAGCCTCGCTACGCGGAAGTCCTCCGTCAAGCAGCCGAAGCCGCGTACAGGCATCGGCGCTCCTTGGCAGGCAAACAGCCGGACCAGCTTACCTGGGAGAAGATTCTGTGGAGACCCTGGCTTCAGCCGTGTTGCGGAACATTCCCCTTCTGTGGCTGCAAAGAAGACACGAGGTAGTAGAGAACAATTATTGGACTTTTTAGATCAGGACAGGAAGGAGGTTGTAATTTACACCGTGTGCCTTTAGAGGGCAGAGTGAGACTGTGTTTGACTGTGTTTGGCCAGCTGTTCAAGCGGCAAGGGAGGGAGTTGGCTAAATGCTACCACTGGGATAGTTGACTAGGATTATAAAAAAACAACAACAAAAAACATATATGGTTAAATATACAGTAGGGTTGTTGTTCATTCTAAGTCTGAATTCTCCCTTCATTCAAAATATAAGAATGAGTTGATTTTGAGGGCTATCTTACATGATGTCCATGGTAAGGTCCCACAAGGGTCTGTGAGATCCTTGTTAAGTTTGAAGGCAAGCTTGATTAATGTAGCTCCGTTCAAAGGTCACATACATTCCTGTTTTCCTCGCCAGGGCTCCCCCAGGCACAATTTGCAATATGTATTACTGGTATTATTATCTGAAAGGCAAGAACACTTATTATTTTGAAGGGTATTCAGCACACGGTCGCCTTAGTAACCGAGGTATGTGTTCATCTTCGTCTACTAGTTGCCCTTTTCAACTTTTTTTTTCAACTGTGGGGCATAAATAACTTGGATTCTGCCTAGTAACAATTGGTGGGACCTTGAAAATGCTTGTTGGGCGTGTATGGCATGTGCATTCTTTTATTATTATTTTTTTTTTAAATAATGATTGCACTTCATGAAGTCTGCACAGCAACATCCCGGCTGATGAATCAGAGCAATTGCCTTGCTTTATATTGCTATGTTTATTATATTTTATTTCAGTGGTGACATTTTATGACAGATTTATGTTGTCTGTGTGATTTTTAAAAGACAATTAATTTGAAAAACAAACAAAAAACAACAGGAAACATCCATCCATCCATACCACTTATCCTGACTAAGGTCGCAGGTGCGTTGGAGTGTATCCCAGTAGACTCTGAACGAGAGGCGGGGTACACCCTGAACTCACATTCACACCTACGGGCAATTTAAATTCTTCAATCGGCCTACCGTGCATGTTTTTGGGATGTGGGAGGAAACCAGAGTACCCAGAGAAAACCCACGCAGGCACAGGGAAAACTTGCAAACTCCACACAGGCGAGGCTGGATTTGAACCCGGGTCCTCAGAACTGTGAGTGAGATGTGCGAGCCTGTAGGCCACCGTGCAGCCAAACAGGTGACATCGTTTAATCAAACAGCCCTGTAGGTGTGGCAGGCCTATAACGTTTGTATTGGCCTGTGAGGCACAAACAATTTGAGCCTATGGATTTTGCCTAGTAACAAGTGGACCAGACCATGAAAATGCGTATTGGGCGAGGCAGGCATGTGCAGTTTTTTTAAAAAGTTTTTTTAGATTGTGCTGCATGATTTTTTTTTTTCTAGCATCAAATGACCTGACAAGTGAATCTGAGCCATCCATTTACCCTACGATGGTATGGCTGCAAGATTTCTATTTCAGTAATGACATTTTGTAATGACTGATTATATATTTATGTTTGTGTGATTTTACAAGACAAGTGTGTATTTAAAAATAACAAAATAAGACCATGAGATCATAGTGTTTGCGATGCGATATATAACTTGTTACGAGTAACAAGGTACAAGGTTTTTCTTTTTTTTTTTAATGGGGGACAAGTTATCTGTCCCCATGAAATTTCCCTGTCAACAAGTAGACAGGACAAGGAAAAATAATCAAATTAATGTATCCTTATGATAGATATTTCCAATGTCATTTCAGTTGTGAACTTTTAAAGTGATTTATGTAGATTTCTTGATTTGGAACCTTTTTTATGACTTCATTTAGGTACAGAAATGAATGTCAGTATGACACTGCACTTTGTCGGTAACATGCTCATGCTCCCCTCCCCCCTTTTTAACTTTTTCTGGCTCAACATTGGAATTTGCTTTTAGTTCAGACACTTTCAGGAAGTCCGCAGCACGAGTACTCGGAAAGCTAGGGTGGATATAGTCCCGGTGGGCCTATAAGGATACCCTGTGGCTCTCCATACTGTATCTTCACCAATAAAAGACTGTAAAGACTGTGGGAACCTCTCCAGCCTCAGTGTCATCATTCATCATCATCAGCTCTTGGCCCGTCTCCTTCCAGCAGTGGCTGACTGTCAAAACATCAGAGTTGACTGCAGCAGAAGCCAATAATTGCTCTCCTTCCCATCCCCGATCTCCTCGTCTCTTTCTCCTCCATCTCCTCAAACTGCTCTCTTCATCTCCTCCTCCGCCTCCTACGCCGTGCCTGCGGCTATTCAGCTTGCATCTGCAAGTGAGTCGGGAAACGTCACTTACATCGTTACTGTAATCGTTGCAGTTTCTAGCATAGTATTTCCTCCTTGGGCCCCCCCAGCAGAGAGATGTGCCCCAATCCACTTGAAGTACATTACAGTATCTCCTCTGTTCTATCTGCGAAAAGTAAATCAAGCAGCCGAGCGTACCTAATAACATTCGCCTGTGCATCAAAGTTAATGATGGCTGGTGGGGTAGAATGTTGCTGGCCGTTCATCATGTCGCACATGTGAGCGAAACACGACCGGCACGGACGCACACGTGTCTCTGTGCACGCACTGTATATCATGTGCAGAGCGGGTGAGGCTGCTCTCTGCAAAGGTCAATGTTGCAGGAGAAGCCATAAAGCATTTCCGCAACACCCGCTTTGACACACACAAATACAGATCTGGAGAGAAAAGCGGAATATTAAAGGGCGGCTTGAAATAGCTGCTCTGCAGCGTTGAGGATGTGAGGAGATGGTAGATGTAGCGTGAGCCAAACAGCCCACATAACCGACACCTATAGCGCACCTATCGAGTGTTGCCTTGTGTGCTTATTTCAAATAAATAGTGCAATAAAAAAAATGTGACAGGAATACTTAATCATCCATATGTGGCTTATTGTATGATTTATGCGGTGGTTGTCAGAATGAGACAATTGAATTCGGTTGAGTTATATTCATAACGCTTTAAATAATGGATAAGAAAAAAATCTTGTTTGGATGTACAGTTCATATAAACCAACCCCCCTGTTCAAATGCCAGGCTTTTGGTGTATAAAAAATAAGACCAAGATAGATCATTTCAAAAGGCCCATTAATGTGACCTATAACCTATTGATATATATTAATTGAACTAAATTAAATCTTTTACAGATAAAAAATAAACAACAGAGATAATGTGGTTTTCACAAGTGTGCACAGCTCTTGCGTTTGTGTCCAGAATTAACAAATCGCATTAAAAATCATATTAAATGGGAGTCAGCACACACCTGTCACCATTTGCCAAGTGCCTCACCTTAACCCCAAAATAAAGGTTTGCTGTTCTAGTAGGCTTTTCCAGACATCTTTGTAATCACATCTTACAGCACAACTCCGCAGCATCAGAGGGATATCTCATTGTTCAAAGGTGCTGTATCAGTCAGGCGAAGGGTACATTTCTAAGGCATTAAATATACCATGGAACACAGTGACTGAAGAGAGTCATCATCAAGTGGAGAAAATATGGCACAACATTAACATTACCAAGAACTGGCGCTCCCTCCGAAATTGATGATAGATAAGAAGAAAAATTGTCAGGGGAGGCTGCCAAGAGGCCAACATCAACATTGATGGAGCTGCAGGAATTTCTTGCAAGTACTGTGTGTTTATTACATTTGACAGCAATCTCCCGTCTTCTTCATTGCTGTATGTCCGGGCTACAGTTTAGGGTGGCAAGATCGAAGTTTTATCTTACAAAGAAAGAAAATCAACACTTGAAAGCTCTACAACTCCATGTGGGAAAAAAGTTATGATCCGATGAAGCCAAGGTTGAACTCTTTGGCCATAATTCCCCAAAATATGTTTGGCGCATATATAACACCGTTGATTACCATAGGAACACAATGCCTACAGTGAAGCATGGTGCTGGCAGCATCGTGCTTTAGAGGTGTTTTTCCTCAGCTGGAACTGAGGCCTTAGACATGGTGGAGGGAATTATGAACAGTTCCATCGAACACCTGTGGGGTGATCTCCAGAAGGCCGAGCACAGCAGACATATTTGAAACGTTTTTTGCAGAGAAGAGTGGGCAAATAGTGCCACATCAAGATGTGCCACACTGATAGACTCCTACCCAAAGTATTACTTTACTATACTTTACTTTGATGTGCATATTTACATATTTATGCAACCAAGTTATTGTACGTTTTTAATCTTTTCCCCTTAAAAGATTTTTTTAATTGACTTGTACAGGTCACACTTATATCACAAAAACCTGGCATTTGAATTAATGGGTGTCAGGACTTTATATATATATATACTGTATATGGATTTATCTTGAAGCTTTTCTGTATATATATCATTAAGTATTCTGTAAATATAATTAATAATAATAGCTTAATTTAATGTTTTTAAAATAATTGAACCTTTTTAGGTTCGTTTTATTATGTAATTGATTTAAATTGTTCATTTTACTTCATTTTATTTTTTGTAAATGTGTATATATATATATATATATATAATGTCCCTTGTTTAATTTTATTTCATTTTCTTTATTACATAGTATTTTATGTTATTTTAAATTTTACTGTATTTTGTATATTATTTGATTTATCATGTTAAATTGAATAGTGTTTTACCTTATTTCTCATCATATTTAATTTTATTTTATTTTACTTTATTTTGTTTTTATTTATTCATTCTTATTTTATTACAATTAATTTCAATGTATTTTACTCTACGTTATTTAATTTCATTTCATTTCATTTTACGCGACTCGACTTACCTTTGCTCAGTCTTGTTGCTGGATTCACATGTAAAATGTCCACATTGTCATATAGTTTAAAAGTTAAATATCTCCCAGGATCACGTTATCATGATTGAAAACAAACAAACAAAAAACCTGTTGTACAACTTACCTTTTTAAACTGAACATGAAATGAGCTGCTCACATTTAATGGCAACTGCATTAATAATGGAAAACAAATATTTAAATAATAAACTATCCGGGCTGATCTGTATTTACTCTGCATTGGCAGATATTCGATCCAGATCTGATTTTTATCCACATTTGAAAGCGGCCTGATTCCAATCTGAGAGTCTACATTTCCATGTGTGTGTTTCTTTTCTTTCTTTCTTTCTTTCTTTTTCTTTTTTTTTTTTTTTTTTTTTTTAAACGCGCCAATGACTCATATCTCAATTGTAACGTTTGAGAGTTAAAAAAACGAACTGTCACTTGAACCATTCAGTGCAAATCCAACCTTAATTTAAACAACAAATATGAAATGATTTATTGTTGCACACTTTTCAAGGCACAAATGTACAGTATACACTACAGTCACGTATGCACATTTGTGCATGCGCACGCACACACGCACACACACACACACACACTATCATTGTTGGTATAAACATGTTTCTTTTGTCAGTTACAGGAAGTGTTTAGAGAGGTGGAGTTTGATGAGAAACAGATATCTTAATAAGCAAGCTAATGGGCCAATGACTTTTCAAACCCACAACACACACACACACAGCCTCAGCTTATCTGCTGGACTGAATTTGGCTGAGAGCGTGAGCTCATAAAGCTCTGCTGGGTGCACTACTTTTCCACGTTAGCGAAAAGAGTCCACTGCCGCAAAAATGATGAACGACTCTCGCTAATTGAGAAGGGGTCAGAGCAGCCATTTTAATTTGGGTAAATAGCAGGTTTTCATCAAGCAAACCACCTCCTATATTGGACACCTGAGCCTAGACACACACAAGCTGCCTCCTCAGTCTGTATTACATCTCATGCTGCAGATGTTCCGGTGATGTCAGTCACCTTTTTTTTTTTAATGATAGGCTGTTTAATGCGTGATGTACTGCCCGCATCTGTTCCCGGCTCCTGATGGAAAACCCATGAGTCTACAATTTAGACAGCTTGCTTTTTATTGTCCCAGGCTTTTGTTAAGGAAAAACACTTTTTTTTGGTACCAAATAAAGTAGGTCAGCTTGTACTGTAGCACATGTTTGGTGGGACACTACGGAATTGTATTGTCATATTTAGAACACTTCAAACTTAACTGAACTGACTTTTATGCCTTTGGTATTTCCTAGGGATGGACAGTTGACGAAATTTCCTTGCTCGACCGTAGAGAAAATTACGGTTGGTACGGTGAATTTTCAATTGGCTTTTCTAAATTGAAAGCACAATTAATGGTTTAATGACTAATTTAGTCATCTGATTTTTGACCATAGACATCAGTAAATATTTTCATCTTTAATTATCTGTTGATAACATTCCGTACATTAACCAAAGTTGTTGGCAGTATTGAAACAAAGTGATTCCTGTTCAATGTGTTGAGTCTTGACTCTTTTAACAAGGTATAGTCTGAAGTGTTTTTTATATTTTTATTTTCAGGACAGTGGCAAATGGAGATTAATTGTTACAAAACATGTTTCCATTGCCTTTCGAGTTGTTGTTTTGAGAATCTTATTGAGTTACCAAATAAGTTGCAATATGAGGTTTTCATTGGAGAGTGATATTATGACTCCTCTAACAGATCACGCAAGACTCAAAGTCAGCTAGGAGTGACAGACAGCTTGAAGCAAGCACACTCGGCCTCTTATTTGGAGAACTGTGCAAGAGTCTTTTTTTTCGTTTCCTTAAAGTGATGCAACACTGTGTTTACGTGATAGAATTTTTGTGGGACAAGACTTATAGCAACCCCAATAACAGATGTGCTTGTTGTAGCATAAAGAAGATGCAGATGAGGCGATGATGTAGTGAACACAATATTTTCGCAGTGGATTAAATGTAAAACAAGAATGGAGTTGAAGAACGACAGCAGCTAACTTAATTCATATATGTTGAACCAGTACACCAGGGAAGACAAGTGGGTACGGGAATGAGCAAATAGTGAAGTACAGGGTGTCACAATAATTGCAAGACTAATCAAAACTTGAGGGTAGCATTCAAGGAAGGAGAATTGCGCACAAAGGAGGGAGGCCACTCATTGGACAAGAAACTGAAGAGGTCCTGTGACACAAAACAAGGATGAAATGTGCGAGGAGGCATAGAGAAGGTGTTACATCTTTAATTCAAACAACCATGATGAGGTACTTGAGGATTGGGACGGTTATTCGTGCCTGTGTTTAAGTTTCGAATTGTGAGAACTGTAAAATGAAGCAACTCACACAGCTATTTATCACTCACACCGCAACGTAAACTCATAGTCACTCACTCATGTTTTCCTTCCACTTGCGCCTTGAATCAATGCCTTTTGTCTTAACTTTAATTTAATTTAATTTAATTGCATTTCCCCAGAAAATGATGTTTTATACGACTACTATACTGAAAACGTCATCACTCTCCCAGCTACTTGTATGACTGTTACTACACTCCCTTTTCTTCTTCCATGAAACATTTTGGTACATTCCTCGAGAAAGAACTGGTCAAATTTTGGTGATAATCTGGATTAAGATGCTGGAACACAAAGACGCAAGTCATCATCACTTTTCACTTTAACACAGCCCCTAGTAACAAGCATTAGAGGTCATGTATTTTGGCTATTTAGACCTCCATAGAGTGACTGTCTTAGTCTAAAAGTGTCAATTGCATTTTAAAAAAAACCCTTGATTTTGTCATACAAGTGTCCAGAAAAGGCCCCTCTGACAGCTACAGTATGTCTGTTTGAGCCAATTTTGTATCCGCTTTGTCCATATTTGGCAAAGACTGCCCCTTTCCTCTGATTGGTTGCCTCTGTGTAGAAGATCCAACCCTCGCTACTTGTGAGAGAACACGTGTTTGTTATGTTGACAGCGCTGGCTCGGGAGCGGAAAGGGACGGCGGAGATCTTCGCTAGTGACGTAGATAAGCTCGAGAAATTCGAATGACCTGATTTCAGGCCTTTCGGCAGAAAAACGTCTGGAATTCAGGAATGCATGGACGATTTTACTGAGACACCACTGAGACAATATTACATCCCAAGTACTAGACAAAGTTGGTTTGGCAAAATATGTCCCCTTTAACAATCCTAATTTGTGTCAGCACCAAACTATACGTCATCATCATCTTGAATCTTCAACATTATTGTATTATCCACTATAGAACTAAGGGAAATGTTCATTTAATGAGGAAAAAAAACAAAACATGTTCTTTATCTGGATAGACCGGTATCCAGCTTCAGAGTCGATAGGTGGACAAAAGCATAGTAGTATACTTTATTCTCATCCTATTATATTTGGGGGCGCTAAATCTGTATTTCGATGCAGTAGACCACAAACAATGACAACTTAACTTCCTTTGTGGAATTGATACTGTTAAGAGCGAAGGGGACCACAATGCAAGAATGAGAAGCCTACTAATCTGAATTAACCAATGTACTTTCATGTATTGGAACTCATTAGACAGGGTACGCACACACACACACACACACACACACACACACACCAAATCTTAACAACAGAACTGATTTTTAAAATGCGAGAGACCCCAAACACAACGAGGGTGGGGAAAAAATCACCAATGTCTTCTATTTCAGTTTAGTTGTTTTTCTGTGTGTATTGCCGCAAAGGCCAAAATGAGCTCCACATTTCTGGTTGCCATTGTTTGAAATGTACTATGAGAGTGAACCGAGTGGCCACAGGCCAGCGTCCTGGTTGATGTAATTGCAAAGCAGTCGCGCCAACATAACACACAATAATTGCTCATTACAGCGTTTGGCTCTTGTGTCATTAATGGTGATGTCCATTCCAAACCAAAGTCCAAGTATAAATAAGCCCACAGTGTCTGGGTGCATGAGAATACAATTTGAAGGCTGATTTACTGAACATCAACCAAAGTGTTTATGCCACTGATTGCAGGATGCAGCGGTAAGTGAAATGATAGAAGTTTGGGGGCGGACATCTTATCCCGAAGGAGAAAGACGGATGACACTAAACAGTGAAGGGGCAGGAAGGAGGCAGCCTTGTCTGGACGACTGATGGCAGTGTTCGTCATCGCGGGACAGATGCGAATGGGAGAGCGCCACGGAGGAGAGTTCGGGGAGGGCATAATAATGACAAAATGCCAAGAGGGTAATCGAAACGTGGGTCATGTTTACCCGCCGGGGTGGGAGTGAGTGGGGAGCCACGGAGAAGAGTCTGAAGGCAGAGGGGTGACAGAAGACTGAAGGGTCACTCTTGTTTGCTGGGGGAAGGTGGGAGATTGAGAGATAGTGATGTGGAGACGGAGGAGAAAAGATGAAGTGAGACAGCCCGGGATGGAGAGAAGGCCTCTGGCTCCGAAAAGACAGAAGGGTGATGAAGCAAAGGGGGAGCGGAAATGATCAGAGCCCGAGAGCAGGCAAAAGGCTCAGGAGGAAGGGGGTCCCGTGAGCCGCAATCTAAAGAGAATACCGAGTCCACAGATGCAGAAAACATAAGAAAGTCATTCTGTGGCCTTATTGAGAAGAGTTATTCTTCGGGAAGAAGTGCCAGAAGACACTGGATGATTTATCTGTTCTCTGCAAAGGGAGATGCACTCCGAGGGGGAAGTTAGAGATGACTCCTCAAGGAATCGATAGAGCGAGAGAGAGAGAGAGAGAGAGAGAGAGACATATTATCTGCAAAACCTCTGTCAGACCGGACCTGTATATTGCTGACGTGTGGACTTAAGCCACAGTGACTCATGTCGCTTTTCTAATGGTCTGCAACTTCAGCTGAGCACCAAAAATAACTGGCTTGATACTCAATGGGAAAGTTAGGTTGTAGAAATGCGATGGATGTGATCGAGTGTGTGCATTTTGGAATGAACACGAAACTGTTCCTGCGTGTGTCGCCATTGTGTAAAGCTGCGCTTGCACAGTGAATGAAGCCTATTTCGAGCCCAAAGACTACTGAATTGACTCGGTGCCCATTTTAGCTCGAGTGTTGTCAGAAATGCATGTGCAGACCAAACAAAGTGGTTGCAGTTTGTACAATAATTGAACATTTGATCGGCTTCAACTGTGCTTCATTTTGAAAATGTGAGCGCACCCACGTGATGAGGAAAAATCACGATGCGTGTGCTTCATCCTCTTCTTGTGTGTGATGTGCTCGAGATGACCAACACAGCACACCGCACACACATCCATATCTCCCCCCGACAGTTGAAAGTCTCATCCCCCAATCCAGATGCTTTACGTGTTCGAGGCAGCATAGCGGCATAATCGGTTGGGATAATCTTTTAGACAGATCTGATAATGAGGCTCCTTCGCTGACTTTGACCGGAAGGGGTGGGGCTCAAACTTAGCCGACATATCTGCGTGTGCATCGTTGAAGTCATGTTATGAAGATGTTGGCGCATGTGTTTCTTTTTTCACGCTTTGGTCACAGTTTAAAGCACACATATGTTGAGCGAAGCGTGTTGCTTTTCCATGGTTGTTTATACCAATAGAAATAGTCCACAGATGGCTTAAATGTCGTCGCCGTGATACGTCTGGCAGTTGGCAACAGTTTGAAAGGCGGAATGACTCTTTCAGGACTTAAGTGGAACTGGAACGACGCAAATGGAGAGTGCGAGCAGCCAAGTCATTAGCTTTGACTTTCCGTCACAGGCGATTAACTCTTGCAGTGTGTGTCTTCATTTAAAAATAACACTCCTTCATCCTCACTATGAATTTTCAAAGACCCTTTGTTTGTGTGAATTCGTTTGTCGTTTATCTTTAGCCGCGTTGGCTGATGCTGATACCGCAGAAACTCACGAAAAAGACTGCCACACTTTCACAATTTAATAAGATGCATTACAAAATATGTGTCAAACTAAAGTTAACGAAAGTATACTTTTAGTTTTGTGGTTGTAGTTTGCAGTGGTGTGGAATTGCACTGCGTCATACTGAGCGCAGGTAAGTAATAGTTTGTTTATTTCACTGCACAAGAGAGTCAAAATGTTAGAAACACTGTGTGAAAAACTGAGCATCATTATTTTTATAAAAGCAAATTTTTTGGTACAACTTTTCGAACAGAACCTTTTCGATTTTGCAGGCGCCCAGTAAGTGCATACGTCCTATTAGCCAAGCTCATCACGTATCGTTATTGATGATTTGTTTGCTTCTTTCCTGGGTTCTTGCTGATGGCCGTGTCAGAGAGGTGACACCTTCCTCTGGGGTAAGAACGTGACGAGCTGACCGAGAAACAGATGAGTTGGAAACTGGAGCAGAAATTGCTGAGTCACTTAAATTGAAGGAAACATGGGAGGTGAGAGGTGGGTGAATGCAACCATCAAAGGGTGGCGTGAAGGTCGGAAGAGAGTGATAGATTAAGTGAGGAAGGGAGATGGAGCTTGAAGACATGGGGAAGGAGGGGGCGTGTTCTCCAAAATGTTCTGTATGTGCCAAAGCCAGGCTTGTTAGCGGTGTCCATAAAAGTTCTGAACAGAATCGGTGACAAAGGGCAGCCTTGGCGGAGTCCAACCATCACCGGAAACGAGTCCGACTGACTGCCGGCAATGCGGACCAAACTCTTACACCGGTCGTACAGGGACCGAACAGGGACCCGAAGCACCCCCCCCCCCCCTCCCACAGGACTCCACGAGGGACACGGTCCTCTCCAGCACCCCTGAATAGACCTTACCAGGGAGGCTGAGGAGTGTGATCCCCCTGTAGTTGGAACACACCCTCCTCAGTCTGCCATTGTGCAACCTACAACCACAATAATAAACTCATCATAAAATAATAAGTGGAAATCAAACTGAACTTCATTATCTTTGTAAAGACAGAAGATTTGATAGAGCACTTTGTATTGGATATTTGGACATCAGTCACTGTGCTTCTTTGTTGCAATTATTGGAAATTGAGCATCTGATGGGTGGCACTCTCGTAATTGTGATATGCTCGTAGAAGTATCGCCTCCTACAGCAGCTACTCTCCATCAGCACGTTTTGCATATCCTAACCGCGCTACCTGGAAAATCCCCAAGAGAGCCACCTCTAATCTCTCGACCAAATATTTATTTTCAAAAACAAACTCGATTACATATCATCGTGCTTTTGTTCGATAACAAAAAAAAAAAGCTTGGCAAAATGATACCATTCTCATTGTGATGGTCACACTGAAAATCCATCCATCCGTCGTGCTTTGCCGGGCCATGGGTCACATCCCAGCTGACTTGAGGTGAGGGGCGGGGTCCGTCCCTGGACAGATGACCTGTCAATCACATTACTGACACACAATGACACTCACATTCACACCCACGTAAAATTTAGAGTCCAAGAAACCAAACCTAATAAATAGTAAGTACAGCGGTGTGGAATGTGAGCTGTAAAGCTGAAAAATACGAGGAGAACATGTAAACGCTTCATGTGGAGGCTTTTTTTTTTTTTTTTTTTCAATATGAAAATGTCTACAAAAAATTATTGTGGGCATTTTTGGCATACGTGACTCAGCTTTTCAAAGTAGTCTTTTTTTCTAATCACTGCCCACAGCATAAATGGCACGTTCTGATTTAAAAACCTTTCATTTTCAGCCAAGAAGAGAGCAGTGATTATGCAAGCTACCGTTTCAATTTCTGCCAACGAGCATTTATGCTTTTCGCCTCTCCCAATCTTAAAGCGGCACTTAACAAAGTTAACAGAGCATTTATTCTTATGATTTTACCTTGTTATTCTACTCTCTTGCTAAAGCTAATTGGCACTGGTAACGTGTCCGACGGTGGATGGTGGTGATCATTTTTGCAGAAAACAACCACTGCTGAGTTTTCCTAACTAACTAGTATTGTTGTAAAGATATTCATTCCTCACCCCAAATAATGGTGAGGTTGAAAATGCCCGAAGCCAAAAAAAACAGGTTGTCTATTTTGGAGGTGGTACTAACAGCAAAGGTCAATGGGCCTGTCACCCAAATGTTCCAATTACTGGGTCACACTTCAGGAAGCAAGGAAGATGTTGACATCTTTCAGACTGTGTGCCTACTTTGTGTAGCATAATGAAATAGGCGGCACCCACTCGAGGCTGACTGAGTTTGGTTAGCGGAGTTGGCGGGCAGGCGCCTCTGTTTGCCTGTCCAAATATGTACCAAGGGCTTCAGGGGATATTTCCTCTCCTTGCTCTTCTGACTTTGTTTGCATTTGCGGGTCACGCTCCCTTCCCTCCTCACTCTCAAACCGGCTAATCCACCGGGCTACAGAGTGCATGATCGACAGTCGATGTCAATAACTCTGGATTCTTTTCATTCATTTCCCCCCCCTCTTTTCTTGGTTTACGTCCATCTGTCATGACTGCTAAAACTCCTCTCACAAGCATTTAGTAGGATTTAAAAAGTAATGTCTGTGATTAGCCCTGTGAACGGTCATATATTTGGTAACAGAAGTGGGTCCTCAAATTGAATTCTTCATCCTCCACTGTCAGGCAGTAGGTTGAAGAATGAGTAATTATGGGAAAAACTGTATCATGACATAGAGTGACGTTTGTAGTCTGATAGCAGCCAATCCTTGCTGAAATTATCTCAAATTTTAATCAGATGTGCTAAAACTAAGTTTCATGTTAAACTGAATTTGAAGTTACTTTTGATTCAGGGTAAAAAAAAGAACATTCCTGAGCAATGAAAAAGCTTTTTGTGTGTTAGAATTTACTTGAAGTGTGCAGGGTGCGCGTATTTAACATTGGTGAAGCTTTGCGTTATCAGTTATAAAATCCATTGCCTTTATCCGCATGTGGACAAAATCGGCGGTACCCCTCTGTTATTGAAAGAAAAACCCACAAGGGTCACAGAAATAACTTGAATCTGACCAAAGTAAATAATGCAATTATATAATGACACAGTGGTGTATTTTGAATGGATAATGGATTTGCAAAATGGATTTGACTTAACAAAAACCCCCAAACGCCTCTAATGCGGTTGGTCCTAATTCTGACACAAGATTCACTCTGGTGGTCATTTAACACATCCTCTTGCAAGTCTTCATCGTCATCCTCATCGTCACCCTTTGCCATTTCACATCTTCACATGTCCGACGCAGACATGTAGCCCCTCTCGCACACACGCCATCACTTGGCTCGCACACATGAGCATCGACAACACACACGCAAACGCACAAGAGACACCAAGCACCAGTCGTGAGTTGACTCAGATCCCCCTCAGGTTTGCTGACTCAGAACGCCACCCTGCTAAATTTTTGATGGTGTTGCCTGCGCTCCCGGCAGCCCGTCATGCACGTACAAACACACACACTCACGTTGATTTGCCCAGATTAATCTCCTTGTGCACTGCATCACGCTGACATGCACACAGATCATTAAGGACGCTTGAATACGTCCACACCAGTGTCTGTTCAGTGCTCATAAATTCATGCAAGAGCAGAGGCAAATATTAAAATGTCCACAGAGCCGACTTTCAAATACAGTTGACTTCTCAGCAAATTCGTTACCAAAAGAGGCATGCGGCAGTTGGGATGATTATTGGGTTTGCCATGGATGCAACACTGGCGTTGAACATCATGTTGCAGAGTTTGAAGAAAAAAATAAATACTAAATAAAATTGCAAATTGCAAACTATAATAACAAAAAAACAATGTTGACACTGTCAAAACTGAGCAGTATTTTCTTCGCAAATACAGAATTCTTGATACAACATCTCATATTATCTGTATTGGATCCCACTAGGTTGTGAAAGTTTACCTAATATTGTGGCCAGTGAGACTAGAACTTCCTCTATGTTCAACCCAACCAGCTACATAATTAATGAAGTGCAGAAACTGTTTCCGCTCTTGAGACCACTTCCAGTAGTTGTTTAATTTCACAACTTCCAGCAAGAGTAAAGTTCCAAGTAAACAGAAAATGTTAATCCTACTTATACTTAAGCTTCCTCAGCATAATAGAGCTCAGAACTAAGCATGATAAAGTAAAAAGTATTCACAGGCCAGGGAAACCGTGCAAAATGAAGCGATTTATTCTGTTTTTGCAGGACGAGACGGATGAACTAAAATCAATATCTTCAAACGATACTGATGATTAAACCAGTCGCCAATGTCATTGATCAATTTATTGTATATAAACACATTCTAAGGAAATAATTTCATTTAAGAAAAGCAAATTGAACTGTATTGATGTTGTTGTTTTTTTTTCACAGAATGGCTGCACTGACAACCTTTTCCTTCCATTGCGCATTAAAAAAAGAGCAACAAAGGGTTGTGGGTTTGGAGGATAGGCCTGTGGGTTGGGGCTAGGGTTTGGGTGTTAGGATTCAGGGTTGGTTTTTGGGGGTTCAGATTAGGGGTTAGGATTAGAGGTTGGCAGTTCAAAACTGCAACACGATTCAGTTAATCTTGTACAGTTGTTCCAAAACATCGGCTGTGTGACAAGGCCCATCACTGGGGAGTCTAAAATCTGTCTCCTTGTCATTCCCTCGGCTGAATCTCTCCTTTTTATTCCCTCGCTCTGTACCTTTTATGCTCTCTCAAACCTTTTAGCACTGCACAAAACCTAATTTTCCCTGCTATAAAGAATTAAGATGGCGCAGCTGTGCTGTCACAAAGTCCTACAAATTTAATCTACTGGAGGAATCGTGGGGAAACAAGCGTCTGTATTTTGTATAATCATGGAAGGGGAGGGATTCAATGTTACTAGCGTCAATGAGGCCTCTCACCAAAGAAACTCAGTCTCCATATGTCAAACTCAAGAACCGTGGGCGAAATCTGTGAAAACGGTACCCTTATTTTTAAATAAATTCAATGCAGCTTTTCTTTTTCTCCTACTTATAATGATCTCCAGTTGGCATTATCCACCCACTAGAGGCTCTTTATTAGGACCTGAGGATTTTCTGTGAAAACTTGAGAGATATTCCGTATTGAACATGGCCTAACATGTTCATCCTGACGTATGTTAAGGGTCGCGAGTGTGACCCACAAAAAATTTGGTAGACATAGTCCCAAACGCCGCTGCACTAAATGACATGGGACGTTTGCTTAGTGTGAAGTAGAGTTCTTTGCTAACTCACCTGTTTCTGTTTTTCTGGGACCCTATCTTCATCGATTTACAATAGCATTGTATTTCGAAACTCAAATAAGAAATAAATAAACTTGGTTCTTGTGGTGGACGTTTTCTCCTCTCTGGATAGCTGTGGGTTCGTGAAAGCGCAAGGACATCTACAGTATGGATAAAAGTCTCCTGCACATCATCTTTTGTAAAAGGTTCGCTGACACTAAGCAGGTCTGTTTGGGCCACTGCTCCCACACCAAGCCCTCTTTCGTTTGATATTTCATTCTCCTTGTCGTCATCTTTTCTTAGTCTTTTGCTTATCTGTCTGTGTTTATCAATGCGGCGTGTCGTCTGTCTGAGACTCAAACCGCACAAGCTACTCCGTTACCTTTCTGCAGCCAATAATGTCTGTCTCCTCCAATTAGGTACCTCTACCTATGCAATGTTTTCCACACCGCCTACACTCCTTTCCTCTTTTGTCAGCTTCATTTCCCCCCGCAATAACTGTCCCAGTCTCCAGGTCCTGCTCTCAGCCTTCAACCTGTCTCAGACATGAAACAGATGTCTGCAGGTCCCTTGCTTTATCTCGTACAGCTTCTGGTCTGCTGCTCTGCTGTTACTGTGTCATCGCCCTTGTTCAATTGAGTAGTGGAACTTCCCGTCTAAAATAATGCAAGACATCAGTTCAGTAAGAATCTGACATTTGAGAAAATCTGACATTAATGTGAAGTAAGCAGACTGTCATTCAAAACAGTAGGACTGCAGTGTTTTCCAGTTGCTTTCAGTGGTTTCTCCCTGAACAGACTTTCTGCTTTCTGCCTGATCTGCATGAGGACTGTTTCGCCCAGTATTGATCAGCTTTTTGTGAATAAACATCTTTGATTTGGATCTTATCTGACTAGTGTTGTGCGTTTGAATCCCGAGACAAGAAGGTTTTGAGGTTTGGCATCTCGATGGCGATAAGACTGCTGACGTAGCTGACATAGCCAGTCGCTAGCTAACTGCCCGGTTGTTGCTTGTCATTTGATATCAAAAGCTAGAGTATTTTATCGTTTTAAAGTTTTACACTAGGAAAGTGGTTGATTCAATTTTACGCTTGTGTGACAGTTAATGTCGAAAAATTAGGTTGTAACCTTTTATTACTGCTGCTCATTTTGGGGGGAGTATTTGAATGTTTTTGATGCACTATGACAGCAGCAAAACTATTTTTACACTGCTTTGATTTTTACTAAAATATTGCCTCGAAAGTTAATAAAGGTTTCAGGGTGGGGGCAGTTTTAACTTTTGATCTTATGATTTCGTATTCATTTCAGCTGTTTTTAAATCTATACAGTCACAGTGATGCTAGCGTCACAGAATGAATTGGTTTCGACATTGGAACCCCATTGTTTCGTCCGCCCTCGCAATTCAGAGGGGGGGGGGGGGGGGATTGCTAAAATGGGCAAACACACAAGGTGTGTTAGAAAAGTTCCAGGTCCGGTGTTTGAAAAAAAAAAATGCATCTTTCAAACCCAAACTATAAGTTTTCCTTTTCACATGCAAGATTTGTGGCAGGCCAACTTGCGCCTGCTCACAATGTCCTGAGCATCTGACTCACCCTGTGATTTAAAAAAAAAAAAAAAATAATAACAATAATAATTTCACTTTCCCAAGCTGAAGTTGGTCATCGAGGGGACCTGTTTTGAAGATGTGGATCAAGATGGCTGTGACGAGCTGCGGAGGGTCCCGGATGAATCTTTCCATGAGCGTTTGGAGGCGTTGGCAGGGAAGGCTGGACAAAGTGTCTGAGATTCCAGGAGGATTACTTTGAAGGCCAAAGGTTGAAGTTTGGATTTTAAATATATATTTCGTGACACCAGTCCTGTAACCTTTTTGACACATCTCGTAATTGCTTTTATTAATACAAACGTAATCTGAACTACGACCGCAAAACACTTGAATGTACAGTCATTTTAAAGTCTTCTTACGGGTAGAGAATTTCCGGTACAGTTTCTTTGCTTTTGTCTTTGTTGTTTTTCTTCTTCCTGCAGTCTGTAATCCTCACGGCACGTCGTGGCGGTGTGCTTATCTTGCAAAAGCCTAACTGCAGAAACTAGCTTCAGCTGTCTTCCTTATCACTGTTTTGTTCTTCATGTACTCTCGTTCACGCAATAATAGCGGGATACTGCAGTGCAACGTTTTCCTCCTTTTTTTCTCCAGAGGCCTTGGAAGGAGAAGGCCCTTTTGGTGGCATTGTAGGGCATTTCAGAATAAGATTTCTTTGTTAACTATCCCTTCTTTTTCTTTTTCTTTTACACATTCTACTTTTTCTGTCTTAAGCCCTGTGTTTTGTTTTCATAGTCACCCCAAAGGTTAACTTAATTGGCTGGAGAGCCTTGACAATTTTTAATACTATCCTCCTCCTTTCTCGGCTCTGAGCTCATCGCGCTATCCAGTTGTCCACATTCATCATTCTTCCATTCACATTGGTCCAACATGATTATTTTTTTTTTTATTCAACTCTCAAGAGGACTCCCATAAATCAACTGCCATTGTTTCACATATAGCCCTCTTACATCTGCTGATTTATTGCTTTTTCCTCATATCCTCCCTCATTCTTGTCTATCTAGTCATGCATTCCTTTATGCACTCCTCAAATCCTGTTGTCCTCCGCTAATCTTTCCCATCCTAATCACTTCTGGCAAGCTCACCTGCTGCAGGATCGTTGTCATGAGTCATTATCTCCGCCACCTGTAGCGTGCGCGTCGGTGTCAATACGTTCATGTGCGCTTTCGGTACATTTGAGGACGTGCACATGTGAAACAGGCATGTGTGCATATGTGTGTTTTGGTTGTCATCCTATTGAGACTTGACATTGCAAGATGAATGGACGTTACCTACTGTATGAGGCATACATGCAATATTTCACTTGACTGTAGTTATAGGAAACAGATCATTCTAAAAATAAGAATTTCTCCCTATCACATGGATGAACAAATCCACCACAACATGACCAGCAGGTAATACCCATCACCTAGGACCTCAGATTGTATAAACAGCAGAACCTTCTCATGACAACATCCGTGCAAACAAGTCAAACCAAGATGCTGTCTACATATTTGCTCCGGCTTTCTGCCTCATAGATGTTAGTTATAGTAGTGGTTGCGTCTTTGCCGCTTCTGTAGTTCACAAAGAACACAGAGCCTGGCCTTGCATGTATGCCTGGGTCACCATCATTGAAATGACCTTCAACGTATTGCCTGTTAGCATTTCTTGATGGCTATCTTTGAGTCAGATGTGGGAATAACGTATGATTAATTATTGCAATGACCCAGAGGTTGCAGTGCAGTCTATCAGCAGCAACGTGACTATATTTCATGACTCTAAACTAGATTTCTTGTTCATCTGGCTTTGGGGCTGGCATTTTCCCACTATACTCATATCATGAGTTACTCCACAATTCCCTAAAAACGAAGAGCAACAAATTAAAGGTTGCAGATTTGATTTCCCTCAGCCCCGGAGGCAGATGGTGCTATGGTGAAAAGGCATGTTACTTTTTTTTGTAAAAAGTAGTGCTATAACACAAATGTGAATCAAAGTTGTTTCATAAATACATTTATCCCCTTAGTTACTATGTTTTTGCAACGTTCATCAAGCTATAGGGGTTGTCCTTATTAGGGGCCTATCCTAGCTGACATTGCTGAGATCGACGTGGGGTACATGTTCTTGCATACCTTGTGTACACAAGCAAATATTCACACTCATATTCCCAGCTGTGGACAATTAAGACTGTTCAGTGAACATAATATTCACGTTTTTGGAATTTGGGAGGAAGCGGGCGTACCGGAAAACTCCCAATCCTCAGAAATGTGAAGCAGACGCACTAAACAGTAGGCTGCCCTCCTGCCAGCTCTCCCTGTCCATTTGTAGCAGAAGAGCCGTCTGTCCCAGGTTGCCAAGCAAACGGCAAATGACGGTGACAGGAGGATGCTAAGCTTTTTGCCGACCGGGAAAATAATCAAAACATTTCTGGCCCGAAAAATTTACATTTTTTAAATTTTCAAAATGAATCACATATCTTTGCAGTCTACATTTTTCTGCAAGAGAAATTGGAAGTTAAAAAAAAGCCCATCAGATAGTGATGGATAATAGTCATTTTCCTGGTATGTGGTCTACCCATACTAATTTTCATATTGAAACATCTCCACACCAATACTGAGCAGCGACTTCCATCCAGCCAGCGCTTGTCCTCATTGGGGCCACGTGTGAGCTGGGGCCTGTCCCAGCTGATTTTGGGCGAGAGGCGGGGTACACTCTGGACTGGTTGCCAGTCTACCGCAGACAACATGTTCCTCCTAATGATGATTTCTGGGTGAACGAGATGTTAACCCTGATTTCCAATCAGCATCGTGTCAACAAGGCAATAATGTGAAGGACATTTTAAAATACCGCTGAATAACTACAGCCCATTTACCATTAGCCATTGTGTCCTGACCTCTCATGGGACATACCACATGGTGGTGAACTTTGGGGAGGAAGTCTCTAGTAATACAAATCCCATCGTTGAAAGGTTTCACGAGAGCCGAGTTCATGCCTGGTTTTATCTTTGTGCCAGCTCTGCTTTTGCGGAAATCTTTTTCCCCGTGAGCACCACTTGAATGGTTAATCCATGCGAGCATTATGCTCTAGAAATGCTCTTTTGTTGCTTCATAGCTCAATAAAGTCAGAGCATATTTCAACTTTTAAAAGGGCTGAATTCTTCCAGCTCAAGCCAGCCATCTAACTTTTCCCGTCAATTGTTCGTCTCTCGGTGGAATAGTGTAATTTTTTTATGATTGCGTGTCTTTGATTGCATGCCTGTGTGTTGTCTTCCGGCGTAGTGGTCCAGGTTCCAGTTAATGTAGGCCATCCACTAATGTAGCCCATGAGTCATTTTTTTCCCCCCTCCTGAGAATGGACACTGCCCTAACATTAGAGCATCGCTCACCATCTGTCCGACACACCCTATATAGTAGACACTCAGTAAATCTTGGGAATATCTAAAACCAACAAAATACAGTAACATTACATTACATTACAGTGACATTTTCCATGTAAAATACTCAACGGAACAAACAAAGCAACAGTAGGTCAAGTCCATGTCATGTTCAGTACACACACATTATGTGCATGTATGAAAGGAGAGACACGTTTACATTATGTGTAGTTGAATGGACAGATATTTACAGTACATTCAGTACAGTACAATACATGCAGTACTATACAGCAACGACTCGACTTCAATGCTGTGGGCCCGAGCGGAGCCCTCGCATGTAAGTACCCCACCGGACCTCTGCCGCCACTAGCACTCTGTTCCCTCAGCCACTGCTCTGAAGGGCAAAACAATGGCCACACTCACTTGTTTGCCGGGTTGCGCCGGCTGTGCTTTTCTCAATACAAATTTCTTTGAAAAAAACTACAAAAAAATACAAATTACTATGTGGATAATGCTTCCTTTTCTGAGCATGGATACCAGCAATTCGGGGGTGGGTATTATTCATAGGTACAAGGAAAAAGGTGCTGCGAAAGAGTGAATTTGGGGTACATAATACACTTAACTGCATGTTATGCTCGAGGAATTAAGGTAATTCTTCATTATTACCATCCGTATTCTTGAATCAGAATTGGCATTCTTAGCGGTAAGCTGTTTACTGTTCAGTAAGTGGAAAGCAATGCATGATTATGTTTGTCAGTGTTTGAGATGCTACTTAGTGTTTCGTAATCATAGTTTGTGGTGTACAGTATTTATGTCTTAAACTATTAGTATAGGCAAATATAATCACGTTTATTCGCAAACATTTGACAATTCTCGGTCCAGCTTGGTCCCTATCTCTGCAAGTAGCGGGGGTCCACTCTGTACATGATTGTCTTCTGTAGTGTTTTCAGTTACAGTTTGGCTTTGGCTACAGCTTTGTTTCTACTGTTTTTTCATTTTTGATTTTAGTTTGTGATTTTAGGGCCCTAAACAGCAGTTGAGGGGCGTCAGGGGCAGAGTAGATGTACGAGCATGCTGCCGTTTGTGTGGACAGTCACAACAAAGCACTAAAAACGTCTAGGTTTGTCGCTTTCAGGCTCTTTATCAAGTTAATTCAAGGGTCTGATGTCACTGAATGTAGTGAGCGAGTTGGCTTGACAGCAAAGAATACGACGTGTCTGCGGTTTGTTCATCGGACTGAGGCTCTTTTCTGTGACTGCTGTCACTTTAAACTTTGTCGCATGAAATACCAGAGACATTAACATCCAGGCTGAGCTGATGCATTCATTTGCTCTGTGGCCTGCTGGAGATTTCAAATTGGCAGTGAATGATAACGTTTATCATTTTCTTTTAGTTGAATGCTTTGCTTTAATGACACGATTTAGCGGTACATCAGTGAAGGAGCTTCATGGTGTTGTTGTCCCTGACAGAACGCCTCAGTCAGAACTCAACTCGTCTCTGCCTGAATCACTCTCACGGGCAGGTACTTCTCGGTCTCCATGGCAACACAGTAACACAACACAGCTGACCCACTACATTCGCCATAACAGGCCCATCTGAGTGCTCTCAGCAGTGACCAGTTGTCTCTCTTGGTGTAAAATATGATGTCGGGTGGTGAGGTCACTCACCACTCTCAGCTGAATTTACTTTTAAGGCTGACGTGAACCGTGTTGAACTCCTCCCTTAGCTTTCTTTTTTTACCTCATATTATTGGTCGTTCAGAAAGAATTTAAGCTCCAAAATAAGTGATGGCTCATAACAGTGAACGTGTCCTATTTAAACAATACCTAATCGTCAATCCTGGACGTATACCACCATTTTCTATCTGAACATCTCCTAACATTTTATATTCTTGCATGGTGTGTATGTATTTTGTGTTTTACATGCAGTCCACGCAAACTTGTTGTTGCATGAATGAAAAATGGACTGAGCAGTCGTTTGGGCCTGTTATGGGCTGGCTAATGAAATCAATTTATCTTGGGGCAGGATTTTTTAAACATTTTTTAAAGTTTTTTTTTAACAATTAAAAATTTTTTTTTGGGGGGGGGGGGGGGGTTGTATTATTAACAAGACTGTCAAGTTCAACAACACCAACACGTTAACAGTTACTCAGGCGTAGATGTTTTATCAATCCATTGGTGAAAACTTCAAATTCACTAACAAACTGGGTCAAATAAGCAAATGAGGCCGGAATGCTCTTTTTTTTTTCCTTCTTCTTCCTGTACAGTCTTCATTCTATTAGTTTGACGTAGGGAGACTGAACTGATGCATATCACACTAACAGGCAATGATGATGGGTTTAAGCATGAGTGTAAACACAGCCGGTTTGAGAGGGGTGATATCACTGTGCGAAGTATGTGCGACGGGGTGCGTTGAAAGGGCGAGCTGCTGACACGGCAGCCTTGAATCGAGGCTTTCTTCTTTTGCACGGATGGCGAAACTGTATCACTTGGAGCTGAGCAAAACACAACGCAACGTCTTCAAAGTGACTAGTTCACATAAGGCATGGCAGAAACAACAGCGTCCGACTCGCAATCGGAAGAGGCCTCACATTCAGTCTCTTTTTACCTTACACACTACGAAAACGAGCATCTGTTAGGGGTTAAATGGCTTCAGATTTTTTTTTGTAGTCAACACTGAGGAGATGATCGTCAAGTCAGCATCGATTAATGAGTGACGTTGTTGTGTTTTCACTTGTCAACTCGCTGTGCGTGCTTTCCCCTCCAAACACGAGCTTGCGCACACACTGGCTTTCCCTGCCGTCTTTGGTTGCACTGGCCCCACCCCCTGACTCGTTCATCCAATCACATCCAGACACAAGCGAATCAAAGGTCCTTATTAAGATTTGTATTTATCTGATTCTTCTCTACTTCCACACAGAGCTAGATGGATAGATTTCCCCCTTTCAAATTAAACATTTCCAAGGGCAGACAGAAATTGGATGTTTTGAGAAAATGTCAATTCATTTTTTTTGTATGAATTTAAGAGCTTGTCAGTAGAGCACAAGAAAAATAATTGTTTCATACATTCAGCTTGATGAATGCATACTTGAATGAATGCATTTTAAAAAAAGAATCAATACATAATTATAAATAAAGAACGGCTGTTTTTCCTGAAAATTCTATAATGCAGTTTTTCCATTTGAAGACCTTTTTATTATGGTCAATTTCTTGGAGCCACTTGAGAAAAGGAAGTGAAGAACTCGTGCGAGTGTTCATTTATGCTGGTGTGAGTTAATGAGGCGTTAAGGAAAATATCAGGGTTTCCAAATGAACATTAAAGGAATACAAGACATCTCAATGGAAATACACTCATTATAATCACTGATAGCAATTATAGCAGGTAATCAGGAGCAAAATGTATTTGGAAACAATTCATCCACTATTATGAGCTTGTTTCATTGCAGTAGGAAATTGTGCATTGCTTCTCAGAGCAGCAAAGCTCAGTCAAGGAAGAAAATTAAAAAAAAGAACACTAAAGCCTGGTTTCCATTTAAGTAGGCAAATACTAGTACTCTTTGAAACAGATGACATGACTGATAAGTTGTGTGTTGGAAATGGTCAAGCTGTCATTACGTGAGCAGATGTGGCAGTAAAGTATGACAACATGCTCTACTTCTGTATCTGTATAAATGTTGATCTTGAATCAAATAACATTTATACTGGTGTTTTCAAACGTATGAACAAAGAACATAAACTTACATTATAGGTTATATCAGTTTTTGTTGATGATTGCTTGCTCACGCAAAGACAGGCATTGTAGGTTAAATTAAAGTCTTGAAATTGTCCATAGGTGTGAACTTGTGTGAATAGTTATTTGTCCATAGGTGCCCTGATTGATGGGTTGCTGTGTTGCTACAGTGTTGGGTGTTTTGGTTCAAAATAAATCAATCAAAGATTCAATAACAGTTTCTCATATTCACATTTCAATTGTGGGTCTTATTTAACATGTTAAGGTGAACCAAAAATTTAAAACCTCATTTGAACAATAACGGAATTTCAAGACTGAGAATGTTTGACCATCAAAATAGTCATCAGTGCTCACCATGCAACGTGCTGCTTTTTTGTATTACGCTCTCAATATGTAATTAATTACAAATATTTTTTCTGAGATCTAGTTCTCCTTTCTCACTCAAATTTAAACTAAAAACAAATTCCTGTTGCCTTTAACACGTAGCTAAATATAGCACATTTTTGAATTTTTTGTTTTGTTTTGTTTTTTTATCAAGCTGCCACGCCTCCGCTCAACCTCACACATTGAAGCCCGCTGCTTTAATAACTTGCCATACTCGGTTGCGATGACTGTCCATATAAAGTTTGTAGCATCTGTCATCGCGACGTGTGCCTCGAAAGCCGATGATTTGTTCGCCGATATCGAGCGTAGACGGGGGCAATTACGTTGGTGGGCCACGGTGAAAGGAATTCCGAAACCATGAGGAGTTAATTCAAAACAAGTTTGGGGCTCCTTACACAACGGGCCTCATCAAACGTGCGCCACAAAATCCAAGTGAAATATGCTTACCGCTGGGTGGTTGATGCTAATGGTTTTAATTAGCACGACGGCTGTTGTGCCAACAGATGTGATGTTTATGTGACTCATCTCAATAACACTAATGAATAAAATTGGTGTTTTATGTACGTTTAGTAATCTCGTTAAAGTCAGTCGATCATTAATTGTGTCATCATGGTATAATGTATAATTTGAAGTAGAGACATTTTGTGGTGTTGTGAGAACAGACAAGGAGGCGTGTGGAGTCTTTCCGTTGGCACTGCAGGCTCATGAGAGTTTTATTGCAGTTTCCAGTGAAAACAATATGCTATCATCATGTGTCCTGCCTGCAGTACAAAATCTCACTTCCGGTTCTACGGCTGAGTTTGAAATATACAAATTGTTTTCTTAAGATAAAGGGAAAAAAAGAAAAAAATAAGACAGATTATATGTTATTCTTCATTTTATTAATAACTTGCTGCTGTAAAAATATACGACTTCCTAGTTGCCTGACAGATTCAACATTTATAATTTTCTTTTTCTCATGAGGCAGGGCTGGGGGTCCTTTTACTCATCACTTTTGAACACAGTCCTGAGAGGGCCATACCAAATGTATGAAAACATGATGCAGTAATGTTATCATGATAAATATATTGTTTCTTTTTAGAATTGCCTTGCGGGCCGGACCAAATGCTCCAGTGGGCTGTATTTGGCCCACAGTTCTGAAGGTTCCCCGCACCTGTCATAAGGAAACAAACTCTGGTCTTAAAATAGTCCTTACTAGATCATTAACTTAAAATGAAAGCAATTCAAAAAAGATTGCTATGAGCTGCTATCGTTGTGCACATACTTGGAGTAACACCATTGTTATCATCATAATAATTACAAAGATGCAATTTGTCTTGCAAACATATTTTGGAATGTTTTTTTTAAGCCTTATCACACTGCCGCCTTAATTCTGAGATGCAGGCAAACTTTGTCTTTCAGAATCAAATTGATCAAATGAGAAATCCCAAGAAAAATCATTTTAGATCATCAATTTGTACTGCATTTGAATTACAAATGAAAGACTACTGGTAATATTTATCCAAGATATTCAGAATTTGAGACTAGTGAAGCGTCATGTTTGAGCTTTTGCATTGTTAAATTTGGCAGTTACTGAGTTACAAACAAGTGCAAAAGGTCATTAATCCTGCAGTGGCAGGATTCCAAAGTGAAGCAGATTGATTTATATGTAATCGCCAAGAAAAAAAACACAGTGTTGCACGTCATAAAATCATAAATATTGTAACTTTAGCACCATTTTGAAATGACTTTTCGTCCTAACATAAAGACAATGCACATTTAGTAAATGGATGTATGTGTACAAACAAAGAACCTAGAACAGAGAGACACCAATCACTGAAACTTACTTCAGCCAAAAACAAACACATAGACTGTATTGTACTGGGGTCTTCAACATCAACAGAATCTCAACAAAACTTTGCAGTTCCTTTGGGCATGAGGGACACACTGAATTAAGTCAGTAACAGAGGTGCCGTGTGCATGTTCTTTACCTCGTTATATAACATGCAGATATGTCGTTTTGGTGTCCACCCCTATCACATTTTTGGCTGTGCACCTGTAAAATCCCGTGTCCCGGCTCGATGGTCGCTGTATCACCAGAGAACCTCGAGGACTGAGATAACGGTTACCATAGATACGAGCCTGACCCAGCACCCTCAGCTGTGTCATGTCTGGTGTTTCCCAGGTAACCACCGCCTTGGGAGTTGCTATGGTGAGGCAGGGCAGCTCCACGGCGACGCCAGGACGTGTGTAGGTCACAGGTGAGGGTCCTGTTGTAATTCGTGGGGGGTAGGCAATGATGATGACGGGAACCGTGACAACTGAAACCGAAGAAGTATCTGGGCTAGCATGTCTGCAGGTATAAGTGCCTCGGTCAAACACGGTTGTCTGTTGGATCACCAGTGTCCCATCCTCTTGGACGAAGTACCGACCAGAGTCCCCTTTGTCACCCTTGGACAACACCTTGCCGCTGGGAAAAGTCCAGGTAAGAGAGCCCAGGGTGTTTTTGGGGGCTTGAGAAGAAGAGCAGGGTAGGCGAAGAGTCTCTCCATTTGTAATGCTCATCAGAGAAGCAGTTTGGCTGCTCACTGCTGCTGCTGAGATGGCAGAGGGTGAGGGAGGACCTACTGGATCAGTGGCTATGAGTGAGGATGGCCCACGTTGCAACGGTTTTTGAGAAACAGGAATTGGGGGATGAGGCACCTCAGGTAATAGCCGCCTCGATTGAGAGGCTTGTTGTGCTGCTCCTGAGCGAGGTGCCACAGACGGGAGTGGGCGCGATACTTCTTGCGGCTCTGAGACCTCCAGCTCCACTTGAAACCTGGTCTCTCCTTTGTCACCTCTCACCACGCACACCAAAATACCGCTGTCACTCACCCTAGCACCCCGCAGCTCCAGGGAGCCGTTTCGGTGCACTGTGAGCCGGCTGCCATAGTAAGGGGCTGGGAGCACACCATTACCAGGCAGATACCAGGCTAAGGGAGGGGATCCATGAGACGGACATGGCAAAAGAACAGATTGGCCTTTCATTATGCGCTGCTTCCCAGTTGTTACCACACCCACGAGTTTGCCGGTGCTGGCAGCGATGTTCCTGCTTTTGTCGTTAGTCACTGCTGCGTTGCCTCTGACCCAACTTGCTCTACCATCACCATTGTTAGTAGCACTGCTTGTAAACACGCCATTTCTAGAAAGGCCGCTTATCATGCTGATATCCCTACTGGGGTTTGCATCATTGTTAGTCTTTCCTGCTGCGACCTCATTGCTTCTCGCCCCAAGATTGCTTGCATCACTTCCTTCTTTAACTGAACTGGGACTGTTTCTCCTACTATTCAAAGTTCCATGTGCATTTCTATTCAGGATTGGACTTTTATCTGCTTTTATGCCTGTATTTCCACCACTGTTCACACCCACGCTGACAACACGATCAAGCTGGGTTGTGATTCCACTAATAGGCCTTTTTAATCCATTTTCACTATCACTCATTCGGGCTGGAATAAGACTACTAGTTGCTTTGTTAAATCCATTGATGATTCTTATCCAGCCATTGTTGTCACTATAGCCATTGTTTCCATTATTAGGAACGTCCACCTCGAGGCCTACTACCATGCTTCTTTCCCCAGCAGAGTTGCTTGCTCGGCATGTATAATTTCCTGCGTCAATTTTGCGGGCTTGACGGACGTCCAGAGTTCCAGCAGAAGCCACCACAACCCGGTCAGAGTAAAAACCAGAACTGGCTGGGATGACGCGATGTGCCGGGGAGAACCAGGTCACTGTTGGTGAGGGATCCCCAGTGGCATGGCAGCGAATGACGGCTGTAGCTCCCTGACGTACTTTAATGACTTGATAACGTTTGTCATCATCGAAGGTAGGTGGAGATGTCATCATGACCTTGACTTTAACCTAAATGGAAATGATATGAAGGAAAAAAGCTTCAATGATAAAAAGTGCTTGCTTATACGAATGCTGATTTTATTTTTGTCTGAATTCAGCTTCAACTTTACCTTCATGGTATCTTGACCTCCTTGATTCTCAGCATAACAAGTGTACTCGCCTTCTTCTCCCCTGCCCACAGCTGGAACCAGCAATGTTCCATTATTGAAAACGATAAGCCGGCGTCCTCGCCCTGCTCTTTCTTCCCCATGCAACACAGTGTTAACCATGGTCCCATCTGGTAGACTCCAACTGACTGCCGGATCTGGTAATCCTGATGCCAAACAGTCCACCTGCAATGACCAAAGTAATTGTTGTATAGGTGAACTAAAATGGAATCAATTGCATGTACATGGGAAAAATCATTTATGAAATATTGTCACTTGAATCACAATCTAAACAATTCAGTGCACATACATGTAAACAGAATTAAAAATGAAGAGGAACAAGTTGCGGCAATAATTTGGTGCCCTCTCTCTTGCATGTCAACTCCTCTTATTCATTAAGCTGCTAAATAGCTGTTAAATATTTATCATCATACATGAAGGATGACTGGTGAAGCAGTGCAGCATACTGCATGTCTGGGAAACACAGCAGCAGAGGAAAAGGAAATGTGTCCAAAATCTTTATGTACAAATTGTACATTTCACACAACTAGCCTAGCAATCAGCACCCCGGTGCTGACTTTGACCCAAGATATCTAAAGCATCTTCAATCAGATACAACTGTAATTGAATAGAGCTTTTATTTCCCAATCCCTGAAAATTTGACGAATGGTTTAAGACATACTGATTAGATCATTGACCTCAGTCACTTGGGACATTCCATGTCATAAATCTAATCACTGGATGTCTTGCTTTGACACTGTTAAATAATCCCTCAAAATTTGAGAAAGGTTATTTGAGCATAGATTTATTCTTGTGTAGTCCGATACAGTTTGATTGAATGATTAACATTTTTAACAAGTTAAATTACCTTCAGTGCCTTTCCGAATGACACCATCTGATTGAAAGGCTGCTTTGGCTCAATCTTTGCAGGCTTGATAACCACGGACACACGCAGCAGGCGATAATCATCAGCGAACTTGTTGCGTGCAATGCAAAGGTAATCACCAACGTCACGCTCTGTCACTGAATGGACTGACAGTGTGGCATTTTGGTGCACCTTCAGACGTTTGTCGAAACTTCCATTTGTACGGAGGGGTAAAACAGACGGAAATATAGAGTGAGACACAATAAAGATGCAATACTAGTACCATTACCATGTCATACACAGTCTCTGAACCCATACCTGAAATGCATATCCACCAGTTTTCTGTTGGGGGTCCGCCAAATGATGATCGGGGATGGGTTGCCTGTTACAGAGCAGTGGAGCTGCAGACTCTCCCCGTAAGAAACCGTAGTGACAGAGGGCGAGGTTGAGACAATTCGGGCTTTGCTGAGTGGAGAGACTGGCAAGGAGTGTAAAATAACTGAAGCTCTGCCTTTGTCAGATGTGTGTGCGATGAGTGTGGTGTTATGTGACGCCACGGACGTTTTTGTCAAGTTAGTCAATTGCGCGGGAGAGGTGATGACTGTTCTATTGATTTTAGAGGCTGAGTCAGCATAAATTAGCTGATGAGAGTAAGATGGGGATTTGGGACCAAGAGGGGTCAATCTGGCAGAGTCAAGCGGCTTTGACTGGAAGCCAGGATGGCTGTTTTTCAGAAGAAGGGATGAAATTGTCATGTTTTTTCTATCACTCGTCACTTCTACTTGTTGTGCCCCCTCTTTAATTTCCACTCTCACCGTCCTCTTATCAGTTCCAACTGCATTAAAAGAGGTGCATTCATAATTCCCAGCATCCTTAGGCCCGACCTTTCGAATATGCAGTGTCCCGTTTGGCAAGACAAAAAGGTTGCCATGGAGAAACTGGGAGGGCCGAACTAGAGCTCCATCTGGAATACGCCATCGCAAAGTTGGTGACGGGGCCCCTCTAGCAGTACAGTGAGCATAAAGAGGTCCTCCTGGAGCCAAAAGCAGGTGTTCCTCTCTAGGTTGCTGTATCACCGGGGGCAACGATGACACGTGTAAGCGCACTGAAGCACTGGCGGCACCGGCTGAGTTGGAGGCCACACAGCGATATGCCCCCCGATCACTTTGTAACGTTGATGAAATATGGAGAGTTCCATTTGTGTCCATGTTGATTCGATTGCTGGAGTTGGCTCTGGAGGTCAGGACGGAGCGGTCCGGAAGAATCCAAGAGAGCAGAGGGGTAGGAACACCGCTGGCCTGACATTCCAGGTGGACCTCCCCACCTTGATGGATCATGGCTTCTCTATAGCTAGCCAGCTGCATTCGAGGCGGGCGCGTCCACACTTCCAGGGTAGTTAGCAGCCTTGTCATCGAAAGACAAAACATTTTCCGTGTGGAAAACATTCACTTTCTTCAGGAAGTGTATGGGTGCATTGATATTCATAATTTGAGTGGCCTCACCTGTCACGACCAAGGAAGCTGTGTGCACTGCAAATGTATGTGCCCCTGTCTTGTAGCTGAACGTTTTGGATAACAAGGGTGCCATTTGGCAGAACCTCAAACCGTTGAGCCCTGGAATGGACGGACATCATTGCTCCTAAGACCCAGAGACCCGGATAAACCATCACATTTGGGCAACAGTTAATGGGAAAAAAATGGCAACAATTTGGGTTATCAGTCAATTGTGCAATAATACTGTGATCAGTACTTTGCAAGTCTTACACCACATTACATTTATTGTTTTAGTAATGACTTTTAAGGAGAATTTTACTCAGTAGGGCACAGCCTGAATTGGTGACAAAAGGAAAAAAAAGATATAATTGTGGACTGTGGTTTTTCTGATCCATGGTGGTTGATGAAAATTTGTTTGCTTCAGTTATCATGATGAAACTGTTCCACTTATAAAATATAGTGACTTCAATGCTGAAAATTCACCTTTTTCGAGAGCTTGTTATTTTGCACCAGCCCTTTACAACATTTCATGGATTTTAGCCCTCTACAGCATTTCAGGGATTTATGTTTGCATAATCCTGTCTTGTAAACGGTCTTCCTATTTAGTGTTCTGTCAAAATGACAGCTGTGACTAGATCACTAAAAAAACTGTGGTGGCATAGGAACATTGCATATTATTGTTCATGTATGTCATCCGGACTAAGTCAATTGTAGTAAATTAAATATTGGCCAGTCAATGACATTTGATTGTAGTTAGTATATTAATTTAAATGTCTGACTGCAGTTCTTTTCCAGTGACCAAATGTGCAGCTGTGTACATGATATTTAAATTACTTTTTGTTTCTGGAAATGGAAAACATAAAGTAGGTTGGTCTGTCCCAAGAAGGCCCGCACTGTATTTGCTGAGATTATAAATCAGCACATAAATCAGATTCAACAAGTCTGCAGAGAGTCTGTTTGACATGAATGTAAATTGAAGATAAGACTGGCCTCATTTCCATATAAATTCATTGTGTGTTTGGTCTTTAAACAGTATGTATGCTGAGCCAAATGTGTGCATATCTTTTTCTGACTCCATTCACCTGTGGCAACTTTGGTCCATGTGATGGAGGGCTTCGGCTCTCCTTGAGCCTCACAAGTCAGCCTGGCAACGTTTCCTGCTGGGAATGACACTGTTCTGATATGTGGGTCTGCAATCCTTGGCCTGGATCTTAAAACTGGAGACTGCAGAGATTGTTTTCAAATAAAAGGTTTATAAAATGGTTAACAGTGCCTAGGAGATCTGAAGTCAACACCTACTCCTAAATAAAAATAAAAATAAAAAAGCATGACAATATAAAGATTACAATCTGAAATTAAAATTCAAACACTAATGCAGATTGTTTTAACTCTTCTGTAAAACATTGATATTTTAATCATTTCAGTGGAATATTACAATATAGCATTACAGTTATCTCAGATTGATATTTCATCAGCGATGGGCTCATCATTTAGGATTGCACAGATTTGTAAATTAATTAAAGTGTGATTGCTACAAATCCAGTGGGATTAGCCCCCCAAACACAAAATGCTGTTGTAATAGAGCATGTGTTTTGTATCTCTGCTTTCAAAGTGACTCTGATGGAGCTCAGAAAAATCCTTAAATTGGAGGATTGCCATAAACATCCCTCAGGTTTAACACGTGATCACAGATTAGACTATTTTCAGATCTATTATGCATTTTCTGCTAAGCTTTTTGCCCCAGGCATCGCACATTTGCGCGAGTCTGAATGCAAATACGGCCTAACAATTTTATGGGAATGCATCAGCACTGTAAATTACATTTTAAGAATACCCTTCAAGAAATATCAAACTTTCTAAATGACTGAAAATGAAGACCACAAATGTTTGTGAATAAATTAACTTTCAAATAAGAAAAAGAGAGTTAAGTGATTTAGGATTTATTCCTAGTTGTCGTGTGTGTTGGCTTTAAAAGGTGTTTGGGTTAAAGACTTTGTAATCTATTAAGACTCACCCGTGGGGCTGCAGGAAGAGGCGATGGAGACCACAGTGGCCTACTGCTGTGTGAATCTGGAATTAAATTAGCTCCAGGGTTTCTCCACTCAGTTGGGGGTCGACTCTGGCCAGACACAGGCCTCCCTTTGGGGCTGACCTGGACAATATTTGGCCTTTCTCCGGATGATGCAGCAGTACTTGATCCTGCTGTTGTTGTTATTGTGGGAGAAATGGAAGATGCACTGGATTTTGTCTCACTCTTAGGAATTTTGGCTGGAGTAGCACTTTTTTTAGAAGTAGGAGTGCTAGTTTCTAAAGTAGAAAGCGCAGGGATAGTAGTTGGATGGATATCTTTGAATGTATCTGTATTATCTGTACTATTGAAACTAGTTGTAGGTGAGAGGGTTGTTGATAAATAAGTAACGGTTGTAGGAGAAGTAGATATAAGAGTTGAATATGTTGTGGCACTTTCAGTTGTTTGATACTCAGGGGTATTCATGGGGGGTAAAGTCAATGGAATTGGGTTTGCAGTCATAGGAGTAAATGTAGTCGATGTTGGATGTGTGTCGTCAAAAGTTGCAACAGATTTGTCACTAGCAGAAGTAGTCATAGGATTATTTGTAAGACCAATTGAAGGAGTTGTCAAGGAAACAGTGGAGGAGAGGGTGGCTACAGGAAGGGTGGAGAATTGAGATACATTCGGGACGTCCAACAAATTCTTTTCCACCCCTTCACCCTTTTCGCCCGAGGACCCATCGTCATTTAGGCTCAAGGTCGTCTGTGTGTTTGTGTGTGTGCTGTGAGAATAAGTGGCTGTCGGTGTTTGTGATTTAAAGACAACCGATTTGGCACTGTCTGGTATGTTGCCTGAATGAGTCATCACATCTGTATTTGTCTCTGTGTTGTAATGGGGTAATAAAGTGGGGGAGGAAAGAGTTGGAGCGGGCAAGTCAGATGTTGAAGTGGTGATACCAACAGTGGTAAAAACAGAAGAAGGTGGAGGATTTACTATCTCAGCGTTTGTTGTTGAAAAAGGAGTTTTAATATTCTCAGTCTTTTCCAACTTTGTAGGTGAAGATATGGTTGTCACCATTTCAGTGATGGTAGTGTCAGGCATCACACTTTTTGCTGTTGGGTTGAGAGAATCAGGTAGAGGTTGACGTGGTGTCATAGTTTGCCCCCTTGTCCTGCTGATGACTCGTCTCCGCTGCCCGATTCGTCTGCGAGAGTTCCAAGGGCTTTGTGGCCGTGTATTTGGGACAAATTTAGGCACTGGTCCCTTCTGTGGTTTTGAAGGTCTGACTCTTGAGGAGGTGGGCTTTGCTCCCTTTTCCGCTCCCCCAGCTGGATCTGGGTCAATTTCATTAGTTCCGAATGTTGGCTTTGAGGTGACTAGATCTGTCTGTGTTGTTGTTTGTGGTGGTGTCACATTCTTAGCCCCATTCTCATGTTTCTGTGTTTCCGAGGACTCTTCACTCTTAGTGCTTGTTTTTGACTCAGTAAGTGCTTGCGTTGTGACTGCGACTGTGTGAGTAGGGTAAATGGGCTGTAGCCTTTCCTCTCGCAGGACAGCATCATCAACTGATGAGCCCTCCATTTCCGATCCAGCTGCTCCTTCTGTCTCTGTGTTATCACCACCCCCATGTATTTCTCTGTCCTGCTCTCTTCCTGATGATTTTGCTGTGGGCTTTTCTGTTGCGATGTCCTCGCTATTGTTTGTGACTGTGGTCTTTTGCCGTATCTTTGCCAGTAGGTCAGCCCATTTTAGTGGGTCAATTTTTTGTTTGTTTGTGGTGTAACGATTTCTTCTCTGCTCAGGTGATAGAGGCCTCCCTCCTCTCCTCAAGGGACCTTCTCTCAAAGGCCCTCGTCTTATGGGCTTCCTGACTTGCTTTTGTCTGTTTGGAGATTTTTGAAGAGGACTTAAATGTTTCCGGTGGACTAAAATGGTTCTCTCTTCTTCTTCTACTTCATCCCCTGATCCTTCCTCTATTTGGTGTAGTAATGGCGCTCGTATCTTTGTTGATCGCCCAGAGGCTGACTGTGGCCCCCCTGGAACATCTCCAAGTGACAGCCTCTTCCTTGAGTTTATTTCTAGGCTCATGGACAGAGAGGCACTACCATACTGGTTGACAGCAACACAACGATAATGACCAGTATCTCTCAGCATGGGGTTAGGAAAAAAGAGACTCCCATTTGGCTGCATAATAAATCCACCTAATCTTGCTAATCCCTTTCGCACTATATTCCCATCTGGTAACACCCAAAAAGTGTGCGGGTCTGGTGAACCAGAGGCCTTGCAGGACAGGCTGACTGGGTGTCCAATTACCCCTGTGACGGGAGGTCCAACTTTCTCACCTTTTGGTGGTGCAGAGGACTCTTCTACTGCCAGATGCAGTGATAGAACATCTGAATCTTTGCCAGCCTGGGCTATACAGTAGTAAATTCCTGCATTTGAGAGCTCTACATTTTGTAACAGTAGCCCAGAGCCAGAGACCTGAATCCTACCATCTTGACTACTGGATGGAGAGATAAATTTGGATCCATCTGGCAGAATCCATTGTACTCTGGGATGACCAGAACTTAGAAGTGGGCAGGAGAGCTTTATTGTAGAGCCTGCGGCAGCTGTTATTGCTGTGGCATGATTAGTCAAAATGAGTACCCATGGATGAGAAGCTGTGGTAGATGTAGCAGGATCTGTAGTGGGGTCAGGGTGAGCAGAAACTCTTGTTGAATATATAAGGCTGACTGTGTTTCGGCTGGACTGTGATCTGTTAAGCTGAATACCAATAGCTGGCTGCATTAACCAGTGTGGTCCTGTTGCGACAGAGGCTTTGACTCCAGTATTATAATACCCCTCTGTCTCTGCTGCCTGCCTGTAGCGGTAAGCCAGCTCTGGAGCTTTATTCAGCATGAGTTCCCTTTCAAGATGCATTGCGGTCTCACTATAGTAAGCCAAGATCCTCCAAAGACTCTCATAGCTCGCTCTCTCCACGGGGCACTCCAGAGAGAATGACAAAGCCATAGCAACAGGTGCAGAGGAGGGAAGGGAGAGGTCTGGAGTTGGAGACACATCCTGAGAGTCCGCCAAATGAGTGATGTTGCAGCGCAGTTCAACACTGTTTCCCTGTTGATCTGACAGGCCGAGGGAAGCAGTGCCTAAAGGCTGCCTGAAGGATTCACTTGGTTCAATTTCGCTGAATTCCGTCTCAGAAGGTGTCTCTTCTCCCCACAGGGTAATGACTGGGGAGGTGCAGGTCAGCTCTTTCTGATCAAGCAAGCCTTGATCTTGAAGGGCATTTGGTGATTCACATATTGGACACTGAAGACCTCCGGAACATTTCATCAAATCTGGTTGAAAAGACAGACAAAGAAAGATTTGAGAAAGTGATCTCTTCGACCATATATGATAATGTGCACGTCAAAGCTGTCTGCGTGCGTTGCTAAAGCCAAATTTAGCATGCACGCTTTTCTGTACTATTAATTACACTTCATATCACTTACTAATTTGATACGGTTACTTAATCAGCTCATAAATCGTAAATATGCAAAACCTTATTATTCCATGGCAAGCATTAGCCTTTGTTTAAACTGCTTGCACACAATGCTGCCAATATGTATTAGTCATGGGAGGTTAAGTCTGGCATGTCAATGAGAGGCATTTTAAATTCCTGTCTTCTTTAGAGTCTTTGTGAAAATTCCTAAATAGACTCAGAGATATTCTGAGTGTCAGAGGAGAGGGGGAGCATGTGATTAAAAGCAGGTGGGAAGGGGGATGTCAAAGGTACACAAAAACACAACCAGATGTATTTAAATGTAAATGTAACCCATATATCAACCATCAAGCTTTATTTGACATTTTAAAAAGTGTTACGAGACATTACAAGCTCATCAATCAGTCAAAACATTTCTCTTCATGTTTTCATTCCTAATGGCTAACCCTTGCCTTTTCCCGTTGCACTCTCCTTTAGTTGAAATAATATTGAAGGACAACTTATAGGAGACAAACCTGGGTGAGCAAAACGCCAAGCGGGAAACCAACTCATGCTGCAGTCGCAGCTCCAGGGATTAGCCTGAAGTGCTACTGTTTCCAGCATTGGCGCAGTCTGCAAGGTGGCCCTGGGCAGTGTGCTTAAACTGTTGTTGGACACATCAAGGTTCCTACAGGGGGGAAAGTTTTTAGAAGGCTGTCGGCAAAGAAGATCAAATACAGTAATGCTGCATCTCAAAATTCAGCATGTAGCGGCTAACCGGAAAGGCCAACATGTAACAGTCAATTTTCACTCACTATTCCTTCCTATCAAATTGCCAGCTCTAAACTCAAATACACAACACCAGTCACAGAATATCAAAATTAATGACCTTCAGTCGTAGAACTAAACCAGCTGAGAATCATATTTAAGCCAATGGCAATGCAACACAAGCAGGTATTATGACTTAACACAGTCAACACAGTCATCTACATGACTATGAGCGATCATCTCCAACTATCATGGCACTATAATACGCATTAAGATAGGACGAAGGTTCTTAGACACTGCCGGAATATTTTCTGCTTCATTAGTCCACTTATTTCCGGTGGATGTTCTTACCAGCATTAGCCTTTCAGAAAAAAAGCCAACACAAAAAGCAAAACAACTCACAGAGTTAATCCTACAACACTGGATGAAATGAAGCCTGCAGGTGAGGGTGTGAGGGTTTCTGTGATATTCCAATGTCACTTATGATGGTGGTTGATCTCTAAAAATTGCTTAAACTTTGTGGAATATTTTCCACCAAAATTAGATAACTTTTGGTTCATTTGAACTTAAAGGTACCACCTTATATCATGTTTGTATAAAGGTGTTAGGTTAAGTCCTAGAGACTCCACCCACCGGAGTGTTGAAAAGTAGTATGTGTTCAGTAGGGAAAGTGTGCAGAGAGCGTGGGGATGCAGCTGATGCAGCCTGTTTCCTTGCAGACGGAGCAAACGGAGGTTTGGCAGCTGGAGCAAGGCCCTAGGGTGGATGTACTGGAGGTGGTTGTGATCCAAGTACAGACGCAGTAGCGAGGTCAGGCCAGAGAAAGTCTGGGATGAAGGGATTTCTGTCAGCTTGTTGTAGCTCAGTTTTAGTATCTGTGGTGGAGGACATAGAAATCGAATGATAAATATTAAAATGGCAAAAGATAGTAAATGCTATGACTAGAAGACAACGGAAGATATGCTTGGGAACTGGAAGTATGACAAATATTGGAGTGAACTTAACGTTGGTAGCACATCGCTAACAATTTGGATCATGAACTTTTTAAATACAAAGTTTGCCTTCTCGTATACTCTGATGACTCTCGCTCTTCCAGTCATAGGGAAAGAGTCGACAGTATTTCAAGAAGGCACATGATGATGAAAACCACGTTGTGGAATTTCTGTAAGGCTTATGATCAATCAACTCTCCAGGGTGTTCAGTTGCACAAAAACATGGATCATATTATCACAAGATGGCAAGTACAGTATGTATCACCATTTGGCTGAGAGATGAAAGAAACAGCAGCTTGGTGGGGAACATCATTGCATTCAGCTTTCTTTTAAAATGTCCACTGTAGTGTGTCACTGTGGGGTTAAGAGACTATAGTCTTATGCAATTGCTGCATTTGATTCTTGCATGCATCCACTTCAATATTGCAATCTGTCCGGTCAAGCAGTTTAACCTGCAATGTGTGTATTGTAATTGAACCATTCATTTCGATCGTATTGTGCAAAAGACTTCAGCCACAATTTGGTTTGATGTTTAGGTAACAATGACCATATAGAACTAGAATGTCACTGAAGAGAGGGCAGACCTACATTAAGGCAGAAATGTTAAGAAAAGGGAAATTAAATTTGTGGACTGTCATATTTGTGTTACTTTGTCCATCTGTTTGTTATTTAAGAGACTGGTTCCCGGTTCACGGAGAATGTTAAAACAGAAGGGGTGGTGCCAATATGATTCTAGGTGGTGGACACCATTGGTGCCTCAAACGTGACTCAAATGGTAAAACACACACACACACACACACACACACACACACAGTTCTCAGGTTCTCAGCTCCTGGGGTGAGTTAGGATTTACATTGTAGTTGTTGCAGAGTGTGGAAATAGGCCAAAACAAGTCAGTTGTTTAACAATTCATCTTGTCTCTTCGCTACATCACACAACACCTTTTACATACACACAGTTTGGAAATGTCCGTCAGTTAGGAAAAAAGAAGACTGCAGCCACTGCCATTAAATCACATTCACTGCCATTGACGGCTTTAGAAGTCAAATATCCATGTTAACAGGGAAAGCTGGCAGTGAATGAGTTTTAAAACGGGGACTTTTTAAACAGAAGGGGCAGATAGGCAGATGACTTTAAGGTGTAATGCTGAAATGTGAACGTGCCCTTCTCCCCTCCCAGTTTACCTGCAGTGATTTCAGGTCTCGAAACAGTGCATCCGGCAGGTGGTGGATGTCATTACTGTGCAGCATCAAAAGCTCTAACTTCTGTAGCCCGGCCAGCGAACTGTCTTGGATCCTGCTGATGCTGTTGAACCTGAAAAAAACATCATTGTAAGTTCATGATCTCACTCAATCAAGCATTCTTTACTTTACAGTGGAACCTCCAGAACCAAACAATCTGTTCCGTGACACTGGTTGACTTCCGTTTATTCAAATTTCAAAACAAATAAAAATTATGCAAACTGCATTAATTTGTTCCAGGCTCAAACTCATCATCATTTTTTTAACACTGTAGTATTCCTAACTGACATGTATGTATGAAAACAAGTTAACCATTGTTTGTATCCAACCATCCAGCCACATGTCTTCAGTCTCGCAGGTGAGCTCGAGCCCATACCGGCTGACTCTTGGCTAGAGGAGGGTTATACCCTGTACTGGTCACCAGCCAATTGCATGGCATAAGCAATGTATGATAAAACTAAAATAATACCGAACTAGTTGCCCTTGAACATGCCCTGACGGACACATAATGGTGTTGATTAAATTTAGTGTTCTGCTCATATTGTACCGGGCACCCTTTCCTATGTCACGGTAAGTTCTAGTTCTGATTTTATGGTTATCACACTTTCCTCATTTTCTCGTACTCTTCTGTGGTGGTATCACAAATAAAAAAAATTAAAATTAAAATTGAAAGCAGCTATTAATTGGACGCTCCCACCCCGTTTTTCATGAATAATCCCCAAAATGGGGTGACTGTGGATCAGTTGGTAGAACAAGTCGTCCAGTGACCGAAGGGTTGGTGTTTTGAATACATGGTTCCCACCGTCTGCTGTCCCAGTGTCCTTGGGCAAGACGCTGAACCCTAAATTCCTTCAGGTCGGCATTGTAAATGAGAAATTGTTCTCGATTGCCTTACCTATCCATCCATCCATTTTCTGAGCCGCTTCTCCTCACTAGGGTCGCGGGCGTGCTGGAGCCTATCCCAGCTGTCATCGGGCAGCAGGCGGGGTACACCCTGAACTGGTTGCCAGCCAATCGCAGGGCACATAGAAACTAACAACCATTCGCACTCACAGTCATGCCTACGGGCAATTTAGAGTCTCCAATTAATGCATGTTTTTGGGATGTGGGAGGAAACCGGAGTGCCCGGAGAAAACCCACGCAGGCACGGGGAGAACATGCAAACTCCACACAGGCGGGGACGGGGATTGAACCCCGCACCTCAGAACTGTGAGGCTGACGCTCTAACCAGTCGGCCACCGTGCCGCCTTGCCTTACCTAGTTAAACAAAAAATACATTTTTAAAAAATAGTTGTCAAACTTGGATGAAGAGGCTGATTTTTATCAAACTTTACTGAATGAGTTTTTGGGGAGGGTCATGTTTGGCATCCCTAAAATAAGAACACTCACCAGAATACAGTATACGTGTTTTCAGGCATATTGAGAACCCCAAAAAGACGATTAATTCATCGAATACAACAATTCCTAGGTGCCTTTGCACCTCCTGGTAATCAGGCCCTAAAACGCCAAATGAAAAGAAAACAAATGGAGTGAATCCTTTCAATGCTTACTGAGCTGAAGTCTCACATGTTTTGCTGATGTCAAGCATTGATGATGGTATGAACTCATGTTTTCTTTGACTTTTGGGGCATAGTTTGCCAGAACATTTAGATAAAACTGTGGGATTTTGGAGCATTTGCGGTACTCGGCAGTGGTTTGACACATACTGTCAAACTCTGCATGTGTGTTTGCGCAGTCAACAAAAGCGCCATCTGACAATTAGCTCGTGTACATGCAAACTCTGTGGCCGGCGGTCTTTTTACCCCAAGTTGATGCGACGTGTGTGCGCAGGCAATCCAGGAGGGACGGCGAGCAGGGAGCGGAACGTGCAGTGGACTTCGCTGGCCTGGTAGCAGTTGCAGCTCCTGGGGCAAGCCTGACCCCCAGGAACCACCAGGGTCCACAGTGCCACCAGCAAACCCACACTTGGATATATCTTCATCTTCAAGGTTAGCACTGGCAGGGAGACTGATAAAAAAAAAACCATATTAGTGGGGTAATTGTTTTGATTTGTAGAGCATTGAACACAGTTTTAATCTGCATAGAGCTTTTTTTCACTGAGCAAAATATGCCCCCTTTGCATGGTACCAGTCCTCTGTTATTGCACCTGTCCTAAACCAAACAACTTGTCTGCTAAACTAATTTGCTGTAGTAAATCTCATGCATACACTAACAGTGGCTACACGGGCACATTGTAATGCGATCCAGTACAAGAGCTGTATCCAAAAGGCTGCCTTTTTAAAGATAACAATGCTCACTTTTCACTGTCAGAAAGTTATTAATCTAACAATGCTGTATGTTTGTTGTGGTGGTTGTAGTTTGCAGTGATGCTTTAAGCTACATTTGAGTCAAAATATTAGAAACACATCTCACTGTGTTCCAGCCGCATATACTATACAATGTTAGATCAGTGCTGGGCAAAGTACGGCCGACTGTTCTTTCATCCGACCAACCGTGCACGTGCGAGTTCTGAAATACTGTAAGTGTTGCATTAATTGGGCTTTTTGTTGTTTTTCCAAAATGTGTAAATCAAAATATGTTCATTCGTGTTTTATGTATATGGTTTTCATGTATCTCAGGAAATAAGTTGTTGGTTGAGTTCATCCATCTTCTCACTGGGGTTATTGGTGCGCTAGAGCCTACACAGCATTGATTCCCAACCAGTGTGCCGTGGAAAATGATCAAATTTCACTTAATTGCTCATCAAATTATTTATTTACAACTAATGCTGTATTTTTGTTCATCTATCTATGCCAGCAATGTATAGTGACAAACAGAACAAATAAATGCTCTATTATTAGCCAGTCAATCACAGGGCACATATAGACCAACGACCACTCACACTCACGTGCACACTTAAGGACAATTTAGAGTCATCAATTCACCTCACACACATGTTTTTAGAATGAGGGAGGAAACCGGAATACTCGGAGACAACCCACATACAAACCCGGATTGGAACCCACGACTTTAGAACTAGCAAGCGGATGTGCTTGTCTAACGTTCCTGTTGATTGGTATATCGTGAATAATAAAATACAAATCCCAGTAAAGTAATCCTTTTTTAATTTAGTTTTGTTTTTATGTCTTTGGGTACATTATCAGTTAATGGGTTATTTACAAATAATAGCATTAACAAATCTGATTGATTTATTATTTAATTATTAAAATAAACTGTTCTACATATTCGGAAAATATGTAGAACAGTATGTATGTACCCTCCCAAATGTTTGTCCATCTTTGCGTTAGACGAATACCTTTCTAACTTTGTCAACTTTCCATTCATTCCGTACTCATGCATTTATGCAAGTTTTGCAATGCATAATGAAGTATATTGCAGTGTGCCAAAATCAGTCAGAAACTTACCTTACAGTCCTTTAGTCGGATGGAGTGATTTATCCAGCACAGAATCGTTCATTTTCCCGATTAAATGCGTATTTATTTATTTTATTTTATTTTATTTTCGGGAACGCGACTACGTGCTTTGGTCACCCATCCGCGCCGTGATTTCAAAGTCCAACCAAAGTTGTCGCAGTAATAAAAGGATAACAAAAAAAAACAAAAAACAAAAGTCAAAATGAGAAACATCCACAACCGCGTTTAAGTAGCATCCAACCGGCCTCCGTGTGTGCGCGCGTCCCGGGATAAACTGGAAACCACCGCGCGCGTGCGTCCGTGGGCGAGTGTGAATGACAGTGGGTGTGTGTGTGGATGTTTGAGTGGAAGAAAGGAGAGTGGGCTAAAGTAAACTCGCAGAGAGGCTCTCATTGTCAAAGGAGGGGCTTGCCTGCACTACTTTACTGTATCACGTCAACGGGAGACCCGGTCTGGGCTGGAAAAGGCATGAGGGGAAACGTTTTCACAAGGTATGCCTTGTTTGTCTTTTTTAAAAACACAATTTAACATTTTTCTTTTATTTTAAACATTCATTCTTTTTTTTTTTTCTGAGGCATGATTGCATTATTCACAGGGCTTATGCAATCATTCGCTGAAAAAAAAGACAGCATAATAATATATTCATGATCCAAGTAATACTAATAGTCTAATATAAATAAATAAATAAATAAATAAATATATTTTTGCAATGCCTGAACATTTATTCCAGTGTATATAAACACATTAGAAAATGAACCATCTGTCAATAGAATAAATGTAACCTGTAATAAATGAATACATTATAACATAGTAGTATTAAATGTATCTATCAATGACCAATAAATGACAAAAATACATGAAAAGCATTATTAAAATATATTTTAAAATATTAAAATAAGATTGTAATAGAAATGAAAATCAAACACCGAGATAAGATCACATCATATCACATGATAATTAACAACAAAATCACACATTTCCGCGTATGAAGCCAGATTTTATTTTATATCACATTTGAACAGGGATGTGTAGACTTTTTATATCCACTGTATATACTGTAAATTAATACTCACATCCAAAATCCAACCTAAAATCCCCCCTACAAAACCTACAATCTCGGGTCTAAATGACTACAGGCCTGTCGCCTTGACATCTGTGGTCATGAAGTCCTTTGAACGGCTCGTGCCGGACCACCTCAAGAGCGTCACAGGTCCCGATGACGAGTCTGCATATCGCCAGGAAGCTGAGTGGCTGGAGCTGCGGTGCGGCCGACACAACCTGGAGCTGAACACGCTCAAGACTGTAGAGATGATCGTGGACTTCAGGAGGCATCCTTCGCCACGGCTGCCCCTCACGCTGTCCAGCTGCCTTGTGTCAACCGCCGAGACCTTCAAGTTCCTGGGAATTACAATCTCCCAGGACCTGAAGTGGGCGACCAACATCAACTCCGTCCTCAAAAAGGCCCAGCAGAGGATGTACCTCCTGCGGCTTCTGAGGAAGCACGGCCTGCCACGGGAGCTGCTGAGGCAGTTCTACACAGCGGTCATCGAATCAGACCTGTGTACTTCCATCACAGTCTGGTTTGGTGCTGCTACAAAAAAGGACAAATTCCGACTGCAACGGACAATCAAAACTGCTGAAAAGATTGTCGGTACCCTCCTACCCACCCTTGAGGAATTGCACGCTGCCAGAACTAAGACTAGAGCGTGCAAAATCCTCTCAGACCCTCCACATCCCGGTCACCGGCTCTTCCGGCTCCTTTCCTCAGGTAGACACTACCGATCAATGCAAACTAGAACTAGCAGACATTCCAACAGCTTCTTCCCATCCTGCAATCAACTTCTTAAACAGCTAACCTACAATTCCATTGCAACATGCTGCCAATTTCTTTGTCTTGAGTTTGTTGTCACATTTCTGTCGGGCAGTAGTCTCACCACGCTGCACTATTTGCATATCCGTTGTTGACCAATACTGGCCACTCATGCCAGAGTAGCATCTGCCACACTTGCACACTGACTGAGGAGTATCTGCAACATTTGCACAATCAACATTGTCCCAGATTATCGCGCTACCAGTCACTTTAAACTGCATCCACTCCTTGAAGTCTCGGCGTACTCCTTGCACCTGGACTATTGCAATTGCAATTGTCAAAAAATAAATAAATTGTACCTGCATTACCACATAACTAGCAACACTTTATTGTTCAGTGACTGTTTTTGTCAATGTCTTTGTGTCTCAAAAGTGTTCTCTGTCAATTGACTGTCTGTTGTCGTACTAGAGCGGCTCCAACGACCGGAGACAAATTCCTTGTGTGTTTTTTTGACATACTTGGCAAATAAAAATGATTCTGATTTACCACCCGCACTATGTCTACAATTTGCAGTCTGCAAGTTTCTTTTTTCTTTTTTAAAAAACTAATTAAAGGTTTTAAATCCGTGCCATATTGTATGTATGTTGTCTCATTTGCTGGTAAATTTATCATTATTTGCTAAAGCTTTTTCAAATTTAGTTTCTGACTCAGCCAGTGTAAATTGAAGCTATGGTGGAAACTTTAACCCTTGTAGACTTATGAATGCACCACATTCCTTAAAATAACTGCCACATACAACATTTTGGGAATAAAACTAGTTTGAGTTCAACTGGTGAGACACGGGTCATTACTGCAACTTAGTTTTGCTCCACAAGTAGAATTTTATATACAGTAGAGTGGGTCATCCGTATCTCTTAAGTTTTGTGCGTGTGTTTGAGATCATTTGGTCCCAGATTGTGAGTGACCGTGTAATGGTCCAACTCCTTGAGACACTACAGGGGAGAACAAAAATAGCCTGACGTCGCTCAGCTGTTTTCTCCTGTATAGACACAGTAACGCCCCCTCCCCCCAACTCACTTTGCTTGTAGAGCCATTTTACAAACAAGAGGTCTTTTTAGTCACGGCTGGTCAAATATTATCGCCAAACTGTAATTGAGAAATTGCTAGAAAGCAGATGTAAGTAGAAGGTCAGAGCTTTGCTGGGCTTTTTTTGATTGTGGTTATAAAAGTTGGAGGCTCCATCATCTCCCAATGAGGAAACATCTGCGAACATCTTTATACATCAGATGTGATGCTGTGCCTTCACCCGATAATTATCCCCAGATGTATCAGTTTTTATTTTCAAACATCTCCCCGCCGCGCTTATGTCTCTGCAGGCAATGCATTACAACTTGACAGTTCTCATGCTGCACTGCAGCTGTGTGATATAGCTCAATGTTCATCCTTGTACCATACTGTACTGGTTCATGACTGAAATGGTCAGACTGAAACTAGGTGAGCTGTCTTCCAACTCACTGTAATGTAAACTGTAAGATTAGAATTCAATTTTTTTGGGGGGAAGGCGAGTTTTTGTTCCTGCATGACTGCAACCCAGTGCACAAAGCAAGGTCCACAAAGGCATGCTTGGATGGTGTGGAAGAACTTGACCCCAACCCCATCAAACACTTGTCATGAACTAGAACAGATGTTTGGAGAAATAGCAATGTTTTTTTTTTTTTATAGTGCTTGTCCTCTTTTGGATCGCGAGGATGCCTATTCCAGCTGACTTTGGGTGATTAGTGGGATACACCTCTTGATTAGTCGCCAGCCAATAACAGGGCTCATATTGGCCACCATTCACACTCTGAGGGCCAAGGAAGAACCCTTTACGTTTAGATGAGTATCAAGATACAGAAAGGTACAAGTATACTCTCTCATTCAGTCAACCTAAAGTTCCAGGAATTTGTAGTTATTGGTACTTGTAGTTTCTGGAATTTACGGGTTCCAAACAAATATATTAGCACTGCAAGGACCTCAAAGGTTCTTGGACCTCTTGAAAGCACTACACCCTGAGCATGGTTTTCTTTCATCATCAAGTGCAAACATTTTTTGACAATAGTTCTTGTCGTCCAAACATGTCCACATTCTTGTTGTTCCAAAAAACAACAACAACAACTTTTGTATGAAAAGGTTTCAGAATAATGATGGTACCACCCATCTGTACATCCATGTACCACAAGTTAGACTTCTGACGAACAAACAAATTACAAACATACACATTTTCTCATTTTTGTTAACAGTTCAGGTTTGAAGACGTCTGTACCGCGCTGAGAGAAAAAAACAAAAACAAAACAGAATTGTTCAAACAACTTTTTGCACAGCCTTGTGTAATAGTACAAATATTAAGCATTATGACCTATCCTTTGTGCTACAACTGCAGAATTCGATGCTGTTTAGGTGAATAAATAAAACTCATACATGAACACACAAAACTGCTTTATGGTATAAAAAAAAAAAAAAAAAGATCTCTTCAAAACCACATTGAAACCTGTTGAATTGCGTAACACTAGTCTCATTATTTAATGACCTTTTTGAGGCTTTTTTTTTTTGTTATAGAACATTTTACATCTGTTCTTATTCTGTCACTAAAGCTGCGAGCACTAAAGAAGTTGGCAAGGGAGGTGGTGATGGCGCAATGTCATCCTCGGCTGTATTATAATACATCACTGCCATAAAACATGACCGTTGTGTCATCAATTATCACGCGTGTGTGTTCCATGTGAAAATGCCATTTTGATAACAGAACACGTGAAAACAACCCCACCTCCCTCCCTCTCTCTCTCTCTCTCTCTCTCTCACTATATGTTAAGGTCGTTTGAAAAAGTAAAAATAAGACGAGAATGAACAGAAGAAGATGGATTCCAATAGCGAGAAAGCAGCACCAGAACAAGTCATGATTGCATTTGTCAGAAACACAGAGGATAACAGTTTGGTAGGAGTTTGCTGTACTGTAGTTAAAATCTCTGTATATTCCCAGCCTCACATTCGTTGTATTTAAAGTTCAATTAGAGTCAAGTACGTACACTCGCAATGGCTAACTAACTGTCGTCGCATTTCAAAATGTACGACCTTAATGACAGCCAGCCCTCTTGAAGTCTGAGACGTTCCCACTGAGCCTCAGGGCCCAATAATGGATTCGAGGCTCCAGCTCTCTGTGGGTGTCAAGGGTCATGGTCTCGCTAGTGGAGCGAGAGCCTCAAGTTTTGTCAGCAATCCATTTGGAGGATTTTGCGGACAACTTTGACATTTATTTCACCTCTCCTTTAACCTGCACTCATGATAAAAAAGTGCAGTACAACATCTAAGGTTCCAGACCTCTGGAAATGCTCACATTTAATCCCTCATGTATCCATTTTTCTATAGTATTTGTCCTTATGAAGTTTGCGGGTGAGCTGGAGCCTATCCCAACCAACTTAGAGCCAGGTTGACGTAAAAACCTGGACTGGTGGTCTCCAGCCAATCATAAGCGACATATAGAAAAGCAACCATTCGCACTCACTCTGGACAATTTAGTCTTTAGTGAACCTAACATCCATGTTAGGTGATGCTGTAGTCCTACTGCTTTGAATGCCACGTACTTGTTATAATGTTCTCTGGGATAAATTAGACTTAATCCGTTGACTCTTGCTGTACTGAGCTTGTGCAAAGTCTGCTGAGATCTCGGGCGATATGCTGTTCTCATGCTTAGCATCATGCTTGACAGAGGTTTGACTTCAGAAGCTTTGTGGCAGTTTCGTTTTTTTTTTTTTAACGAACGATATCAGTTGAATTCGGAATTTTAAAACCCCAGAAGCTTGTGTATTCGACTCCTTTTTGGTTCCTTTTTGTAGATTTCATTGGCTCATCTCCTGGGTAACATCCTCAAAGATACAGATTTTGTGTCCTTGGTTTTTACAGCTTGCAAAGAAGCCTGTTCATATTTGGCCTTGGAAAAGGTACAAACGCAACCTTGGAGTACAGTGAACTGCGCCACCATTCCAGTGTAGTGTGATTTACACATGATGACATTTCAAGCTTTAGAAATTGGGATGCATGCTCTATTTTGAACGCGACTTGGAAATCAGCCAATTGAATTCTAGCAATCGTGTCTGCAGAACACAGGCAAAGGCATGGTGGGCATGGTGGGCACAGGCAAATCTGGGTGTTGGCAAGCTGTTGAAGTGCAGCCATACAAGGAACTTACAGTAGAGCTGTGGTCACGCTGTGCCGCATCAACATGCACTACATGCTCAGATGATTTGCACAAGATTTGAAGAGGATTTGTGAGGTTTTTAGAGACATCCCATAGAGGAGATATCAAAAGTACTTGTATTAAAACTCTCGGCCTGTCTGCATAATTGAATAAACATAACCTGACAGTGTTCCACGGATGATGTAATCCACGCAGACACTGTGAGGAAATAGTTGTCATCTTATTTGACAACTGTCCGACCAATAAACCTAATGTTATTTTCCAACCACAAAACCTTTGGCTTACAGTTTCTGGACGTTTAGAAGCCCCAAAGCGCTCTTTCCTCCTCCATTAAGTCAACTGGCCTTTAGGTGTGAACACACCCTTAAATGAAACTCTGTCTATGTCCTCTTTATGGCCATCGACTACCCAAACAAATTTCTTCTTGGTCAACATTTGGAAGCCTAAGACACCAGTGACGGGGTGACATCAGCCTTTCACATTTAATGCAAGAAACTGAATATTTTCAGCAGCATCAGGTGTCGATGATTAACTTTGCAGAAGCAGTCATGATGTAAGCCTGAGTTTTATGTTACATCGGACACATTTCCTTTATATCCTATACTGTAACATTCAATTATCCGAAAGTAGAGACGTAAACGCTTGGGTAAGGTTAATGGTAGGATAAGGTTAGGTTAGAGGTTAGTGTAGGGGAAGGGGTTAGGTTAGCGTTAGGTTAGAACAGTGTCTACCGACGTTTATTGAGCCAAGGCACCCATTTTACATTATAAAAATGTCATGACATCCCCCCCCAAACCAAATTGTCAAAAAAAGGAGAAATACCCTTGATCTTGTCTCGATTTACTCACATTTGATCTCGCTCAGTGTTAAATCTGGGCCTGTTTCATTGAACGCAAATCTGATAAACTCGAGAGAAGCATGACTCATTATGTTGTATGAATGGCGACAGGATTATTGTCCCATCTGCCATCTAATGGAAGAACAGTACATTTTTCTACCTATCACTATACGTCACTGGTATAGATAGATAACAAAGACATATTTTTAATTAAAAAACATGCATGGTAGTTTGATTGAAGACTCTAAATTGCCCATAGGTGTGAACGTGAGTGCGAATGGTTGTTTGTTTATATGTGCCCTGTGATTGGCTGGCAACCAGTTCAGGGTGTACTCCGCCTCTCGCCCGAAGATAGCTGGGATAGGCTCCAGCACGCCCGCGACCCTCGTGAGGATAAGCGGTCCCGAAAATGGATGAATGGATATTTGTAATTAATGAATAATAGTTTCTGACAAATTAAGTCAAATTAGATCATTTTCTGCGGCACGGCTGATGATGAGCTCTCACGGCATACGAGTGCCATGTCGTCCTGGTTGGGAATCACTAGGTTAGGGGTTAGTGTTAGGCTGCAGTTTGAGTAGGGTATTGGATAGGTTAGTGTGAGTGTACAATTATTGATAAGATATGGTTAAGGGTTGGTGTGTTAGAGTAGGGCTAATGATTGTGTAGGGATAGAGTAAAGTTCAAGGTATGGTTAGGGTTAGATTAGTGTTTTACTGTCAGGTACAGTTGACATTATGGGTTCACGGTAGAGTGATGATTAGTGTTAGGGCGGCTGGGCTATGGTTAACATATTTATAGTAAAAGTTGTTTGTGTCTGTTTCTGTTAAAGACTTGCCTTCCCGCACGGCCTGTTAGCTATTATATGCAAAAAAACACTGATTAGTCAGAATGCCATTCAATGGGTGTACAATCGTTTCTGGCAGCTCATCTCCAGTAAATGCATATTCAATTATTTTCAATCATAAAATAGTTATTGTTTGATTTTGTGAAAAACTACTGGACCCAGATTCAATCCTAGAACCTTCTTCTTGTGAGGCAGCAGTGTGAAGCACTCAACTGCTTTGTTTACGCTGCTAAATAACTTAAGAGGCACATCTTGAAATGCAGCGTCTAAAGTACCAACTAATTAAGCCATTTTTATGTCAATTAAGACATGTAAAGTTAAGAGGTGATGTTTTAGGGGACAACTGGTAAATGACATCAAAGTTCCATCACGCCAGAAAGCTTTGGCCCTCAGCAAGACCCTGAAGCCACACTGGGGATTTTATTTCTTTCCGACTAAAGGACTCATCACTAAAGAAGTAACGTTTTAGCCGTAAATTGCGATTGTGGTGTACTCAACATGCCTCGGGAAAACTTTTTCCACAGATCGTAGTTATGGAAACTTTTGTTGTTTACAGAAAAGACAAAAACATCAGCTCAAGAAGCCAGTACAATTTGGTGGTTAAAAGTGCAGCTCATGGAATGATTTTCACTTTTTGCTGTTACAGTCTGCTTGCAATGGGGCCTGGTGGGAGCAGTGATCCGGCAGAAGGAGTTGTGGTGAAAAAAGCTTGCCGTGCGTGAGAGTTGGCATATGCAGTATAGCCCAAAAGGATTTAAAACCTGGCCAAACTTTGCTCTCTCTCTCTCTCTCTCTCGCTCGCTCTCGCTCGCTCTCGCTCTAAGGTGGCCTTGCCTGCAGACTTTCCGAATGGGATGGTACGTTTTCAGGGTGTAGGCATAGCTCGCTAGCTAACTGCATGTAGATAACCACTGGGGATGTACAGAGCGATCAAAGGCGCTCAAGTTTTTATATAGTGGGTGAGGGGGGGGGGGATTCGTGCTAGACTCCAATGTGCCTCACTAGGCACCGTTTTATCCTCGGCCCAAAAAAGTGATGATGAAATGGTGAAAAATGGTGAAAATGTTTAACGCTAGATGACCGCAATTGAGTACTGCACAGTTCTTCGTTTTTGCACAACATTGCACAATGTCCATCTTCAACGCAGCCTTTGAAATATAGTGTGGATGAAAGCCTATTTATTGTAGCTACGCAGCAAGCAAGCGCAGTACTCAATTATTGATGTTGTTTGTGTCTGTCGTGGAATGATATCATATGTAACACTGCTAATGAGTTGTTGCTGCTGAAATTGTCATGAAGGAGAGGACCAAGAGGAGACGCAGAGTGGGTGCGGGGTTTGGTTGGGGGGGTTGAAAAAGAAGCTGCGACACGTTCCACATGAGGCTTTGTTCTTGTCATTTTCAATGTGCCACTTGTGTGTGTCGATTTAGAGCCTGTCATGTGGCGCATGTCTATAGGACCACAGGCCATCAGACGTCACGCCCCCAGGATGTGCACGCCGCAGCCTCCCCCATCCCGCTATGCCTTTGACCCCTCTGCCTACCTGAAGCCACTCATAAATTTTGTCCCCTCTTTCAACTGCATGTCACTCTTTCATCCCATCCATGGGCGTCTCCCCTTTCCCATTCACAGCTCATCTACAGTCCAATTTTGAACATCTGAATGTGTTGCAATGTGTTGTTGACTAGTTTGCTGTCACTCGGCGCGAGCATCTGTCGCCCAGTAGTCCTGCTAATTGCAGCGGAACATCCAAAGGCGAAAACAATTCCTTCAGTGACACTCAATAACTTCCAAAGTTGATCTAATTTGATTTTTTTTTTTTTACCAAAGAAAAAATTGTTTCCTTCCTCCCAGCTTTTCCTTATCCTGGTTGAGGATCACATCTTTGACAAATTTCAATTCGGCTTTCGTCATGAACACAGCAGTGAGACAGCATGGAACAAATGACATCCTCAGGCATGCTGACAAATGGTAACACTCCATTCTTATTTTACTTGACCTAACTGCCGCATTTGATACCATCAACCATTCCATCCTACTTGATTGATTGCACAACTTGGTTTGGGGATTTCAAGTATAGCATTCAACTGATTGCACTCTTAATGACTTTTTTTGTGTCTTTCTGCATTAGGTCACCTCCAGTGCGGAGTCCCTCAGGGTGCCGTCCTTGGGCCAATACTCTTTTTGTTAAACATGCTCTCTCTCGCACAGTTGATCAGCCGCTTTCAGGAAATATCATACCATTGCTATGCTGGTGACACCCAGATCTATTTCTCTGTCAAACCCAATAATGTGAACCAACTCACTGGCCTCCACAAGTATCTACAGTAGCTGCTTCCAAAGAATGGATGACCCACATTTTTGTCCGTTTGAACCCTGACAAAACTGAAGTTCTATTAATTGGTGCTGAAATCATTGTCTCTGCTGCTACACAGTTTTTTGGCGCACTGAACCAGGACATTAAATCCATTGCTAAGAATCTCTGTATCATATTTGACCAGTGCATGACATTTAAACATTACGTCACTAAACCTGTTAAGTTCTGCTTTCTTCAGTTAAGAAATATTATAAGTATAAATATCATAAGACCTACTTTGCCCCCTTGGGCTCTTGAACAATTAATCCACACATTTATCTTTTTGCGGTTGGATTACTGTAACGCCCTCTACATCTGCCTCAGTCAGTCTTCTCTCAAACACTAACAGTTAATCCAAAATACAGCAGCGAGACTTCTAACAAGAACAAGCCAGAGGTCCCACATTACCATTGTTCTTGGTTCCCTCCATTGGCTTCCCAGTTGAATTCAGAATCAACGACAAGAACCTCGAGTACTTACCGTATAAAGCACGACATGACCTTGCCCTTATCTACATCTCCGACCTCCTCCTCAAATCTTCGCCTTTTATCCAAACTGCAAATCAAAAGGTGACCGTCTTCCACAATCTGTTAGATCTGCCGAATCCTTGGACTGTTTCAAACAGCACCTAAAAACTCATTTATATCATCAAGCCTTTCTATAGACCTCTCTTTTATTCCACTGTTCTATTTTTATTGTTTTTATTCTAGTTGATTTCTCATGATGTAATCCTTGCATCCTTGTCTACATTTGTCCATTCTAATTTATCGGTCTCAATTTTGCATGTGTATGTGTTTGTGAAGTGATTTGTAACTGTGTGTTTTAAAAAGTGCTATATAAAGGCACATTTGTAATGCACAGACACTACAATGGGTACAGTATTTTCTATACATTTTATGCTTGCAATTTGTGAGTGTGTGTATTTTGGATTTTCACCTATTAATTTTGTTCCATCGTAAACATATTATTAACTGCACAGACAATGCTTTGAGACCTAGCTGTCATTAAACGTGTGACTTTTGAAGTTTCTTTCCCCCCCAGATATTTGGAGGTTCCAATGTATTGATACGTTTCACCTTTAATACGTTTCCTTCGCTTTCTTGTATGGAGCAACTGTTCAATTGTCAAACCGGACATCCTGGAAATGTTAATCACACTGCATTTCCTCACTTTAACTTTACGCACCATTCATTGAATCCACAGCAGTGTTTCCCCATTAGGGGCCCCAAATACCTCAGGGTCCTGTTTCTCCTGCATCCGCTCATCGCAGACGATTGTGGCCGATGCTTTAATCGTTTTTATTGAACATGGCTCCCAGGGTGAGGCAATAAATTTCCCCTGCTTGCCTTTAAATACTTGGGGAACCCTGCTCGAAACAAACTGTGCGTCTTTCTAACATTCTGTGATACTCGGCAGTGATTCCCTCTGAACTGTAACTACTTGGCCGTCCACCTATTGCAATGGATGGGCTCAGCACTCATGCACATAAAGTCCATTCACATGGAGCAGGCTGTTGTGCGAACAGTTCAAACAGTTTCCAAGGTTTTCTTTGCTCCCCTCGAGTCCTCCAGGCCTCGTTTCCGACAGTGCACATGGCCCAAAATGGAACGCGAGCCGCCGCGTTTCTTTTTGAACTAATTTAATTTGAAACTTGACATTCAAGACTCGAGGAAACCATGTGAAGAAAATGCTAAAAGAAATGTCACGCTGACTGTAATTGGCACTGGCATGACTTAATTGGGACTACATAAACTTGATAGGTGAGATCACGTCATGTTTTGTTTACTTGCCGGCTAAGTGTGGTATTTATTTATTTATCCCTGCTGAAAGATTTTTGACACAATGTTCAGCGGAACCTTAATGATTTAACACAATTTGATATATGATATGATGACAGTTTTTGACAAGGTTTTTGTTGGTTTCCTAATTGTAAGACCTTTGGACTTGTCAGAATTTTAGGTACCACAGTACTTTGTTTTAATTTGTTCAGTTCGCCGGCTTAAACTTGGTACATATATACATATTTTTAACATCCTAACCAATTTATTCTATTTTCGTAGATGGCGTATCTCTAGTGGGGAAATTTAGCAGTTTTGCATCCTTTCAAAAATGGTACACGTATGAGGTAATAGCTATTCCGGGAAGACAGAATGATGCAAAAAAAAAAAAACAACAACAACAAAAAAAAACTATCTTGAATTGCAAATTGACTTCCAGTGCATGACATACCTCATTAACTTAACGGATTTTCCGATGATTGCAGAAAGTGCCGACTGGCTGACCAATTACAATCGACCCATCGTTGTTATTTGTGGGTATAATACATTAGAATATAATAGGAATATGATAGAAACCTGCCTCTTTCACTGTCGGCCAGGCTAGGCTGGATGAGGGAGTCCGATGGTCCCGGTCTGGCAGACGATAGTCGAATCACACACGTGAAACAGTTCTCAATCAGCAGTTATCCAGTTTAATATTATTTAATTCAGTGAGTCAAATCATCACTAAACACCAGTGAGCCCGTTCCATTAACTCACACATAACACCACTTTCACCATGTTTGAAACATGATGTAGTCTGCTTTGGATCAAGAGATCGCCATAGTTTACCTATGAATCTGTTACAAGTCGGTGTCACCTATCGAAAGAATCAGATTCGAGGGTGTTTCCCTCTTTCCTGGTCTTGACTGTTATCAGTGGTTTGCAGCTTTTTGTCAACCTAATTTACATTCATGAAGATTTGTAGATTTTGGCAACGATAGAGCCACCTTCTCCACAGTGACTTCTGTTGATGTTATTTTTCTCTTTATTTTTCATTCACCGAGTGAAGCGATTTAAATTCCAGTCAAACAGCTGCTCAATTCCTCTCGATACATTTTATCAACACCATACTTTCATCTCCTTCATTTCTGTTGAAGTAACAAGGGAATAAACCACACTCTGCCAATGAACCTCTTGTCAGTTAATTATACAAATGATGTACTTTTGAATAGTCTACATCGAAGGGATGTAGTGTATTAAGTTTACAAGGCAGCTACAATATTTTTGCACGAGTTAAAACTGTACGAATATATTGTACTTCAATCTTTTCTGGATTGATTTAGTTTAAATCCATTGTGCTGGTGTGTAAAAGCAAAACCATGGAAACAAAATTGTAAAAATGTTTGGACCTAACTACTCTATCAATAGATGTATACTACTACAGTATATCTGATAGATCAGAGCTAGGGAAAGTACGGCCCGACCTCCATTCTTTAATCCGGCCTCCCGAGCATTTCATTTATCAAGACGTGTACTATTTGTGCAACAATTCAGCCATTCATTAGAATGCATCTATCCTATCATATTTCAATTTTTATGAAAAATGCCAACAAGATTGGAAAAGTCTTTCATCCATTGCAGCCCCCTGTCAAAAAAATAATCATTAATGAGGAAAAATAGCACTCTACAATACTGTACTTTATGAAAACATACAGTAATGACATAATTAAATGGAATTAAAAATAATTTCAATTTTTTTTGTCACTGCATCAATTGTGCTGCTCCTACGTGTCTGCCTTCGCCACCTGGATAAGACAGACAGATGATATACTCTTCATTGAGATGTCTAACTCCTCTCTTAGATCATCAGTACGGCACTTACTGTATATTAGTCGTTCTATGCAGAGGATAAAGCATATATGACTGTGAGTACTGTTTTATTGTCTGTCTACATCTGTTGCTGCACCGTTTGAGTTCAATAAGTTGCTCAAAGGGTTAACGCACAACAACATTGATGCTATTGGGGGTTAGCATTAGCAGACTCAAGGGATAAACTATTTGGTTGTTTTAAATACACAAGCTGTGTACTTCGTTATTAAATCATTGAATTAATTCCAATTTAATTATATATGAATGATAAAATGGAAAGATTTTATCATTAAATTAAAATATCTTCCATATTTGGCATAGCAATAATGTTTGCCCATCCCTATGATAGATGGGTAATAGCACATGATATTGGCGTCATTTACAATTAGGTCAGGTTTGCTAACCATGAAAACATGCTTTCATTGGAATGCACAGTGAGTTTTCACTGTCATAAAACGTTAATGGCCAAAAAACCGCTCTTGCCACCAGTTGACATTTACACTAGAATGAATACTGACACCACGGTCGCGCGCGCACACTCACACGGACCTGCAGATGGACTCACAATGACATCCTTCCCGCACCCGCAGACATGCACCAAGGCACCAGGAAAAGGGACACACTATCTCTCGCCATCCCACACGTCAGACAGACAGAGCGTGTTATTATCGCCGCGGAACACTCTGACTTTTGCATTGACCCTTCACCCAAGGATCTCGACCTTCTTATGCAATAGCTAGCTTTGCTCGGAAACAAGAGGGGGGCGGGGGGGGGGGAAGATGCTAATTAAATACATTTCTGAGTGTCACACGGATGTAGCTCACCTATTAGCCTCCTGAGTGGGTTTATTGCATAATAAATGCTTAGCGCGAGAGTCACCACACCGTTTATCCCGTACTTATGAACAGGCAAATAAGATGTCGTGCTGATTAACAACGTATAATTTACTCAATGGTTCCGTCTAAATCCTGCTTTGTATTAACAAGATGAGCCAGTTGATTTGCTGCGTCCCTTGTGCAGTTATGTATTTTTCTTCTTTAAAAAGTCCTGTAACTAAATAGCAACAGAAGAGAAGGAGGGTGCACAGAAGGGAAGGGCGTTTTTTCATTCACTAGCAGGACAAACAGCAATTCACAACTCGGGAAAATTTCGAGCCTTCAAGGACCTATCAAGCCTGTTTATGGAATGTGAAGAGAAAATGCAAAGTCCACATAGGAGGGCCAGAGTCAGAATTCAAACCCAGAACCTCAGAGCAGCGAGGCAATCGTGATAACCACTAAGTCGCTCACGCTGCTGCATTCGCATTCGTGTAATTTCATGAAAATGCATGTCTTACAAATTGTTAAGCTTTGCTAGAAATTAGTTGTACGGATGTGTTGGCCCCAGTTGAGTGGACGGGGAACATTTGTTGTATTTGCATAAGCTCTTCCGATAAATACAAATAAAGAGAAAATGAAAGTAGTAGGACAACCTCTGTTTGGCTGTTATGCATGCTTGTGTGGATGAGCGCATCGTCATCATTACTGAAAAAACATGCTCAGTCTGCTTAACAACGCCACATAAATCTCCATTCCGAGGAGAATAGGGTTCTTAATAATGGCAGGCACATGATTTCTTTCTTCCATTAAAGGCTGATGTCCTCTCTTTTGGTTTACTCCACCCTCGCTGCTTATCTTGTTTCGCTTTCTACCGTTCAGTGTCCAAATGTGTCCAGATGTTGAGGGGCCAGAGGGGCTCCAGATGGTTGTCATTCCCCTTTAAGAGAGACAGCAAGATGGAGGCAGACGGCTAGAGCGAGAGCGTCGCTGTCGTCCCAACAGTGGTGACGCTTAGTTCACACTGCCTGAAGGGACGTTTATGGAAATGACAGCTCGTCAACTTATCTTTATACTCATAAGCATACTGCAGAAAAAGTGCATTTGTGAGCAACTGATGTTTTTTTTTGCATGTATCAAAACATCCAAAATGTTGACATTGACCCCTTTAGATCTTCAGTGAATTTTGTCAGCTTTTGTGTCTGAGCCTTTTTCTTTAGGGAACTACCTGCATGTCTTGACATTTTTTAGCCTCTTGTTGCACAAACACGGACTTCCTTGACTCCTCTCAACAAAAAACACTGGTTGTTTTCTTTCTTCAGTCCCTCTCTCACACAGTTGTGCCAGTGGGTCTGCAGTAATTACCTCCACCGAGCATGAAAGCATAACGGAAAGGGGTCATTTTTGATGGCTGGCTTGTTAGCAGGATTATACAAAAACGGCAAAACTGAGTAGAGTAGCCAAACATTTTACTCGAGTATGAGTGCTGTTTCTTTAGAATATTATGAGTCCAATAAAAGTGAAAAGTAGTCTTCCCCCCCAAAAAAAATTCAGTCAGAGTAAGTATTCAGTAAAAAAAAAAAAAAAAAAAAAAAGACTCAAGTACTGAGCAACTGGTGAATAAATTCAATTCTTGTTTTGTCAGGGCAGACACTATTAGTTGCAGAAACTGATGCTCTAAAAAGAAACTCTGTATGGGGCTCCAAGTTTTCGGCCATTCTTAAGTTAGACTCGAATAAAAAGGTTTGGGACGTCAGTTCCATCCAGGTCATGGATAATCATACGAGGGCCTGGTTGCACAATCGTTGTAAACATTCCTTAACTCTGAGGAAGGTTCTCTTTCTTCATTCCAAAGATGGCAGTCGATCAAAACTCTTCCCTCGGTTTCTTGTATACACTTTAATCATATCAGTCATTTTCAATCAGCCTGATCTCTCGCTCTCAGCGCCACGTGCAGTGTATTAAGCTTACAAGGCAGCTGTAAAACTGTGCCAGTGAAATTTATTGAAACATGAGCGAATGCATATGAGGAGTGTCCCATTTTCAATGCCAAGCGTCACACCTTTCACCGCAACCGCCTCATTACATCAGGAGATAGGTGGTCCCATCGGACAGTAAACCCTGCGGGGTACACCTGAACCTTACATAAGCCGTTACTACTACTTTTGTTTTTTTGGTTCGAGAGCTTGCACTTAATGCACAACAGACCCTCTACATCAATGAATTAATCAATCATAAATTGGACGAGTGCCCTTTGTAATTCATGGCATACTTGAATGAGTTTAATGCAGAAGAGCTTGCTCAAAAACCTGACCTCAACCCCATCAAACACATTTGCCATGGAATAGCACGGATATGACATGAGACAAGTCCAACATCAGTGACCTCTAACCACACAAATGAGTGGAAGCTGTAATAGCTGCAAAGCGGTGGACCAAATGCATAAAGTGGATTTTGGTAAGTCAAACACAATTCATTCCGGGATGAAAGAAAAACACCAATTTGTTTGGATTGTTTTCCCCAAATAATGGAAATATAAATAATTTATTCATCCATCTATTTTCTCTCTTGCTTGCTGTCATTACGGTTACGGGTGAGCTGGAGCCTATCCCATCTGACTTTGGCCAAGAGGTGGGGTACACCCTGGACTGGTTGCCAGCCTTTCACAGGGCAAAACATTTTTTTTTAAATTCAAACACCCAACCACAGAACTGTAAGGTAGACTTGCTAACCAATTGCCGAGTTACCCTTAATTTTTTTCATTTTATTAATTTTTTTTTCCTGGCACAATTTTAAGTAAAATTTAACATTATCTGGTAAAATAAAAAAAAAAACAATATGATTTGTGTCATAGATTTGCTTCATGTCTCATTTTTTATTAACTGCAATCCAAGTGTAAAAAAAATAAAAATAGTCGACCATTCTTAGTAGTGCAACATTAAAACAGTAAAACTCAGTCGTAAGTTTAATGGAGAGTGCTGATAGCGTAATGCGGCAGTGCGAACTTAAGCACTTTTAATGGTAAAACAATGAAAGACTATTCTTTGAAAACAAATAACAATGTGTATGGTGATGCTGGACTCTTCCTGCTTGTAAGTTTGATGACAAGATGAAACTTAATAATTTTTTTACTGTATTTAATGGCCATATAATGTACTTCTATGGTATGGTGTTGTTGTAAGACAAATGTGTAAAACTGTGCTGACATGAAAATTCACTTTTGCGGTGGACGACTTGAGGTCATTCCCTCTTCAAGGTCAAATAAATTGGTCAAAAATAAAGAACGGAAAGACGAAGATGGGGTTAATGAGAAGTCTGCCGCCCCGGGCAAGCGTTGCCTGGTTCCAGACACGCACACTTCCACACCTAAACATGCTGGTAAAAGCCTAGTAAAAAACAAAACATGAGCCTGCATCTGAGCTTATCAACAGGAAGTCTGCGTCATTAACACGCTTACATATACTCGCAAGTCAATAACGAGACAGCAAGTACTTGTGTAAGATGAGAACAGGCTAACAACTAAAGTTTACAAGGCAGCTCTGTTGCATGGAGACTGAACATTAAACAAACAATTCCCAAGACTTGAAGAAAAAAAAAAATGAACGGTTTTACAAGTGCCATTAATTCAGCAGTTTTTAAGATGTGACGAGAAATAGCTTTTAAATTAACTCTTTGAAAAGTTTGCTCGATAGTGTAGCTTTGATGGGAGCAGGCGGTTAATGAGCTGAAACTATTATGCTAATTGGAGGAGCAAGTCATTGTTGTTCACTACTACAAAAATGACAAGAATTCGTGTTTGAAACCTCGATTAGTGTTGTTACGTTCGTGAACGTTTCGTTCAGAAGAACGAATCTTTTTTAGTGAACGAACTGAACTGAATCAGATTATGAAATGAATCGTTCTCTTAGCTTGACCGCCGTGAGGCGAGCGAGTCTGCTCGGAGCGGAAACGGAACTGTTAAGGCGTTCTGTCACTCACTTCTGAATTTTCGGCGAACGAGCAATGAGCAACCAGCGTGCAGTCGGGGGCGGGACTTTATTATACGTACTGCCATGTGATTTGCGATTCTTCATCGTTGTCACTCACTTCGGCGAATGACCAATGAGCAGCCAGCGTCAGGCAGCGCCATGCAGGTGAGTGATTCGTTCAGTGAACTGGTGTAGTGAGGAACTGAAGAACTGAAGAGTGATTCCTTCGTTGAACGTCTCCGTTTGTGATCTGGACGTCAGGGGACGCGGAAGGACGATCGGCAGCTGAGACCGCTGCACGCATGTTCACGACTCCCAACCGAAGCCGGGTGTTCGAGAGCTTTCTTAGAGAGGTGATGATTTAGCTGAAGTTTTGTTTTGTTTTTAAACAATCTCCCCGCCTTTCCTCGTTTACAATACATGACAACAACAACCCATAGTCCTTCGGTGAACGTGTTGAGTGACCGTGAACCTCAGGGATGGATCATTAACTGAATGAGGAAGCACTTGAATAATTTTGCGGAAAAGAACTGAATGATTCAGTACACTCAAAAGAACTGCCGTGCCCATCACTAACCGCAATGTACTACTAGTTTCTTCTATTTCTTCTTCGACTTTGTATTTTCTCTGGCACCGCGCTGCCTCTCACAGGCCAGTCTTGGTACTACGCCAGACTTCTGGTTTGGGGGAGTAGACTGAATTGCTAGTGGAGATGACGTCCTCTGTGGTGTGCTGCTGTGTTGGTCGTCTCACGACACAGGTGCAGTAAGAACACACAAATGGATATTTTCTTCATGTCAGATCGCTAACATTTTGGAAAAAAAAATGGTGTAGGTTAAAAATGTATGTTCTCTGCTTTTTCTCCATTTTGTGGTGTGGCAAAATGGGCAAAAAAAACCCTCTTTTTTTTCGAGCAAAACCGGGCCTTGCTTCTATTTGCTCTCCGCTTCTCAAGTACACTGGACTTCATTGAGCTCACTCCAGTTCTCACACTTCACTGTGGAAGCAATTGCTTTTTTTTAGAGACTATTAGGGCCACACCAGGTGTATTTTATTTTATTTTATTTTAGTTTTTGTCGTACAATGTGCCTATACAGCTCTTCCTAATTGACCTCATTCTAGCTCACTCTGAGACATCGTATTACAAATTTGCTTTGTAGTGAAGCGTCGTGAAATGAATTTTCCACATATGCTGCAAATGTCCTGCAGGCTGTCTGAGACCTTTGATCAGTACTGATCGTCTCCACCTTTCTGTCATCAGCGCTACCCTGCAAGCGGCACAATAATGATTTCACTCGTCTGCATGCAGCAAGTGTGTGAGTCACAGTGACACGCATACGAGAAGTGTGTGTACTGGTGTGGAGACAGAGCTTTGTCATCTTTGACCAGCTGGAGTGACGTGTGCAGTGTTTCAGCACAGCAGTGTGAGGCCCCCCCCCCCACACACGCACACACACACACACACACACAATTGAAAAGAAGATCAACAGAAAGTAGTGTGGACTTTGGGAGCAAAGAGGTTAATAAAACTGCTGGAACGGAAAGTGCGGGTGGTGGTATGCATGGTGAGCAGCGAGCAAAGATGGTAATAATATTAATAATAATAACAATAATTCATGTTATATATAGGCGCCTCAAGGTCACTGTACAAACATAGTTAAAAGAAATACAGCAATACAATTAAAAAAAAATATATATAAAACAATTGAAATGGCAAATGATATGGGAACTATTCAAGCAAATAGGCCGTCCGGAATAGGTGTGTCTTCAGTTTGGATTTGAAGAGGGTTAATGATATGTGTTTCTGAGGTCAGGTGGTAGTAAGTTCCAAAGACGGGCGGTCAGAGCGGCTGAAGGCTCAGTCAGAGGGGACGGTGAAGAGGATGGAGGACGAAGATCTGAGAGAAGGGGAGGGAATGGCAATGTGGAGGAGGTCGGGCTAAGGTTAGCGATGGCCTTGAATGTGCAGAGCAGTATTTTCTATTGGACGCATTATTTTACAAGGAGCCAGTGGAGTTGTTGATGTGTGATGTGGTGGGTGGAGGGGGGGGTCCTTGTGATAGAGTTCTGGAGAAGCTGTAGTTTTTTGTCGTGAGTAGTGGGGGAGACCAAACAGGAGAGACTTGCAATAATCCAGGTGGGAAGTGATGAGGATATGAACAAGGACAGCAGCAGTGTGTGCATGTGTGTGTGTGTGTGTGTGGGGGGGGGGGGGGTTGATGTTTTATATATAAGCATGAACCAGTGAATTTGTCTGCGTGAGCGAAGAGAGGGCCAATTGACCAAGAAGTAGAAAACAAAGTTGTCCTGTGAAATGAGATGAGTTGAGGCGAGCGATATCATCGTGTTTGTTGCGGGAAAAACGTTTGGAGACAGTCTCATGAATAAGAGTTTTGCTGTCAAATTTATTGCATTTCTATTTTTAAATTCCATATATCTGCATAATAGTTTTCTCCCCAGTCGAATATAGCGGGGGCCCCTTAAACAAGCCTCAATTTGCGTCGCAAAAATCCATTTTACACAGTGTTAGTTGCTTGTCTCTTTAGTGCATAGTTTTTTTTCTTTTTTTCTTTAAACGATTCATGTCACCACGCAGTGTTGTGATTTGCTGTGCCGAATCATCAAACGTCAGGATTTGGCAGAGCCCGCAGTGATCCCGAGATTTTCAGATGTTGGCATGTAAATTGGAAGTAGAGTTGGACGATGTGCAGGGAAATGACCAAGGATGCAGACGGCAGGATGGTGGGACACAGAAATTGAGAAAGTTGAAAGGATTAGAAGGATGTAAATGAAGTTCCATGTAATTCATTGGAGGGATTAGTGCTGTATTCTGCTGTGTTTTCATGATATCATGAACTTTAGTGTACCTGAGCATGCACACCTACTCACTCACAAAAGTCAGGATTATCCCATAATAATCACCTCATCTGATGCTTTGCCCCTGTGTACTTGCGCTTGTTATTCTTGCCTTGATGGGGACAAAAGTCTGTTTGCACAGTTGCGTGTCTGTCATCGAGCCTCTTGGGGAACAAAAACCAGGAAATCCCATAATATAAAAGCAGGAGCTATGTGGGTATTATTGTAATTATAACTTAATGGGGAGTACAAATGGTGGTGTATCTGGATTTTCGTGCAAGTGGAAGGCTCACTGGCGTTTTTGCCAATTTGACAGACCAGCGTGCGCCAAGCTGGATGTACCGACGCAACGTGGGTGTGTCCTCTGACATCCGCCCGGCGCATGTGACAACAATTTGGTGACTGAAATTTGGTCTGCTCAGACCGTGTCTAGCTTTTGGCACAAGGTAGACAGTTACACCCGGAATTACACCCGGTCTGACCTTCCTCATCGCAGAGCTATGGCAAGCGCAGGGCTGGATTTGCGCTAGTCACGAAAATAGAGCCCTGAATCTCTGTACACTATTTGATAAAACATTTTGGAGTTTCACTTCACGCCAAGTTCTGAGGAACCGCTGGTATGAATATTTAAAGACAAGTAGCGATCCCTTTAATGGGGACCAACATTGCTATTTTATTGAACTATTTTGTGTGCGTGTGTGTTCTGGCTTAATGGAGTCAAACGTTTTGCGTTGTGTGGACCAAAAAACAGGAAATCCCATGATGTGAATGCAGGAGTTATTTTGAAGTTTTGCAACTGGCCCAATATGCTCTTTTTCCTGTGTGTGTGTGTGTGTGTGTGTGTGTGCATGTGTGCATCTGTGTCTGATGATGTGGGGGACCACAAATCTGTACAAGTTGTCAGCGTTGGCCTAGTAGGCATGTTTTAATGTCCGCGTGTGTGTTCTGGTATCATATTGGATACAACAGTCTGTTTACACGGTCTTGTCTTGGGGACCAAAAGTCAGGAAGTCCCACAATCTGAACGGGGAGAAAAGTCTATTTACAATTATATTATGAGGACATTTTGCGGTGTGGGCACCCAAAGTCAAGTAATCCCATAATATGAAGGCAGGATCTCTTCTGAAGTTTTTAGCTTTGGCCCAACAGGCGTTTTCCTGTATGCGTGTGCGTGTACGTGTGTGTGTGTGTGTGTGTGGGATGATACTAATCCTAACGGAATGGAACATCTTTTATGTTTCATCGTCTCACCCTTCTTTCTTTCTTTCCTTCTTCCGTTCTCCGCAGACTTAAGGAGCACATAAAGGAGGAAATAGAGGAGATGAAGCAAAATGGGGCAATAAAAGGTGACAAAGATAAAGAGATTTAGCAGAGAAGAATGTCACTTCCAAGTAGCTCATCTCTCTCGTCTGAGTTTTCTCTCTAGTGTGAAGAAAGGGAAAAATTAAATGGATACATAATACATAAAGAACAAGACGGCCACGTTTGACTATGAGAAAAGGAAGACGGTGGTTAACAGAATGTCACTTATAAAAAGATATCAAATCGCTAAGGTTGAAGCCCTGACAAAAGCAACAAGTGTTCACTTGTGTGCACTTACTGTTAGTGGGCTATTTCCTGCTTCATAGAGGAATGCACTATTTTCATTTTTTTTTATTTTTTTTTTTATTATTGTGATTGAAACATTTCCATAGAGAAAGTGAAAACAATGTGGAGAGCCTTATTTGTTTGTCTGTTACTTAGCCTTATTTGGCTTACTTGTGCGCAATTAAACCTTACTAGTAAACTACAGCGCCGCACTATTAACATTACTGGTTATAAAATAACGTTGATGGCTTGTAATGTGGAGAATAGCTTTGCGGTCACTGAGAACCCCGATCGCCTATTTTTAAAAGTCATAAGTCAACCGAGCAGAACATGATGAGGTTTTACTCAGATTCATAGCTGTCCAGTTTCTTTGTGCACAGGATCGTTTTATTTGGATCAATTTTCTATTTAGTGCATTTGTAACAGTAGTTAAGATCTAAACATGGGCCAAAAATAGTGTGTCATTCTTTAAAAATACAGCGGAACCTCGATTGAACAAACTAATTTGGGGGTCGTCACATCCAACATGGCCGTCACTTAGGCAGGTCAGTTTGCCAGACCTAGTCTTCATACTGTACATCTGTGACAACAGCTGCACAATGTGGAAATACAAAATAAGAACTTTTGTGATCTTCAAATTTCTGAAAATGTGTCTGTGAGTGAGCAGTTTTGCACTTGTGCCTCGCTGTAAAGAAATAGTAATGCCAATTTATAAAAGAACCGCATGACATGATCAGCTAGGCTGGTCTAAGATCCAGAGCCACTTTCAAGTGACGGTCAAAGTGTCCATGCCCCACATACGCACAGTATAGTGTATGAAGTGCTGCCTCCACATGTGAAAATGCTTTTATTATCTTGCTCATAAATTGTGCTAAAATTCTTATTGCTTGGGTTATTTTGACAAAAGAATGACGACGACACATGAGAGCTGTTACAAATTGCCCCAAAATCTGTTAGCATGTCACATTTAATTTTAATGACATTTTTATTCTCGCAGATTATAAGCAATTGGAGGATGCCTAGTTGGAAATCCAGTATCGTGATCCTTGGCCATGCATTTCTACTACCTATTTAAGGTGTCAAATGTTTATTTTAGATTTTAAAACCATTGAAGTCTGCCTACTTTTTGGGGTTGGTTCTTGTTACACGCCTCTCTGACAGTAATTTGTGTGGTGTAGACTGTGGTGGCTTTGCTGAGTTTGCCTACATCGCTTTGCTGCATCACACGCGTATCAAGTTACTTGCATAGACTTTACAGTTAGCACAAAGAGACAAGTCCAATAGAACAGGAAACAACCATAAACACACACATCCAAACACGCACTGTATAGAGTACGCTTACACGTCTATACACGTTGACATTTGCTGACACACGACAGGCACACACGTCAAAGATGTCATTAAAAATACATAAAGCGCCCTAGAAGATGCCCGGGCTTCTAATGTTCCTGTTAAAAAAAAAAAAAAAAAAAAAAAATAGACATACCACGAAATGGAAATTCAACAGGACTTCCCACAGTTTCCCTCTGTGTCATGTTTTAGATCCTTGGTAGTTATGGCTTGGCCACAAACATCTAAACTCAGGCTCTTTAGTGGCAGACATACAGGAAATGCAACCTGTGGTGATCAAGAAAGCAAGAAAATGCTTGTGGAAGCAAGTCACTAAGTTATTCAGCGAGCAAAGAATACAAGTGAAAATTTCAATATTTAAACAGGTTGTCTCATAAAGAGCAAAAAATAAATCTCTTGCCGCTTATGTGCAAAAACCTCCTCAAAAAATACCCCCAACCAGCTTGTACACAGCTAAACAAAGCAGTATAATAAAGTGAAAGAAACAAAGACAGGCTTTTCTTTGTATCCCCTGTTGGGAGCCTCAAGCTGGAGCTATTGCCATTAATTTGGCCTAAACTTGTCAGAATCAGCAGTGTCAACAATCTCCATTAAAAGGAACCTCCCTCTTTGAACTTATCCAACTGCTTTTCCGATAGATCCAGTCGTCTTTTATTTTCTATTCCGCTTGTCCTTATTAGGGTGGCGGGTGAGCTGGAGCCAATCCTTGCTGACTTTAGGGCAAGAGGCAAGGTTGAACCTGGACTGGTCACCATTCAATATTTGCATGTTGTGGGGAATTCGGGGGAACCCAGATTCAAACCCAGAACCTCTTCACTGTGAGCCACGTGTTAACCACTAGTTCAGCCACTCATAAAAGTGTAAAAATAGGTTAACCACAGTTAATATTACAATAATAAAACTATTCTCGTGGGTGGGCCCTCACGTGTCATTTTTAAAAAGGGTAAAAAAAAAAAAAATGTTAACCTTTGAAAAAAAAAAAAAAAAAAAAAAAAAAAAACTCTGCCTAAGTGTTTATAAAAAGCAAACCATACACCCAAGTTAACCTTTTGATGTTTTCTAAACAGCGGTTTGGCAAGATTTGCGCGTTTTTACTAATTGAAAGAAAAGCTCTTTTTTTTTTTTCAGTCATATTCCAAATGGTTTAAGCTCAGCATTCCACTTGAGAGCGTTCACCCCCAAAAAATAGCCTGCAAATTTGTTTGTTTTCTTCATGTTGACACACACACACACACACTTTGCCCCTGCTGCTCCATGTGCAAGATGCCACATTACGTACATGCATCATGCAGGCCCGGTATTAGCCCCGCCCGTGTTTGTGCCAATTCCAAGATGTGCGACGCAAAACACACTAAAACACGATAATTAAAGCCCACGCATTAATCTTGCGCAGATTTGGCTCTCGGTTTTATGAGCTCGTCAAAGCGTTCCGTCCACTGAGTCACCGTCTCCTGCCCCCCTTTGATAAAGAGCACACTTCCCTGCAATCTGTTCTCAAAGAATGACCTTTGAGGAGGCAGTGGAAAAGTCCCCGTAGCAAAAGTGTGTTTACGTCCCACTATAGCCTCCCGTCGGTGTGTCAGCTCTGACAAACAAGCAGTAGATTCCCAACAATACATTCAAACCTCTCATTCTGATGCTAATATGTATCGATGCTGGTCCACCTCCCATCGGAAATTGTAGCAATTTGTCAGCATCACAAAACCTTTAGTAACAGTACAGGCAATGTTTGATGAACAGACGGGTTATAACATTTTAAACATTTTATACAGTTGTAAAAGGAAGTTAAAAATAAACAGTTGTGTATTCACCCTTGGATGACGCTTTATGGACGTGTAGCCGCATATTTTAGGGAAGTGAAGGGTGAGGATTGTTTAAGGCGAGTAGCGTTAAGACTTCACGCCTCACAGTTGAATAGTTTTAAGGGTCGTACAAGAGTAAAATTTGATTTTTACGAGTTAAACATCTGAGAGCACATGAAGGACATGCAGAGGCAGTTTACAACTTGTCCGTAAGAGGTGACCCACTTAATGTAGAGACTAAATGCAGACCTCTTTGGAGTGTACATTTCTTTTTTTAGTTGAATTGATGTTGGCTTCATTTTGTTTTAGTCATATTGGTACTGAGCAGCCTGAACAAAAATGTGTGTACACTAACCCAAACCTGAATCCTAAGCCCCTTAACTAACCTTAACTCGAAACCTTCAACCTAGCCTAATTGCTGTAACATGTGCTCTGACCAACCAATTAGAGAGCAGAAAAATTCTGACGTCATGGAGGGCCCACTGTGGCCCTGTGAGGACTAATTTGAAAAATGATCTGTTAAAAACAGTCCCATTGCTAATACAGTTCAAGGGTAAGTATAGCCACATTTTTATTTATTATTATTATATTTTTGTTTTTGCAAGAATACATTGTATGTAGTAGCACGAATCAAAACACTGTATTCTGGTTAATATTGCTTTTGTGGAATAAGACTTAAACAAAGTAATTGATCAATGTCCATTAATCTCAAGGTGCCGCCATTTTGGGGTACATCGCCCTCTGCTGGCGACCGAAATGAACGTCACAACTACCTCTGCGTTGTTTGTGTACGTCACGTGACCAAACCCAGAAAACAGGTGAGCAGAGTCCCTGTGTATGCTGCAGGTTGCTGACATAATATTTTGAAAAACATTTTCGCAAGTTCAGGTTCAAGCAGCAGTGCAGCCTTGACAAACACTATGAAACACTTCTGTTTATCCATTATTTATCAACTACCTTACTTTTTTATGCAAGTATTTTTTCAAAGGCCAACAACAAAACAACCCAAAGAAAAATAAGAATGTTCATCAATAAAAAGCCACATTTCAAACTATTAACAGTCCCTGCCTCGGAGTTGATAAAGGGCATTAAAAAAACATTAATTCAATGATGTTATATTCTTTGTTACAACCACGTTGCTCCGCACACGACAAACAGGTCTGTCTTTTAGTTTAGTGAACAGATAATCTGCCTCCCACCTGTCTTGGAAGTTAACTGTTTTCCAGCTTTCTGGAAGGGGGAAGTGTATATTTGCTCGAGGAGACTGGTAGCATAGTTGCTAACGACTGCAACAGAAAGGGAAGGGGCGCTCGCCGGTCTTGACTGATGGGCCAACACACTAGCAAAGCATTCTGGGATTTGTAATATTAGTGACGTATGTGGTATATACTGGCGGGCCATTTGATATGGTCTTGCGGGCCAAATCTAATTACATCGTGGGCCAAATTTGGCCCCCGGGCCCGAGTTTGACATATGTGCCTTAGGTGATTAAACGGAACACAAATGCACACATGGACATTCATGAAGTAATAGAAAGTGTTGATTTCCAGCTGCAGAAGAGATTGCAGCTGCTCTCCAGCTGTACATCATCAAGTCCACACACAAACGTACACTCAGCTCTCCGAATGGCAAAATCATATAAGACGTAAGGGCCTTGCCATCGTTAATACCATGTTGCTAGGGCGACCGCCAAGGAGCTGATGTGTCGCACTCTGGATTTTGGGTATAGTTATATAATCACTCACTCACCCTGTCTTAGTCAGACCAGCTCTCATCTGCCAGGCTGGACAGATCAGCTGATGGAGTCTCCACTTCCGTTCAGACCGGATCAGTTCTGGCACACAGCTGAAGATCACTTAATTGGATTTTCAGATGGAAAAGACTGAAGGACAGTCATCCCCCGCAATTTGCGAGGGACAAGGACCGAAAACCCACGAGTAATTGACGCCGCATCGAAAACTTAAAAATGTTTATGATTGTTTCAATTAATACATTAAACTGTAAATTACCACAATTAATATCTTTCCAAACTCATCTGACATTATTATGGTTAAAAATATTTGTCTTACAGATTATTTGATGTTCAAAAATGCACCTGAACTGCATGTGTCCATGCGCATATAGGCGCATGGACACAGAGAATCTCTGTAACTTCTACTAACAACCCAGGCTAAACCTAGCTCCTCCCCAACATAGAAAGCGTGTCTCTCAGTCGAGGTGTATAGTATTACTTCAAAATGCTTCAACATTACCAATTACTGTACTACTTTCCTATTTAGACAGGGCTTTGCCAACATCTTGTGGCATTTTAAAGTGTTTCTGAAAGAGCACAAGAAACACAAATAGGTGAATTTGCGAATGGTGACCCATAAAGTTAAAATTAAGAAACAACCATCCATCCATCCATCCATCCATTTGCTGAACCGCTTAGTGGGCGAGAGGCGGGGTACACCCTGAGCTGGTCGCCAGCCAATCGCAGGGCACATATAAACAAACAACCATTCACATTCAATGAACCTACCATGCATGTTTTTGGGATGTGGGAGGAAACCGGAGTACCCGGGGAAAACCCACACAGCCGCGGGGAGAACATGTAAACTCCACACAGGCGAGACCGGATTCAAACCCGGGTCCTCAGAACTGTGAGGCAGACATTTTAACCGGTCGGTCACCGTGCCGCCAAGAAACAACCAATGAAATAAATAACCATTTTGTATCAATGTTAACTTAAATTTGAGAGGAAAGTCTACTTCTTTAATGACGTTGATTATTTTATTTCAAATCCATGGTGCTGCTGTACTGAGGATCTTCAGTTTACGATGAAATTAAAGTTCCTACGGTGGCTGAATAAGTCTAACGCAGTTGTAAAATCATAAGTACAGTAAATATCATCAAGTAAAAACAGTACGGTGGTAGCTGAGCTTGCCGTCTTAAGCAGTTCGTCACCTCAAAATCTCGTCTGGTGGGACGGCCCACCTTAAACTGAGCAACCACTGTCCCGAAGTAAAATCATGAAAAATGTCGATCAGATCCAGCAACATAGTGTAGATCAACTTTTTTTTTTTCCTCCTTTTACCTGGTCATGGCGTTTTTCTCCCAGGCTCCTGTTCTTAGGCAGAGTTCATAGGGCTGAGTCCTGACGTCACTGAAAAAGGTCAGACAAAGTGACTTTAATTGTCATAATAGCCCAAACGTACTCCACATACAGCACCAAAATGATTGAGTAAGAAAAGGTTATCCACATATTTCGTTCATATTGATTTCAGTGTAATCACAGCTTTATTTAAATTAAAAAACACATCCCTTGATTTTCTTTGGCACTTGCAAGTAAAGTCAAAAATGTTCAATCATTGAGGTGTGTCTCAATACTTCTGTCCAAATAATGCGCCTGCGCGCTTCAAGGGTCGGCGTGAGCGTAATGTGTTTGCCATTCCACCAATAATCTGTTTTGGTGTCCAACTAATGTTAGCTGTACATAAGTGCAGCAGTGTCCAAATGCTAATTTATGTATGTCTGACTGCTTGGCTTGGCTGATTCTCTGAGTTAAATCCAATGTGCGAACTCTCAATCTTGCTGTCAGCAGTGTTTGATGCTTCCTGTGTTCCTCAAGGGCTGCTCGGCAGAGAAGGCCACCTGGAAGGAAATTGACAGAGAACAGTCTGAGCGGGCCAAGGTAGCAGTCAGTTGTTCCATAAATCCCCACTCAAAGAGGGTGACATCGGAACAAAAATGGGATGCGGCTCAGTGGTGCCAGAGGTGTAAAAGTCACCAAAGCCATATGAGCAGATTCACTTCAGCATATCTGCATTGTAAACCTCCAGAGCATACACTATATTGATGTGTATATTGATGCTACTTTCTATTAGAAGTTATTCTGTGATGATGAGTACATTTCATCGACAGTCAAATGAGATTTGGAGGAGCCTGTGGATGGAGTTGTAGATGTACGTCTCCAAAGTCAAAAAGCATGCCAGGCTTCAGTAAGTCCCACGACTTTAGAAATATCGCAAAGACTCAGTGAGCGTCTTAACAATGAACTCTACAAGGGCCTTTTTGCGCGTGATGCCATCACAAAGGGGTACCTAGAAAGGAAAACTATAATGAACATAAAACAGGAAATGGAACTTTTACAAGCAAAGACAAAAAGACCCTGTCCTAGCTTTTAAATACACTATGGCCAAAGTGAGCAATCAAATGTACATCGCAAAGTAAACTACGTCTGTGTTAATGTGAAGAGACTCACCTCTCAGGCACACACAGTTATCTACATATGTCACTGTCACATGTACGTCATATTATATATGTATACGCACGGCAAAGAAGAAGTGCTCACTACCGCAGGTTTAGACATATTTTGGAGAGAAATAGTAGAAAAAGTCTCAGATTGTTTTAGCAAACACATGAAAAATGGGAGCAAAAACTGTTGCATTTATATTTTTGTTCTGTATACTTTAGAGGTCCCTAACACAAAAAGCACTCAGTAGCGCCCCCTGGGAAGTTGGAAAATATTTTTAACAATATATAAACACCAATTGACGCATTATAGGGTAACATGTTTATCATAACGGGACGCACGAGAAATTCAAGAACCCGTGCATGAACTTGAATAAGAAGTCGGCCATTTTGGTTTTGAATAAGCTATTTTGGGTGGATTTCAGGGCTCATACTGACAAACTCTGCCAAAATGAGTCCCAGTCAGAAGCAGATATCCTAGACTAATGAAAAATGAGGGGATCACACTGCTCAGCCTCCCTGGTAAGGTCTATTCAGGGGTGCTGGAGAGGAGGGTCCGTCGGGAAGTCGAATCTCAGATTCAGGAGGAGCAGTGTGGTTTTCGTCCTGGCCGTGGAACAGTGGACCAGCTCTACACCCTCGGCAGGGTCCTCGAGGGTGCATGGGAGTTCGCCCAACCAGTCTACATGTGTTTTGTGGACTTGGAGAAGGCGTTCGACCGTGTCCCTCGGGGAGTCCTGTGGAGAGTGCTTCGGGAGTATGGGGTACCGAACCCCCTGATACGGGCTGTTCGGTCCCTGTACGACCGGAGTCAGAGTTTGGTCCGCATATCCGGCAGTAAGTCGAACTCGTTCCCGGTGAGGGTTGGACTCCGCCAAGGCTGCCCTTTGTCGCCGATTCTGTTCATAACTTTTATGGACAGAATTTCTAGGCGCAGCCGAGGCGTAGAGGGGGTCCGGTTTGGTGGCCTCAGTATTGCATCTCTGCTTTTTGCAGATGATGTGGTTCTGTTGGCTTCATCAAGCCGTGACCTCCAACTCTCATTGGAGCAGTTCGCAGCCGAGTGTAAAGCGGCTGGGATGAGAATCAGCACCTCCAAATCTGAGACCATGGTCCTCAGTCGGGAAAGGGTGGCATGCCATCTCCAGGTCGGGGATGAGATCCTGCCCCAAGTGGAGGAATTCAAGTATCTTGGGGTCTTGTTCACGAGTGAGGGAAGAATGGAACGGGAGATCGACAGGCGGATCGGTGCAGCGTCTGCAGTGATGCGGACTTTGTATCGGTCCGTTGTGGTAAAGAAAGAGCTAAGCCGAAAGGCGAAGCTCTCAATTTACCGGTCGATCTTCGTTCCTACCCTCACCTATGGTCATGAGCTGTGGGTCGTGACCGAAAGAACAAGATCCCGGATACAAGCGGCCGAAATGAGTTTCCTCCGCAGGGTGTCCGGGCTCTCCCTTAGAGATAGGGTGAGAAGCTCGGTCATCCGAGAGGATCTCAGAGTAGAGCCGCTACTCCTCCGCATTGAGAGGAGCCAGATGAGGTGGCTGGGGCATCTGATTCGGATGCCTCCCGGACGCCTCCCTGGTGAGGTGTTCCGGGCATGTCCCACCGGGAGGAGACCCCGGGGACGACCCAGGACGCGCTGGAGAGACTACATCCTTCGGCTGGCCTGGGAACGCCTCGGGATCCCCCCGGAAGAGCTGGATGAAGTGGCTGGGGAGAGGGTAGTCTGGGCGTCCCTGCTGAAGCTACTGCCCCCGCGACCCGACCCGGATAAGCGGTAGAGAATGGATGGATGGATGGATGAAAAATGATGAAAAACTGCCAAGCTTTTTTTCGTTTGTTTTGAATTTGATTTTTTTTGCCTATGTTGGTCAGTATGGGTGGCGTATGGCATCAAAGTTTGACACATTTGAAAAAAATGTGGGTGCAATGGCCTGTTCATCGCTGCTTGCAGTTTTAATTTTAATAACATTTTCTAATTGATCCTAATGGGGGGGAAATTAGATTAGATAAAATTAGAACATTTTAAGATGCCCAAAGACAAGTCACGGAAAGGATTATGGTCGTATTCTATTTTTTACATTGGTGCTCCTCCCCGAAAGCAATTTTCGATCAATTTGACCTAAAATATTGCAGCCACATTTTTCCTGACAGGGCATAGTGCACGATTAAACTGCATCATTGAAGATGAAACTCGGACCCAGGGATGATTCGGAAAAGTTTGGGAAGCAGCGAATATTCCCTTGTGTGCTTTTCCAGCCAGTGGGCATAAAACAAAACAAAAACAAAAAAAGGAAAAAGGAATGGGAGAAATCACACACACAAAAAAACAAAAAACAAATGTCACAATTGCATGATGCTTTCTGGCTGAAATAAGATTCCCCAGACCCGTGGCTTGCTTGAATGTTTGCGCGCACACTCTTAAAGTAAAAATAGGGCTTGGTGAGGAAGGCTATTTGTTGTCTTATATATAGAAAGTGTCACAAGCAATACATTAAAAACAGACATACTGATTTAAACAGGGCTGTTTGAATGGACGCACGCCTGTTTGCACACATGGGAGATAGTTGGGGGTTTACTATCGATATCGCAACATAAAGACTGTGTCAATACAACGGCGTCAAATATCCATACTGTTGATGTCCGATGAAAGCCGAGGGTTTTAGGTACATGTGTTGTCAAAACCGCGACCCGATATGTACGTCCAAATGTTGTCAGCATTTGAATTATATCTGAAAAATAATAAAACATTTGTCTATATGGAAGACCCCAACTTAGACAAATGCATTTCGTCGCTGTCAGACGGAAACCCAATGTTGTCACTGGTTTCAAGTCAGCCCTTCGATGATTCAGAAGCTCCAAAATTGATTTACTCAATATAAGATATGTCACGATAAAGATTCTAGCATTTCAATAATGTTTGCACAAGTGGAAAAGTTCTACCTGTAACCTTTCATTTTGCCTGCGCTACACTGACACTGTTTTAAAGTGCTGGTTTATTTATCTATTTATGATAGATACCATGGTCAGTTTGAAGGTATCTTTTAGCTGGTAATGACACAAAAAAAGTGGAAAAAGACGTTAAAATGCTCTTTTCATTACTTTTTTTTTTAACTTTGCATCAAAACATTGCATGACCAAAATTATATATCGCTGGTGTTGGGCCGAAACCTCCTATGTGCAAATTTGTTTAATTACATATTCCTCCACAAATCAGTTCCTGTGTGTGTCTGTTGTTATTACAAATTATTGGGTAATCAAAAGTGCGGAAAATGGTTTGCTCTTTTTGACGATGGAATGTTAATGGATCAACAAGACAAATGCCGAAAAGTGGCGGTTTTGGAGATGCGAGGATTCTGCCCGATGCCAGCTATATGCACTTTCTGAGTACGTTGTATATGCATATTTAATGTTGAATATATAGTTGATTACAACGCTCTAGATCAGAGGTTGCACCCTTTGATAGATGATAGATGATTCTTCACTTTTTATCAAACATCCAGTGTGGCAATTAACGCTAAACGGTTGCATATATTTAAAGGGGAATCAGCATACAGCTTAGTTTTTTTGTTACATTTCAACATTTTGTCAACCTTTTTTTTCTTTGCTGTGGGACCCTATTCTCATTCAAAAATAAAAAAAAATAAAAAAGAAATAAAATAAACATTCAACACGTACATAATAAGCTCAATGTAATTCGAAATTTGGCCAGGCTATGAATCATTCTAGACTCAACTATATTCGGTCCTCTTTTGAAAAGCTGTGGCCATTCTTTCCCACCCCCGAAAATTTCATTTCAAGCGAGTCTCAACTTTGAGCTGAGCAGGATAGAGGGAATAAAGCAGGCGGGCGCAGAAGAGTCGCAGTCATGAGGGGCCAGGAGGGCAGCACAGACGGGAGATGAGAAAATTAGGCATTCTCCTCGTGTGCTGCAGGAGGGGGAGGACACTTAAAGCGTCCGAACATCAAAGAGGAGAGGAATATGGGTTTAACCTTTGCACAAGAGGGGTTTGACACCTGACCTCAATAAAGATACAATTTCTCTGGCTACACACACACACGCAATGCCATGCAGAGTTTAACCTAAAACGACTGGACATATATGTTGCATGTTTCATGTTTGGAGTGGGATTTCTGGATGTGAATTGAGCAACAAAACTAACCATGAGTCATTATTTTTACATGGGTTGAATACTTTCTTTGCCAGAGCTGCGTTACGACTTTCGGCAAACAATTGGGCAAACAATTCGGTTTTGTTTGTTTGTTTGGACAAACAATTCCCCTTTGGGGAATCGTCAAGACTTTAGAAAGAAAATGGAGTTGGTTACCCTTTGAAATAGTTACACCACTATTAGATTTTTTTAATTATTTTGTCAGAGGAAATATGTATAACTAATTACATTTGATTACATTTTGATTCCTTATCTTAATTTTGACTGAATACAACTACACAATGTGGAAAACATGATACCTTGTTGACCTAATGACAAATGTGCACAATTTAGGTAATAGCGCTTCATATGATAACACAGATAAGTAATGGCATTATAGCGCTATATATAAGAAAAAGTTATAAACTTATAAAGATGACTGTTCAAAAGTCAATGTTCTTTTATGTGTTTAAAGGTTTAACTCTAAATTATGAGTCTAACATAGTCTAAGTCTGATGAGTATTTCTAGTCTTTGCCATGTAAAGAGAGGCGGTGTGAGGACCCATTCATTGAATTATTATTATCCCATACATGATGAACTCTCGAGCGCCAGGCTTAAATCAATAATTTCCACATCGCCATTCTAAACATTAAACGTGTTAGGGTCTTTGTGTAAGATAACATTACAATGGGTGTATCTCAAGGCTCTCTGTTTGTTCTTTTGCTTATACAGACCATGCAGGCAGTGGCAAATATATGCTGATACAGGCTTCCACAGTACTGCTGCTACGGGGTTCTAAAGCTGCAGGGTGACTGACTTAATCTTGCATTATGTCAAAACATCTTTAATGCATTTTATAATTAGCATATACAGTATCAAAGGATGTCCCATATGGTTTGAGAGGCAATTACAAGATTCCACTCTCTTGAGGCGCTTGAGTTTTAGTTGAGATGTAAAGGAGTGCTGGAGTACCGTGCTGAGCGGAAATCAGAGCAATTATTTTCTTTGCATAGTCCTCTTAAATCCCACGTTCCCAAAATCATGCGTGTTAGGGGAATCGAAGACGCTCAGTTGGCCAAAGGTGCGACTGTAAGTGTGGATGGTTGTTTGTCTATATGTACAATTGGCTGGCAACCAGTCGAGGGCGTACGCCGCCTTCTCGCTCAAGTCGGCACATCAGTCACGCTAATGAGGACAAGAATGAAAGATGATGGATGGATGTGTGGATGTGCTCCATCTCTGTCCAACAATCCAGGTGAAAGCATCGTTATCTTAATGTTGAATTACACAGCAGCTTTTGGTAATTGTGCATATGTGTTTGACGCGTTAAGTTTTTGTCAAGCAATGTTCGTATTGGACAGTTTTGATGGGGGGGGAAAAAAATGTAAAACAAAAAATGGAGGACGAGAGGTTTTGACAGCTCAATTAGCAACAATGTTTTTCAAGGTCAAATTCATACACATTTTAGTTTTTGACAACACGTACAGAACATTATCATTCCTCATTCGTCTTGTTGTGAAAGTTTTGCTTTTTCTTTGACTATTTGGCAGAAATTTCAACAGTACCATCTTACCGACCCACTCGATGGCAGAATGGCTCTGCAACCCTTTTTCGTGTTTCGTGGATGAGTCGCTTTACTTTATTTTTGTTGTATTTGCTTTAATTCTAAAGCGGTTCACTTTTCTTTGCATTTCATTGGCATTTGCGAATGTTAAAATGTTACCCAAGTTTTATGGTGGAAAATGTTTGACCCTGGTTCTTACATTACCTTATTTTTTAGAAGAAAATTGAGCGATTGACATTTAAAATAAAAACAAAATTAAAAAAACCCCCACATTTTTAACATTCTAGCCGTTAGCATGGGTTCAGTTCTCACTCAGTGACAGTGTGAATGGTTGTCTGTTTCTATATTCTCTTTGGCGACCAGTCCAAGGTGTAGCCTGCCTTTGGCCCGATGTCAGCTGCCATAGGCTCCAACTTTTTTAAACCTGAGCAGGAAAAGGGCTGAAGAAAATGAATGGATTGAACAATCAGCACCACAGAACGAACTATGTTCCACTTTGGAAGTTCCATTGTATACCTACTATCTTATGTGTTTTTCTTAACCGCTGTAATTGATAGCAGCATCGGGTCAAGGGACCACGAACGATATGACAGATGATATGATAGCGCACGTTTAACCCGTTAACATCTGTTTCCCTTTAAGCACACCTCGAGGCGGCTTAGTGGTTGAGAGAACGTGCCAATTGTAACCTCCCTGATAGCATCATATTGTATCTTATATTTATGTTTAATTCAGAACATTTGTGATCACGACAGCAATCTAAAATGAAGATTTGTGGGCTTGAATGTCGCTACTACGACAGATTTCTAGTTATTTCTTCTTCAACTGCTTCTCAGTATGGGCTGTAGGATTTTGCTCCCAGGAAATAAGAGCTTGAACGTAACCACTTGTCTCGTGTCCAACGACAATGCTGCTCAATCATCTTATTAGGCGCACAGCGAGAGGCGCTGGTTATCTAACTGCGGGTCCGCTAACCTGTGTTACATCACCGCTCGGTGACGGGTTTCGCAGACCCTCTTTGTACAAAGCGTGTACGCACACATACAAACACCAGACGCTCTAAATGCTTGGACAGAGAAATGCAGATGTGCACAGGTCTGCAGCAGCCCAGATAAAACTAGGACGACCGGGGTCTCGGTGGAGCACAACCTTGTATCTGTCAAGCGAGTCAGCGTACGCAAAGTGCGCAGGCCGGGCTGGCTGGTTAAGTGTTTCTGTTTGTCTCATCTTTACGCCTCCGTGGCCTGACTAGTCTCAGCCATTTGTCCCAAAATAGAGAGTCATGACTTTGGATGCACACTTAAAGCTGTTTGCCACCTTGCACAACCAGCAAAAGGTATAGCTCCAGTGAAAAGTTGTGTTTTATACTTTGCTATAAAAGGGAATATACCTTTTACACTGTTTTTTGACTAAACTTTTGTATGAAAACATGCTTCGATGTTCAAAGAATTGGGCAGCACAGTGACCTAGTGGTTAGAACTTGTGCCTCACAGTTCGGAGATTCTGGCTTTCGAGCTCGGCTCGGGCTTTCCTGTGTGCAGTTTGCGTGTTCTCTCCGTGCTTGTGCGTTTTGTTTTTTTTTCTCTCCAAGTTTTATCTGGCTTCCTCCAACATTGCAAAAACATTGAAGTCCCTGCAAGGTGAAAAAGATATGTCTTTTAAGTTGACACGCCACCGAGCGTGTTGTTAACAACCTGGCCAAATTTGAATGATGAAAAAAAAAATTGTCTATTAAATAAAGTGAGGCATAAAAATCCTGAAAAAGCTCTGCTGAATGTCCCTGCTCTCAAAAGCTGTGGGCGTGTCCGCTGAATGTGTCAAACCACGCACTTTTGCAAATGACCCTTCTTACGCCCACACTTGGCTACGTGTATGAGACGTGACAATATATCCGCCTAGAGCCTCCGGTGGTTGCAATATATCCCTTCTAGTCGTCCTGGGGCTTTTTCACACCGCGACAACAAAGCGCTCTAAAGCACCTAAGCCAGCGCAAAGTCCCAGTCCATGTCAGACTTTTTTTCCCATCTCTCTTTTTCCACCTTTCTCTTCGTTTCATGCACGTACTGAATATAATAAAATTATTCAGAGGGTTCGACGCAAGCTGTTCTAATTTCTATAAATGAAATATGTCTGACATCCACCAGACACGTGCGTGGAGATCACCTACCTGTCTGCATGCACCTCGATTAAATTCACCAAAATCGCGTCTGTCTACCTTGCGCCAAACGTTAGACGGGATCTGAGCAGGCGTAAGGTTAGACCAACTTTCAGCCACCACATTGTTACATGCACCAGGCAGATAACAAAGGACCCACCCTCGTTGCGTCGGTACGTCTAATCTTGGTGTAAACCGGTCTGCCAAATTGGCAAACACGCCAGTGAGCTTTGTGCTTGCACGAAAACCAGCCTACGCCACTTTTTAACCATTCTCTTAAGCCATGTTTAGCGCCATTCGTGGTTTTATTTTTGTAGTTTCTTCCTGTTTTTTATGGACTAATACGGATCTTCTGTGACTAGTGTCTCGCATTTGAGTCCATCTAATTGACAAGGAGTATCAAGTGAAGACCGACAGTTGACTGCTTGGATTTGATTCTTGTCTCTTGTTTTATTTCATTATTAAACAACAATTTCTTTGAGTCATATGCTCTTCATCCGCCATTTTGGTGCTGCACATACTGTATTTTTGGCAATAAACCTGATTCTGACAAAACACGTACATTAGAATGCTGTTTAACTTCAGGCACAACTGGTCTGTAAAGTGTCACGTTTGTGTGAAACTAAACATTAAAAATTCATGTCATGTCTATTCGTGGGGTTTTGGTCTCCTGTTCTCGTCAGCCATGTTCCCTGTGTCGACCAATCAGCTCCTTCCAGCCACTCCTATCTTGTCCAGGTGTGCTTCATAGTCTCGTCAGTTTGCTTGCATTTAGTTCCTTAGTTTCTCAGTCTGTCATGTTTCCATAGTTTTGTCGTGTTTTCTGTAGTTGCGAGTGTAGTGTTTCGTTGTTACTCTGAATCTTGATTTTTCTTTTTCTTTATTGTGGGGGCGACTTTGTTAATTTCATATTTAAATTTTTCCATGTGTTTTCTTTGCCTATATATATATATATATATTTTTTTTTTTTTTTGCATTCATCCTTCCTTGCCGCCCCCCCAAAATAGTCGAATGGTGCAGTCTAGTTCTACCACCAAAATAATCATCATTTTGTTCGAATGAAACAGAGCATTATCATCTTAGAAGATATTTGCAGACATCCTGAAATATCACAAGTCAGCAAACCATGGCAGGATGCACTAAAATGAACAGCAAGGTTTAGATGTGCTCCGCATTAATTTGCTCCACCCAGTTGGTCGTCCTCATCGTAACATAGCGAACGTGATGTAAAAATATCTAAATGAGGCCCCCCGGGGATACAGAGACGTGCTGCATTCCGAAATAAACACCAGAAGCCTGAATAAATGCAGTGTAGTGGTGCTACTAGGACACACTGGGTGACAACTCAGCACCTGCTAGACTGCTTCCAAGGCTATTTGGGGACACGCTGCTGTAAATGAGCAGAGTGAGAACCTGTGTGAGTAATTGGACTGACTTGGATGTAAATACAAACAGGCCGTGAGGCTGCAGGGTGTGACATTATTTGATTTTATCTTCACACAATCACAGCCTGTTCACACCCCTGTAATAGGCTCACTTTGCACTCGTGCGTGACTGTGTGTGTGTGTGTGTTGGGGACACCATCACATTGTGGGGAGTCCCCAAATGATCTCTTGTCGTGATCTGATTGTTTATATTAAGCCGACTAGGGCGGACTTACCATGAGGCAAATACAGGCAAACGTATTGAGGGCCCGGAGATAATCAGAGTACCCAAATGTCTCACGAAACTGATTCATAAAGTTTTGTTCAATTTAAAGCAGGTTTAAATTGAACGGTTTAAACCGGTTTTAACAGTTTTCACGCTGACAACTAATGTGTGTAGGCGACAACAACAAGAGCAGCAGTAGCAGTAGCACTGCTGTCAGTGTCAGCTGAGGAGGATGCAGTAGCGATGAAGAGGAGAGTCACTTGAGTGATGCTTTTCCTCATTTTATCATTGAAGACCTTGTGTTGAGGCAAAAAAAAAACTTTTGTCAGAGCAGTACACTCATGCACCAAGACTGGGTTTGCCCCCAAATGACAAAATACACCCCTTATGTGTAAGTCAGTCTTATGTTGTATGTGCATGCGTGCGTGAATTGTAGTCTTGATCATTTGGCAAAGATTGTTTCCAATTTCCGATAACATCATTTGATTGGAATGACTTCTTAAAAAATGATTGTCTTGTGTCATTTTGAGCTAAAAGACAGCTATTTAACACACCCAAAAATCCCTTTAATTCAACATGTGGCCCACGTATGAATCATTTTGGCCTCAAGTGTGCTGTATAGATTGTTTACACACCACAAAGTAATTCAAGCAACAACACACAAGTGGCTAACCTATGAGTCTCCTGTTAGTGTGAGCACCACTACTACATCACAGTTTAGAAACAGGCGTACACTGGGGTCGTGGGTAAAGTGTAAATTTGCACTAACTCTCACCCTGGAGGAATTCTTCCCCTTTAGGATTATTAGAAACAATGCTGACCTCAGCTGGACCAGCGGAGTTACTGCTGTTGTCTAATGATGAAGGCTCAGAATCGACGCCCCTGAGGAGATGTTAGCCCATTTGTTAGTTGTCTAAATGAACAGGTGGACGGCCATAGAAACAATAGAAATAAGGCACAGAGGAGAACTAATGAGGCAGCTGCTTTGAAAGACATTGTGTCTGCTGCAAGCCCACGTCGCTGCAAGCGCAAACAAGCAGGCAAATAAAGACAACCTTGCATAACCTCTTGTGGAGGAAAAAGAATGAAGGATGGAAAAACAGCAGGCAGGGAAAGTAAATGAGATTGTGGGGATGGTGAGAAAGGCAGCAGCGAGAGGAGGAGTGGGGGAGGGGGGGATGGCGAAATGGAGTGTGTTTCAAAAATAAGAGAAGGTTACAGAGGGCAAGGGAGCGACGAGGACCGAATTTTGAGAGCAGCGGAGTGGAGAAGCCTGATGAGAACGGAGGGGAGATGTGACCTCGCGCGCGGCCACGGCGTGAAGATCATCTCAAGGTTGTCAGATAAGACGACGGAGGGGAAGAAGGGACGCGTGGCCACGATGGAATGAATGGAGGAGAGATAAGAGGGGAGCATAACAGCCAGGGAGGAAAGAGTGACACAGGCCACTGGAAATGATTCAAGCACCCTTGCCGCTCAGAGGCATTTGTGTGTGTGTGTGTGTGTGTGTGTGTGTGTGAGAGAGAGAGAGAGAGAGAGACTTGGACAGTAGTGATTAAGTACAACGAGGCGGCCCACCAATAAGCAAGCAGGCTGTGTTCCATTCCTTAATGAGTTCCCTATCCATCCCCTCCTTTGCGCCTGCTCTCCTCCTCGCGTGCATCCTTTATTTACTGTCCTTTACATTATCTCATTTGCTCTCCCGCCCGTGTCCCATTATCATTCATCTTGCATTTTCCACTTGTCCTCCCTTTTCAATATTTTCTGCCTCAATTACTTCTTTTCTTTTGTTTTTTGTTTTTATTTGTCGCTTTACAAGCCCACCTCTTTTGTTTCCATCTCCGTGCAGCGAGTGGGAAAGCAGGAGAGGACACAGTGTCACACTTTATGTGGAACACTAGCATGGCTCATTTTCACACATTTAGAAGTCTCATCTTCACACACTTTGCTCTTCTCTATTGAGGCCAGGGGAGAAGCCTTCAAGGCACGGGTCTCCAACTCAAGGCTGGGGTGCCCGATCTGGCTCACCACACCATTTTATGTGGCCCACTCAAGTCAATAAAATGTTCATGTTTCTTGCTAAATGGATTTACACAAAATCTGTACAAAAATTGATTTTTTTTTTTTTCCCCCACTTTAACTGGTTTTACAAGCGTTTTCACCAAATACCTTAAAGACCCTATGAAGTGAATTTAGAGCTTTGTTTGTAAATACATGTATGTCTGTGTTTGAGCTCAAATACGATCCATTCCAAGATGAGCTAAACCGCAAAAGTTGTCTTAGGACCAGAGAACAGAAACTGACAGCCCTGACCTCAACCCAATCAAACACATTTGCGATGAACTACAACAGAAATTGTGAACCAGGCCACTCAAATTCACACAAAAGATGTTGTAAAAAGTCTTCCCAGAAGAGTGGAAGCTGTTGTAACAGCAAAGGAAATCCATATTTCCACACCTTCCGGTTTTGGTTGCTGTAGGTGAAATACCCTTAGTTATATTATTTGGTGGATTTCTGACCTTGTTTAATAGCATATGGGGAGGAGTAGTCATTCAGATAAAAGTAGCATTATTGCGTCCACATGGCGACAGATTTCATATATACAGTGCTTAACAAATGTATTAAACCAGCACCCAGTGTAAGTTTTTATCCCATAGCAGCCCTAAATGAACAGCATCGGTAGTTACAAAACCATCTGTGATTGCCAAAATCAATGGAAATGGTTTACGATTTAAAAAAAAAAAAAAAAACACACACACACACACAAAAAAAACAATAAACTATCATTTCTAGTCAAATTATTTGACCTTGACTGACTGAAATTTGGGTAAAAATGGTCAATTGAGTTTGAAATTCCTCATTGTTGTTCAAAATTGTTGTCCAATTTTGAGCACTCGCAGAAATTGAGAGAGTCCGCATGAAAGCACATCATGATGGATGGTCACTTCTTGTTTTCTATGACAGGTGGTCATTTTTATTGTTGCAAACTTTACTTACAGTATAAATGTCACCCAGGTTTGCATTTTTTAGGTTAGCAGCATTCTAGTATAATACAGTTTTCTAATTAATTTAGATTAGCATATCGATGGCCGAAACGCTGAACTTCCTCTCTGAAATCTGATCTAATGCAGAAAGCAGTTGTTGCGCTTGACATTTTTTCCAGTGAACCTGGAGGTTGGAGATTTTGGTCAGGTGACTTTTCTGGACAACATAGGGCGGGATTATCTTGCAGACAGTCTGCAAATAAACATCTTTCCCTGTGCTCATCAATCAGAAAGTCCTGCAGATCGGAGGTTTTGCGTTTCGGCCATCGGGTCGCTGAAAACCTTTTATCTCCACTTTCAGATAATCAGAACTTATAACACAATGACATTCTGCGTATTCTCCAGCATGTACTGATAAAAGTATGAAAACAGTCAATAAAAACTTGCTTTTATAACACCACGTTTATAACCAGTATCTCCATTTGCCAGCATAGAGCGATGAGCGACGACACAATTCTCATAACGTTGTTTTGTTTGGCTGTCCTTGGCTGCGTCTAGCCACTTGATGATATTGACGACGCAACTACCGCAGAGCTGATTTACTACAAACTTGGTGACGCTGACAGTGTGGCATTTGATGAGGGGAAAAAAAGCCCTTGCATTTTGACAGTGTGACCGATCACTGCTTTCACAAGTTTTCCCACTCGTATATTTTCCTACTGCGGCTTTGTTGGATGGTGATGTTCACCAACGTGGAAAACATTACAAGTTGCCTTCAGTACTGAATCTATCATTTCCAACACATAGGAAAAAGGTGAAAACTTTCTCGGGGTCTCATTTTTCAAGTGTCGCTGTGTAACAATATCACCTGCACTTGACTTGAACTGAACTGTCGCCTTCTGTAAATCAAATTAACGCTAGTTTGATGGCGTTAATGGGATTAGAGTCAGGGAGAAGTTAGTCCGGTCTGGACGTGAGCCATGGATCTGGTTCTTTCAACATCTCACAGGGTCCCCGAAGCCAGCTGGCAGGTGCTGTTGTACTTCCATTATTTACAGCAATCTCTCACTTATTTGGTGGATTTTATTTATGTTTTTATATGAGCGGAGGTTATTTGAGAGCTACGAGGCCTTTTTATTTAATTAGTCAATTTATAGTTGATGATAGGCTGGATGATTCACCTTTTTTTTGTCCAAGTCAGCACTTCTTTATCCAGTATTATGCCAACAATATTGTTGACATCTCTTACAATTCTTGCAGGATCAACAATGTAGTGTAAAACAGAGGTGTCAAACCGTGTTGTCATTGCAGACCACATCGAAGTTCTGTTTTTTTTATTTCCAACATATTGATGGATATGGAAAAATACTGGCAAGCAGACACTTCATTGACGAGCTTTGGCAGACCACATAAAATGGTGTGGCAGACCAGGTGTGGCCCGCAGGCCTTGGGTATGACACCCATATTGTAAAAGCTTATTGGGGTAAATTAATACATTCAAAAGTCAGACGACAGGTGCAACTCAATAAATTAGAATATCTTTGAAAACCTAATTTATTCCAGTAGTTCGATTCAAAAAAAGTGCAACTTATACATTATATACATTAGCAACACAGGGTGATTGTTTTTAAAATATATATTCTGTATATAATTTGGATTTGGATTTTAACTTAAAGCCAACACCCAAAATTGACCATCTGAAGAATTTATTTTTGTATTATTATTTATTATTATTATTATTATTATTTTTAATATAAAAATTAGGTGTGAATTTGCCTTCTGAAAAGTATTTTCCTATGTGTTTAATGACATAATAATGTATAATATATTAGTTCCACTTTTTAAATTAAATTACTGAAATAAATAAACCATTCTACAATCTGTTTTTAAACATTTCTAACTAAAACGCTCCCCAAAACCAGAAAAGGCATTTATTACAAGCATATTCCGAATCAAGACATACAAGACATTTAAATTGCTCATAAATTGTAAAATATTGATCATTTTATTTTTCAAAAATGCAGCAGAAATGTTTTATGCTTTGACACAATCTACCCATCCACCTAGTCAATATGAAAAAGAATATTCCTCAATCACCCGTTTCTTTTTTGATGCAAAAGCTCTTTTTCCGCCACCCACAATTTTACAGTGTTGTTTTTCGGGTGTTTGGCTGACAGTGAACTAAAGTCTTAGCATGGATTTAGGATTCCATACTATGGCAAAGTGGCACGGTTGGGAGTATGGAGGTTCGGGAAAGGGCATGGTAAACACAACACGGAAGTTGAGGCTTTTGTGAAAGAGTTACTGAAGTGAAAATACAAGTACGAGTGGTTGGCAAACAGGCGAGACTTTGAGATTTACAACAGCAAACAAGATTGGCCCTTTGTCAATTTTAGTGGCAGCTATGAGCGCAGCATCACTTCTGCACATGACTAGTTAATATGAATGGACTGGTATTTATTCTCCAAATGCTTTGAAACGTAACGCGGTGACACAAACTGACAAAAGAGCCCTTAAGCATTCTGTGTGTAGTCAGCTGGATAACCTCCAAAATCTTTCCAAATTAGAGCACGTTATGATTTACACAAGAAGCTGAAGCCTGATGAATAAAATGACAGTTTGATTCAAAAACAAGGAGGAGGACGTTTGAAGTGTTAAAAATGGAGCATGAGATTAGTTTATCAAGTTTTGAACAACGAACGGTCGAATGAGTCTTGAATTCTCTCTTTTTATTTTTTTTTTATTTTTTTTAGAATAAAAGTGTAAAGAATTTAACCCTTTATCGAGCACTTTTTAAATGATTTGGAAATTCAAAACTTGAATCCCGGGAAATGATTGCAGGGCATTACAAAGCTTTTTTTCATTACCATCATATTAAAAATAATTCCATACCGGTATAATATACAATTTTGTCATTAGGTTTTATCTGTTGATTGGCCGGGAGAAATCATATAATTACGGTTCCTTGCCCTATCAGTTCGCATAACAATTATCAATGATCTTTTTTCATTTTTAAATACAGGAAGTGACTAATTTGTCAAGTGGATGGATGGCTTTTCTTCAATTTCCTTTTTTTCTTCTTATCAGAATGCAATTATTATGTTAAGTTGAATGCAAATATGATATGATAATTATGCTGGTTAAACCAAAAAATTAATCTAACAAACTACAAGTGTGTGGAAGTGGTTGCTAAGAAAATATTAATTAAAGAAAAAAACGGGTTCATATACAACACATTTCTTATGTTTTTGGGGTTTTTGTTTAGTAATTCTTATTCTTATTCTAGGGGTTCTTTTTTGGTATTGTTTAATGGTGTGAGCAATGAAGGTAAAATCTTAATGTGCTAGGATTTTTTTTTTTCCCACCCCCACAACGCCTCAGAATCATAATAGCCAGGCTTCCAAAAAACTCAAATAAATAAATAAATAAATAGTAACGTTTTTCAACATTTTTAGGAATTTACGGGCAGGTGAAGGGAAAGGAGGGCAAGGGTCGTTCATGGTTAAAGGCGGCTGGCTGGGGCGCAATCATCATCACGATATTGCATTATCTACACAATTCTATCTCGTCACCTGGCGGTCAAACAATTAGACAGGACGGTGTTCCAAAATGCCCCATAATTTCGACGACTAAACAAACGTACCGAGGCGATGACATGAGACTGATTGAAATGATGACGTATAGCAAATAAAGCCTTTTAAAGACTAAAGTAGGTGACATACAGTTACAACCAGCTTTGCTTCAGGACAGCTATACAATAATAGAGTAATATCGGAAATGAAAGCAATAATGTGGTTAAATAAGTCAATGCAAGATCAGGTAAATGCTATAAATCGTCATCTTTATCATTCTATTTACAATAGTTGAACACATAGCTGGTTAGATTGATGCTCTGTTGGAACATCTCGGAGGGCTGGTACAGTATATTCCTCTCGGTAAAGTCATAATCGTTTGCTTTTCCTTCAGCTAAGGTTATTTTCTTTTAAATATGTATTCCCTCTTGTTCTTCTGCTTTATGACGTTCTCCTTAGCTCAACTTGATCCGGGGCACATCTTTTTTTGTTGTTGTTGTTGAAAAACAGAAAAAGAATGCTACATTCACATTTCACAGGTTGTTCAGTTGGACAGCCCCAGCCTCGTTCTGTCTCTCGCTCTCTCAGTGTGGTCAGTTTCGCATCTTGACACTCCTTTAAGTCACGTCAGAGGTACAAGTTGGCCCGCAGCTAATCGCTGTCGCTCGAGCGCTGCCTTGAACAAGGAGGCGGTGTCCTATCCGAAGCTGCGCCAGAATCAAGTCGGGCCACCGCTGACCGCTGTTGCTCGAGCGCTGGCTAAAACAAGCAGGCGGTGTCTTATCCAAAGTTGCGGCAAATACAATTCGGTCCACCGCTGACCGCTATTGCTCGTCGTCCTATCGGAAGATGCGCCAGATACAAGTTGGTCCGTCACCGACTGCTGTTGCTCGAGCGTTGTCTAGAACGAACGCACGGTGCCGTATTCAAAGCTGTCGTTCGGATTGCCGTTCATAAAAGTGCATCTCCACTTCGTCATCAGCTCCCACACAGCTGTTGTCTCTCCATCTGGAACAATCCTGCAGGGTAATTAGTAGAGGTATTTGTGTCCTATCGTTGTTTTGTGTGTGTGTGTGTGTGTCTCTGTGTAGAAGCATGTGTGTTGTAATTATGTCCCGCTGGGGGCAAGATTCTCGCTGCGGTTATACACGCGTGGTAGAGTGTGTGTGCGTGGAGATGTGCGTGTGCGGCAAGTGCGTGTTACTATACGGGCTGTGGTGCGTGTATCCCTGGTGGGGATGGCCCATCCTCATCCCCACCACAGACCCGGGCGTCATGGGGGTCATGGGCGTGGCGGGGGTAACGGTGTGCGAGCCCGGCGTCACGGGTAGCGAGCCCGGGGTGAGCGAGGTCATGAGGGGGACGTCGTCGGGCGAGCGGCGCAGGGTGAGGGTGTAGTCGGGCGGGCAGGTGAGGCGCACCGTGTCCAGCGTGCTGTAGATGTCTTGCGTGTCCAAGCCGTCCAGAGCGTCCAGCGTGTCCAGAGTGTGATGGTGGTGCGTGTTGTTCCTCTCGTCCGCTGACGCCGCGTCGGACTCCAGCTGCTTCACCTGCAACGATCAATACAAGGATTCATCACTAAAGGCTTTCGCAGAAGAACCGTCAAACCTCGGGCCAGCACTAAAGCTTGCGGAGTTACAAGTCGATTTTCAAAACGAGACCATTTGGGAGATCGTGACCTCAATCTGCATAAAGTGTCGCCTTTGCTCGAAACACAAATCATCATTTCCCATTGAAATGAATGGCAATGTCATTAATCTGTTCCAGCCTCCCCCCCCAAAAAAAAACAGAAAAAACTGTTGTAATGTGTATTTTAATGAGGAAAATTAGCACTCCATAATAATGTACTTTATAAAAACAGACGGTAATGATTTAATTAAATAGAATTTAAAAGAATTAAACACTTCACACTGCATCAATTGAATGGCTATTGTGCTGCTCCTTTTGGTGTGCACTTTACAGTGTGGCAGCATAAGACAAGACAGATTTCTTTCGTTCTTTTCTTCCTGCAGTCACAATTATGTATAATGCAAACATCACGTCGATGATGTGATCATGGGGGGGGGGGGGGGGGGGGGGGGAAAGAGAGACTGTGTTAGATTTTAGTTTGTCACATTAGATGTACCAATGGGGAACAGAATAAATAAATGATAAGAGCGGATATTTTAAATAAAGAGAGCACAAAATCAGTTCAGTGGGAATCAGCAGAGCATGTCAGCGCTAAAGGAAATCTGGCATTTAGCGCTTGGTAACACCGCGTGAGAGCCAACAAACAGAACAAACAGCAGGCCAAATAGTCCCCGGAACACTTTCAATGGATACCAAGTGAGGGACCTGGACACAAATCACACGCGTGCATGTGCCCAAACAAACGCAGACGTGCACACACATGCGCACGCGCCCGCACACACATGAACTCGCACACATATTATCGCTCCAATGGCAAGCTATGTTTTGCAGATGTGCTCCAATGGCAGCTGATCCACTGGCAAGCCACTGGCCATAAAGATACTCATTGACAGACCCGTCACGTGGCTTTGTGTTAGTTCTAATGGAATTGTCTGATTAATTACATACTGGAGGTGACAATGACCACAAGCGCGACCACAAGCTCCAGACCCCACACACACCCAAAAAAAAAAATCACTCGTTGGTATTGTTCTTATAGTGTGTGGTGTACTCGAGATGACCAACATAGCACACCGCACGCTTAACAATTTAACCACCGACTTTCTCATCCTTCGAACCGGAACTCTGGCATAGTACCTGAACTGACCTGTGAGAAGCAACATGGTAACCCAAGACCATTTCGTCTTCTTCACTGTACAAACACTCAGCTTTCTCAAGTCTGGTTGTTTTGCATTTATTCAACTTAAGCCCAACACTCCTTTTAGTCAAATTATAAAGAAACAAGTTGGTCCACAACTGAACGCTGTTTTTTGAGCGCTGCTTCGAACGAGCAAGTGGTCTCATATCCAAAGCTGTGCAAAATACGAGTTGATCTACTTCTTTGTTTACCTCCTGATTGGCGATCGTTCTGTTTTACATGACAACCGTGTAGAGTATTCAGTGTCTTGGACACAACAACAAGGATATTTGATCATGACTATTGAACTGGTTTAACATTTACGATGGTGGTCAGGATCATCTGTAGAGACATCAGATTTGCTGACTTTGAAAATCAGCCCAATTATTTATTTGTACTTCACTCTACGATTATGACTGCAAGCTTCTTTTCTGAAGAATGAAAAATGGTACCCAAACTGATGTGCACTTTTTTCCGGTACTCTTTTCAGTTGGAACCAACTACAGTAGTTAAAGGATGTGGCTGGACTCAGTGCAGTCTTATGATTGGTTGACAGAGATTTGTCACTCCAAAGGAAAAACAAGCAAACCAAAATGTGACTCTTCTCCAACGCAGCTTGGCCGCAAGCCATGAAGGTTGATGATGGAAACGCAAGCCAAGATCAAGGTGAAACCATTCCAATGAACACAGACATGAACTTGCCACGTGGGGTTAAAAAAAAATGCTGACTCACCTGTAGTGACATCAGTCCTTCACCGTGAAGGTGAGCGGCAACATCCGCGGCCGTGATATCTCGCCGCGGGGGAGGGAGCGGACGTGGCCGGCGATGCTCCAGCCGCCTCTTGTCTTTCTTGTAGAGTAGAGCGGCGAACGCCAAGATGTTAAGAAACAACAGCGACGCTCCCACCGCGATGGTCACCGAAAGTTCCGTCGAATAGTCCTCGTTGGGGACGTGGACTCCGTTTTCGCCGCCGCCCTGTCCTAGAGCAGACTCCGGAGGCTGTTGCGTACCTGCTTGAGACCCCGGATGACGGGTGCTACTCGGAGGCCATCCCTTGGAGAGGCGCTTGGTGTAAGAATAAGGAGTGTCGTCCTGCGGGGAGGGGCTATGCGTGAAGGAGGACACCGACTGCAGGAGCTCGTTGACGTGATGCAGGTGAGGAACCAGCTGGAGCCAGAAGGAGATCTTCGTGGCCCGATAGTGGTCTCTCACGCGGGGCTTCAGGCCAATGTGGAGGTAGAGTTGCTCTTTGGGGGTGTACTTGGGCCAGGCGACCTCCTCAAACCGGTTCGGTTTCGTGTGGATGAACTTGGTGTCTTGGGGGACGGGCTGGTTGGGGTCCCTGGAAAGGGATACATTCAAATTTAAGCAACAATAGAGTAAATATTTTCAGTGTCTGCAGTGTGTTGCTCCAAAGTTAAAAGGTGTTATTCGACTCACACTGCAAAAGAGTTCAAATACAGTATTACCTGTCCATGCAACAAGTTAATCGCCATTGCAGAGTTATTTATTCCTAGCAAAACCTTGTTCTTATTTTGGTTTTTCTATAAGGGGCAAGGGAAAGTACAGACTGAAGCAATGAAAGGTCAAAGACCTGAAGCTTATTGCAGCATATTGAAAAAGAGACACGATGTCACAATGTTGCAGAAAGAAGGTTATTATCTTTTTCAAGTAATGTCTTAACCAATCATGCTAGGATGCTTGAAAGACGCCATTTGATGAGTCACTCAATGTGATGCAGGCAGGCTCTTTAGACAAGAATAGCTGCTATCCTTGTGTGTAATTACTGAGCAAATTATTAGATTGACAAACTTCCGCAGCGGATCTGCTTGTCACACTTTGAAAAAGCCTCAAAGGGTGTCATTCTGGTACTGTCGTTTCATATTACAGCCTTTTAGAAAGGACAGACGACATTATCAAACAGATCTACGCAAGCTTGTGCACTGTTGGAACACTTCCAAAGTAGAAGAGTTTGACACACACAACAATAAATAAATCAAAGAATATGCCACTTTTGTGTAAGGTCTTCCGCCGACATTGACAGAGAGGTCAGAGGACCTGGACTTTTCATGGTCTTAAACTCATTTTCTACCTGCTGCAAGATAATCAAGCAACGGTTGAGGCACTGGGAAGAATCCAGATTTGACTCAGACCCAATAAAGAAGAGAAAGCTGTAAATATGAAGGTACAGAAAAGGATATCCAAGCAAGAATTAGGAAATCCCAGTCCGCATTTCTTTTATCTCGTTCAAAGTCAATAGATTTATCCCAACCAGTCTTACTCGCATTTCAGATTCAACCATTTTCAAGGTCGGTCCTTCCACGTGAACATTGTTGTCAAACCAAGCAGCGGCTTAATAAATTGTGTGATTCTTGTTATAGCTGCCAATATTTCCACAGCCATATTGCATTATTTCTCTTCATGACACAACCTGATAGTATATACCGTATTTTTTTGTTGAATAATAATAACCAACAGAAATTGACTGGCAACCGGTCCAGGTTGTAACGGCAAACTGTGATGTCGTTGGTGAAGCATTACCTGTTTGTTCGCAGGGCAGAGATGGATCTCTTTTGTGTTTGTTTGTTTGCAACACAGCATTGCACAGCGAATTGTTTATGTGTGCCATGTGAACCCTGTTCTAATTCTGTATGTTGTGGCTTAGCAACGTGCTGCTGTGATTTAGATGAAGGCCCCCCCCCCCCCCCCAACCCCCTCTGCAACGCTCTGTGGAAGTGTGCGGGGGTCTCAGTGGAACGGGCCTCCAATGGATTAATTACTGGGAACGACACAGTCGGAGCACTGAAACGGGGTCCAATCCTCAACAATTGCTTTTATTTCGTGTATGGTATGAGAGCAAAGCGATAAAAGATCCTCTTATCAGCCCCTATTGTCAAGTTTTGAACGTTTTCATATGGAGTCTTTCTGTCGTTTCCTCAGCCGCTAATATACTTCCACATTGAGTTTATTTAATTGTATCGACAGAAGCATTTTTAGGCAACTGGCAGTTGATTTTCATATGATATTATAAGGGAGGCAGGAATAACAGCGTCTCTTTCTTCTTTTACCACATTGCTTCGGCTTTCGTCAGTGAAATCTTCAAGTGGTTTGAAAAGGCGTCTTGGATTCTCCCAGTCGCGGTTCAGAGAAAAGCTTCAAGATGCTGTCGTGACAGCGGATTTAAATCACTGAGCACTTTTCAAGAGTCGTCTGTTTCCTTTCCGGATGACATTAAGTTCAAGTTTATGAGGCCTGACGAGAGAAAGGAGATGACGATAACATATTTAGCTTGCGGGCCCATTATGGGTGCACAATTTGGAGTTCAACCTAACCCTTCTGCAAAGCTGCCAGTGCATTGCTGTCTGAAAAACAACTTGCCCAAAACTTTGCACCCTGTGCAGCGCGACCAACTTGTGCACCCCTGGGCAATCGTCGAAGGGAGGTGGGGGTGTTTGGAGCGCCGCCCGCCCCAAAGAGAACGCCACCCTGGGCGGCTGCCCATATCGCCCATATCAGAAACCGCCGGTTGCGGCAAGTGCGGCGTCTTGCTTCGAAGTCATTCCTGACGTGCGGCGGTGTGTTTATGAGTGACCTTGTCCCGACGGGAGCTTGTGTCATTTCATTTGGAGTTTTTAGCTTTGTCGTCTGTGGAATTTACAGACAGGCTTCGGGAGGGCGCCAGAATAAGGCTAATCCAACAATAATGTACAGTTACATACTGTACAATGACAATAGAGATATGGTGTTCTTTTGTACAGTAAATCTATCATATGTGCACACTTTGGCCTCGGGTGGGCCTATCTGTGTCACAGAACAAACACTTCCTATTGACATGCCTGCAAATACAACAAAACAAAGAGAATGTGTTTTCATGAGCGGAGGTGTTAAGCTTTGTGGAATCTTGGCGCTCTAATTTCTCTCATGGAAAAAATGTGCTATTGTGCTGCCCACACACATAGCGTGTTCACGATGCCAAATATCTTCTTCTTTCTTTAATTCATTATCACCCTTGTGTAAGGGGCATATGCAGGTATGCACATAAAAGCAGGCAACAATTCTAGGCTGGGAATTTTAGGGGTGCTCACCCCCTGTGGGGATGCATCTCATTTCTATATTTGGAACTTCCTAGGTCCTAGCTCCTAACACCTATGTGTACGTGAGGATATTTGACAGAGGACTGATGCAGGATGAGGTAGGAATGCTTCGGGGGGGGGGAATAAGACAAGCGATGACATCATTTCACGGAGACGTCTACTGAAGATGAACTCACGTCATTGACGTGTCACAAATGAACCGTCTGCGTGGCTCAATTATTACTATCACCACAAATGTCCACTTACGCTTCATATATTAAGTTGTATTACATTAAAGTCAAATATAATCAACACTGTTACGCTTTACAACTTTGCAGCTGCAAAGACGATCGTGACATTTTTGGAGTGACTTGTAAATACAGTAAGTGTTGATATGTTGCTTATGTATTACGTTCAATGCAAAAACAGTGGAGAACCGACGGTAGGTTTTTTTATTTTCATTTGACAAAATCACAGCCTAATTACAACACAAACCTTAAAAATATGCGGTTGGGGTTAGGCGTAGAGTAACCATGAGCCAGTGTCGTTATGCCTTTTACTATTAAATACTGCCCCAAATACAACAGACGCTCAGCAAAATATGTATATTCAAACTAAAATAATCAAGGAAGGCAGCTGGTGCACGGCCATTTTCAAACGTCAACATCGAGGAGTTATGGGACTTTCGCGGAGGATACATAAGATGTCCTACGATTTAAAGCTAGCTCTCGGAGGCTCCTCGATGCTCGATCCTCGAACTTGAGACATATGGTGGCGTGACAATAACTTCCAAGTCGTGTTCAGTGTTTTGAGGAGCGAGGAGCAAGGAACGTATTACGGACAAACAAGCATTCCCACGCACACCTTCGGACAATTTAGACTCTTCAATGAATGCATTTCTTTGGAAAGTGGGATGAATCCCGAATACCCGGAGAAATCTAACACAAGCATGCAAACGCCACCCAGGAAAGCCACAATCTGGATTTGAACCCGTACTGTATGTGCTACCCATTAGTCCACCATGGATCGCTGCAAACAGACTTTTCTCATAATAATACAACGTAAGACTCACAATGTAGTCAATATTACACGTTGTAATCATCTATTGACTCTACTGACCATGTTAATGTGACAAGCGAAACACATCCTTTTGTTGATTATTGATGAGTGGCACACCCAAATCGATATCCTTAATTTCGTTTCGTCCACTTGTAGTTACTCAGATATTCCTATTTCAATTTTTTATTATTTTTATTTTTTTTGCAACTCCCAGTATAATGTAATAATTAGTGCCATATCCCGTGGTGTTTTTATGGGTGCTATGATGAAACGTAGTAAATACGCCCATGTATGGAAGTAACAGTAGTCTGGCCTAAGGGGGGCAAGCAAAGTTCCGCACTGCAGCCTTTAAAAAAAAAACACACAAAAACAAATTACAAATGGATGTGTGTGATATACATAGATGTGAAGAATGCTGAAGCAGAGCTTTTGTCTTTTGGCTTCTTGCTGTAGTCGGTGAGAAGACAAAACATCTCCTCCGAGGGCAAATCAATGTGTCCCCCGTCGGTGTGCTTTTTGTAACCACTCACCCCGTCTTGGCGAAGTTGGTCCAGTAGGTCATCACCACGGCGCTGAGCATCACGTCGTTCTTGGAGAAGTTACAGTTGAACAGATCGGTGGGACCCACCATGGGCACGCCGAACACGTACGGCACCTGCGTGCGCACACACGCAGGGGGAGCGAGGTTTAGTGCGACCAGGTTACATGGGTTCTCTTGACAGGAAAGCTACGCTTAAATGACACATGGCAAAAAGTCTCAGCGGAGGCAGACACGTCTTTGTGCTTCGGGGAGCTGCAAGACATTTCTCGAAACTCATCTTCGGCTTGACAGGTCGCCTCCCATCAGTGAAATAGATATTTTTATAGATTCATGTCATTATATATAAGAATACATTAGTAACAATGATGGTGTTGTTGTCGTAATAATAATAATGATAATAATAATGTCAAACCTCCAAAGTCAACCAGGCCAACCGATGCACAATTTGCATTTCAACCTCGGTGAGCATCTAAAAATAACTCCACTCCCACGCGTGTTTTGCTTTTTCTTTGGCTTTTATGTGATGCCGCCACAGAAGAGTACCTGTGATGGCCAAGAGAAAAAGTGTGATGATACACATAAAACCAGAACTCAGACGGTTCTTTTTGGCTACTCAGTAAAATATTGGCAATATCATACATTTATTTTAATTTGAACTTTTAAATACACTTTTTATACACTACACGACGCATTTAGGTGAGATAAACACTTTCCTGTTCGATCGTCGTTACACGTATGTCAAGTGTCATCAAAGGATCAGTAGTTCTACCTTTATTTTAGTTTTATTTTTTGACTGTTGAACTTCTCCGCTATGCACTTGTATGACACAATCCAGAACGTTAAAGTGTTGCTTACAAGATTGCATGTTTAGGTAATATAGGTTGGAATGAATTGAATAACTTTGGTTCAAATGGGAACATTTATTTTGGAACTAAACCACAAAATAAACAGAGTTAAACTACTGCCTCATAGTGAGGAGCCCACATGACTGTAAGTTACCAAATCTGTTTTAAAAAGATGGTAGCTATTTTTAGAAAAACAAAGATGACTGAATCCAATAATTCTAAAGATTCACCAGCTTACATAAATGGTTGTTTTTATCATTCATATCATTACAAATTTGTTTAATTTGCATGCATCTTTGAAAGGAAATTGCAGGTAAAAATAGAAAAATGTCAGAAAAGAGAAGATTAAAAGCTCTGCTAAGTGAAAAGTCTTCATGCAGGTTAGGTATAATAAATAGCACTTGCAAAGTCCCCTATAGTTCTATGAATCTTTTAGAATCTCTTTAACCGTTAATCTTTTACACTTCCTCAGTCTGCAGTCGACAATAAAAAATCCAATCTCGACATTGTGGGTTGAGCGTGGAGGGCAGTGTGCTACTGCTCACTCGAGATTTGCGGTTTGCCAGTTTTAGTATCACTGTAATATATAACATTTTCCACAAGCGTGATTATTGCCGGAGGCGACCGTGAGCGCGGCACCTCTCCTCTGTTGGTGGATTTATGTTGATCAACCACAAGAAGCAGTCAGGCACATCAGACCCGTTAGCTGCAGCTATGCTAACATTAGCACGTCCGCCGCGTGACGCGCGGCCCGTTTAATCGCGTCGTAAAAGTGCGGCGAAACAAAGCGCTGCGTTTTTATGAAGCTGACGAAGAGAAAGCTACTGTATGTGCGCGAGGTCAGCGTTATCGGCGCCCTTTCAGGGATGCAGCGTTCGACGTGCTGCCGCGGTCCATCTCCATTAGCTGCTAACTATTAACACCCAGCAGGAAACATTTACATTGACTTGACGTCCACAAAAGTCGTCTAGCAGGATGGTTAAAACATATATTCTGTTAAAAATAAATGTGGTGCATGTGAAATTATGGACGATCGAAAATGTATGTGTAGCTTAAGTTTTGACCACGGTCTCTTCTGTGATGTTAGTTGAACTTCAATTTTGTGGACTTGCAAAGCAAAACATGTGCAAGAGGTTCCTCGCTCAAAGTGCTGCTGGCATTACGCTTGTGCGATCATTCACAGATCAATCATTATCAAGATACATACAGTACATATCATAATCGAAGGCATAGCGGTTAGCTTGACTATCGCACATTTAAAAAGATCGGTGTTCAAATCTCCACCACACCCATCGCCCTAATCAAAACAAGCTCTATACAAAATGAATGGATGAATGTTAGAATGAATGCAGGAATTTTTTTCAACACTTTAATGACGAATGAAGAGTGGTAATAAATGTTCCTGACGTACCTCACGCATGTCAATTTTGAACTGCCAAACAAGTATAAAACATTAAAATATCATACACATATAATCATATATGTAGCATAGGAATAGCATATGGAAGCTAACCAATGTAGCCTGTGAAGCTAACGTAGCCGTCGACAACTTCATTCAGTGTGCCACGTCAGAAACAGATGAACCACACCAGTCACAGAATATCCAAGTCAAAGTCCTTTTGTTCACAAAGAGCTGCTCAGTCCTAATAGTATCCACAAGACTTATGTGCATCATCTTCTTTTGAATAAATGATTCTTTGCAATGGCATCTTCTTCAGAATATCCTTGTAGCCCATCCCCAACCTCAAATAAAATTCAATTGTATTATGCCTGTCCATTTTGTAGCTTGAGCCCTGCTTTTCACTTGTCCCGTACCATTTCTAGAGACGGTGCAAATATGGAGCCACAGCTATTTTGTGGCCACAAATTAGTATTTTGTGCACACGTAATACCTACAATATTTCGTGGCCACAATTAAAACATGTTCCCCCATGTTGTGCCTGCAGGGCTTCGTAAAAAACAGTTCATGTGAACAGACGGCTTAACGGTATTAGCTTACCTCATCGCCGTGTGCAGAGTCTGCCCAGGGAGGCGTGGCTTCGCTCTGGCAGTGGTGGTAAAAGGAGTAGAAGTAGGTGGGTGAGCCGTACTGAGCGTGGAGGTCCGCAGTGGCGATGGCCGGAGCCACCCACTGGTGGTCCGTGAACAACGCCACCAGAGTCTTCCGTCGGGTCTCCGCGTTGTCGCGGTCGGCCCAGTCCGTGTACATAAACCTGTGGATTGGAAACACGAAAGGCGTGCCGGCTTCAGCCAATCAATTGAGTACATCATCGATCAACTATTAACCAATAACTACATGACAACATGGATTTTTGTCTCAGCTCGTTGTCAGCTAATAAATACGGTGGCTTCAAGTCACGCAAATGCTCGATTGCCATTTCACGTTGCAGGAAATAGAAGGGACCCAAGGCCGTTTTTGAGTCACTTTCCCACAGTTGCTTGGCAACGTGATTGCAACAAACTACCGTTCAAAATAGTGCATTAACGCTCACGTGAAATAGACGTGAGAGGCTTATTGTATAACAAAGCTGTTTCCCTTTGCCTTTCTGCTAAGCGAAGAGAACAGGCAGATGCTTATAAAACATCACAATGGAGGACATTCAATGGACACAGACTGAACAAGTTGAATCCTGAATCATAATAAGAATTGTTTATCAGAATTATAACCTGTATAATAGCTAAATGAAATACAACCCCAATTCCAATTAAGTTGGGACATTGTGTTAAACATAAATAAAAACAGAATACAATGATCTGTAAATCATGTTCAACCTATATTTAATTGAATACACTACAAAGATAAGATGTTTGATGTTCAAACGGATAAACCTTATTGTTTTTTTTTGCAAATAATCATTAGCTTAGAATTTTATGGCTGCAACACGTTCCAAAAAAGCTGGGACAGGTGGCAAAAAAGACTGAGAAAGTTGAGGAATGCTCATCAAACACCTGTTTGGAACATCCCACAGGTGAACAGGCTAATTGGGAACAGGTGGGTGCCATGATTGGGTATAAAAGGAGCTTCCCTGAATTGCTCAGTCATTCACAAGCAAAGATGGGGCGAGGTTCACCTCTTTGTGAACAAGTGTGTGAGAAAATAAGGACAAGCTTAAGGACAATGTTCCTCAACGTACAATTGCAAGGAATTTAGAGATTTCATCATCTACGGTCCATAATATCATCAAACGATTCAGAGAATCTGGGGAAATCACTACATGTAAGCGGCAAAGCCGAAAACCAACATTGAATGCCCGTGACCTTCGATCCCTCAGGCGGCACTGCATAAAAAACCGACATCAATGTGTCAAGGATATCGCCACATGGGCTCAGGAACACTTCAGAAAACCAATGTCAGTAAATACAGTTCGGCGCTACATCCGTAACTGCAACTTGAAACTCTACTATGCAAAGCAAAAGCCATTTATCAACAACACCCAGAAACTCCGCCGGCTTCTCTGGGCCCGAGGTCATCTAAGATGGACTGATGCAAAGTGGAAAAGTGTTCTGTGGTCCGACGAGTCCACATTTCAAATTGTTTTGGGAAATTGTGGTCGTCGTGTCCTCCGGGCCAAAGAGGAAAAGAACCATACGGACTGTTATGGACGCAAAGTTCAAAAGCCAGCATCTGTGATGGTATAGGGCTGTGTTAGTGCCAATGGCATGGGTAACTTACACATCTGTGAAGGCAGCATTAATGCTGAAAGGTACATACAAGTTTTGGAGAAACATATGCTGCCATCCAAGCAACGTCTTTCTCATGGACGCCCCTGCTTATTTCAGCAAGACAATGCCAAACCACATTCTGCACGTTACAACAGCGTGGCTTCGTAGTAAAAGAGTGCGGGTACTAGACTGGCCTGCCTGCAGTCCAGACCTGTCTCCCATTGAAAATGTGCAGCGCATTATGAAGCGTAAAATACGACAACGGAGACCCAGGAATGTTGAACAGCTGAAGCTGTACATCAAGCAAGAATGGGAAAGAATTCCACCTACGAAGCTTCAACAATTAGTGTCATCAGTTCCCAAACATTTATTGAATGTTGTTAAAACAAAAGGTGATGTAACACAGTGGTAAACATGACCCTGTCCCAGCTTTTTTGGAACGTGTTGCAGCCATAAAATTCTAAGTTAATGATTATTTGCTAAAGACAATAAAGTTTATCAGTTTGAACATTAATTGTCTTTGAGGTGTATTCAATTAAATATAGGTCGAACATGATTTGCAAATCATAGTATTCTGTTTTTATTTATGTTTAACACAATGTCCGAACTTCATTGGGATTGGGGTTGTAATAATGATGGTGTAGTGGTTCAATTGCCACAATCCATTCAGGCAATGGGGGTTCAGTTCCCACTTGGTGACTGTATAAATGGAAGCGGGAATGAATCAATGAATCAAGTTAGAGGTAAGGCAAATACTCTTGCATCAAGAAGTGTTTTACTGTACTCTATATACATGTTAAATGCATCCTGGAATTGGATATCCAATCCATGTAAATTAATACATTTGAGGTAGATGCCTTTTATTCGACTGTGCCTTAAGACAGAGCTCGCCAAAGAGGGACAATGCGGCATTCAGGCATTCAGATAATTGGATACATGGCAACCAATGGGAGAGTTTCTGTGACGGCAACAATTGCTTTCCACGCAAAGCGGTGTGTGCAGTGAGTCAATCGCTTGATTTGTTTGGCACCGTTTTGAAACACGGTGCCCTTTCTGATGCAACCCAATTTTTATCCGGGCTTGGGACTGGGCGGCCGATTATTTTAGGCACTGGCCGGGAATCTAACGCGCACCATCCGAATGTACCAATAAACCACCACAATTAAACATCATTTGATTTTATCTCATTTAAATCTCGAACATGTGTTTATGATTATTCGTTACTAGTCACTAGTCGTTCAAAAAGTTACATTACAATACCACTGTCTCTGAATTGAATTGCATTACTGCTACTACTGCAATGCGTGACATAGCATTTTAAAAAGCTAAGATGTAATTTACTTCAGCTAAATGTATATTGACACGACAGGACAATGTAATGCATTACATTACCGCTTTACATCAAAATTCAATATTTGCAGTCATTGCATTGCAGTGCACTACTTCCGATACTGTTCAGGAATGTAAACGGGGATAGAATCCCAAGCGACTGCATTTTATTTTTCACACTGACTTCCCTTGAAATTAGCGCATTGGAGGCGTAACGGTAGAAACATTTATTTGCCAGCGCCTTTCGAAGACAACTTGCCATGTTTTACATGCAGAGCTGTCGCAGCTTCCCGTATCCTGATAATTGGATGTGTGGCAAGGTCAGACTGTGACAGTGACAACTGCTTTCTACGGCAAGCGGTGTGAGCAGTGAGTCTTGGGTGTCAAACTTTGCATTGTTTTTCTGTCATCCCCCCTCCCCGCCCCCCCCAGATTATGTTCAATTGTTCAAAATTGTCAAACGGTTGCACGACCTCTTGAAAACAATGTAAACGTTCACCTTATACTCTCTCTGAGCGTGTCGCGGCCTTCCGGGTATCCATAGAGACTATCCACAAAGTCCGACACGGCAAAGTCAAAGTCCTCGGCCGTGACGCCGTCCTCTGAGTCAACGATGCCCTCCACGAACTTCACCCCCTCGCCCTGATTCACCCCCAGCATGACGTCATAGTTGAGGAACTCCCCCTGCTCCATCAGGATCTGCGGGTCGTCCGGTATCACGTCCCCGTCGATCACCGGGGCGAAAGCCGTGTGGTACTTGGCCGGCATGACGTGCTGCTCCACCAGCTCTCGGTAGCTCCGCCCCTGGAGGCAGGCCACCAGCTGGCCGCTGTCGTCGACGCCGCAGCCCACCCGCTCCCCCAGCTGTCGGGCGTACTTGCTGGGCTGGTAGTTGACGGCCCAACTGGCTAAAGCGCTGCCGCTCTGGATGATGGCCCTCTGGAACAAATCTGAGGCAGACGTGAACACAAATTACAATCAAGTTTTGAGGAGAACTCATGCGTTTGTTATTGTAGTTGGAGTTTAAAGTCGGGGGAGGGGGCGGGGGTGTTGGGCCAATCCCCTCTCGTGAAACCCTAACACCCTTTATGGTTCTTCGAAATTTGTATTTGAGTACCCCTCGTATACAATAATTGGCTTCGGTGGGGAAACACAAATAGTGACTCCAGCTTTTTGTTCCTTACTCACCCTCAGAGTAGTGAGACAAAGTGAGTAGACTGACGCAGGAAGCTCCAGCTCCAGACCCGAACACGGTCACCCTGTTTGGATCTCCTCCAAACGCCGCAACGTTCTCCTTGACCCAGCGCAGAGCTTGGATCTGGTCCAGCAGGCCGTAGTTCCCTTTGGCGGCCTGGTCCCCTGTACTCAGAAATCCTGCAAAGGCACACGTTGTGTTAACACACTGGAGTACACAACGTGTATATTGGTATTAAATAATATATACACATGCTGAAGGTGTGTAGCTGGCCGCAATGTAACCCTACTTTAGAATCCTAACCACTTTCTGAAAACCTGATTCGAAACAATTTTAATTTGAAACATTAACCCAGGCTGGAAACAAAAACCTTCTTTTGAAACATACCCTAGTTCGAAACCCTGATTATAAACCCCTAATTTGAAACTCTAGCCCTGGTTTGAAAGTGTAATTTGAACCCCTAAACAAGGCTTCAAACCCAAATTAGAAACCCCTAACTGGGCCCGAAAATTAGAAACCCTTACTCTGTCTTTACAAAACACATTTTAAACCCTAAATAGAAGCTACAAAGCTGTCCTTTGACCTTAATTTGAAACCCATACTCTGTTTTAAAACCCTAATTATTAATCATGACTGGAAACTCTAACCCAGACTTGAGACCCCAATTTGAAAACCCTAACCCTGTCTTGAAACCTTCAACTTAGCCTAAACCCTGTCTTGAGACCCTAATTATAAACCTTAACTTGAAAGCCTAATTTGAAGCCCTAACTTGGAAACAAAATCAACCAAATCAGAAACCCGAACCGGAGTTTGAAACCCGAACCCTGGTTTGTAACCTGACTTTCAATGCTTGCCCTTTGCTTGAAACCCTGACTCTGTCTTGAAACTGTAATTTTCAACCCTAACCTTTGCTTTAAACCCAACCTCAGGCTCACTTCACCCATTGGACACGATTAAAACACAAGGCCTTGTTGAAGAGCGCACTGTATATCTCATCAGTGCAGAAGCTCATTCAGTGTAATGTGAGCGGAACGAAAGCAAAAATGTAAAACTCATTCATTTTATAACCCACCAGTAATCCTCCCGAACAAGAAGCATATTAATGACCAATTAAAGCCCGCTTCCAATTTTAGGTCGCTTTGAATATTCTGTATGCGTTCACGGTAAGATCTAGGTCAGCATTGGAATTTAGTAAGACTGTTCAAAGACGTGCTCAAGTTCCAGCTGAATACGATTAGGAAAAAGAAAAATCAACTGCGGGCTCTGCATCCGCCGGCTCACCTCACACATCCAACAAGTACGGCGAAGAACGGCTGAAGACACCGCCACCCGTGATGATGGATGATGATGATGATGATGATGATGATGATGATGAATGCGATCTTAATGGAGGTGGTGTAAACACAGAAGATGGAGATGATTAAAATACAAACACATGACTATTTGGGTAGCCCTGAATAGTCATTAAAATCCAAGCCATTTAACAAACTTAATGAGCACATTTTGTTGTTGTTGTTGCGTCCATGAACTAGTAGCAGATTTGTGTCATTTGTCAAAATGCCTCAAGGGCTTCTCGTGGGCTCAAATCACCAGGCGGTGTGAGGGCCTGCTTGGAATGGCTTTAATTATTATTCTTTCGACAATCCAGAAAAATGATGTATTTTAGGGGTGCCCAGCATGAACCTCCAAAACTCACTCAAGAGCGCCCCCTGGAAAAGAAACATTTGCCCCGGACACCACTTTCGCCGATAGACATGAATTTGGCTGGACATGTCTATCATAGCAGCAGGCACAAAAGAAATGTCTCAAGTGCTCATGCGCATGAGTCGAAAAGGAATTTCAGGGCTCCGACTTTGACAAAATCCGAGCAGGGAATTGGCTCAAAACGACGCCCAATCGGAAGCTGATTTACGAGACCGGTGATTCGCAACCCCACATTAGTGTGTGCCCCACAAAATGATCCAATTTCACTTCAGTGGTCCAGAAATTATTAATTTATTAACCACAAAGAATTTATCTTTGTCATCTGTGTCTGCCAGTGATGAATTGCGGCGGACATTAAAATTGAATGGTCTTTCACTAGTTGGCAGAAGGTGCAATTCATACAACAGAAGAGCTTTGTGTTCAAGTAAACAGGCCCCGATTTCACACTAATTGGTGAATCAATTCAGATTAGAGGAACATTATTTCACATTTTTGTTTGTTCGTTCTTTGTTATGTGCCTTGAATCGACGATAAAGGCTGGGAAACCCTGCACTAGAAAGATGGGTGGCTTTGTAGCGAATTTTAATGATCATTTCATTAATTTGCAATGAAACCTGTGACCGCTTTTATTTTCTTTATTTTTTTGTTCTATTTTAATTCCATAAGAATCATGCACATACATTCGGCTCGTACATCTTAGCAAAGATGTTCGCTTCCCGCACTGGAGGAAATTCTGTTGATGATTTGCATGTGGAACTGCACTCAAAGCTAGAATATAAAATATGCGTTTAATTATTTAAGGAAAAAGAGCACATGAATGCAACTCACATAGTTTTTTTTAAATTACATTTTTAATACCACTTCATGAGAGAATGATTATGTATCACTAATGATAAAACATGCAGTGTCAGCACGTTAACTGTGACCACATTGTACAAGTAGTGGGTGGAAATTATGTAACAATTATTAATGTGAGTAAAGGTGTGATGTAGCCTCACTTTTGAAAAAGAAAGTGCAATGCACTCACACAAAAGTAGCCACTGTAAATACATGCTCATACCGTCAGTGCTCCGCATAAAAATGATGCCAGTGGAGTATTTTATTTGTATTTCTTTTATCCCTTAGGGTTTTGCTGTTTTTATCAAGAATGCCAGGATTACATGATTTTCAATTTATAGAGGCTTTGTGCACTGCACGTTTAAACTAAAAATAATGTAAGAAGAGAAAAAAAAAACACTGGGGGATCAAGTTTTACCCATTTAGAAAGCAACGAGTGTAGTGGAAGATAAGAGCTACAGAAATATCCATTTTAGAAAAAACACGCACAACAGAAAAAAAAAAGAATATTTTTCTGAAAGGTAACTACAGGTAGTGGTTTAATTATTAAAACAATCAGATTATGGATTTTGTAGCACTTAAAAGTAAGTACTTAAAAACATCCGTCCAATTGCTATGCTCCTTATCGTGTGCTGTGCATTAAGAATGTTATAGTATTACATGTTTCTATATTATATTATATCATATTCATGGGTGAAATGTAGCCTAAGTCAGTTGATAAGGAAAAGTTGAGATAAACCCTACACTGGTAGCAAATGTTTTTGAGATTTAATAATTTCACATACACTAATGAATCACATTAATTTAAAAAAAAAATTTTAGAAATTAAAATGAGTTTTGAAAATCATTTTATCAATTGTGTGTATAATGTTTGCAGGTATACATGCCAACCTTCTCCACCAAATCACACACATACACACACACACACGCACAAACGAGCTAACCTCAATTAACGGTAATTCTCATTCAGCAAGTGTGCAATGTTATTAGCAGAGCGAAAATATCATCATTGACGATTACACAGCTGTTGCTCCTCTCTAAAGGGTAGCGAGGCAAAATAAATAAATAAATAAAAATGGTAAAGTTCAACATGCATTGTTTGCATGCAAACAAATGTGTTATAAGGAGACAACACACTCATTTAGAACCGTAAAAAAATGAACACACATCATCTACTGTATTTCCTCAAATAGTGGCCTCAGTTGTAATAGAGTAATTCATACATGACTAAATAGAGTAGATGCCACACTTCAGATAGACGCCACTGTTTTTCCAAATATGTGCTCCCTCTAAGTCCCTTTACTGTGACGATAGCGCCATGCGTCGCAGTGGACGTCGTTACCACAACACGCGCTGCCTGCTGAGCAAATGTGGCATCTGTAAAGCTGACGTTTGCAATGGAGTTTGATTTGAAGTGGTTGGGGGGAAATAATGATTGTAATACATACACCCATACGTTTTCAAGAGCACTCATTAGGGTCGCGTGTGAGCTTAAGCGGATCCCAACTGACTTTGGCAAGAGGCGGGGTACACGTTGGACTGATCGCTAACCCAGTGATTCCCAATTCCCAGTGTGCCGTTAGAGCTCTTCTGCTGTGAAGTTATCAAATTTCACTTAATTGGTCAAAATATTATTTATTTACAACAAATAAATGTATTTTTGCCAGCGGCATATAAAGACAGATTCAATGGCAGAAAGTGTCTAATTGACTTGTGTATCCACTTTTTGTGACATTTTTGTTTGTCGGTGTGCCGTGATTACATTTTTCAAATGTAAAATATGTGCCTTGGCTCAATAAAGGTTGGGAATCACTGCGCTAGCCAATCGCAGGGCACACATAGACAAATAACCTTCCACACCCACATTCACACCTACGGACAATTTAGAGTCTTCACTGAACAGAGCGTAACATGCCAACTCCACACAGGAAGACTGGAGGTGAGATTCAAATCCTTAACTTCAGAACTGTGAGCCAGACATGCTAACCACTTGGCCACCTTGCTGCTGTATTATAATACAGTGGACCCCCACATACAGTATTCATCATTCACCATTTGGGTATTTTTAATATTACCCTAGCTAAACTCACCTATTTGCTGTTTTTGTCTTAGGCCAAAGCCATGTCTAATGTAAAAATATGGCTTTGGCGCCATCTGGTGGTATCTTTTTGCCGTGTTGAACTGAAGGGAGGGGCTTCATTTAGCCAAGTCATAGCTTTGTATAATAGAAAAAGTCGGAGCCTAACCCTGGTACACCCTGGACTTGTCGCCAGCCAGTCAAGCATCATCGTTTAATGTTTTTTTGTTGTTGTTGTTATTTTAAAAATGCATTTGTACAAATAAAATCCTCAGCCATAATAAGTGTGCTACGACATAGCCCTGGTACAGGTGAGTAAATAAGCACCCCCCACCATGAGGAAATACTGTATTTATCATCATATGTCATGTTGTACTGTCATGATATTTTACATTGACAAATTGACACAAACTCACTTCTACATTCACACTCACACCATTTCATACGTCATTTTTTTAGTACAGCAGGTGTGTCAAACTCATTTTTGTCACGGGCCACACTGTAGTCGTGATTTTTCCCTCAGAGGGCCGCTGACTGTGAAACCATATAAATGTTTAGTCACCTCATAATATTATTACATAAACACAACAAATTGATGGATACCTAGTTTTGAAATCAGAATTCAAGGATAATAGTTTGTTCAGCTATTGTTCAAGTTACTCTAAACAGTAAATGCTTGCAATATCTCAACAATACTATTTATTATATGTGAGAATTTGAGCAATAATCATGGAAGTTGACACAGATGATTTGCTTTCGCGGGCCACATAAAATGACTTGGCAGGCCAGATTCGGCCCCCGGGCCTTGAGTTTGACACCGGTGGAGTACAGTATCACTTTACCGAGCACGCCCAGCCGGTAGTTGAGCGTGATGACGATGACGTTGCCGTAGCTCGCCAGCACGCTGCCGTCCATCATGTTGCCGGTGCCTTCCGTGTACGAGCCGCCGTGGACGTAGACCATCACGGGCCTCTGCCCGCCCTCCTCGTGGATGTCTGAGAGCAGACGAGAGACGATGAAGTGCGTGTCTGCGTAATAGCGAGTGACAGCCCGATTGGCCACACGTCCATTTGTATGCGTCTAATCAATCCGCGGGCAGGTGGAGGCCCCCAACCTGCTTACCTTAATCCATCTGCAAAAGTGGGTTTAAATTGAGGCGTGTGAGAGTGTTCATGCCGGCTGTGGAAAAAAAACAAGTGCATGTGCCTGTGTGTGTCTGTGTGTGTGCGTGCGTGCGTGTGCCGCTCACATCCGCATGTATGAACCACTATGTATGCATGAGTGAGTCTTTGTCCGTCTCACTTGCCTCCACAAGTAGAGGCGCAAACCCCACAGCAACTGGCGCAGGTGTCCGCATTTTAAGCTGCAGCCCGTGCACGCACAGATGGAAGAAGAATTACAGCGGAAGCGCTCAAGTCGGACACAATCGGATGCGACCATTTTTAAGATTTTAAATTACTTCACACCTATATATGTATATATATATATATATATACACATGCATACATACATAGTTTTCGCCACAAGAAATACGAGAAATTTAAATAATCCATTCCAAGGTCAAACTATTGCCTTCATAAAATCTTCACTAACCGTACAGGCGACTATGTAACATTCTTAACGGTCGTACAAGTGTAAAATAGCATAGCATTTAAGGAAGTGCAAAAGGACGATTACTGAAATCAACTTTTTAATATCAGCTGTCATGCAAGTGTGACACTATTACTTAAAGACCCTGTGAAGTGGATTCCAAAATGTGTTTCTCAATACATTTAAGCGCATTCAGTGGACACACCCATGTAGTTGATTACTAATCTACGTCAGTATGGTGGTAACTGAGCGTGACTTCATATTCTTACGCCGCTGTGCGAACTAATTCATTGGGCACTGTTTGTATGTCAGGACCATCATCAGAATCAGAATAAAATAATCACGTTGATTGATGCCCCCCAAAAAGTTTTAGAATACTTTAAAAATATATCCCTAGATGATCCTATAACCGAATATTTCAAATCGTTCCAACGCTTTGGACACTTAACACTTGAAGATAAATGACCTACAGATGATGTGATTTAGAAAAAAAAGAAATGCACCCGAAGTGCTCGTGTACATGCATTTCAAAGACTCCCGCTAACAACCCAGGCTAAACGTAGCTCCTCCCCAACGAGCAATATTTGATACGACATGTATCATACGTAATGCTTGTACCGTAAGTTTTTGCTTAACGTTACCATGCATCCTCACCTTCCTCGGTGGGCACGTAGATGTTGAGGTAAAGACAGTCCTCACTCTGGTGGGTCAGGTAGGTGGCCGCGATGTCCAGGTTGGCCGTGAGCCAGGAAGGCATCATGTCTCCCAGCATGCTCCTCTCGTCCAGCGACTGCGGGCAAACGGGCGCGAACTGGGTCACGTTCCGTATTCCGGGCCAGGGTAAGGGCGGCTCGGGCGCTTGGAAACGTCGGTCCCCGGTCGGGGGCCTGGCGTAGGGCACCCCCAGGTACTGGATGACGGGGCCCAGGAGGTCCGACGGCAGCGGGGTCAGGACGCCGCGGATGCGCCCCTGCGCCGTTGACACGACGGGCGCCGTCTGCTGCGCCGCCGAGCGGGCCGCGCAGAGGCTGAGGTGGAGGAGGCAGATGGCGGGCAGCGAGGACACGAGCCAGAGGAGAGAGGAGACGTGCCGAGGAGCTCCACTTCTCCTCTTCGGCTCGGGCATGGCGACGGGGGGATCGGGCAGTGTGCGTTTTATGCGGGTTTAGGAGCCTTCAGTGGTAGCCGGAACTCTCGTGAAGCTCGGCCCATAAACACATCGCGCGCGCACACACACACCAAGCTGACCCTTGAAAATAACTTTTCCTTCTTATGTGTGTGTGTGTGTGTCATTCAGTGCCTCTGAGTGTTCGGTGAGTCACTTGGCATCATTCCCTTTGCGTCCGTGTGTGTAAGTGATTGTGTGTCCCGTACTGGCGATTCGAGTGTGTGTTCATGTGTGTGTGTGTGTGTGTGTGTGAATGTCTTGTTATGTAAACAGTAGCATCACTGTTCCTCTGTCACTCTCTCCTTCCGCTCAGCCCCCATGACAAGCCCAAACTGCCTCCTAGAAGAGAGTAGGAGGAAGAGGAGGAGGCAGCGGCGGGGAAAGGAAAGGACATAATGACATCATTAGTCTTCGTCAATGGAGTCGAGGTGAAATCAAGCCAAAATGTCAAACACATATGTTTTTACAGATCTTGGGGGAATGAAGAGACCACTGTAAAATGATCAGTTCCTCCGATTTTGCTATTTGGAGATATATGAGTAACATGAACATTTTCTTTTGTTCTGTAAACTACTAATAACATGAATCTCAAATTCTAATACAGTACAGTGGTGTCTAAAGATAGTTTCATTTGTACCTGGACTAGAGTTCCGACTCAACCAATTGTATCTCAACTCATCTTTACCCATTGAACTCAATGGAAATGTCAGTAATCAGTCCCAGCCTCCTCCCTGAAAAAACAACATTTTGCAATGTGTTTTTTAATGAAAAACTTAGCACATTTTCCCCTTCAGTGCAAATTCTGTGCTCATTCCGGTGTGCGTGCCTTGGCCACCTGGGGGGCAGTGTAAGACAGACATATATGGATATACTGTACTGGAGATTCAACTCCTCTCTTGGCTTCTCAGTACGGCAGTAATATGAATCATTCTTCGCAGAGGATAAAGAATATGTGTATATATATATATATATATATATATATATATATATATATATATATATGCCTGTGAGTATTGTTACATTATCTGTCTACATGTGTTGCTGTACCATTTATATTCAGATAGCTTCTGCTTAAAGGGTAACAACACTGCAGCATAGATGCTAATCGTTAGCAAGTGTGCCTGTGGCGTTTCCTATTGGATGTTAGCATTAAGGTAGCAGAGGCTTTGGGGTTGTTTTAAATACACGTTATTCTCTAATTCCCTCTAATTCAGGTTTAGTTTGGCATTAACTTTCAGCTGAAAGTGGCAAAAAAAAACATTTTTTGAATTTTTGGAGAAATATTTACCAATTATATCTGCCAAGGTAAGTCAAAGCAAACTTGTAATTATAAATTGTATTCATATATATATATATGTGTGTGCGTGTGCGTGTGTGCGTGCGCGTGCGTCTGCGTGTGCACGTGCACACACAACAGACTTACATATGCGAAAGGAATTGCCACCGTTCATGTTGACTGCTCAGCTTTAACTGGTGTGTCAGCGTGTCGGCGCTGATGTGTGTGAGCGTGAGCTGCAGACATATGTCACTCCCCTGCTACGCTGCTGCACGCATCCCAAGACCCTGTGGAGGGGGGAGGAGGAGGTGGGTTAGTGCTGAGAGGGTGGAGAGTCACGTCACACGCTTAATTAAACCATGAACACACATGAGTTCCTAACCCCAGTGATGCTAGGAAGCCTGCACACACACACACACACACTCTTCTCTCTATCTCTGTCCCACACATGCACACAGTGTTTATATCCCCAGCAAAGTACAGTTCTAATTACAGATAGACTGACTTAATTTGATCATACATATACACGCACGTACGCAGTAGAAGGTTGACCAAAGGTTGCCATTTCCAAACATTTCCCCATTGGAAATAATGGAAATTGAATTACTCTCTTCCAGGGTTGGGCTGGGACCAGAATAAAATTTGTATCAACTGTATAGGCAATGATGTAAGTCCTCGGAGGTTTAGAAAACCATTTCATTGCTCATCAGATTCTGAAATTCTTTTTATTTCCAAAGTCAGGTTCATCTGCCTGTGCACACCGCTCATCTTTTTATCTTTTATTTGCACTGTACGTTTTTTTTTCTCATTTTAGTAAGCTGTCCCTTTTTTCTGTACTTTATTTTTGAAATGTTCTTTGTTCCTTGTTTTGAAATGCATTTAAATGTACTTTTAATCATGTAAAGCACATTGAGTTACCTTGTGTATGAAATGTGCGATATAAATAAAGCTTCCTTGCCTTGTCTAAAAAGTAAAGCCACAAGCTGGCAAAAATGAGTCAAAAATAAACTTCTTTGGAGAGCTTCTTTGAAAAGGAGAAAAGGCCCAGTGATAGAAATAAGAGCCTACCACTTCCAGGAAAAAAAATTGCATTTAGGAGACACTATCAGCAGTACAACTTCAAATATGTTTTTTTTCCCTGCGAGTGATTCTTACACGCCAAACTTGCTTGCTTGCTTGCTCTACATATACTGTATGTCAAGCGAATGAGGAAATGAAGCCTTTAAAGCTGCCACAAAAAAATAAAAAAAATAATAATTATCTTTGTGACGAGGGATTTTCTGTAATGATGGCGACTAAAACAAAATTACAGAGCAGACTTGACGTAAGTAACACGCCTCAGGTGTCATTGTCTCCCATTACCCCAAGATGGGACCAGCTGGTTGAAGAGAAACAAGCACAGGACTCACACTCGTTACAACTACATTCAGCATCATGCTGAGTCCTATTTGCATCCATCCATCCATCCATCCATTTTCTGAGCCGCTTCTCCTCACTAGGGTCGCGGGCGTGCTGGAGCCTATCCCAGCTGTCATCGGGCAGGAGGCGGGGTACACCCTGAACTGGTTGCCAGCCAATCGCAGGGCACATAGGAACAAACAACCATTCGCACTCACAGTCATGCCTACGGGCAATTTAGAGTCTCCAATTCATGCATGTTTTTTGGGATGTGGGAGGAAACCGCAGTGCCCGGAGAAAACCCACGCAGGCACGGGGAGAACATGCAAACTCCACACAGGCGGGGCCGGAGGATTGAACCCGGGTCCTCAGAACTGTGAGGCTGACGGTCTAACCAGTCGGCCACCGTGCCGCCGTCCTATTTGCAATCGTTTGGTTTTGAATTGTTTCGCTTTCCGTCAAAATATTGCTTTGCGAGGAACCACTGTGTGCCACCAACAAAAAGGTCGAGGACTGCTTATTTTGAGTTACATTCTTAAGGATCAAGGATATTTTACAGCATAAAAAGACATGAATGAATGAAATTCTCCTCTGGGCCAAGAGATTCCAGGGAAAATCGTTTTATAACTTTTTCTTTCAGTATTCACTTCAATTCAGTTTGACTTATTATTAGCCCTAATCACAAAGGTCTCAAAGGGTTTCGCAGTAAGCAATACCAAAATCTCAGAAACATCACGACAACAAAGTATATGCATACAGATATCTAATTGTATAATCGAACACAACCTCCATCTGCCATAACAACATAAACACAGCATTACAAGACTACAGTTCACAGAAAAAAATCTTTCAATGGTTACGACGACAATAAGTTGACACGCCATTGCACGTGAAATAAAACATTTTCCACAAATGACATATAATATGAATGATACGATTTTACTACACTTTTACGTTTGTCAATAAATAGTGACAACTGTTAACCACTAGTAACATTTAAAACAATAGAACGCTCTTAAACACTCTGTTAAATAAAGGAGGCAGTGTAATGCATCTCACATTATCTCATTATCCAAGCATTAATTGCCACGCAAGTGTAAAAATAAGTTAACTGCAGTCCTATTATTACACAAGCAACTTGTAATTATAATGACAAACCAGGAGGCAAAAATAAAAGTGGCGTAAAATGTTAAGCATCCTACCCCTGGTAACAAGTGTACGGTAGCTACCCAGTCGACGGTTAGCACGCTAGCAGCTAGCATTAGCATCTCCAATGTCTTCGCTGTACGCTCACTCGTCCACGTGGGTACCGACAATCAGTCCTGGCTCAGCGTTGCGTCATCTCTCGCGGGGTATGCCGCTGAAATACTCTGCTGACACTCATGTTCACACCTACGGACAATTCAGTCTTTAGTAAAACCTAGCATGCATGTTTTTGGTATGTGGGCGCAAGCTAGCATATGCTACACACAGGAAGGCCGCCACAAGCTCTAATTTTTACCCACTTTTCTTCCTCACATATTATTATGTTACAGCCTTAAACCAACATGAATTCATTTTCCCTTGGGAAATTCCACACAAAACGTGCAACAATGACAAAGTGAAAAAAAAATGATCTAATTGAAATATTTGCTAATTTATTAAAAATAAACCACTCACTGTGTATTCACACTCATTAGTTTGTTGAAGCCCCTTTGGCAGCAATTAGATTATTGATTACTATTTTTAGGGACATTATTTTTCAGAAATGACGTTTTGGACTTGGCATTGTGTGGATAATTTACAAAGAATTTTGTGGAAAAAGTTGATTTGTGATCTATTTTGGAAGACGCTATGACTATACTTTCTGGATGCAGTGTAAATATATTCTCGATACTGTCAAAGCAATTGATGTATTCTCTTCCCATCGTCAATTTACACATCTTAATTTCAATACTTTCTCTCTCTCTCTCTCTCTCTCGCCCACACACACGCGCGCAAACACATTTTAGTCTCCATCTCTGTTTATAACGAGTGCAGGTTTTCCTCTCTTCCAGTGGCGAAAAACACAACTCTTCCATTTTACTACACACGCATCCACGCAGCTGCTATCACTTGGCGCAGACCTCGGGGCAGAATTCTAACACACGCAGACGCCCAGACGGCCCAACATCAATTCAGTCTAGTCACACACGCGCGCGCACGCACACATATGACAGTATGGAGGTGATCGGCCTCGCTCCTCCCACCAGCACACTACCACCACCACCGCGGCGGGCGCGCGCGCGCGCGCGCTGTCCAAGGTGCTAGTTAACATTCCAGTGGTGATCGCACGCACGCACGCTGCTCAATAACGCTCCATTTATCGGGACAAACCCCTGCAGCCTGCGCACCCCCCCCCCCCCCCCCCCCCCCGCGCGACCTCCCCCGCATTCCCGGCACAACTAGTCGCAATAATTCACAATAACGTTGTCATTTAGAATAAATAGAAAGCACAAACCTGCGTGCGGCTGCCGGTGAAGTGTGCGCGCACGTCTCGCGTGACGGTGCACCGCGCGCGTGTCAAGCGCGACGTGGCCGGGGATGGGAAGGCTTGGAGATGCTGAGGCTGCCGATGCCGCTCGCTGCCTCCTTCGTCTCCTACGAGTGCAAACCAGCCACACACAAACAAATAAGGGAAAACAACACAAAAGACCCCTCCAAAAAAAAAAAAAAAAAAAAACAACCAAACAAACAAACAAACAAAAACACCACAATCCTTGCAGCCTGTAATCCAAACGGAATAGTGACCGTTAAGAAAGGAATTCAAGTGGTTCTCCGATGGGATGTGAGAGGCCCAGGACGAACGATCAATCTCCCCCCTCTCTCTCTCTCTCTCTCTCTCTCCCCCTCTCGCTCTCCCTCGCCGACTCCCGCCTCCCAGTGCATCCCTCTCTCTCCCTCTCTCTGGTGCTCCCCCTCAATGCGATTGGACAGTGATGCCGCGTGCAGCCACCGATCCAACGACGCTCACCGATGAGGGGGGAGAATGCGCATGCCGTTACATGAGCTCTGCATATGCTCCCACGCGCGCGCACTTGTTGTGGGGCATGCGTGGATGGCAAGTAAGCGGAGTTGCGAGGAAAGGAAACTCGAGTTTCGCCTGAGCTCACTTTGACGAATAGTGCCGAGGTGCACAGTGACCTCTTCAGGCCAAGTGTGTGTGCGTGTGTGTGTGCGTGTGTGTGTGTGTCATAAACGCGCCCCCGTGTTGTTTCCTGCAGGTGTGTTAAGTTTCAAGGGCAGACTTTATGAAGCCACAGAGGTCGCCACACTGCAGCGAAAAAACAACAATAACAACAACGAAATAAAACAAAACAAAACTGACTCTCTAAATCACAGGTGTCAAATTGGTGGCCCGGGCGCCACATTCGGCCCGCCACATCATTTTATGTGGCTCGCGAAACCAAATCATGTGCATCCACTCCATGTTTCTTACATCCATCCATCCATCCATTTTCTGAGCCGGTTCTCCTCACTGGGGTCGCGGGCGTGCTGCAGTCTATCCCAGCTGTCATCGGGCAGGAGGCGGGGTACACCCTGAACTGGTTGCCAGCCAATCGCAGGGCACATAGAAACAAACAACATTCACACTCACATTCACACCTACGGGCAATTTAGAGTCTCCAATTCATGCATGTTTTTGGGATGTGGGAAGAAACCGGAGTGCCCGGAGAAAACCCACTCAGGCACGGGGACAACATGCAAACTCCACACAGGCGGAGCCGGGGATTGAACCCGGGTTCTCAGAACTGTGAGGCTGACGCTCTAACCAGTCACCCACCGTGCCGCCATGTTTCTTACATAAATACTAAAATTGCAAATTGTCTTCACCTTTAAAATGATTGAGATATGGCAAGCATTTTGTTTGTTACCAACCCTCTTTAATCCTCTAAAAATAATTTAAATAATACTGTAGTCGAACAAACAGTTTTTACTGGCTTCGGGTTTCAAAAGTAGTTATCCATCAATTTGTGTATATGTAATAATATGAGGCGATCATACATTCATATGGGTTCACAGTCATAACGGCCCTCCAAGAGAAATCATAACTACGATGTGGCCCGCGACAAAAATGAGTTTGACATTTTGAACATTTGCATATAGTCACGTCACCTCCTGTCAACGTACTGTACGCGGTGTATACTACATATTGATACTTCACATGTAAAAAAAAAAAAAAAAAAAAACACTTTCAAATAGACATGCATTTGATCACAAACTCAAACAATTCCCTGGTTAAGAATTATAGCACAATTTACACCCTACGTCTCGTCTTGCTGAAATCAGCCCCAAGTCCATCTGCTGCCGGGCCAACGGCGGGTCTGTTGTTGTCCTTCCGAAGACGACCGCTCAGGTTACACGTCAGCCTGGCGGCACCTGAATGTCGGAACTCACCCGAGGCAATCCTAATATGATTCAGGAAATCAATACAACGATATTTTCTTCGGTTTGGTAACATACAATCTTTTACTCCTACTAATAGTCCAGGCTTAGTCTCAGTTTTCCATATTTGTTAACAGATCTACCTTGTCGGAGGTCTGTCTTGAGAGATAACATTCAAAAATGTAGTTTATTGCTTATTTTCATCTTATTGTTATGGAAAACGAAAAACGTAAATGTTAGGTTTATCCAAGGCTGTAAATTGTCGATAGGTGTGAATGTGAGCGTGAATTTTGATTTGTGTGCCTTTGCAATTGACTGGCAACCAGTCCAGGGTGAACAGTGAATAGTCTCCAGCTCACCCGCCAAACTAATGAGGACAAGCGCTTTAGAAAAATGGATGGATGGATATTCATCTGCTTGAATTGTCATGTCCAAATGATGACAATAAGAAAAAAGACGAGCCGGCTTTCTTTTCGTGTCCCCTTTTCCTCATTTGATGCACATATTGAAGGCAGAAAAAAAATAAGTCTTCCTCCCGGGGTCTCTCAATTTCCTGCAAAGCCTCCTGACATGAGATCTTATTTAAGTCATGAGCAGGCTAATTAAATTGCAGTCAACCTGCAACAGGGCTGTCTGAGAGCTTCTCCTCCTTCTGCCCATTTGCCTGCCCGCGCTTCACTGGCGCGGCGACACTTTTGGAGTATTTTCATCCCTCTTATCGTATGATATGGCTGAGCGGTCACATCCGTTCACTTTTATTTGGGGATCACTTTGTCACAAAATGATTTGTCAACAGGGTAAAAACAGAGAGCATAGCAGACGATGTTAAGTGCCAATCCAAAAAAAAAAAAAAACCACACACAAAAAAGTGCAAAGACTTTAAACTGGCGCAGTTGTGCTTGGGAGGGTTTTCATGTGCATATGAAAAAGCAATATGTAAATGTCATTTATCAAATAATTGTTGTTACTGGCATTATAAAATAATTGAAGGGGGTCCTTGGTTTATGAAGAAGAAAGAAAAAATGGGAAAAAAACCTTGAAAAAGTCACTTTGTCTTTTTGTAAAATATGCGTTTTAGGGCTGTCACTATCAAATCTTTTTAGAATCAATTATCTTTTCGGTATTCCATCAGGTACTTGAGGAATCAGCGCCCCCACCCCTCGCTCCCCCAAATATTTCTTTTTTCTTAATTTCTTTTAAATTTTTGGACTACTAACATGCATTTTATTCTCATTTATTTGTGCTGGCCTTCTATCTTTAAACTGCATGTGTTGGTACTCTGTATCGAATTTGAGACGACAACATCGACCTTTGCCACACAGTTAGCATTTAAGATTAGCATGAGCACACCGGTGATTACCATTTTAGGTTAAAAAAAGAAACGCTAACTTCCATTCAGCTCACTCATACATCATGTTATATGTACATGACACATCTAATATGTCTTAAAAATCACTTAGTGATGCTCGTGTGGCGTTTTTGGCAATGCTTTTCCGCTGGCCCAACAACGCGTCCGTCTGCAACAAAAGTCCGTGCGGTAAACACGGACAGTGGCCAAATGGTTCCGTGCGGCGCAAATATGCTTTTATTAACACTTTTTATTGCCTTAAAGCACATATTTTTGCGTTGACCAATTTTTGTGGTCGACTTAGCCGAGTTCACTGATTTTTTTCTTTCATAGCCCTAATGCTTCCAACCATCCATTCTCTAAAGCACTTACCCTGTTCACGGTCACAGGAAGCTGGAATGCATCGCAGCTGACTTCTGGCGAAAGGCAGACTACACGCGGGACTGGTCGCCAGTCAACAGACAGGGCACATATGGAGACGCACAACATTTCACACTCACGTTTATACCACCACTGATGCGGAATTGACCCCACACTGTCTACACAGAAGTCAGGCGAACCGAGCGTTAAGCCATCAGTGATTTTGCGTTTAACAAAACGATCGTTATTTTTCTATTTCACTTTTAGCCCTGGAAAATAAAAAGTCATTTGATTGCTTGACAAGTGATATCACAAAAGAATGTGTGCTCACTGCAAGGTTAAAATGCTTTGCAAGTTGATTAAACGGGTATATGATCAAATATTTACTGTAATTCAATTACTGTTTTCATAGAGTCTCTCCAGCTGTCTCGTCACCTGGTCAACTCTCACTGTCGCTGTCGTGCGGATCCAGCGGGGATGTTAGTCGCGAGCCGGAGGGAAAATGGAGGGTCATTATCATGGCGGCTCGGTAAGTAGAAGAGGTACGTGTGAAGGTGAAGTGGCGACCGTCATGGAGACTGAGAAAGTGTGAGGCCGTAATGACAGCAGGAGCTAGAAAGGAAGAGTGGTGCGTTTATCATCCAAGTTTGGCGCAATTGGTTCATTAAAACAAAGTAATGGAAGCCATTTCTTGTCTTGATGGGGTTGTGACTCTTTTTTTAAAAGCGTAAAAGTAAAGAACATGTTTTTACTGGTCATTTAGATGTGGTGGAGTGTTTGGATTTTTTTATTTTTTTCCAAAGGGACATCTACTGGCCTGACATGCACATTGCAGCATTTTCACAGGTCTGTTTAATGATTGTTGTAACATTGTCTGTACGCAAAACTAAACAAAAACGTAAAAAAAAAAAATTTAAAAAAAAGGGATTTTTTAAAAATTGAATTATTGTTACCATTTCTGAAGGTCCGCCGCACACCTAGCAACGTGGCCAAACGAGTGGGCCATGGCAAAAAAAAATATTTGGCGACTCTTTGCCGAACACTCAACGATTAAGCGATGCGTTGCAACAGAAAAACTCCGACCCTGTACATACTGACTACTGTACTGTATTTTTTTTAAAACATTTTTTAATTGAACCACAAAAACATAGTGCAATTGTCAAGGGAAGAAGGAGATGGTCACAAAGAAGAGGAAACAGGTGATAACAGGCCCATTTACCGACTGCACCGATGTGATTTGGGCGCCTGACTGTACGTTGCTTTCTAGCCACAAGTAAATATGAAATTAAAAATACCAGCTATCACAATTATCTCTGAGCTTGGCGTGAAGGATTTGCGCAATTATAAACCTGCCTTGTTACAGATGCATCAGCTTGGCAAGATTATGAAATGAGTGCAAAACAATAGATGCTGTGCATGTGGTGTTGGGAATCGATAGATTTTGCATTAATGGTAAGTGGTCCCGGTACCTCAACGATACAGAAACATTAAATAAGCTGTAATTGTTATTGAATGGTCTGTAATGAAAACAAAACAAAGAGGACACAAATGTGCTCCCGCCTGGAGAGTTGTGGCTTCTTATGCGTCTGTTTAGATTGGCCGGGAAGATTTTGCCGTATCACTTCTCATTAGTCACGGTGGATATACTAAATGCTATCAATCAGTAAGCGTAACATTGAATTTTCAGTTTTGTTGTCCAGATACAGTAGAAACTCCAAAGTGGAACGAAACCCGTTTCCTGATGCTGGTTGATGTTCATGTTTTTCACACTCGTATTTTTCCTATAAAATGGGAAGACAAAAAAAAAACATTCCAGGCTCAAACTGTCCCCATCACAAAATATTTATAAACTGTGCAGGTAATGTTTCAACGAACACCCAAAACTGACTTCTTGTGTAATATTTTTTGAGAATTGTTGAAGTTGAATCCCAAATTATTCAATTTGCACGGCTTGTGCTCTTTTCAAAGATGCTACAAAATGCATTTTTACTTTTTTCACCCACACATGCAAATTTTACAAACATTCATTTACACCCTGTTAAAACCAATCATCGGTTCTGTCTGAATATGTTCAACACACAGAAAGTCTGTACACATGAATGGCATGGAAAGTGCCATTCATCCATTTTTTTGTACCACCTATCTTCACTTGGTTTGTGTGGGGTTTTTTTTAATACTAATTCTTTATTGCAATATAAGACAAAGACAATAACATTCAAACGAACAACAATACAACAAGTCGAATAAAAGTGGCGAGAGAGGCAATTATTGGTGCTGCCAGTGCCCGTAATAGCTGCACGGCATATCTTGCAAATGGCCTTTCTTTC